>NW_026912995.1:1200000-1800000 GCF_034315485.1 Pezoporus occidentalis
CATTAAGACATAGCTTGAAGTTTTTAACATTTTAGTCATATCTTTACTTTTGTCACGTAGCAGTACCTCAGGACAAAACATAGTCATCTTCACTATTACTGCTAACAGAAAATATTGTAGAAACACAGCATTTTCCCTATGCCCGGTAGGTAGAGCCTAATACTGCGCCTAGTAAAATAAGAAGGGTTTGTTCTCTCTCTCGTTCCATTTCTCTCTCTCCCTCCCCCACTCTTCCTTTCTCTCCCTCCCTCTCTCCTGTGCCTTAATTTTATCCCCCGTCCACCCCCCTTAACTTCATACGGTTTTCAATGGCCACGTAAAGAGAAGAAATATGCTTTGAGGAGGGATTCACGTAGGTCTCCAGAGCACAATAGGAACATAAAATCTGTCTCAGAGGCTTAATTAGGTTTGCAATTAATTAATATTTGCAAACCACTTTGAGAATCTGGGTGAAAATTATTATTATTATTTTCATTATGTCACTGGTGGTGCAGACGAACAGGAAGTAGAAACAAAAGGATAATCAGTAAATTCATGAAGAGCTTCCCCTGCCACATTAGGATCATTAATAATTACTTCTTCTTGTGTGTCATTTTATCCAATATTAGTTTTCCTACTCCAGTGAAGGGAAAAGTACAAGTGCAAAAAGATGATGAGGTCTCACCAGCTAATGAGACACCAAATACAATAAAAAGTGAGAGGTGGAGAAAGATTTATTTTTTTTCCCAATGAATTTTTATATCAGGTCAGGAACAGGGAAGAGTCATTTGTACAACTGGTATATGATTTCATAATTCATCATTATTATTATTATTTGTTTACACCTAGTAAAAACTTAAGTGCTGTCTCCATGCAATTGCCTAATTTTGTGAAACAATTTTGTTTTAATACATATGGGCATAAAGGCTTTAGATAGTCCCCAACTGATTTTCACTGTCTGATAATAATATATTGGACAAAATGGCATTGCTATTTGTGTGGGAGTTAATGCTTCTGAAAACAGCTAATACACTTAACTACAGCGTATTAACAGTGGGCGTTCTGCTTATTTTTATTGCAAGCTTTAGCACTGTGCAATTTTCCTGCAACATGGTAACAATAATCCACTTCATGCTGGCACTTAAGTATTTACTAAGCATTATAGTAAAAAAGTTATGGGAAAAAAATGGATATATATAAAAAAACATAGCATCTTGGTATGGCATGGTGTCCATAAAAGAAAATGGGGATAATGGTGTTTGGTGCATTTGTTTTTAAGATTAGTAAAGACTATGCTAAAATGTATTACATACATATGGCATGTTTTTTGCACTACCTTTACAAAAGAGAGAATGCTTTGACTAAGAAATGAAGTCCACATTCGCACCAAATGTTTCACTGCAATCTCTGGTTAGTGCCAACTGAACATCACGGAGAAAGCCATTAAACATCTTAGGGAAGCAGAAGAGACCATAGCAAGAACTAATGCATGACCCCACACTAACTCTTTCATGCTGTACAGTGCCACCCCAGGGTCCTAAGGACTGGGTGCACCTGCTTGGCAATACAGAGGATGAAGAGTCATGGTGCATACACCCTTTCCTCATCCCAGGTGCTGTGAGGGTGATGGCTGCACTCAGTACTATGGCGAGGGAGAGATCTCCATGGACTACTGAGATTGGAGGTGTCTTTTTGTAGTAAAGTAATTGTGCCTGCATGTGCCAGTGGGTTGGTCCTGTTACACTATGGGATGAAGCTGGTTGCCAGCACCTTCATGCAAAGAGGTGATAATAGCAATATCTAAAATGGCCTTCTTAAATAATTCCTTTGAAAAATGTATTTTTAGGAAGCTAATGCTCTTACAAGTTCCAGGAATCCTTACAATTGGAAAAGCTTTGCACGCAGCTTCTTTACACAAAATTACATGGCTTGACTGTAATTTTGGTGTGCACAGAAAGTAGTGGGGAACGGTATCACAAAGGGTGTCATCCATAAAGAGCCTCCCAATATGCATAGCAGCCGTTCATACTACCCTACAAAAGATGCTTTACAAGCAGGCTGCAATGCAAATGGGCGAGTCTGCATAAAACCACACGAGCATGATAAGACAACGGGGAAGCAATGCTGAGAAGGCAAATGTCATACAGCACAGCAAGACGTGAGGAAGCTTAGGAACTGCTTGTTTCATTTTGAATAATACCAGATAAGTGGGGGCAGCACTTTGGTTAATAAGACCTGGTGTTACTACCTCTGGATGTTGAAGGGAAATACAGCACACACTCTTAAACCTAAATGAAGAGTGCAGAGTAAGTAGACTGTATTTCAACTGCACATTTGTTAGCACAGGTCTGTAAAAGAGAGCATCCTACAGCCATCTGCCATAATTTGAGCTTTCAAAACAACTGAATATTCCCAGGAAATTTATCTTGAAACTTTACTGATATCAGTGTGTTTGTGCAGTTATTCCAATCATCAGGCACTCTTTCTAGTGTCATTGTTGAGTTGTAAAACAGGACTGCAAAATATAGTCAGCTTCTTCCTTGTCTTCTTCAACTTTCGTATAGACACTGATTTTTTTTCTCTTTTGGTAGGTTGGAATTGTCTATGCAGCATCCTTGGGCATTATTACTCAGCAGGGCTCTCTTTTCGCCTTAACACTGTTAACTTATTTTTTACAGGGAGTTCCAAAAGTCTGAATGTTCACCTAGACTGTGATAAGTAACTGCAATTTTTGTTTTCATCTGAGTAAAGCAGGAAACCTGGCTGACACTTGTCACTCCTTTTTCTGTGATAGAAAATACTCACCTTTATAATAATAAAACACGTTTTTTATATCACAAATCTTTCATTTATGCTACACTTCATTTTAAATGGAGATGCCTTCACATGTAAGACCCTGATAAATCTCTATGCCCCCTACTTTCAAGGGTTCCTTGAAAGATTTATAGCAGGTATTTACAATTAAACACCTACACTATCCTTCATTAAGTGTTGTTTAATGTTTTATATGCATCAGTAGTCCTTTTGATACATGATAAAATGTATAAACATCAGAGAACAGAAAAACTAAAGGCCTTTTTACCAATCCAGACACTCCTCAAGAAAACCTCATAAAAGATCCTTTAGGTCCTTAGAGAGATAATTGCACAAACATGGAAAGAAATCATTATCAAACACAGTATTACACTGCTTCCTGCTGCATTTTGTGGGCTCTTTCAGTGTGTTAAATGACTTCTGGAAAAAAACAATACTTTCACTTGAAAACGTAGCAAAATGGTTGTGCTGCAGTCCCTGGTCCCCATATGCACATGTGTGGAGTGATTTATGCAACCTGGAGTCCAGCCTCTCAGTGTAACCCACTTTGAAATAAGGGCCCAAGTCTACAGTCCCATGAGCCCATCCCTTGATGTCTCAGTGTACAATAGCTGTTTAAAATATTCCTTGAATATGTTTGACATATTTAAACATACGTTTCATCTCCTCTGCCTTCAAAGACCACTTAGGTAACACAATACATATAATCAAACATTTTTTCTGGATGACTGATTATCATATGCTTGAAGTGCAAGTTTCTTTTAATCTCATCTTTTTCCTGGTCCAAATTAAGGCTTACGTTTGAAAGGTATGGCGATGTATAGTTTTTATATGGTAATCATCTTTTACTGTCACCTTCCAGACAAGAAATATTAGCTGCTGAATGATCTGCTGGCTCCATAATTAACATAGGATTGATCACTCTTCCCCCATCCCCTACACTAATAGGCTGCAATGCCCAGCCTGGTTATGTCTCACACACACCTAATACCACGATTTCTGTCATCCCACCAGATGCTATTCAGATTTCTGTGTAACTGGGTATATCCTGTAACACTGGCCAAAAGCAAGCCAGATTCTCTTTCTGCACCTACTGCAGCTTCTCAGGAGAGCAAACAAATCCAGTTCGTGTAGCAGACCTGGTCCACAAATTCTGACTGTCTTGAAAGTGTAAGAAGGACTACCTTAAGAGACTGAAGGATTAAACCTTGTCCCAGTCCTGGATTCATCAAAACTCAGTGAAGGCCTTTTGCATGGGGGAGGATGGCTACGAAGTACAATCCAGGGCTCTTACTAGCTATAACAGTTAGGGATAGAGAGATCATCTGTATCTTCTTATAATTGTCACAGATCATGCTCTCTGTTTTTTGTTTATGGCTTTTAAAAGAATTATAATTTATCTATCGTAAAAATGTTATATTGGTAAGTCAAAGTGTAAATTTATGCAGAAATGGTTAGTAATGATTCAATCACAATTCATATTATTCGTACTCATGCCATAATTGATGCGGGTAAGAAAGCAGAAGCCTTTTGTTCAGCCCCTCTGTGCTTAGAACAATGCAATCATGCATTTTATTTTAAACTTTGTAAATTATCTATTTTTGAAATTGCAAATGATCTATTTCTAAACACAAGCATTCTGTGTTGTAATCCCTTGATTTTATTTTAATGTGAACAGTGCTGTTCACTGGCTTCAAGCACATCACTAAAGGTTTTAAATTTTAACAATGAACATATTCCATGTTTAATACTTACAAAGACATCCCATTATATACCATTATTTATCAAGTGCAGAACTAATTGGATGTCACTGCTAAGCAGTGTGTCCCTTGAATTTAAATAGAAGTGTGAAGAAGCTCAAGAGACTGTCACATACCAAGTGAATAAGAGTATCAGAGTAATGAGTAATACCATTTAAAAAGCAAAGGACTTTGGACTTTTGTCCAGAAAGCAAAAGACTACTGTAAACTACCTTTTGTTTTAACTAATTGCCTCCTTTGCAGTACTAGCACAATTTAGGCAGAAAGGGACTGGTGAACCCTTCCTCTCTCTCCCATCCCTGTTTTTTCCCCAGCATGATGGGGTTGTAACATTCTGCTGGGAAGTGAGGAGTGTAGGTTTGAACCATGGCAGGGTAGAGAAGGAAATAAAGCAGGAGTTAGTCCCACGTCCTCTGTACTCTGATCCTTCAACAGCATTTAAAGAGTAGGTACCTATTGTGTTTGGTTGTGAAAGGAAGAAGCAAGGATGTGGGGCTTTGAAACCCTATCTGACATAGACACTGCCTTGCAGGCCATAAAAAAGATACCTAGGCTGCAAAAGGAGAAGAATTTGAGGCACGCCCTTCCTTTGGTGTTTCTCTTGGCTAGTTTCAGCAGCTCCCAGCTCTGCCTGTCTGCTCTGAATTCCTTTGCAAGGCATCTGATTCTCCCATAGGCAGGGATCTCACACACCTAACCCAGTCCTGAGCAGCTTAGTCTGGATGCCAAGCATTTAAGATGAGAAGAAATGACCCTCAGTATTGCTGAGGACACTGTGTAAGAAATAAAACAGACGAGAGATCCTCCCATCCATTAAGAATGGATATGGTGTTCGGTTAGATGATGATGTAGACTTTGTAGGTGTATAGTTCAGTGTTAATGATCTAAAAGTCACAGTAGTCATGCCTTATAAGGGGTGTGATACACAGAGTGCAAACCATGGGCTCTGATTGATGTGAAACAATTACAAAGAATACTGCTTTCACGAAGAGACTTCATGGGAGAGAAGAAAGAGGGAGGAATAAAATCAGATTACTGTATGGTCTTGATTCCCCTTGTAGACTTTAACACTAAGCACTGAAAGTACAATATTTGTATGAAGTGCTTCACCATCAGGAAAAACAGAAGCAGCTGTAACTGAAATAGCACATGGTTTTACTGCCTGTTCTTATTATTTTTTCTTACAGTGCAAATTATGGCTGGTTATCATTAATTGGTTTTGTGCTATTTACATTATGAATGTTACCACTTTAATTAAATCCATGCATGTATTTAAAGCAGTTGCTGTCACATAGTTCACTCATACTGATACAGAGGTTCCTTATGTTTGTGGGTTGTTGTTGGGTTGGTTTTTTTTTGCTTTAGCAAAGGAAATAATGACTGCTACAGGTATCAATAAAGCCCTATAGTTATATGCTCACCAAGATGTTGTTTTGGTACCAGGACATTTCTACTGTGGTACAGAAGACGTAGCCAGGTATCCCAGAGCTACTCACCCCAGTATTTCACATGATACCATTCTTCCTTCAAGTTTGTGATCCACCAGGCAGAGTGCACTGGAGCGCAAGCAAGATCAGCCTTTGGGCTTCTTGTTTCAGTAGCTGCACTGAAATAACCCTCAGCCATTCCCTTAACGTGGGTGTTCCAGCTCAGAATGTTCTCCTGCACCTGGCTCTGTACCTGTGATGTTTCAGAAATACATTTTTTTTTGTCACTCAGTGTTTTAATTCTTGCATAAAACTTTTTATGTCCCTATTGCTGCTGAGAAAACCAAACGTGTTTGTCTCTTCCAGCTTTACAGTGTACGTGAGGAACAAATAAATATACAGGCTGGGTCTCCTTAGATTCCTATCTTTGAGTTATTGTTGTGTTCAGTGAGTTTGTGGTTTGATATACAGATAGTTAGATGAAAATATTACTGTCATTACAGGTAATTTACAGCTTCTGTGTTTGATCTGTCAAATGTTCTTTCAAAGATTAAATATGGTCTGTTAGTTGTACAATTACCTCAAATTTTTAGGCTAGAAATTCAAAATGAGGAGCTGCTATTTTCCTTTGAACTCCTGTCTTTCCCTCCCAGCCTCTGATACTGTGAGATGTTACCTTCTACCTTTGTAAAGGTGTTACTTCAAATTTAGCTACCTGGAGGCCTTTCAGAAGGTAATCTTACAGCTATGCTTCCTTTCTTTTATGAAAAGTAATAATTATCATCTTTCTTGGATGTGTGTCTCCATCATCTCTCAGCCTGCATAATGTGAATGGGAGCTCCACAGGCAAAATTAAAAACAATTTCATTAGCAGTCCACAATCTTTAGGCATCTATTTTTGCAGACAGCTAAACTGACAGTGTGGTGTTTTGTTCGCATGGATTAGGACTTCCTTTGAAAATATTGTGTGCCTAATTCTTTGGGTTTAATGAAAAGGTTTTCACTGTACTCTGAATTTAATAGCAAATGGCATAGTAAGTAACAAAAGGTGACCAAAGTCTTATTCTGGCTTTTTTTTTAGTAACCCATTTAAGTATTTACAGTGCTAATATTGGGGGGGGGGGGGGGGGGGGGGGGCAGTATTTTAAAAATAATTTTTATTTTTACATTAGGAGAATGAATTAGGCTCTCAGACGGGGTTACAAACTCTACTAGCTGAAACAAAACTGTTTTTTTTATAAACAGAGTTTATTGGTAGTTTAAATAGGTAATACTGGGGTTTGTGGCAAGGCATGTTTGGGCTTTTTTTACAGCTAAGAAAAGTTAACTGGGTGAATTCATATAAGAAATATGGGAAAAGTGTACATAGTATGTTAATTCAGCCGTGTTCAACTTAGCCCTATTCTGAGACTCATGATGCAGAGATGTTGCAGGGGGTCTTTTTTTTAATATCCTTTAGTTTTCTATGTTTTGGAGCATAGTCTAGCCTTCAAGTTACCCTTAATTCCAGGAAAGCTGCTTGTGGTCTGCCAGGTTGCCAGGCCGATTTATCAGAATGACTGCCTCATAGGAGCCAGTCAAAGGCTTCTAGAACCTGTCTGCTGCCTAGCGCAGCAGTTAGAGATGCAAAGAGAGGAGAAGGAGGCTGGTCACCAGCCACCAGCCCTGGGGCTGCTGGGGTGGGAGGCCAACCTCCCTGCTACCATCTGACCCCATGTTGTGTCGGGGGAAAAGTCATAAGCACCAGATGAAAACTAACATCCATCTGCAGTTGCCGAGCAGTCTGGCTGTCACAGAGCTATCGCCACTGGAAGACCATCGATTTAGAGGTCACAGGAGCTACAAGGGAAATGTGACGTATGGAGGATTTGCTGTTTGTCCATACCAGCTTCTATAACTTGCCCCGAGTCCTTGAGCCATAGGATGAGTTGTTGTGTGAGGTCTAAGAAAAGCACGTGGAGGGAGTCAGCTGATTTCCTTCCAATTACTAAATGGCCCATGCGACTGTTCAGCAACAGCACAAAATGTTATCTATTTCATTTTATGGAAGTGGGCATTCATTAAAGTGTTAGAGCTATAAGCTGACCTTCATGCAAAGACTTCCTGCCTTTGTGCTTCATTTGAGCTAATATTTTTAAGAACTCTTAACATAATAAAAATAAAATTAATATAGGGACAGTACTTATAACAAGACCCTCAGCTCACTCAAGAGCACTGATTTATAACGGAATAGGGAGGGATGGGGATGGAAAACATTGTTCAGATTCATGTTTAATCAGACCAAGTGCTTTTAATTAGCTGGAGAAGAAGATTGTGAATATTTCTATTTAAGTAAGTGTTACTGCTCAGAAAAATACTTTCATCATAAGAAAATGATCAGCTCACTTGGCATAAATGAAGAACTCATTATTGGTGTCTTTTAACATAAGATGTCTTTTAACGTTGCATATTCAAAGTAATAACAAGGAAGATGAGGCAACTGATAACTTTAAGCTTTTTTTTTCTCTTTCTGTATTTTTTTAAAGCTGGGTAATAATTGAAGTATAATTACAGAACTTTCCTAAGATCTGGATCTATTTAATTGATTTAAATACAACTACACAGAAGAGTCATTTCAGGTTTTGGTGTTTTTAAATCACTTCAAGACATTGTTCTTACTCTGCTATTTTTAAGAGAGTATTAGAAGTGGAATAAACACAAGACTGAAGTATCAATGTGGTATTGACATCATTAAAAATTAAAGTTGATGATAATACTGAATTATGTTCTTTCAATGAAATTATGCTCTACCTTCTGCAACAGTTCTGTTGCAAAATATTTCATTATTCTGCAAAGAACATGCAGCTAATGTCACTAGAGACCCTTTTGTTAGGTTCTCACAGGGTCTGAAAAATAAAAGTTTTATCTAGGACAAACATCTATTATCAAAATTAGATTTTAGGCAAAATAAGTCTTTTCAAAATAAAGTATATGGTTATCCTAAAGATGTTAGTATTTGTGTGGAAATCAGTACTCTTAAAGATGCACAGAAGGGAAAGATGTTAGGAGTGCTGGAACTGTAATGTGGGGGATCCCTTGTAGGATTATTTTGAGTGTTACTTTTAGAATGTTACTGTGTTTTCCCGGACAAATTATTTTGTATGGGCCAAAACCATTTAATTTTTCTAATTAAATCAGTTTTACAATACCTTTTACTGTATTAATGTGAGTCAAATAAATGTTTTCCTAACATTATTTGGGTACATAAAATATTGAGTTGTCACATATTTTCTGCGAAGTAAAAATGCATATTGCCTAAAGGGACATAAGCCAAGCACATGCAGTGTTGTGGTGGTGACTGGCCATGGCCAGAGTCTGTCCCATGGTAAATTCACTGTTGCTTACCTCTGTTTTATTCCAGGCCAAATTATCTTGAATAGCTTTGCATTTCCTATGTATGCACAGGTAGCGTCTCTGGGAAGTAGCTTTTTGACTGTGCAAAGATGCTCTCCCCACCAAAGACATGAAAGGATCCTCTGGCCAGTGGGGATAAGGCTGAGGTTTCCTGATGGATTTAAGCCTATTTAAATCCCTGGGGTCCGTCACTGAAAGACGTTGTCCCTCCCTCTGCTTTATCCTTCAGCCATTCATTGCAGCCCCTCTCTGTGTCAGCACAGAGCTTGTCAGTTCAGGGAGCTGCTTCAGCTATAAAAACCCCTTTTTTTTTCTGTGGCCAGATTAATTTTCAGTCCAGCTGCACAGCTGCCCAAGCACTGATGCCAGCACAAACAAGGGAGCTGGAGCACACAATCACAGACAACGGGGAGGGCAGGACTGCTGCTCTCAGTAGCAGTAAATAAGGTGAAGTTACTCTTGAAAGTGCAGCTTGTGTGTGTGAGACAAAGTCTAAATCAATATTACAGATTTATTTTTTCAAATCCTTGAACTTGGGGGTAATCCTGAAGGAGCAGAACCAGGTAAAATTTGCCATTCGCTCCCTTTTTTTTTTTTAACTAAAAATATATTTTCCATAAACCAGCTTGTTTTGCTGGAAAATAGATATATGCAGTTACTGATTTCTTTTGTTTCTCTTAACAAATTAACAGATTATGATTATTATTATTGTCTGAAAGTGTATTAACTTGATGTTAGGGAAGGATTTTAGTTACTCATTCTTAAATATTTTCATAAATGATTGCTCTCCTTCTCCTCTGCCCCTCACAAAGGATCTTTACATCTTCATGTAACAACTGGAAATGAACACATTAATTGACTCTTCTGCCTTCTTTTATGACTGAGGAGGCTGTGACAGTCAGGAACTGAACCCAGATCTCTCAGATTTCAATCCAGAATACAGCCAGGGACCCTAAAGCCAGAACACATCCTGTGAACAAATTACCCCCAGGTTTTTTCAGAAACCATCATGTAAACCTTTTGCGGCAAACTCACCACAGTTCTTCCTAGTGCTTTACTTACAGCAGAGATAGATGTTCCTCCATTCAGTGTTAACCCCAGGATTTTGGTAGGCAGCAGCACTCCTGGGCTCCAAACATGCTTTTCTCCGTTTTCCCTCATTTGGGAGAATTATGGCCTGTAGTAGAAAACTTAATTAACTATTTGAGAGGAAATTTCAAATGTAGATGTTACCCACAGTGAGGAGAACAAAATTAACTCATTTAATGTCAGACTTTCCATTAATTAAGTAATTAGCCTCCTGGCACTCGAAAAGTATTTAATATGCTTATAAATTTTAGGTCCAGAAAATTGTGTGACCTTTTGCAGGGCAAAGTGGGGCCTTCTGCCTTTGTTTTGAATCCTCTCCTTCTGGGTAGCAAGTGGGCTGCAAGGTGCAGTTTACTCAGAGGCAAGAGGGACTGTCTGAGTATTGCAGTTATGAAAGAGTAAAGGGAAAATGGAGCAACTGGAGAGACTGAGAGTCACGCAGGCAGGACTTGTGTCTGTTCAGCCTAGTATGAGGAAAAAAGTAATTCTGGTCTTTACGGCAGCATTGTCTCAGTTCCTTCCTTCCCTTCCTTTTCTTCCTATTTTCCTTTCTTTCCTTCTTTCTTTTTCTTCCTTTCTTCCTTCCTCTCATTTCTCTGAGGTTAAGTAGACTTGAGTTTTATAAGGCCTTAGGTGGGTAATGGGTGTGCAGTGTACATTGGGTGAAAACTCCCTCCTATAGACAAAATTATTTCTAAGTACCTTTGGATTACTGTGGTTGACAATCTACCTGTGTGCCTCTGGTCTGTAAGAACCGCCTCGTGTGATTACCTTGACCATCATTAACAGAGATGATGTTCAAGATAAAACGTTTATCTTAAATTACTCTATAGTTGAGGTCTGAGAATGCGTGAGTATTTCTCTGAATTGTTACAAAGCTTCTGCAGATGCAACACTGAGCAGGCAGCCTTCTGGACATGCTCTACAAGGAGTGCTTCTCTTACTGGGCTGGAGTGAACTCAGAAAGGGTTTCCTGCATTAGGTGCTGCCATTTCCATAATCTGACTTTGAAGGTCAGAATAAGACATATGCATTTGGGTTAGTAATTAAGCAGTTATTACACAGCTTTCTTAAACTGTGACCTAATAGGCTAATTTGGGAAGTGCTGGGCAACCACACCTTGGCCTTAAATGTATTTGTGAGGTCTTCACATGAAAATGTCTAATATAGTTATTCAAAACCCCAGGCCTCTTAAATGAGAGATTGGTTTGGTAGTTTGAGCCTGAACTTGCTTGCTAATGACAGCTCATATATTTGTTCCAAAAATATGCTTTCTTTAAGCGTATTTTTGGAAATCTGAAAAATTTCCTTTTGATAGTGGCTGTTGGTTCTTTGGCAGCCAGGAAATCTGTAACATAAAAACGCATCTTCTGTCTTGTCTGAAGTGTAATCCATTTCTGGAGAGGGAATTTTCCCCACCAGAATTTGCTGTTACCAGTGCGGACATCACAAAGTATCATACAGCTGTTCCAGTTCAACTAGTTTGGACTCACATAATGGTATTCAGATTTTACCCATCATTTCTCAAGGAGAATAATTCAACATCTTGTTTTGCTGTAATGAAGAAACTCATTGAAATACATGCTGCTTGGTTTAATTCCTGGCATTTTTAACATGCAAATTTCTCTATTCAGAATAAGTAGGATATGTATACTGTTGAGGTAATAGAAGAGGTTTCAGTCTGAAATCAATTGAAGGTCTTGTCATTTTTTTCTGTCCTTTCGTTGGCTTATATTAAACTGCTGGAAGCTTGAAGTTAATATTTATTTTCCCACTGCTTTTTTCTTTTGAATTCCAGAAATCCTTCTCCCCTTGTAGCTCCTCTTTCTAAAGGCATGTAAAATTGTACAGCTTTCCTGTGTTTACCTCTTCTTTCTGTTGTCCTCAGTTGTGACAGCCTCTTCTAGAAAGATATGGTTGAGCTATATCCCCTCTAGTGGCAAGCACGCTTTTGCATTCAACTAAGCAAAATACAAAACTGTATTTGTGAAGAGCTTAATTTTTACTGAAATCGGTACAAAGTTCTTTCCAGTTTTATTAAAGCAGGACTGGGACAACTGGTGAACATTTTTGAACCTCTACAAGGAAACCCTGAATTCCAGAATATATTCCAAACATCAGTTTACCAGGGGCTTGTACTGCCAATTTGCCTGTATTCAACAGGAATAACATTTGCCCTATCACTGGCATAGTAGGCTTTGTAAGAGAAGCCTTGCCACTATTTCAGCATAGCCCCGTATTTTATATTAGAGCCTGTAACACAAGAGGAAGAGTTGGAGAACTTGTGCGTACCTGAACTCTTTACCATTTTCCTCACCTTTATTTTTACCCCAGATCCAGGCCAAAAGTCCTGGATAGAGCTAACTGGTGCAATAATCTCTGAGGCATAATGTCTGAATAAGTCTTCCTCCATATGGATGGAATTTGAGTCCACACACAGGATGAGGAAATCAGTTGAATCTAAGTGGTCGAATGCTACATAACTAGAGGTTTCTCATATTCAGAGTTTCAGGGTTTGCACTTCTTATTGTTAGACACCAGATAGACAGTGTCTGAGCACACAAATCAGTTTGTATCAGCATGGGAAAAGAATTTCAGGCTCTTTCTAGAACTTTTATTTTTTGGGATGACTCTCCAAAACGTATGAAGGAAGTTCAGTCTGATGACTTTTGACACAGCAATTATCAAGAGCGTGAAACTGGTAAGATTTAGAGTGTCTTTCAGTGTCAAGCTCTCAGATGTTTTCTTCAATATGCTTTGTCTGTTTGAAGGTAAATTCTGAGATCTTAGTTAAACATCATATAATTGGAATATATATAACCTAATTTCACAAGAGGATAGTGGTTTAAAAGTAGAACATATTTGGGAAGTCAAGGACTTGGCAGTGTTCCTTTCACAGAGTTAGAACTATGACACATACATACAAAAATCATGAAAATGCAAAGTCAGCATTAATCAGCTCTAACAACTGCGTTTCCTGATTTGATACGGCTTTGTGGATATGTGACAAACTTACTACATTTCAGATGCAAGTTTTTTGTGTTTCAAAGGTCAAACATTTTAGTTATATTCCATTCCTAATCAACGTTACATTTCATTTGCCAGCTGGAAATTTACTTTGACTTTGTGTGTTAGAGAAGGGAAATGGCTGTGAGCTGTTTTTTGGCACACTACCATAGTTAGGAACAAGTAAAGTAAGGAAGAAGAATGAACTGAGTCATTTCTTGCTTCATGAAATTATTAAGTAAGGACAAGAAGATTGTATTTGTCAGCTCCTCTGTGTATGTGACAAATGCTAAACACATTAAGTCAGCAAATACACGCTTTCAGCAAATAGGTAATTGTAGCTGCTGATGCCTAGGTCATGTGTTTACTTGTCAGCAAGCAGAAACCATTGAAGAGGTAATGTGAAAACTTAAATAAAAACAGGTGCATCTTCTCTTGCAGCCTTTTATTTTTGCTTAAAAGGGTAGTTATCACAGCATCTGTGCAGAGACAAGTCCCGCTCACTCTAAAGGTTGCACTAATATAGTGGACCCAGTTGGCCATGTAGATATTTATAAAGTGAAAACCATCAGGATACAGAAAAACAAGTTAGCTGAAAAGGAGTCTGAAGTGTGTGCTGAAGGGGTAATGCATGTAGAAGCTACAAAAATAGTTGTACTGATTTTAGAAGCAGTACATGGAAGAAGCTCTTCCTCCATAGCCACAGGCCTGACATGTTTGCCTGCTATCAGTGAAAGTGCATGATGGTCAGATGTAGAACAGGAGACAGTACAGTTGGATTTCTCAAACGCCCAGTTCAAATATGAGAGTGAGGCTCCTGAGTTTAAACTTTAGAATGAAAATTTTAGATGAGCTTTTGTCAAGATTATTATTTTTAGGAAACTTAACATAATTTTAAAAACAATAAATTCTTAATTGAAGCTTTTTCCTCTTGACTTTGAGAAGCACCATAGCTTTTCTACATCTCATGGTAGGTGTATTTGGTTCTGTGAGAGCTGGGATAAATGGTGCCAAGTGTCTGCTAAGATGAATAGATTTGTACACAAGCCATTTTTTGCATTTATGAGGTCAGACAAATCTTTTCCTTTCTGCAGATTGACAAAGTACAAACCCAAGGTTTTTGCTGAGATATAAATAAGCGAGTTGACTGACTTTGACCAGCTACATCTTTTTTCCCCATCTTGTAATGAAACTTTTTCATTTTCTAAATTTGAATAATATTTGGAAATGCAGAAGTTTTGCCTACTGCTTTTCACTCCCATTCTGTTGCCTTCTCTGAAGAAAGGAAGCCTTTTATACGGTTTTCTCTAAGGGGGAAATGTCTTTTGCATTGAACCTGTGAGATACTATTTTATTTTTGTTTTTCTGATAATGTATATGTATTTCTCTACATCATATCACATTCTGACAATAATGGTCTTGGTACCCATATAGAATTTTGTGTAATTATGTTTATCCTGCTATTACAGTTTTACTCCATTGTGGTCTTGCACAATCCACTTCCGCGATTTAAAAGAATTATATCTGTAGTCTTTTATTTTCCTAACGATCTTACTGAGACAATTTTAATCCTTAAGTAAGCAAGTACAACACCACTGAAGTCAGTGAAATTGTACCATGACAACATTTGGCCCATTACTTTAATTTATGAGAGGCTTTTTACATATGCAAATATTAGAAGCAGGATTTTTTCATTCTGCTACAAGCAACTCTGGTTGGTAATGGTAAACTCTTGAAAGACTATATATTCTGTAAGAACACACTGGGGAACATAAGGAAAAGTAGGTGTTTATTGTAGTTAAAATTAATTCTTGGAAATGTGCCTATCCTCATAAGATTATTATGAATTATGATTGGTGTTTTTTTTCATATAGAACAACATGATAGAATTCTAGCATCACAGTATGGTTTGGGTTGGAAGGGACCTTCAAAGATCATCTTATTCAACCACTGAACATGGGGACATGGGCAGCAACATCTTTTCACCAGACCAGGTTGCTCAAAACCCCATCCAGCCTGGGCTTGAGCACTGCCAGGGATGGCACATCCACAGCTTCTCTGGGCAACTTGTGCCAGCACCTCACCACCTTCACAAAAAAAATTCTTCCTTATATCCAGTGTAGATCAACCCTCATTCAGTTTAAAACCATTGCCCCTTGTCCTGACACTACAGGCCCTGGTAAAAAATCTCTCTCAATTTTTTTTTTTATAAACTCCCTTTAAGCACAGAAATGCCACAGTAAGGTCTCCTTGGAGCCTTCTCCAATTTGAGCAACACCAACTCTCTCAGCCTTTCTTCATAGGAGAGCAGTTGCATCCGTCTGATCATTTCTGTGGCCCTTCTCTGGACCCACTTCAACAGGTCCCTGTGCCTCATCCTGTTGAGCTGAATGCAGTACTGCAGGGGGAGTCTCACGAGAGCAGAGCTGAGCAGAGGGGGAGAATCACCCCAGATCTGGTGACCACACTTCTTTTTATGCAGCCCAGGAGATGGTTGGCTTTCTAGGCTGCAAGTGCACACCGCTGGCTCATGTCCGGTTTTGCATCCACCATTATCCTCAACTTCTCTGCAGGACCCGCTCTCAATCCATTCATACCTCAATCTGTATCTCTGTTAGGCATTGCCACAACCTAGGTCCAGGACCTTCTACTTGACCTTGTTGAAACTTCATGAGGTTCACACGGGCCCACCCTTCAAGCCTCTCAAGTTCCCTGTACATGGCATCCCTTCCCTCAAGCCTATCAACTGCGCCACTAGCTCAATTCTATCCACAGACTTGCAGAGGGTGCACTCAATCCCACTGTCTATGTTATTGATGAAAATATTTGTTTAGCACAGACTGTTGAGGGATAGGGACTACCCAATTTGTGAGGGGGGGGGGGGGGGAGAGTCTATAAAAGCCATTTTTAAAGAATTAAAACATCATTTGAGACTTTCCAGTTACTTTAAACTATATAGTATAGCTACCAATAAAAGTCACCTGTTGTGGTTTAAGCCTGGGATTAAACCATGACGCTCACCTTATCAACACCCAGTGGTTTTGTGTGAGAGTATGTTCCAGCTCCCGGATGCACCCAGTCAACTGGGCTTCATCATTTCAAGTTACCTTTTCCCTGGAGCAGATTAACTTTGTGCAGAACTCCTTCAGCTATTCCTTGGAAAGAAATACTTGGAGAGATTTTGGTGGTGTCAAATCTGCCTTGTTTGGAGACCACTGTGGCCTACAAAAACATATGTAATTTCTTCTTTGGTGACTCAACTACATGGCCATACCTTTATGCAGAAGAAACATTAAAAGTGCAAACACAGTTCCTAAACAGTCACGTATCTTCTACTATTCAAAAGAAGTTTTTTCCTTAATTTATGTGAAGTTTCTCTTAATTCATATTTTATATTGCCATCTGTTCTGAAGCAAAGATGTCGATTTTAAGTATGTGGGTGTTTTACATTACTTTGTTGCTCTGGTTGCATTCATGTAGTTATAGAAGACAAGTGTGATCCTTGTGATAATGGGTGTATTATTCCAAGCTCTGTTATTAAGAGAATTTATTCTGTGCATCAGTTTTCCTATCTCTTAATACAGGAACAAAAAAGATCACAGAGCAGCTGAATCCTTGTATGAAAGATGTTATATTATTCATTAAGAGAAAATTGCCAGTTAAAGCACATTACAAATGGTTCTCCTCTAAATAGTGTTTATTCTACCCATCGACAGAGATTTTGCTTGCCCGGTTTAGAGTAAATAGATTCTTATAATCAGTGAATCTGACTGAATATGTGCTGAAGTATTCTACTCATTAGAGGTATCACAGTCTGTTTTCTCATTTTCTTCTCCCTGCAGGATATGCTGCAATGAGGCTGAACCTATTTCCATAGTTAAAAGAGTCAATTACGACAGACAGCCCCTAGCATACTAAGGTGTTCTGGTGAGGAGGTTAGGTCCCTTCACCTTAAGATCTAAAAACTGTCTCCCACTGTTGTGAGGTGCAGCAGACACAGATGTTCAACACAGGA
Organism: Pezoporus occidentalis; assembly: GCF_034315485.1. NCBI lineage: Eukaryota > Metazoa > Chordata > Aves > Psittaciformes > Psittacidae > Pezoporus > Pezoporus occidentalis. Next base: position 1,217,484 of record NW_026912995.1, read on the forward strand.
CATCCTGGCTGAACAGATGAAAACCTGATTGTAATGTTCCCCTGATAACATTGCCTTGTATTCTGTGTCTGTTGTGGGTACTGATCTCATGCTTTGTACTCACAAAAAGCAACAGCACCCCCTGAAAATCCAACATGAAACTCTTAGGACTCGTTCTGAAATACTCCATCCTTGGGTAATAGACTACTCATTGCTGAACAGAACTCAGTAGGCCTTGCTTATTAGTGCCTTCTGGTAGTGAACTGGCTGAAAAATGGTGCTATAAAAGAAATGTATTTCAGTTCCCGGAATGCAACTTTTCACTTTGTGTCAAAACCTGGAGGCTGCAGCTTGAAGCATGGGTCTGAGAAGCTCGTGTCCTTAAGTAGCTTTATGTGCACAAAACGTTGTTCACATCTATATGCATTTTTGGTACTAGGTCCTAACATTTTGTAAGACCTGAAGATAACTAATGACTCCTCTTTATAGTACTGTGAATATTTTCATTGGCATCACCAGGCAGAATTATTTGCAGCAACATGTTATTAAGTTTTAAATATTGTAGAGCAATGACTGCAAGCTGTGCTATGTGTGACTGCAGAGAAGTAACTTTATTCCCTAACACCTAGAGTCCAGGGCTTCTCCTTGATGGCAGTGGGAAGCCCCACAGCAAAGCATTGCTCTTAACCTTTATCTTTTTTCTCCTGTGTGCCTGTATAAGTAATGTTATTGACTGAATGAAGAACATTGCAAGCATGGGTTGTCGAAGGGTGTGAAAATCTATTCAGCAAGGGAACAGCTGCCTGTCCCCACTCCCCAGTCAGGGGTTGCTTGGTCAGTCTCTGGTGAAGAGGTCATGTGAAGTATTTTAACAAAGCAAAGTCTTTTGTTTAAAATGCTAAAAAATATAGTTTTGGATCCATATTTGAATGTGCATTTTTGAGCTGTATATTTCTGGGCATCATTGGTGGCTAGCATAACAGAACGTCCCCTGAAAAAGTAATACCAGTAGGCATGTACATGTGTTTTCTGAAATTTGGAATTACAAGCAGAGCAAGAATATTATGGTGAGTTTCACTGCAACCGCCTGAACATGGAGTAAGAGGTACAAGACCACTTCCGCTCATGATATGATTGCAGGGGTAATAAGTTAAAGTATCAGTTGAAGCCCCAAACTATTTGAGTTTTATTTGATTCATTAGTAGCATATTAAACTGAGAAATGTATTTTGGTATTGAAATGTACACTCAGTAGCTATAACAAGTATACCAATGCCATATATAATGAATAACTGTAATGTTTTATAGCCCACAAATGAAAAATACTTGTGGCTATTATAGGGAAACAGAGATGAAAAAGGATGAAAAATGTATCTTATTTTTTTGGACAAGAGATATGTCAGTACAAAACTTCTAATTCACAATGCTGGGAAATCCTTATTTGCCTATATTGGTAACCATAAATTGAAATTCTATTTGTGGCAGTGCCATCTAAATTGCACTCAATCTCTCCTGTCATTTTGTGGAAATGCATGAAAGTTCAGGCATCAATATTAAATACAATAAGATGTATGGGCTTCTGAGTGTTGCAGGTTTTTAGATTAATTCTCCAAAGCTTGCAAAGCAAAAAAAAAAGTTGTTTTTTTGAAGGCTTTGCTCTATTTGTGAAGTAAAATAGATTTATTGGGTTTATGAAGTTAAAGTCAGAGGAATAAAATAAGACAGCAGCACCAGTCCAAGAGTAGTAGCTCTTGGTGTTGCTAATAATACTGCTTCATTTGCAAAAAAAAAAAGATTATTTTTAAACCATTTTTACTTCCCACTGCTTAGGGTGGTTTGTTTACCACAAAAACCTCTGGACAATGGCAAACATTTTAAAAGACACACTGTGTGCAACTTCTATTTGTAAATATTGTGATTCTGTATTTAAACACAGTTATTTACCGTATATCCGAGGAAGCAGCTGGCCACTCACATTTGCGAGCACCCCTTATTCACACAATCGTGTTTATGAGGAAGATAAATTTAATTTACCTTTCAGTTGGCCAGAACCTCAGTTTCCTGATTTTCAACAAAAAGGGTATTTCTTTGCTCTGGATTTTTTCAGAGGGACTTGCTGCAGGTCAGGGTGGGTTCCTGAAAGAGGGCATGAATGTTAGACATTGGTTTTATTTAGGTAGTTTCTGCTAGGGTAGGACAGCAAGGAGCACTGGATGGGCACACTGTTAGAGGGCTAAAAAAAAACCCAAAAACCCTATAGTAACTAACAGAAAGTTAACCTTGAAGCCAGACTGATTATCTTTCCTTCAGTTTACTGATTCATTTTGTTGTGTCTAGTGCTACTCTGTTTGACCTTTTACCTCTACAGAGAAATATTCATGTATAAGTGTTCCAATTTTTTTCAGTTTGAGCCCTGAACCCAACGATCATCTCCGCTAGTGATAAAATTTTTTTAAAATAAGTGTAAAAATGCAAATGAAAATAGAAATATTCTTTAAATAGGGAACATTAATTCATGGAGGAATGTACATGAAAAATGTAATAAATCTAGTTTTGTCAAACAAGTTAATAGACTTCCCAAATTACTGCGTTCTCTTATTTCACACAGGAACCGACATTTCAGTTCTGAATGTCAGAGAATTGTATTGAAATTGTTCTGCACAATCTCAGACCCCCGCAGAAGTGATAGGAATAGAAGTCAACTGACAAATTCTGTTCGTATTTTTGTGTGATTCTAAAATATTGCTGTAATGGAAAAACCCTGATCAAAGGGACCACACCACCATCCACCGCTTTTTGCTTTTGAATATTTGGGGCTTTTTTGATCATCTGAAGGTGCACTTTTAGAATATGTTTCCTAACACAATAAACAGAAAACAATTTAAAGTAGGTCAGCATAAATTTGAATGTACAATTGCACATGCAAGATTCGTTTTTTTAACAAGACTCGCTAAAAATGAGAGATTTTAAAACTGCAAGCACAACCGCATGCACATTTTATGTGCTTAAAAGTGGCTTGTAAGTGCTCTCTTTTGTGCATTTTAGTGTACTGAAGTCAGTGGTATTTTATCTCTGGCATCACTGAACACCAGATAAACTCTTGAGTGCACAGGATTGAGCCTTTGCTTCCCAGGAAAACTAGCAAAGTTCCCAGCTTTTCTGCATTGGGGTTCAGTACACCTAGTTTGATAAAGAAACATGTGAATCCCTTCTGTATCTTTAGGAAAAGCAAAGTAATATATCCCATAGGGGAAACAGTGCTCATGTATTAAACACTGCCGAGTTGGACTACTTCCTCGTGTACATTGCGTCTTGAAGTAATTCAAGATCAGTTGTAGACCCTGTGGTGTGTCTCTGTTACACAAGAGTGTTTCTTGACTTGTGTTAAAATCTACAGGAAATTTCTGTATTCTGACATTTTCCCTAACATACTTGCCACAATTTGTAGGGATTTTTGTTGGCATGCCTGAGTGCCTTCAGTGGGTGAGGAGGTGCTCTCCTGAGCACAGCTCCAGTCCTCCATATGCTATACATTTAGCTTTAAATACAGCATTTATATATTTTGAGGGAACTGTACTAACTTGATAGTGCTGCCTGCGGGAGAAAGCAATGCTTTCATGCAAAGATTGTCACGGGCGGTGGAGTGATAGCTGAAAGTAGTTGGCCTTATTAAGCAGAATTCCTGGAGGTGTTTACATGTCTATGTAGCTGTAAAATAGCCTTTCTTCAGTCCTAGGGTTTTTCTGCTTTCTCTCAGTTCTGTGTTTCAGTATATATTGTTATATGTGAGCCTCTGTATGCAAAAAGATTAGGAGCCAAGACTAAACCCCATTTGAGTTACTCATGGTTAGCTCAGTTGCTTTCAGTTGCTTGTGTCTACTTGCACAAGTAAAATAAAAGCAGATGTAATTCCAAATCCTTTTACTAACCATCAGGGAAGAGTACTCATTGACCATAATAATATCTTAGCAGAGTACGAGATGTCATCTATAAATGATACACATTTTTTAGTCATTAAGTCACATTAAGCAGTTCTAAGTTTTGCCCTCAGCATAAGTAGTCTCTAGCAATTGCATGTCTCTTCAGTATGCAGCAAATATGAAAGGAAAATTGTGTTTTACCCTATTACCTAAGAAATTGTGAAGCTATAAAAACAGATTACTATTAATAAACAACATTTTCTTCAAAAGGCTATGCATACAGTTGTAAGGAGACAGATGCTCTCACTTCCAGAATTATACAATTGGCAAGTGCATTAATTTTGAAAAAGATTATTTTGAAGGCATAAAAACCAGTAAAAGTACAGAAACTGTGACAAGAATACATATGCACGCTGTTGTGATTCAGTATGATTCAACAGAGGAACACTTTCTTCCTCTTAATACATAAATTGGTATATTTAAATCTTTCTCAGGTGAATAGATTTCTGCTAAATTATCGCAAGCACTACAGGTGAGCCATTTCTGAGCTTGCTCATACCCATGTTATTAAACAGTAATATGGCTTGAAATATCTCCACTATGCCTTTCCTCTGCATAAGAAAAAAAACAAGACTTTTTTTCTGTTAAAACACTGAATATAGTGTTTTTGAAGAGTACCTAACTGATCATTACAGCAATTAGCAGATATATTCCTAATTAACCTTCAAATAAGACAGGCAGCTGCCTGGCATGTGTTCCCGCAGCATTCTCAGGCCCTCAACCAAGAGCTAACACATGCAGCTGAAAAGTATTTCCTCCTCCATCCAGTCAGCATTGCCAGCAAGGCTGCAATCAGCAGTGCTATTCTTATGACTTAGGACATTTGTCCGCTAAGAAATGGATTTGTAAAAAACCCTATTCATTAGATGCAGACCGCCGAAGAGCCTCCAAATATGAGCAATTTGGACAGAAGCCATCTACGCTAGCGCTGAACCCAGACACCAGAAGATGAACATTTCTGTAGCTCATAGCCATTTGCTCCAGCTGTTTGCTTTGACTATACAAGACTTGAACATGCATTGATTAGGATAATAAAGATAAGCAGTAATGCATGATAAAGATAAGTAATATAACTCTAGTGTTCATGGGTTAAGCTACATGTTAGTTTTGTGTTGTGAATATCAGCATGACTACTATAGTGTTCTGTGGGTTTCCTCGTGGTGATAGCTCTGACTCAAACACTGACCATTTGTCACTTAATGCACACAACCAGTAATATTACAAGTGAATAAACAATGAGAGAAGGTATCAACGGCAGCTGAACCAAGAACATGAGCTGGAACTGAAAATGGGAAAGAAAATAGCACAAATGTAATTTTTATAATGTAAAAAACATCTGTGTGAGTCAGGATTCCAAGTGTTGTTGCCAAGGAAATTGTAATGGCAATTTCAACTGTTGCTGGTATTATTTCTTGATATAGGGAACGTACACTGTGATTATAAAAAAACAACAAAAAACAAACAAAACAAGTCTTACACATATATGTGAAGTTTCATTCTTGTACGACAGAGACATTGATTACGACATAAAGGTTAGAATGATGGTTCTTGCTTGCTAATTAGAAATGTCAATTCTAATTAGACAAGGCATCATTTCTAGAGTAGGTCATGTGTGAGACTTACAGCAGTGGAAGTCTCACTTGAAACCTTGAGAGGGATTTTATGGAGCTCCAAGTTCTCTAACTCCAGCTCCAAACTGATGACTGCTTTCACAAGCAGGTACCTACACATTGGTTGTTTGCCTTCCCATCATGAGAAAGAGGTTGAGCACTTCTTCCAGCCATACACTTTTCTTATGACTTTCACTTGACAAGTGAGGATCCTTCTTTTCTTGAACCAATTTTGCCATCATCTTTCCCAGGACTACTTTCCATCTTTTCATCCTAATGCTCTTGAATAAAGCAAGGGAGGAAACTAAGCCATTCATAGGGAAGGATTCTCTAATCAGAAGTCCAGATCCTGGGAGCACAGGGGAGGCCTGTGTATTGAGAAGAATGTAACCTCAGTTGTCACCTTTAGTGGAAAGCACATTAGAACAGCCCCATTCTCATAGTGAAGTTTGTGGCATAATCACATTCTGAGACTGTTTTAGCAAGGTGACTTGGTAACTTCAGGTCTGACTTTGAGTTGATTTCCGGCGTCCTTGGAACAGAAAGCTTGGTTCTTCATAAGCCTCTTCCTAACCTCAGCCCCAGAAACTCTCCCAGAAGATCCTAGGAGAAGATCATGATGGTAGAAAAATGAGAAATTTAAGTATGTTCTATTTTGTATTTACACTTCCGTGGATCCAGAGAAGGAGTATGTTAAAAAATCTTAACAATATTCTATTCCAGTAGAAGAAGCCACATTACTTGGTGCCATTCTCACATAAACACTCCTCAAGAATTTGCCAGATCTCCATTTATTTCATCTAGTTAGTCAAGTGGTATGAACTGTTCAGTCCTCACAGACAGTGCAAAGAAAATTACCTAGAAATGGTGTTTTCTTTGGGTAAGTCAGAATGTAGCCTGCAATGAGGGCAATCAGTCTCAATCAAAAGTCGAAACATTTTAAGGTCTCTTTCACCTCAGACCTATGGCTAGTCTCCATATCTGAAGTAAGAGAATGATCTCAAATGAAGAAAAAAGGTTGTGAAAACGTGTCCATTTGCCAGTAATTTCCACTTGTGTTTTCTTCTGTTTACCAGAGACCTGGAAAAATAAGACCGCCTCTTAACTAAGCTGACTAAATAAAAGGAATCTGCTTTTGAAGTATATGGATTTCAGAATCAAATTTCCTTTCTCTGTGCCTGTTGGCTTTATAGGCTTGTTTACTCAGGAGGAAATGACTTGTTTTATAACGTGTTTAACATCATGTTAGTTAATCTGTGCCATAATACGGAGTTGTTTCCTTGTGTAAGCAGGCATTTCACATGTAAGCATGTGTGAATGTCACACTGAAAAGAGGAGAATCTGTATTCAAGCCTGTTCCTCTGTTTACAGGATGGAGAGAACAGACTTGCTGGTTACACAGCTTTCTTGTATGTTTGAAATACCTTTCTCTGTAAATACTAACTTCTTTAAATTTTCTTCTCATTAATTGCCCTCAATATTTTGGGACAGTTTTACAAGCAGCTTGTGTAGAAACTAAAGACTCTAAAACATCACAAAAGGAAATCTCAGAATTGAGCCCCTCCAATATCCAATTATTCTTTTTCCATAAGGTTTCAAAATTTCCAGGCTCCGGTTTTGACAAGTGCCTGGAGACAGGATTATTGAAGAGGACAGTCTTGAGCAAATCAAACCTTTTTATAGGCAGTTGGATAAATCATTTCCAAGTAGGCGAAAGATAAAATGACTACTGGTTATATGGAAAACCAGCTTCCTGAGGAGAATATGCAGTCATTGAAAAATATGACTGCCTTACTTACAGTATTCATAATCAGAAAATGTGTGTGTACGTGTATTAGAAATAATCCTGTATAAGTCATTCTCAATTACTGAAATAGCCAACTATTGCAGAATATCTTTACACTAATATTTCTTAAAGTAAGGTACTGTAGAGGTCTTTTTTTGTTAAGGCTTTAAAAAAAGTCTTACATGAAATCATCAGTCCCTCAGAAAGTGAAGGAGACATGAGTCGGAGTTCAGCTGATCTGTTCATTGCTAATACATTGTGCATGGTTTGGGGGTTTTCTTTGTTTGGGTTTGGGTGGTTGGTTTTGGGGTTTTTTTTTTCATTTTTTCATCATTTCTGATGACCAGCAGGAGTTTGGAATCGGTTTTTAGATCAAATTAACATGTCAAATGGATTTCAAATCTGAAGCTTACAGTATATTGCACCCACTCATGACAAGCCTTTCTAGTCTGTTGGAGCTGGTCTGCTTTAGCCCTGTCTACCTCTTTGTACTGCATTGCCTCTTGAGGTTTCCACAGAAACTAAAAAGTCAATGCTATTTGCAAGAATACTTTCTTTCCTACTACACTTCTTAAATCTTCCAGCTGCTATGGGGTTTCTGTACTATCTGTCTGCACTCAGTCATCTCAGCCTTTTAAATTAGATTTAGGATTTAAAAATGTAGTGCCTGATGGTGCCACCCCACCGTTGTGTGTCTGTTTCACTTAGCAATGATTGATAGAAGAGTAAATTGCAGCTGTTCTGGGAAAGGGGAAATGTTGTGAAATTAAAAGGTAGTTACATTCTGAAAAATAAATCGCAATCCTGGGAAAGAAAAAAAAAAACCCAAGGAAAAGCAAATTAGGATTAACATGGAAATAATATCATTTGGCAAGCTGCAGGGTTGGAGGTCATATTAGAAGGTCCCAGGACAGTCTTTTTTTTTTTTTTTGTAGTGTTCTTTGTGTTTTCCTCCTTTGCTGAAATATGGATCATGCTTGATATAATTTACCATAGAGGCAAATCAGACTGTTAAATAGTTTATCTTATTTAAACTATACACTCCATTTCTGGACTGTAAAAAAGATGGAACTAAAGTTGGTATTACTTTAAAAGAAAAAGAAACAAAAGATGTGTCAAAAGGGAACTGAGCCTATAGATGTGTAATGGGAGGCAAATGGTTGTTTCCGGTGCTGAAAAGGAAAGCCTTCTTGTGAAGGGTTTTATGTCATTTTCTTCAGCTGAACAAAGTGGAGAATACTTAACAAAATTGCCATTTTTAAAATCTCATTGTGAATACTCAACATACTGTGATCATACACTGTGTAATGGTGTTTGCAATGAATAAATTGCTGTAGATACTATAATATAAATAACTATTTTGTGCATTAAGAAGCAGTTCTCTCCATGATGGCTTCTATCTCAGAAATGCTCTGAAGACAGGACCTTAAAGAATAAAAGCATCAAAGTACTCTTTAAATAATACCAGTCTGCTAAAGTGCTAGGATACTTTTAATAATTTTTAGTGGTATTGTTTAGAAGTGAATAATAAAATCAACTGAGTGATAGTGGCTTGGATCTATTTGTTATTTTTACTGTGGCCAAAACTTACTAATTTTTAACACAAGAGCTTCAGCAGCTTCAGCCAAAATTTTTTAATGGCTCCAGTGACAGGAAGGCAGAGAAAATCAATCAGAAGGAAAAAAGGATATTCCTCAAACAGACTTGGCACACCGGCCTGGTGTGCTGTGAGTTTGTTGCAAGAAATAAAGTGGCAGGAAGCCCCAAAGTTAAACTGCATATTGCTTTGGGTGATAAATGGACCTCTATAACACCTTGCTAAAACTAGAGAAGATTGACAGTAAAAAAATGCCGTACCACACTGAGTTCAAGTGCTCTCAATAAGCACAAAAAGCAGTATCTAGTGTTATCCTGTAATACATTACTGCTCCTTTGACAGTTCATTGGGATCGGTTTTCCTAAATATTCTCCCAGTCATGTTTACCACAAACACATTGGTTCCGTAGTGTAGATGAACATGGTAACTGGCTTCAGTAAAAAGCACTCGATAAAAGCAGGATATAACTTTGAAGGAATTGTAGCATAAGTTTGAAAAATGTCTTAATATCCTTCTCCTCTTACTGCTTGCCTAAAAGTACTCTTTTTTTTTAAGTTTCTTATGAAAAGATGGTCTCAATCAAAAAAATCAGAAGAACTGTAAGAAAGTGTGACCCAAATTTTTCAGCTGAATTCTCTTGTTGTAATGGAAACTAAGTGGTATATAAGATTTGTCTGAAGTTTCTCTTTCTGTCAAGCCCTATCTGAGTGACAAGTGGTCCAGTCATTTCACCCTCAGTTTCCAGTATGAATAATTAAGCCTTATGAAAGACACCTACTCAAGAACCTTTCTTACTTCCTCTAGTTATATTGATATTCCAACACACTTAAGACATAAATTCCTAGTAATATTGCAGGTTGACCAAAAATACTGGATCTAGCATAGACCCAAATTTGAGTGTTAGATTGTTAGAGCATGGAGAGCCAAGATTTTCATGACATATAGCACCTATTTAAAGTAAAATTAACATCTCTTTAAAAAAGTATATATATTGTTAATTTTCTTAGAGTAATTTGGATCTCTTGGGCCTCAAATTAAATGCTGAAAAATTTCCAGCTTTGGTCTAGATTATAACTAGTAAGAACTATGAGCTTGTTCCAGCATTTTAATAAAGGCACTTTTTGCACCATCAAGAAGAAGGAATTGAGATGGAGTGTTCAGCAGATTTTCAGGAAAAACAGAGATTAAGAAAAGATTATGCCTTTCAAAGGTACAAATTTTGGGAGGGTTTATTCTTTGATGAGCGTTTAAGTCATCAGTATTATAGCGGAAGTAAGCACTTTTCTCTAATTCTAAAGAGGTTTATTTCTTTAATTGTTCTTTGATTTTACTGCTTGGAGACTAGCCTGCTAATGTTATTCATAGCAGAGGTGTTATTACCCATACAACTGTGCCCATTGCCACAGGCAGTCTCAGTGCTCACTGCTCTCTTTGTTTTTGTTTTGTAGAAATGTATTCCTTTGGCTGCTGTGGCAACTGTTTATTACATACATTTATAAAAGTAGCTACTGATATCACTGTAGCATCTGGGCAGGCAGCTGTGACTCCCTTTCCCTTCAATACACTACTGTTGCTCCAGCACCCCCTCTGCTTGCTCTTCATTTTCTACATCCCTGAAGAAGGGCAACAGAGAAGGAAAGAAACAAAATGAATAACTGCTGTACTGTAATAAAATTCCCCTGTACCATTTTCCACCCCCTCCTTTCTGGAGAAAGATGAAAAATAGGAGGGTGTGTTGGTGGCTGTTGATGAGAGAAAAAGAAAGGGCATGTTAGGGGGAGGAGGATCTGCATGTACCCGAAGGGAGGAAGCCTCCACTATAATGAAGGAGCAATGAATTATCACCGTACAGAGAAGGCGCTGGAGAAAACCCACCCTCAAGCAGAAAATAGAAAATACAGGTTCTGTGAAGAAGGATTGTCAGTAAAAAAGGAAGAGAAAGGATAAAGTCTCAAGAGGTGGTGGATCAGGTGTGCTTCCAGAATGGAGAGGAGAGAGAACTGGGAGAAGAGCAGAAGAAATTCAACACATAACCAGTGCTGCTGGCACTGTGTATCCATTCCAAGGTCAAAGACATAAAGCAAAGGCTGTGATGCCAATGCTTTCCAATGGCACTGTTTTTGCATTGTGTTAAATGGGGCTGGGCTGGGTGTGCAGGTTGGCCTGAGTCACCTGGTGATGCATAGCATCTGCATAGCACCTGGCGACTTCTCAAATTGAGGTTATCCATCCACTTTGCCAGCCTAGTCCCACTGCTGGTCTCATCAGCGTGTTCCCAAGCAAGGGGACAGCTGCGAGATGTGATACATTCCAAAGCAACACTTTTGCTTAGGACCAGTTTCAGTAATGGCACCAAGTTCAAAACAGAGAGCCGAGGTATATACTGGGTTTATTTTAATGAGGCTTCATATGAGCTTCTCAGGAGATGTATCTCACTGAAAGCTGAATCTGCAATCTTTTGTGTTGTCACATCCATCCTCTTCCCTCAACAGCTGCGTTCTTAAATTATTTTACCAATCTTCCAATACTTTTGTATCCACTGTGACCTCTGGGCAAGTGGCTTCCCAGAGGCATTCACAGATGACGGCTAGAGGCAGGATCTGCTGCAGCATAACTGTTAGATGTGTGAGAAGTGGGATTGCAAGAAACTGACTTGTAAACAGAGATAATTCTGTGGTGAGCTGTTCTGCTCAGAGAAATCTCTTAAACAGTAAGGTAAAGGCTCCATGTAATAAAAGGAAAGAAAGAGGAAGAAACTTGAGTATATCCCTCTTCTTTCGCTGTCACATGTTACCAAAGGTAGTTGAGAGAGACTGTATCCTCCATGGACTGCACTTAGGGCAGGGGAGCCCCAGTTCTGTCTGCTGAGGCAATTCAGATTAAACAATGCAGTATTAAGAATGAAATGCCATAGACAATGCCATGGAATGTGTAGTATGTTAGTATAATGTCCTGGTCCTGCTTTATCCTACCATGTTATAAAGGATGAGGATAAAAATGAACTTAAACTCACCTAGTCCAGAAGAATCTTTCCATTTCTTTCTGAGTCCTGAGGAATAGGAAGGCCTCCCAACCATCTCGCTTTCCTTTTTTATTTGGCCTGATCACTCCCACCAACACATCATTCATGTGTTGGATCAAGAAGGAAATTTAAGTTACAATTCCTTATCTTACTTCTTTGCTTTCTGCTACAGCACTACCTTTCCCTTGTGTTAAAGGGGACAGTTACACCTTTATGGGTGGAGACCAGTAAGATTGAGAGACCAAGAATGAGAGGGGAGGCATAGAACTAGTTTTCATTTTCCACATCACCAGAAACAAACTATGAGGTTATGCTGCCTCCAGTTATAGGCACTGGGGTTGCATGTAACCCTTCATCAAGAAATATGTTAGATTAGAAAGTAATAACATTATTTTTACTAATTTATTCCATATGTCTACTTGATAGACAAAGGGAATATTTTTTTACCTTCTGTATTTACCTTTTTTTTGAGCTATTCTCTGGAAATTAAGTAAATTTATGTACAAATCACAGCTCTGACAAAACTAAAGATCAGCTGTACTTTCATAACTTCTCCAGGTAAGTTTTCATGTGGCATGTCACATAGATGCTGTGGTTTTCATACAACTCTCCTGATACATTATTTTAAATTTAATATTTTAGGATATTCTAACTGCAGGGAAAGCTTGATGTTTGTAATGTATTGTACTGGACAAGCACTTTTTGGCTGCACTACTTTCAAGTCTGCCTGCCTAAAATTTGTTGAGGCAATAGAAAATATTCAGTGCATTAAGCATTTAAAACAAAATGGATTCAGTTACAGCAGCATGTAAAGTGTTTTGGTACTAACTGTAACTGATGTACAAACATTTCACCTCCAAGTAGGTTTGTGGGAAGCAGTGGCAGAAATAAAATATATCAGGAGACACAAAGGAGAGTGAAATAAAAAGGAGACAACTTTACATGTTTTGACTCCTTTGTCCTGAATTTCCTAAGCCCATATTGATGTCATTCTGGAAGAGGAAGAAGGCTGGCTATGTTTCTCCCAGCAAGCAAAGCCTCCCCAGTGGCTAAAATAGGGTATACTGTGGAGTGTCTATGAGAGCTATGGGGGAATAACGACAGCAGAAAGCTAGCTCTTGACAAGCCGTTATTAGGGCCGTCTGCAGGTCCTTTATGCTCAGCTGCACCTCCTTGGCCTTATGTTACAAATTCCACCTGGGAGATAACACAGATAACACCTCTTGCTTCTCATTGGGCTCCTTGATTGCTTCATCCTGCAGTCACCAATTTTTAACATCAGGGCTCAAACTGGGAGGCTGTGGTGCTGCTCTGACAGCGGACCTGCCCTTCTCCTAACCACCTTATCCTTACAGTTCAGCCACTTCCACCTGGAGCTGCCACAGCCACCACCATTTCCCCCCTGAAGCTGATGGATTTAGCAGTAGGTTAGTAGCAGACAGCATGAGTATTCTCTGGCCCTGGGTCAGTTTTGCTCAAGACAGATTTAGTCTGCCCTTTGCCAAGTGGGTGCACATCTCAATCTGTCCTTCCAAAGATAACAGAACTTCAGGCATGTTTGGTTTGCTTTCTTTGAGAGCTGTCATTTGGTTGCCTGTAACATTAATAGAGCTGGAATATAAACCATACTGAATGTAAACCATTTGGGCTTCAGTGTGCTGAGCAGATATCCACATAGGAGAAGGGCAATTAAATCCTCTTGCATTACAACCCTATAGAATAAGGCCCTGGCTTAGGTCTTACACATGTGGGAATTTTCTCTGGTGAAGCCTGATGAATCGTTGTTCTGGTTGCCAATAATATGGATAAATAAAAGGCTTAACAGTAAGAAGGAAGGAAAACAAAGATATACACCTGTCAAACTGTTTGTATTATTAATGTGCAAGTGAAAAAGCATTACACTTGTGTCTGCTGTTGCCCTTAATACCAGCCGTTGCCTGTGCACATGGATTGGCATTTTACATTGGCTCAACAGCCTTGCTGCCAGCAAGCACGCTAACTGGCAACGTTGGTAACAGCAGTCTTCCCATACTCCATACAATTTGAGCTATTCTTCAAATTAATAATAATACTTAATAAAGCTTCATCTCTCATTTGCAAAGGAAACCTTCAATTAATGTTAATCAGCGTCCTCAGAATGTGATCAGACTGGGCTTGTAGCTGGACGTGCCGAAACAGCTCAACTGGCAGATGTAGCATTTTCCAACTATTCTAATTAATAACTGCTCATTTAAAATGTTAATGCAATTAAATAAATAGGCAAAACAAATAAAAATAATATACATTATGAAAACGACACTGTCAGAGAATGTTCAAATCAAAAAAGTGAGCCTCGCTCAAACCTAAAAAGGGCCCAACCATTGCTTCTTTGCTAAATAAGGTCTAAAAAAGACAGGACTTGCTTTTGTTACTTGCAGTTTCCAACCGTTTCTCTGGGATCAACATTTATCTCACTTCTGTTTGAACCTGCTGGTATCAGCTGTGTCATTGCTTCTCCAAGTATTAGAATATTTTTCTGCAGAAAATGGGAAAGGATTTCTTTCATGTATTATGGGTGCTTTTTTTATGCAAGGTTTAGACTGCCTCTGCTTCTTGTCTTTTGTATTTGAACTAATTGCCTGATTTTTTTTGTAAGGGTTCTATTTTCTGTGAACCTTGTATACCATAGCACTGATGCAGAACCACATTTGTTTGGGCTTATAAAGAGTTCAATTAGACCCTTAATACCTAGTTCAGTCACAATTAAACCTTCCCTGTTGATTCGGGATTGGTCTTTCTAAAGGCAGTGAAGGTGTTTTTAATTATTCATTCTCTGGTTTATTTCTTACAGCAGTCTCAGCTGTGCTTTATCATTCAAAGGTTAATGCAAACTGAGAACTGGGTAAATTAAATTTGTTTGGCAGCTCACAACCTGATGTATTATAGACGCTGTGGAATATGGATAGCAACACTTCTGCTATTGTGACACTTAAAAAGGCATTTTTTATCTTTAAAACAGTTGCTATTTTGTTACTATGGCTGATAGAAAATGAAAGTTCCATAATGTTATATTCTCTGTAACCTATTTTTGTTAAGAAGCCACATAGTTTAGTAAGCCAAGCAGCATTAACAGCTACTATAGAAAATTGATGTAGGTGCTATGACTAATGAAGTACACTGCGCAGCACTGTCATGCAGTTGTATGCAGAGAATCATGCAGTCAGAAGTTTTAATGAAGGGAGCCCAAGGAATTTCAGGTGAAAGAGGGTTTTATTAACTTTCAGTGAAAAAAATGAATAGTTAAGCAGTAAGCATGACATGATGTCGTATAATAATTGGGTACATTGTGAGGCATGGAGCATAGCCAAGAGCTTTCATCTGTTCTGCACATAGGGTTATTTCACAAACCCCTGTCTGCTGTGGAAATCTTTATTGCAAACATAGTAAGAATTGTTTCACAAGAAATGCCTTAAGACAATACCACATCAGTTATTTGAAATACACACCAGCACCAACTTCCTCTCAAAAATATTAATCAGGTATCTAGAAGTTACCATCCTGATTGATCCTAAGTATAATTCATCTGTTGGTGACTGATATCAGCAGGCTATGTACTGAAAAAAAGCCTTCATATTTCTTAAGAGGCCATGCTGAGTAACATATGTACTTCTATAGACAGGCGTTATGTTGTATGAAAGGAGGCTGTGTTGGCTTTTGGACGAGTCATGCTCAAGAACTTTTATTAGGTTTTAATTATTTTTTTTCTCAGGAATGGACCATTTGGGTGAGAGATTTTTCTTGTTTCACATACAGGATTATGTCTTGTGATATCTTGTAATATTGTTTCAGTACTGTGTTTTTAAACAAGGACATTGAATTTAATGGATGAAGTAGCTGATCTCCAGAGTTCCCTTCCAACCCTAACAATTCTGTGAATCTGTAACATCTCAACCTGCTTCCTCTTTATAATATTTTTCAGATAGGGTAACATTTGCAGAGAAAAGTACTTAGAAAGTACATCTGCAAGGTTGTTTGGACCCTGCTCAGTCTTTAGTACAGTCTGTGCTGTATAATAATGTGTGTAATTACACTGCTACTGACTGATGAAGTAGGTGGATGAAGAGGTAGGTGAAAATAGGATGGCTTCTGAGGCAGGACGGTCACAAGACATCTCAGCAAAGTCTCTGTTATCCTTGCACTGTAAATACTTTACATCTGCCTACTGAAATATTTGAGATGATTCAGTTGGGAATTTTTCTGTGCTTATTTGAATAATTTATAATGTAATTTTAATACTTCTTCCTGGCTGAATATATCACTTCACTGATAGAGCTTAGGACACCAGTTACATGTTTTATCAAGGGCTAACTTAATAAATGTGATACACAATTTTAACTTGTAGTGATAAAAAATACACACTTCTAACTTGCAAAACCAGTGGTACTACCAGTAGAGTATAATTGATGGATGTATGTAGTTATTATGTTATATTGATTGTATGTAGTTATTATGTTATATTTTTGTTTTCTATTGTAGTGCTGGACCCAAAGGAGACAACATTTATGAATGGAGGTCAACTATACTGGGGCCTCCAGGGTCTGTATATGAAGGTGGAGTTTTCTTCCTTGACATTACCTTTTCACCGGACTATCCTTTTAAACCACCGAAGGTTAGTAGGAGGATATCAGAAGTCTGATAGGAGTCCTCTCTTCGTGATATTTCTGTGTGTGTGGATGTTGGTGTATCATTGTAGGATGAAACATAAAACTTTCAAGGCAATAATGAATATTTAAACTGAGCATTTTGATGGAAAGAATTTAAATAACTGCCTAAAATTTGCCTGTCTGTTGCCAGTTTAGCTGGATGGGTATGCATTTATTTAGCAAATGGTTATATAATTTCCAGCAGTTATTTATTTGATTTGGATTTGTTGCTAATGTGAAAGCATTTGTATTTGAGTTGCACCCTATGTAAGCAGCTGAAGATACTTGATCTTTCCTGTTGACCCATATCATTCACCAGGGGTCTGTGGCATTCTGACAAAAATATGCACCTTTTGCACTACTTCATATAAATTACTTCTGCAGATGCAAGATACACTATTATTCATGATCATTGTCTTACATCAGTTTACTGGAAGAATGTGGAAATATGGCAGCATGGGCAAGAAACCAGAGTGAAAGACATGAGATTTACAGAATTCCTTACAGATTGGTTTCTAACGAACGCTGTTAATAATGACACTAATCACAGACATAGAACTGTATCAATATGATGATGGCATAGCCATGATTGAGTATGCTCAGAATATCAAACAGGAAAATCTGGAAGACTAGAAAAACAGAAATGGGATTAAATGTGGTAGTGCAGAGTGTTACTGATAACCAGTAGTAATAATTATGAGGGGGAAGGTGGGAGCGTGTCAAAACTGGGCTTTACTGGGGGGTCACAGGATTATTTCAAACCAACTATCTAATGCATCTATAAAGAAGGCACATTCGTAAAATACATCCTCTGGCATTGCCTGTAGAGATGAGGAATTACCAATGTCTTATACGTGACACTTGTAAAACATTATCTGGAAGACAGAGTGCAATTCTTAACACACATATTCACTAACAGGAACAGAAACTGGGAAAATTTACCCTTGGCAGGGCTTTTAATAGAATCAAATAAATTGATGGGCCTGTCTTTCATGAAACAAAGTGAAAAGCAGTGAATTGTTAACCTTGCCAGCATGGAGAGTGAGGGCCTGGAACAGCTCCACTGAAGGAGCTATGGGTGCAAAAAATATTTACCTACTTTTTAACACATTTTTGAAAGGGTTGCTATGCCACACCGGTCCTAATAGAAGGGTATTGCATTAAAACAGAGAATAGTTTATCCTGATTTGATTACCAAGAGTACACTGTTGAAAGAGAAGTGTTTATAAACAGAACTGTAATGCCACTGTAGTAATATCTGTAGTAGTTAGCATTGATATTATCAGGAAAAGTTTTAAAAAAGAGAGATGTGAATTCAAAGTAGGTACTTGTCATTCCTTAAGTTGGACTTTCCCAGCCAGTGACCTAAACATTGGTTAGTAAAGCAGTATTTGAGATGGTCTAACTTTGTTAACTTTTAGTGTTCCAGTTTAGGGAAGCTTAGAGTCTTACAGGGGTTGTAGACCGTGTTGACTGCACATTTTCTGATTTAGGTAACTGTGATTACACAGTGAAGAAAGACATGGAAACATTTTAACTTTTCCTTCAGTTAGTTAAAGCTTTGGGCATACTGAGCTGGGGCAATGCACTATTCTTCCTTCCTCCCTCCCAGCCCAAGACAGTCCAGGCTTCTCACTAACTATACAAGGTCTGTCTTAACAGGTCCATTTTGTTTACCTCTTTGCTGGTCTTATTTTGTTTGTAGTAGCTGTAATGCAAGGGTTGCAAATTAAAATTATGTTATTAATTCTAGGGGATATTGGCATATGCACTATATTGATTATTGGGTATAAAATAGAGTGTGGTCCAAATCTAATATGTAAAGAACTAGATCTGAAAGACAAGTTGGAGGGATACATTTTGTCGTTCTCTCTGTTGAATCTGTTGAGTGTTGAGGCAATATACACAATAGGCATCCTTTGAAAATAGAAGGTGAAAGTCCACT
Organism: Pezoporus occidentalis; assembly: GCF_034315485.1. Classification (NCBI taxonomy): domain Eukaryota; kingdom Metazoa; phylum Chordata; class Aves; order Psittaciformes; family Psittacidae; genus Pezoporus; species Pezoporus occidentalis. The sequence continues at coordinate 1,236,084 of NW_026912995.1, forward strand.
GTTTCACTGTGAGGTGAGGATTTTGTTAGTCCACACTCAGTTGTGTTTGGCGACTGTTATTTTGAGACATGAGTAATGCAACTGTGCATTACTTATTAATGAAATATCAAGCAAAGAGGAGGTTCTTCTGCTTTGTAATAGATTTTATTTGTCTGCCTTTATCTTGATGCCAATTGTCATTGTAAGAAATGTGTCCATATAAATCATATGAAAATGTACTGCTTGATAAAGGATGAGAGAGTTGATGATGGCATATTGTATTACTAAAACACCAGTATTTGTGATGAGGGAAATTGTTATCTGCAAGAAAGTAATGAGTACATGAGCACAGGGGACTAATGTCAGATAGAACTGAATGCTGCTAGCATATTTTGTACACATGGATTCTTATTCTATTCACTTCAGCCACTGCTGTAAGTGACCCCTATTTTCAGTCCTGCTGTAGGATCTCTCAAACTGTTGCTATTTCATTACACCTATTTTCCAGACCCTATGATACTGATTCATAGGTAAAATAGTTTGGGGAATCTGTTTAGTAAAGCATCATAGAAAGATGAGTGTCATAAGGTAGCTGCTGCCAGTCGGTATTGTTGAGATACGGTAGTTAAGTATGTTCTCCACATACTCATTTCCAGCAAAACAAAGGTAGTGAGTATGTGGACTGTAATATATGGCCTCACTGTATAGCACTATATGTGTCACTGGATACGGACATTTCTTCTCCACAAAACTTGTGATAAGCAGTGCTGTTCTCAAAATATGTTCATGGGTCCTAGGGTTATGGGAATAGATCATCTTAGATTTTTTTCTAAGAATAGTTCCACTCCTTATGGCTCTATCGTCTTAAAAAGTATAAAGTACAAGACTGTGCAATGTACTGAGAAAGACATAAAATGTATTCCTGAGTGTTGGCAAGATTACCTTCCTGTAAGTACATAGTAGAAAGGGTCCAATTCAGATTTCTGTCTATGATTGAATTTATAAATTACTCCTGAGACTTCTGTGGGCCATTTTCATCACAGTTTTAATATGAAGTAAGGAAACATTTAAATGAGTACTGTCAAAATTGATCTTCCAAAAACATGACCACAGAAGACCTGGGAAGAAGCAGAAACTGTATTTCCCAGATGCAATTACTTGACCCAGCCTGAGGTTCCAAAAGCAAATGCCCCTGTCACATAACATAGTTACTCTTAAAGGGCCTAATCCAAAGTGTATTAAAATCTGCAGAAAGATTTCCACAATTCCTTTTCCTTATTCAGTGTCAGCTGTTGTGCACTCTGCTGTTGTGCATGCATATATTGCACATGGATGTTAGGAAAAGTAAAATAATTTTTAAAACAAGAAAAATATATTGAAAGTAGGTTCTGGATAAGTGTCTTTTATTTTTATTATTATAATTTAAATACATTTATGGTGTATGCATTGTTTGGTTTGTATTATACAAAGTTCTCAGTATTTTCTAAGCAATCCAGGTTCCTTCTATAAATACTGTTCATGCCTATTCTGATCATTAGGAACCTGCTGCATATTGGAAAACATTAATTAAAATAAAGTTAAACATCTGAGAAAGATGTTTGACTTACATTTTGGAGCATTTTTTAACAAATGTATGAAGTAATTTCAATTTGTTCTTCTAGATAGTTAGCCTGCTTCCCACATTGTTTTTATGACATAAAAGACACTGAATCACACACTTGTTTAGGTTTTATTTAAACAGAGAAAAAGTATCCATCCAAAACTTTCATTTTTATGTGTTCAGTTTTTACACCTTTGTAGCCTTCAACATCCTCCTAAGATTTTCAAGTTTTATTTCTATTATTACATCCCCTAATTAAACTGTGTGGTCCAGTTCACATTCCTAGTTTTGTATAGTCAAGCATCACTGCCATCAGGTTGTACCAACTAGTCTTTCCCCTACAGGACCATCGTTATCTTTTTGTCTGTTTTTACCTGTCAGTGTCTCTTTGAAGTTAAACATAATATCAAATTAAGCTATTCTTCACCAAAAGAGAGTATACCATGTGGTAAAGAATATAATTTGCTCTCATGATATTCATTGTTTTCCCCTTTGAAGTCAGTCTGTTTCAGCCTTTCAACTTTGTCTCATGCCTTGAAACTGGAATCCAGATTTTCCAAGCCAGAGGTCGCTGACCCTTTCAGCTCTGCTTTCCTTTTAAATCAATGGCATTTGGCTTCACTCGCAACTGCTGCACTCTCATGCGGAGGAGGGAGTTGTTCTTCCCCGAGACCAGTTTATCTGTGTGTGACTGATGCAGTAGGAGTGATGGAGGGCCCATCCCGCACTAACGCCAATTTATCTCTACCACCAGAAAACACAATCTTTAGAAGAGCTCATCTGAGAACTGACAAATTACCTTTGGCTTTGTGGGAGGCTCTAATCAATTAAAAGTATTTCCTCAGCTCCACTGTGAGGAAGCTTCAAAGGCACTGCAGAAATTAGCTGAGTGCCCAGTTGGCTGAGTCAGCAAGAAAGCGGGCAGCCTGAAGAATCGCTGTTCTCTTTCCAGCTGTGTCCTAAGTACCACATTGTTTTTATGAGATGCCAGACGGGAGGAAGGTATGGAACAAAGTGAGGCATAGGTGTAGGCATAATCTCACCTTCTGCTAAAGGCCAGTTGCTGCTGAAGCTTCAGACTTGGTCACAAGTTGAGGTTTCACTTCAGCCCAAAAATACAGCATCTTCACCTTCCAAGTGAAGTGGGCTGAAGAAAGGAGAAAGCTGTGCCCTGTTCAGAACAGCCACTTAAAGAAATGAATAAAAATACTTAGATGGCCTGCCAAGGAAATAATCTTACATTTCTCCAGTGCCTTAATGACCCCTCAACCTTTTTCAGAAATCCCATTAAGATCTTTTTTTCCTGCTGTCTTCCTTTCATCCTTAATGGACTCAGACAGTTCACCCCTTGGCTTTAACAAAGGAAAGTTCTCTCTTCTCCACTGTCTCTTTCTCTGGGATATTGAATGGGATATATAGCTACACGTAGATAGATGTCTCTTGTGGTGTGTGGGTGTGTATATGTGTGGGTGTATTTGTATATATGTATATATACAGACATGTATATGAATAGGGGATATCACATCTTTTAGTCAGCCTGATCTGACAGCAAGAATTTCAGCTCAGTTTCTGTCCTCAGTCTGCATAAGAAATCAGTGAATTCCCCAAGTATGCAAACTTTTGATCTGAGGTCCTTTAAAGTTTAGCTATCACAACAAATTTACACTGTATCTTTATGTGCACTATAGTGATTGAAGGGAGGACAATAATTTCATTGCCCTGCATATTGTCCCTCTGGAGCGGGAAGCCTTGACAAATCAGGAAGCTATACCACAGTCTTTCATACAAGTATTTGTAGAAAAATGAATGCTCTTCAAGAAGACTTTACCCCCAGGAATTGTCAGTGCAGTGGTGTCTGCGTTTTCATTAAGAATAATGTTTATTAATAACTTCTCATATTTGACCACATTCAGTCTATTACAGTGTCAGTTCAATTTAGCTGCAGCTGATACAATATGGATGTATCTATCATTATCCTAGTACTCTGCTAGCTTTTTTTTTTTGAATTTGAGTAATTTATAAAATCTCTTAATCCCAACACTACAATTAATCTTGCTAGGGACTTTAATCTCAGATGACTGAAAAATGGTTTGAAAGACTTGAAAGCTGCAATATGCTCTATCACCTTTAAATCAAAATTAAAATAACAGAAAACTCCATTTCCTCCTTATAAATCTCCTAGATCTATCAACTGACTGAAAAATTGTTCTCAGCATTTGAAAGCTTAGCTGGTTTAAATCAATGGCTGGGCTGCAAGGAGGTCTTTTTCCTTTGTAAATATAATGCGGTGTCTATAGAATATTAATCATGTCTTCATTTTTTACATGTAATTGTCAGATTGTACTGATCTCTAGGCACTAAATATCATTATGTGGAATCCTTCTCCTGTGGTAGAAACTTTCTACCTATTTCATAAGTTCAGCCTCATGTACAAGAGGCAGTTCTTTTTGTTTCTGGCTTCCACTCTACTTTTCCACATCTTTTATATGTGATTAGCTGTTAAGGACACTTATTTGCAGTGTAATAGGAAAACACTGCTTACAAGAATAGGTGAGGAGAAATAAGCATGCCCTGTTATTTCTAACCTAAATTGTTAAAATGAACCTTACAAGGCTGACCCACACTTTAACTTGCATATATCACTATTAATACAATTTGCATTTGAAGCTTTCGACCTGAAGTACAGCCTATTTGATCATCGCTATTTGCAACCAGTTGCAACTCAGTTGCACTTAATACAAGCTTCTGTCTACCTTCTCTTCTCCAGCCCCGCCCTCGATACTGCCATCATTTGGCTAGGCTTCAAATGCAGTGGTCTCCTGGCACCGTTATCCCTTATGTTCATTTGCCTCATCATACTTCTCTCATAGCCTCTGTCACATCACATTAGCCCTCAGTGCTGTGCTGTGCTATGCTGCTCTCAGCTTTTCTGAGCTGCCTCCTGCCCTCCCCATCCTCCTCCTGATCGTCTGTTGGTCCCTCACCTGGCACATTCCCACAAGGCTGCCTTCCCCAGCCCCCTTGCTGTGCCTCCACACTCCCTTGTCCTTCAGCCAGCCTTGCTATTTACATCTTCTTGCTGAGAGCAGCTTGTGTGGATCCTTCATCCATGACAATCAATGCAATTGGCAGGCTTTCCCAGCAAGCAGAGCCTTTGGGTGGCTGTGGGCAGAAATCAGATGAGCAGGAGTGTCTGAGAGGCAGAAATGGACAATCTACCACCAGCACGCTGTTGTCAGAGCTAGCAGTATGAGCCTCAGTCCTGCTCTTCTCAGGGCGGCTCTTCCCAGTCAGAACTGTAGCATGCGGTTCCCACGCTTGTAGCACCTACAATGAAACTCAGTCTGTTCCATAGGTCCTGTATCTTCAGGTAACGTTGAACCTATAGGGCAGCATGCAGCAGTACAGAGCTCCGGACAGGTGGCTTCTTAAGAAACTTTAATGTCTATCAAAATAACAGAATCATAGAGGTGTAAAGTGGTTGACAGAGATGCCAGCAGAAATATGTTAAGCTGACGAAAGAATCAGTAGCTACTTTTTATTGTGAATAAATTGAAAAGTCACAGTTGATAGGGTGAACCATGTAAATCTCTGAGATTTCCTTTGAATTTGGCTATCTGATAATTTTTCTAGTAATTGCCAAATTGAATTGCCATTTCTTCTAATGAGTAGCCTTCTTTTTTTGCTCTCCGTTTTTAATATACTAATTTATAGCAGTCATTTGTATTGATTTATTTAGTCTTGATGCAATTGACCCTATCCAAGTAAATTCTTTCTGTTTTCTCTCTCCAAAACTTAGGTGGTTCATAATTTATTCCTATTTCCTATGAATACCCAGCACACAAAGCTCCTCAAAAGGGACTGTAGAGGCATCTTACGGAGAATATCTTCTGCCTTACAGCAGTGGTTTGCATACTGCTTGTCAAATATATTTTCAAAAGAGGACTTGTAATGTCTATTGGAAGTTTCAGAAACTACATAATTCTGCCATGTCACACATGTTTTACTGCTGCATAAAATCCACATCATGATCCAAAAATACATCATAGATCAACATTCTTTCTTGTCCTCTTTTACAAACAGATGTATATGCAGACATGAGAGAAAGAATTTTATGTACATTATTACTATAGAATAAGAGCAGATGAACTGATTAGGACAGAAAACTACAGGTTTGAGGTCAGTCTGCCTAGAACTTCTCATGTAGGGAGCACCTAAATACCCAAAGGCTATTAAAATTAGGTGAGGATAAAAAGACCCAGGTTACTTACAATAAAGCTTAGGACTTGAAGTACCTGACACAGCCTGCCTGCATGGCCCACTGACTGGCAGCTCTGTGCCCAGAGCCCTGTGCCTGCCGCATCTGCCTCTGCCTCCACTGCTTGAGAACACTAGTGCACCTCCTTACAGAAACATAGCAGAGTTAGGAAGAACAGTGAACACCAGATATTGCCTTTCACCTGTGATACGAGATCTTTTTCATTTAGAATAAAAGTGTTTCTACTGTGCTAGGCTTCCTCATATTTAGGTTAGAAGAGCTGGATTGTGTTAAAGCAAAAGTGAAGGAGTACTCTAGCGACCTCAAAGAGACATGCATGTAGGGCAATACAGCCTGTGTGCCTTAAACTACGAAAGGGAGGGTTTACTTTATTAAATGGCCAGTAAATCTTGAAGAAATAAATTTAATCTCTATAAAAGGACTTTGTTGCTAACTTTCCATATGGAATTACTAGTTGTAAGAAAGGTTATGCTGATTAGATCAAAATCATTTTACAAAAACTGATATTGACTGTCAGAGAAAGCTTTTGATGCCTTGAATCTTACAATATTGTTTCTATCCTGAATGTCCCTACCCAAACAGTAATCCATTTCCCTTGTTCTCTCTTGTTTTTCCTTTATTTGCAGAAAATTACACAGTTCAGGGTAATTTTTTATTTGCCCTCTCAGGTACATCAAAGATTATCAAGGTCCCTTTTAATATTGCTGTGCTTATTCAAACTGTTTTTCCCCTGCTACAATCTGTTCAGTGAGACAGTGTGAGTAGTTATTCAACTTTGTAATTACCATGAATATGATGAATAATTATTCACATTGCATACTGTCTCACTTTCAGCAATACTAAAGGCTAACTCATGTAGTTGCTATTATATCCCATTTAAATTGCTGTCACTTCTGGCTACCTATCTCTCTCATGGTGCATTTTGCCACAGAAACCTAAAGTAGTCTGCATATCAGACTGTAATTCTGTAGGTCAAGCAAAATTAATTACCATATCATATTTCCTGGTAATGCAGGTGACATTTTCCTAGATAAAATAAACTATAGCTATTCCTTGCCAATTGAAATTAGGTGTGAGCAAGTTTAAGAACTGGCTGAAGTTCATTTCTTTGCATGTATTTAGATCGTGCTCTTTAGTAGTGAGCATCATGTAGTCAGTCATTTGTAATGCACTTTCTGTGGTAATCTACTAAGTATCTCAGCAATTGTTCTTGTGCATACTACAAATCTGTGGTTCAAAACCAGGGACCACCTTGTCTGCGAAAGGCAGCCTCAGTGCTGGGTATAGATAAAATGAAGTGCACTCTGCAAGAAATTTGAGGATGCTAATTAATATAATTGGTTTCTGCATGAACATTGTGTCACTCAGAGCTATAGATATTTTTCATTTACATTGGCTTAGAGTATTTTTCCAATAGACTAAAGGCCTGATCTTGTTTTTATTATTCTCTCTATTGGACCACACAAATCTATTGCTCACAAAGTCTGACAAACTGAGCCTGGAACTGCTTACCCCATCTTGAGCTCCATGAACATCATCATAAATAGCATCTTATTTTTTAATATGTTTATAACCTTTCCTGTATGCAGTATAGCTTCTTCCACTTCAAGTAGTGTCACTAAAGTTTTATTAAAACAAAGCTCCTGGGGAATATTTGAGGAAGACAGAAGTTTCATCTCAGGCACGCATGCAGGATTACATCCTTGTAAGAAGTTAAAGACTTTGAAAGGGGCTTCCCAAAACTGCAGGGTTGAGAGCCCTGGGATTTCTGCCCTGCTTCCAGGGTTGGCCAAGCAAAAGGGGTTGGTTTTGTTTATTCTTCTGTTTGACTCTGGGAATTTTTCATCTTTCCCTACACAGACACCTGTCTGAATCCCACAGCGAAGGTTAAGCAGGTCATACAAGTTAATGCCAATGCTCCATTGTCTGGGGTTAGACCTCATATAGGAACATTTGGTGCAAAAGAGAGATAGTGAGTGATTTTAGAACTACATCATGCTGGAAAACTGGTGTTTAAAATCACTCTGAGATCCAGGAGTGATTTATCTTGCCTACAACCAGTTGCCTCCACTTGCTCAACTGAAATCCATCTCAATTCACTCTACCCAGGTTTTATAAGCAGTGGGTTTTTGGTTCTAAAACTTATTCAATGAGCAGTCAGCCATAGTTTTACATGTACTTCTTTTCTCTCTAATAGTTTTTTCAGATAACATCATTTTCTTCTTAGAGCCTGTTTAAAAGGGGTGGTTTATTTATTTAATTCTGATTTACAGTATTCAGAAGGGTTTAGCAATCAGCAGTAAACGAGTGAGTTTATTATTGTTTACTTCAAAAACTTAATATAAATTCCTTATTATTACCTTTCAAAAGCTTGTTTATAGAACTCTTACAGTTTTCAGAAGATAGTCCCATTTTTCACTATTTCCTGTAATTCACATTTTCCTGCCCTGCACTTTTATTCAACAAAAATGAGATACTCTCTTAAAACAGCAGAATCAAAGAGAATAAAATCCATAGGGGACACTTATCTTTCACAAAAGAAAATAAATTACTCCTCTACCATTCAGTTGTCTGAGGATAACTTCTATACACCCACAAAGTCCCTTGAGCCCCTGCATGTGGTTGTTTAGGAGTTTTCATTAGGGGATAAATAGAATTAGAGTGCATCATTTATAGGAACCATTTAAGTGTCATCAAAGGTAAAATTATGACCATAATAAAGAAAATGTAGCTCCCCTGGAATGATATTACCAACTGGTTTCTCTCCACACATATCATGAGAATGACCCTGCATAGCTTCAAAATGTGGGTATGGTAAACAATATCCAGGAAGTTACATGTCAGCATTTGCCACATTAGCTGCAATTTGAGGCAATACCTGGATGAAGAAAGCAATATGTTATCCCAGTTGTACTCTGTGCTGCTTTGGGATAAAAACATCGTTACCTGCCACCATCAGTCCATGGTTCCCAGTGTATTAAGACTGTTGTTAATACAGCTTCTTTTGAAATTCTGAAAATTTTGATATGTTGCCATTAGAAGGTCCCTGTATTTAAGCAGGCATTTTAAAGTGCATTGGCACGTTTGGCAAGCCAGTAACATACTTGTCAGTGAAAAGCAGCAACCCTCATCTCACGAGTGGGTGCCTTCCTCAGCATGACGGGTTTAAGTTGTGCTCATCATGAAAAAATGCTGCATTTCAGGTCTAAGTATTTGCTAACAATAGCTTTCCAACTACAAACAGGGTAGCCCGCCTATATTTATCCACCAGATAACCTAAGATGGCAGTGGAGTGTTGAACAGCTTCTAAAAGACATGAGCAACCTCCATTAATCCCAGTGGCTCTCTGAATTCCCAATATCCTTGCTTCAATGCTTTAAAAGCAACTGCAGCAGGGGAACATGTGACAGCATATCTGTCATCTTAGTTGACAGCGAAACAGATTAAAATATAGGCTCAAATTGATGGCCTTCTTTTAAGCAGGTTACAAGCTCAGACTGACCTGTCTATAAGTAATTTAGAGGGTATAATTTAATCTGTGCAATGGATCCAGTGTGTTTCCCCTACATTTGGGGAAAATATATCTTACTACTCAGTGTATTCAGATACCACTGAATAAAGTCTTAAGATTTTTCATCATGGAAGCACCTTTTCATCAGGGAAAGCACTTTTGCTGAGGAAAAATAATTAAGCAAAAACTTTATTCCGAAAAGTGTTCTGTGAAATAAGCATATGATACTGGAAATTAAATGGATGCTAAAGCGTTTGCCTAAGTCTTGGGACATGCTGCTAAGAGGCATTCCCTGATTTTCTTGTATCTCAAGTATAAAAGTGCCTGGAGTTAATCTGGGGACTTAATGAGCACTGACCTACAATTCACAGGATGCTTCTGTACACCAGCTCCCTTTGTGGACACTTTCAACAGGTAGTTTATGTAAGCTAGTTTACCACTTTCCTGTATTTGTAACCCTTCTTATTCAAAATATATTCCCTTTGTAGATGAACATGTGATTTAATCCCAAAATGCTATTTTCTTGATCCCGCGGAAGACTTCCTTCACTCCAAATGCCGAATGTGCTTGGACTCCAAATGGGGGTTGAGAATAGATCATCTGCCTATAGCATTTGGATGAATTTAGCTCATTGTGCCAAAAATATTTTAAATTCTCATAAAAAGCCTAGAAGTAAAGCACTTAGGCTGGAAAACAATAAATGAAACCACAACTGAGAGGGAAGAAAGGAAAGAACCTACAAATATGTAGGGTATGGAGTGGCAAAGTATTAAATTATCCTATTAATTGGCAATGCCTTTAGACATAGATGCATTTAAAAACTGGTTAACTTGCTTTGTTGGGATCTTTGTTACAGAACTCACCGGTGCATGACAGTGAGCTCCAAAAGTGCTTTCCCGGATTTATGTGGGAAAGTACTTATAAGAAAATGTGTTTCTTATTGAATGTAGTGATTTAATACCTGAAATCTACTACCTTTTCTTTCTATTATTTTGTCAAAGCTGCCTGATTTAATCTAAAGGGGAAGATTTTTTTCAGTGTGTTAAAAATGGGTGTTTTCTAATAGAACTAAACCAGGTACTGTGTATTTCACTTGTATCCTCTCTTCTGCTTACTCATAAATGGCCTGATCTCAGTCACACTGAAATTGCTGAGATTTCTGATATTCAATAAAATCAGAACAGGGTCATGCCTGCCAACAGTTTCCATTACTCTCCAGACACGGGTTTGTCTGTGTGGTAGAGCAGGGAGATTCATAAGTGTGCATAAGCACTCTGTTACTAGCACCGTCCAACTCTAGTGAAGAGCCCAGCTTTCTTAAATTGGAGGGTGCTTTGCCTATTGTTGTCTTCTGCCTAGTCAGCCTCCCTGTTGTCAGGGTGAGGGAGAACTCTGAAATTGTACATCTTCATTTTAGGTGTTACAAAGATGTCGTTAAAACCATCTGGTCTGACTTGTCATTTGAGTAGAACTGGTGGAGAAATTAGTCCTTGTTGACTCCCAGGAGGTGTTTCTTTAATATTGTCCCTTCCTATGCAGTAGCCCTAGTATTCATTCGAACTACAAAGTTCAGAGGACTAGGACTGGACCTTCATAGCTGAACTTCTTTTAAAATAAATGGCCTGTATCTTCAACTTGAAGCAGAAGCACATCATTCTAGACTAAAAGAAGTAATCTTCTCCTTGTTTTGTTACATATAGGATAACCTACGAAACAGTATAAAATGGATACAGAAAACCTCAAAATTAACTACCAAAATATGTTTGTAAGCAATCCTACTGATTCATCTGTAATTTAAAATTTGGAAATAAAAGCACTTTATTTGAGCAGCCTTTCTCAAAGACACTTCACTTTATTTTTTCCAAAGGTACTGATGTAATGCCTCCACTTTTTTTTCTAGCTTAATCTATTGGGTGAAAAAATGAACATATTAAGGCAGTGGCAGAATCTGTCTTATTTCTGGCTCCCTTCAAAGTGTGAAGTAACTGTGGCCTGAGTTGTGAACATTGTCCAGATCACGGGCTGGAATACAGAAATAATGAGATCGATGAGGCAAGAAGGAACTCAGGAAACATGTCCCATTTTCACCTTGCACAAGCCAGTTCCATTGCTGGCCACAGGTGGAAGAGGCAGACTTTATTTTCTTATGGATATCCATATCTTGCCCAGTCTTTAACTGACACTAGCAAAGTACTGTCGTTTCAACCAGGAAGGCAGAATATAATTGCTTACTAATTGTGTAATTATTGGCTTGAACACTACTGTACTTAGGCACACTGTCTTTTCTAGGTAACGTTTCGGACAAGAATCTACCACTGTAACATTAACAGCCAAGGCGTCATCTGCTTGGATATTTTAAAAGACAACTGGAGTCCAGCGTTAACCATTTCTAAAGTCCTCCTCTCCATCTGCTCCCTCCTCACAGACTGCAACCCAGGTAAGATGAATTAACGTTCACATGCACATTCATTCACAGTTCATATTCAGTCAGCTACTAGGACATGATCCGTGCACTGTTTTACTATGACCTACTAAAAAAAAGACAAAAATGTGAATTTTATATGCCATTCCTTGAAATTAAGACATAGTATAGAAATAAAGCACAATTTCAGGAGCTCAAATGCATTTTTAGTACTTGGGAATAAAAATCGTTTAATTCGGAAAGTTTAATCAGTAGAAAACACCGTGTACTAGGCAGTAATTTGGACATTACAACCAGGATATTAGTACTAAGAAATATTAATGAGTTAATAAATATTGAAAAGGAAAGCTTTCATTTAAATATGCTGATAATATGGTCTCTGAAAAGAATATTAATAGTACTGACAATGATAGATGTCTAACACAGACTTTACAAATAATGAAAATTAATTTAAATGAGGTTTATTCAATATCCTGGACAGCCAGTGTGAGTATTCAAAGCAAGCTGTCATTCTTATTAACTAGCATAGCACTTAACCTCTCCCCTCAGTTCTTTTACATTTGTTTTCTGCCATTGACCACTAGATCTGTAATTTTCACTTTCTCATACCTAGTTTACCAGTGGGTGATTCTGACTGTAATGTTGGAAAATCTTAGTATATAGAAATTATTAAAGAATCATTAAAGAAAAATGAAGTGATCTGTTTACATGTTGTGAGGGTTGGTGCTGGTTTGCTTTTTGTTGTACATGTCAATATTTTTTTTAATTTGCCATGTAGTTTTTAAGCCTTTAAGTAAGCTTCCTGGTTTTAAAGTTTTCTCCATACCCAAAGGGCTAAAAATTCCTTTGCAAAAAGCTGCATGTGAGACTCTTGTGTAATCAGGGCAGAATCAAAAGCTATAACAGAAGATTGGAATATTTCAAAGCTCAAAGTAAGGTGAAAGTGGTAAAAAATGCAATTGTCTTTATTTTCATGTGGGTTTGTTAATCTATATAGCATTAAAACCCATAGTGTTAATCTATATAGCATTAAAACCCATCTAAGAGCTTGGAGCAGTATTAAGCCCTGTGTTACCATTTCAGGCACATTTGTTTCAGGTGTATTAGATGCTCTTTGCATCTCTGAATCTGAAAGATTGATTTCTGGTAGTGTCTACCCCAAAATATGCAGAGGTGTCTGTAGGAAGTCAGGTGGATTGATAATAGAAGTATAAAGAAAAGAAAATTAATATCTGCTAATGCGTCTTAGAGACCAGGTGAAGAGACAGAGACACTACAAAGCTGTGTTGGGATTTAGAAACTGTCAATAACTCTGTGCTCTCTTATGGTCACCTCTCTTTAGAGGGATACAGTCAACTTGAAAGCCACCTTCCAGCAGTGATTTGAAATTTAGAAATCTACTACCTCTGCGTCTCAGTCTTTTTCTTTCCCTTAGGCTATTTTACAGAGGCTGTCAACAACAGTTGTAGCAGACCAAGTGTTTAAGGGGAACACTGAAAACAGTTACCCATTCTATATCATCCTATGCACAAGTTAACATGCTAAAAATGAGAAGTTACTCTTCTCTTTAGTTTTTTGGTTAGCAGCTATAATCATTGTCCTGATCATAGTAAATAAAAAAAAAATTATGATATTTCATTTTCAAATGTTCTGTTTAATTGCGAACTAGGTTGGGATTTTGTTACTGATTCATGTTAAAATTTTACTATGATTTTGTGAGGAATTAATGCAATTTCTTAATTTATATTGTGAACTTCCCTCTCATGAGGCATTGCTGGCAGGTAGCTGTGAACTGCTGAGTAATTTTTGCCTTCCTTTGAAATTGCCTGTTTCATGTTAAATACTTTTTTTTATTAAAAAGTGAACTTTGAATGTTAGCTACGTCCAACAGACTTACAAAATCTTACAACTTCTTACTTTTCAGCATATTACCTAATATGCTACATCTTGTTCTGGTTGTGCTGACTCTTCCCTTAATTTTTAATGACATTTTATCGTTAACAAATGATTGGTTCCTTGCCATCCAGATTGGATGTGATGATGGATGGATGGATGGATGGATGGATGGATGGATGGATGGATGGATGGATGGATGGACGGATGGATAGATCACATACATATCACTGAGATGACTATCAAATATATCACATATATATATGTACATATACAGATATAGAAACATGCATATATGTATTTTCCTCTCTGTCAGCTGGGAAAAATTTTCTAATCCCTCAGTCGTCTCTTCATCTAACTAGTCTGCTCCTTTCTAAAGGCAAAAACCCAACAGGCGTCTTGATTTGATAAGCAGCTTTGAACTCTTTGTTCGCCATTCATCAGCCAAAAGGAGATCAGGTCAAATGGAAAGGAAACACTGAATCTCCCACAAACATAAACACCTGGGATGGGCAAATTTTCCACCGCTGGCCACTCTGAAGGGAAAAATCAAGTATCAGTTACCCCCTAGTCTTACATTTATGCAAATCTTCAGTAGAACAACAAATAGCAGTAAGAATGGCAGCTAATTAACCCTCAGTCATACACAGTGATTAAACAGAGCTGGAGCACAGCTGCAGCTTCATTGGCAGGAGCTGCTATTCTTCTCCAACCGGCTGAGCAAATGAAAAGAGGTATTTGCTCCTGCCGCTCCTGTCATTCACACAGTAATCTACAAAAGCCATGGAGAAAGTCTCTTTCCTCCCTGGTTATACATCACCGCTCTTTGTTCCCTATCACTCCATGCAGGAGCGAGTTTTTACTTTTTAAACAAGCAATACAATCCTTTACTCATAAGCTGTCTCGGGCCCTTCAGTCCTGATTATTATTAATTGTCTTTATTTTGCTTGGCAGTATCAGCCAGTAAACTGTGTTAATGAAATGTCTGAATTTTGTAACAACTGGCTTACTTTTTCATGGGTGGAAGGGGTGCCGTAGGGTTTGTGTTTGAGTGAACATGTGTGAATTATCTGGGAGTGCAAGGGAGCCAATTGGAATAGCATCAGAGAGATGGGAGAGATGATGGGATACACTGGCATTCAACCCGGGGATTTGTGTTTCTCTTTAAGGTGGCACTCGGGGGCACAGCATGCATCTCTTTCTACAAAGCAGGCCCCCAGTCCTGTAAATATTTTGGCACGTGCATTAGCAACCCTTCCAAATGGGACAGGTACATTCATCGGTGTGAAACCGAGTGTGTGAGCGAGTCCGCATAGGCGCTGTGCTTGAGTGTTGAAAATACTTACTTTTAGTGCTAGCTGCTAGGACTTGCCTACGTGCCTGGTTAGTTATTTCAGAGTAGCTCTATGTGTGGACACTCCCCTCTTTGAAAATGTGTTAAGTCAAGTAATGAAAAACTCGTACTTGGAGTAAAAGTCAACTGTACTTTAAATATTCTAGCAGAGCCCAGAGAGTGTGAATTCCCACACTGCCTTAATCCAAACGAGCTTTCAAGTGTGGATAGCCCCTGAGGTTTTGTGGCTTTACTGAGCTTCAAGTATGAAAACAAATTAATTATTTTTATATTTAGAAAGCTGGTGATGCTGATGTGGTTTAAAATGCTTGCTGTTCTCAGTTGGTCATTGCCACCCATGCCCTTGCCAAAGGTTATCGAGTCCAAGGAAAATTCTCACTTGCAAATGCTCCAGAGAAAATAAATTGAAGCACCAACAAGGCTGCACTGCAACTTTTTTCTTCATGTGGCCTCCTTCTTCACACATTCGAAGTCTGAACTTGGCTGGCCTGATTATCCCCATCCCCAGTGTCTGAGCAATATAACATTGAGTCATGTCTGCTTACTAACACATAGCTAAGTCTTGACTGGGACATCAGAACAAAACCTGCTACATCTCCCTCACACCAACCTCTTCCTTTTGGTGTCATTCTCTGCCTCTAGCTCCTTACTGTTTTTCCCACACACAAGTTCCACAGTCAGTGAGGATTTTATCCCTTAAATTATTTTCCCAAACTGAATGCTTCGGTGCTGTTCCTGGCCCTCTCCCTGTGTGCCAGACCATGCCCGACTGCAAGCTCCTGTGATGGGGATGTGCACGGTGGTGCAGGCAGAGCATAAGAGCCGCAGCCCAGGATGGGGAATAGCCGCAGCATTGCTTGCCCACAAATGTGCCCGGTTGGGCTGAACACTTTGCTGAGTGAAACTGCTGAGAGCCTCTACAGAGCCTCGCTGCTCTGCTCTTTAGAAAACTCTGCCCGATTCCTAATCTGAGCTGACTCATGGGAAATTTATACCCCCTTGTTTTTAAGCAACTCTTACCCTATAGCGTGACTGTTTTCCTCTTTTTCATTCCTGATGTATTAATGAAGAACCATCCTCTTTCCTCCTGTTATTTGCTGCACACTAACCAGACCAGTGTCCATTAGCCTCCTTCCATAAGAAAAGCTTTCCGTTCCCTGTCTCGTCCTTACAGCCCTCTCATGCCCCTGCATCACACTACACTTATCCTTCCTGAATATGCCCAACTCCTGCAGAGTTCATGGGAGCATGAATCTCAGACAGACAGACTAACCTGCTTATCATCACTATCATCCAGGTGGAAATATTTACTCCTTCCTGTTGGATGTCCCTATCTCACTGGCAGCCCCATCGAAGGTTATTTCTTTCTTAGCCCAGTTATTTTCACTGTTTGTCTGCTTTCTAACCCAACTGAGTGAAATGATGGAGAAAGGAAAAGGAAAAAAGGCAAAAAGAAAAAAAAAATGGAAGAGAGAGTAAAAGAAAGAAAAAGCTTTTGCTAGAAAAGGGCATTAACCTCTGGCAAATGAAATGCACAAACAGCTACCAGCAGTATCCACTTCACCTGGGTCCGCATTAGCCAGATTAGTTGGTCTGACTGCTCTCACATACTTCCTTGGTGTATTATATTAGCAATGTAAAGCTGCTTGTCTCTTGTTATCCTTTAAACCCACCAGAAGGTGCGAGACAGTTTGGTCAGTGTTACGTGTACAGTTTGCTGTGAACATAGTTTGAGATTGAAGTGTACAAGTCCTCACAGTAAATGTACTTAGAAGAGTAAATGAGTTGGACAGACACTGCTACATTACTTTGGTGTGAGCCCCATCAATTTTTAGAGGAGGTGCAGTCGCTCAGCACATCTGAAAAGTCAACTGCTTATGTTAAAAAAAATCTGAACGCATATTGTGGTTTTCAGATATAATGTGCCTCAGTTAGAAGTACATGTGCTGTTTTTTACAAGTGCTGCCATGAATCATGAGTTTACTGGATGGTTTCATACTTTGTTAACCCACATTAAGTAATGTGACTGTGCATTGTAATTACTTACCTTTATCTAAGCATAGATAAACAAAGTCAAACAAGATCTTAAGATTATGGGGATCTTTACTTGCCTCACTAAGGGACATGAGAAATGCTTTCAAGCTTTCTTTATATGAGTCATCCTTATGTTTTGCCTTTATCTTCCCCAGCAACTTCTTTGTTTTCATTGCAAAGTAGATATAACTGGCAATTTTGAATAGCATGCTATTGTTGGTTTTCTATTGCAATTACAAGTTATCCATGTGGTTTGGCATAATTTAGGTTTGCCTAAATTTTCTGCCCAACAACTATTAACACCCTTACCTGCACCTGCATGAGGGTGCTGATATTTAGGAAACTATATAAATGGGATTCAGTTGCTATGATTGCTTTTTCTTTTTCCTTTTTTTTGGTTGTTATTATCCTAAAGGTTTGCAAGGTTCTATACTCTTGCTGCTGATGGTATAAAATCCCAGTTCTGTCATGTTTGGAGAAAAGGATTCAATAGTATATTTTAATGTGTATCTTTGATCCTCAATTGGATCTGAAACAGCACTTTGGAGAGTGACTTTTCAAGATAAGCAGAAAAGCCATAAAACCTGAACAGTATTTGCCCTGCTATCTGTTTACAGGATCTTTGCAAAACAAGAGTAGGTGGGGAGACTTAAGTACAGGCAACCTAAGAAGGGAAGAATTGAATTAGCCTGCTGTCTGGATTTCTCAGTCCATTTCCCTTTCAGCGAGCAGTATACGTTCTCAGAGGGAAGTTGCTGTCCTGCAATGCTACTGCCCCATCCCTTGACAGGTTTGCCTTCGGTGGCATTCCCTAAAGCTCACTGTTGGAATCACTCCAGCCATGGTGCAGAAGGAGGCCCTAAGGTACAAACACAAGTGCACCATGGGTAGGTCTGGTGTTTAGACAGTTTTGGGCACATCCACATTTTGAATTTGCGTTAGTATTTGGAAAATTTAAGCTTCATCCAAGTGCTTGTTTATAACAATTCTTTAGTCGCTACTGATTTGTGTAAGATGTTGACAGGTAAATTTAGATAGGCCAGTTAAGGAAGCCCCTTGCCACACTGCCAGGAGTTCCTACGCCTGCAACACCCATGGAATTGTCTTCTGCCCAGGAAAAGACTAAGGGAAGTAGTTTCGCTTGAACCCTCTCAGGAAAACACCTCTCACACTAGGAGTCAGCAGGAAGCTGCCAGTCTTTGTTTTGACTTGATGCCCATTGACACACTCCATTCTCCTGACTCTGCTTTGGGCTGATCATCTCATGTACAGGGGCGTTAACATCCAGAATTGCCGTGGCCACTTACAGAGCAAGCATGTGTCAAAACATTAGGTCCCGCTGGAATAGCTGTTTTTCTAGCTGATAAGCTCCGACCATACTGGTGTGCATGTTACTACTCTAATAGATGTCCACTGTATCAATAAAAAAAGATCTATTTTCAGAATAATTGAGAGATTTGAAAGTGCCAGCCTGTCCAAATTTAAAAAAAAAAAAAAAAAAGTTTAAAAATAAATCTGAGGCACCTTAATAAAGGAAAATGTAACATAGCTGTAAAAAGAAAATATGTTCCATGCTGGAGCATTTGGCTCCGAGTGAGGATTTGGCTGACTTGTGGTCAAAGCTCTGCTGTTTGGCTTCCATGTTCAGACTTTAAAAAGCTACCCAGCCTCAGGTAATGAAGAACAGGTCCATGCCCCTCCCCACTCAACAGACTGGATGTACCTTTTTTCTCTCTGTTCTTCTATATCTCAATCTAACAAGAAGCCAGTATGTTGCTTCTCCTCATCTGGTGCTTCTTCATAGGAGAGGCTGCTTTCTGTCAGTGCCTGTTCCTGTCAGATGTTCCTTCTGCAGTTTTTTAGACTTCCCAACTAGCATTCCTTCTTTTCCCCTCACTCCCAGTTGTGAAGTAAATTTAGAAACTCTGGATGACAGTAAATTCAAGGGATAAGCCACTTTTCATTTTCCTCGTTCTTGTAATTTTTATACTTAAAGCCATAATCTGCGCATTTTACTACTGTCAGAAACTGTGCTGGAGAATCCAATCTGATTTTTTTCCTCTCTATTTAGCAGCTTTGTTAAGTTATCAAAAAGGACTCCTACTCCTTCTTGTGTCCAAATATATTCTGTTCTGGTTGTAATGATATTTTGTCTCCTTTTAGAACGTTTTTGTCAAGACATATACAAGACAGGAAAATCACAAATATTCCTTCTGTAATAATCCAGAGCATTTTTGAGTAGATTTGTCAAATGTGTTGAATATTCTGGAAAATGACTGAAAGAAGTTGGCAAAACAGTATTTAATTTGATGAATTTTATGAGGCTGGCTAAGCCGTGCTTCTTTGGTTCTTCCCTGGCACCCACAGGCTACCAGGTGCAACGTCGCAGCACAGTACTCTCAGACATACAACAAAATAATCTCATTTTGCCATATATTCTTTTTGTAAGTATCAGAGGGTCTTGTAGACAAAGAAATTGCTCTGTTGTCTGAGGTTATTTGTATTCCATAGCTCGGAGCTGGTTTTCCCTTTTCTTCAGAGTTTGTATACTGTGCTCTGTCAGGAAACAGGCAGGTTTCTGGGCTGTTGCAGCACAATGGAAAATGATCTCTTTGTATCTGGAGCAGGAAAATACTCCATGCCATGTCACTCAAGCATGGAAACAAGTAGGAGACAGTAAACAAAAGAGTGGTGAGGAGTCAATTCATGTAGTAATGTTTTTTGATTTGTTCTAAGTTGCAACATAACTTTACTGTCCCTTTTAAAATCTCTGCCTTTGGTTGTTCCCAAATGAAATGAGGTTGCTCTGGAGGCTTTTGCTTAGCAAATACAAAACGTAGTGCATGGTTGCTCTGCTGTCCTGGTGCTGTTGGACTGAGAGAAGAATGGATGGGAGATGGATAGGTCATAAAAAGTTGTCCTAGAGGAGCACGAAAGGAAAATGCAGCATAAAACTGATGGAGTTTGTTCTGCTGTCAGTGAGTGCAGAGCAACATCAAATATGGGATTATCGTGGGAAAAAACCCATCACCATAAACTTCATTTGCATGAGCAAAACAATCTCATCAATTGCAACAAAGTTTTATTTTGTAGAAATTACCTATTTATCTTTAAATAATGTATATTCCCCTGCCTGTTCTGCAGAACCTGCTATATATTTATTGAAGTAGTTTTAGAGTTGAGATTTACAAAATCTTGATAGTCTATCAGTGGCTTCTCTTTCCATTCCTTTTAAAAGATTCTGTACTATACTATCTATATTATAGTATGTATACAATACTAATTGCTGTTCTATAGTTTGAAACACTTTTTCATATGCTGAGCTGGACACACAGTACCAATATGTTAAAGGCATTTAGGCACCTAAAGATGCCAGCAGACAGCTAGCAGGGTTTTCAGTACTTCCATGGGATTTAGGCATCTGACGTCCAACAAGGAGCCTTTCTGCACTTCCAAAAAGAGACCTTCTGTATATCTGGTCTTTAAATATTTGCAGACATATACACCTATATGTCTTACACTCTGCGGACGTGCTCTATAAACATGAAATTAAATATATGTAAATGCAAGCAGTGCAGCAGCACATTGTGAAAATTACACATAGGTAAGCATTGAAAGAGAATTAATTTGCTTTGCCATAAAGAGCTGATGAAACATTTACAAGATCTTGTTCTTATCAGTTGACTAAGTCCCCTCAACATGAACTCATGACTGTGGGGATTATCATAACAGCAGGAAAAACATTTGTGAACTGTCATCCCTTTGGTAGTTCTCAGGAAAATACGTCTTGGAATATCTCCTAATTATGTGTGCAGGGGGAGGAGGCTTGGATCAGGATTACTGTTTATGTTGGCCTGAATCTTTGCTCTTTTTAGTTGCACATTGACAATACCTTATGGGTAGAAGAGCATCGTTTGTGAGAATAGAGGTTTTTCATGTGTTTAGATTTTGGCTATTCAAGGCTCACAAGACATCAGTGAAAAGATTAACACAACTATAGAGGTAAGATTTTTTTATAAATACTTCATTTCAAACCCTCCATTATGGATTCAAAAGTCTACAGTCTGTTTAAATAATTTTTTCTCTGAAAAGTGTCTGGAGCTATCCACATAAGAAATTTGGTGGGTTTATGTCATTTAGAAAGGGAACGATAAAGACTGGTTTTTAGAAATAAGATGTGCAATCTGGGTTTTATGGTATCCAAGGCATGAAGCAGTCATTAGGTGTAGGTCCAGACACCAGTCACGCACTCTATCCTTTTTTCTGTTTGATGTATCTGTTATGCTACAAAGAATAATCACTAGAATAAAAACAGTATTACTAGAAGAAAAACAGTACTACTCAGTTCAGTCAGGTATGTTGCCTGTAACTCCTGATTGCTCAGTGGTTCAGCGAAAAATGTAAAATTTCCTCAAATTACTCATACAGCTATATACTGGAGAGGAAATTCCCTCCTAACCACAGCTAACAATCAGATTATGTGTTGAAGCATGAGCAGTAATAACATTTGCAATGGTAACTTAGGTGGTGCCATGACTAGTGTGTTTTCTAATTCTTTTCCAATTTTCCTAAATTACCTTCTAATATTCCTACACTATAATCTTGTATGCATTTAAATATTTGGTGTATGAAGCGTCTACTTCCTTTTAACTTTTGTTAAATGTGTTGGGGTTTCGTTTGTGTTCTTTTCTTACTACAAAAACAATAAACAAGACCACTTTTTTTATAATCTTCTCTACAAAATTACCTGTCACATCTTATTTTATCTTTTTTTCTTTTTATAGAAGAAATAAGGTTAGATTTCAACTGTTCCTTAAATGAGAAAGGTTTGACCATGCTGCTAATGATTTCTTGTCCTTTTTAATAAGTTTTCTACTCCTATTTTGTTTTTATTTAAGATGAGGTGAGAAAAAATTAACTTCAGACATATAAATACCCAACCATCAGTTTATTAAATTGCATTTGGTTAAATCCGACTGACTAAAATCCAAATCAGTAAAGAGGCTTTATGTGTTTGTGTCAAGAAATAAATGTAAATGGATGTAATTGGCACTCATGAGAGAAGAGTCTTGTTGCCCACTTTAGCTGTCCTAATCTTTATTATTCTTCAAAAGGGGCTTCTAGAACATACAAAATTCAGTCTTATCACAAAATGGAAGTAAAGCTGGAAAAAATACACATGGAATTTTGATATTTATTTTTTTTTTTTTAGCATGAAGCTTATAGAAGCTATATATGTGTAAATATACGTACAGGGGTTTTAAAATTTTGTGCATTTCTGCTCAAGAACCATAAGGTTTCTGAGTTTTACCTTAACCATCTTTACATTAAAAGTACTTGAGAAAACACATGAGTGATGTATGCTACAAATAGAAAACTATATAATTCATTTTCTTTTCAATAAACATGCCAGTGAAGGTTTCTTATGCCTATTATGCCTCAGAGAGAAGACAGGTGATTTAGTGCATGCACATAATAGATCTTTGTGTGAACTCAGACCAAAATAAGTCATCGACGTTAAATGCTTAACAATGTGAAGTACTGAAATACAGCTGTTAGTTACTTCTCATATATAAAATATAGACTCCTACCTCAGTTTGAATGAATTCCAAGATACAAGGTAAACTGCCTTCTACTTTCAAAATACACTTCAATCATTTACAATCATGACATGCATTTTCCTTGTTTCATGCAGATTTTGTCTAGCCAATATAGATATGAATCTTTTGTACAAAGTAGATACAGCACCTGTGAGCTTAACTGGTCATACTGATATATTTTCTCACTAATAGAGCTATATATATTTAAGGGAAAAATTATTGCAACTAGAAAAACAATACATTTAGACATCACATTTTACCTGTATTTGTACGCTTCATTCTCTAATCTTATAGTAATTTAATCTAAGATTCATTATTCCCAGTTAGTACTAATAGCTCAAATCTCAGCTAGAATGAACTGGCATCACCCCTGCCGAATTTTTGTACCTCAGATTCTTCCATTTTACTAAGGAGGTGTTTGGGTGTTTTGATTCTTTTCTGTGTACCTTTTTTTTAACATGAAGGCAAGGACAGATTTTCATATTTCTTGCCCTATGCTACTAACTGCCTACAGACCACCTCCAGGACCCCCATTAGTGCAACTGTTTTTAAGGCTGCTTCTTCCTGTTCTTAAAATGCAATTATTCTTGTTTCACCGTAGAAATCACACTGCTCCACGTTCTTTAAGCTCCTGAAAAGAAGCCTGCTACATTTGGCTTTCTAACAGATTCACAAGAAGAATGTAGAGTCAGTCCTGAAAAGCAGAATTTATAATCCTGGATATAAGTATGTTACCTATTAAATCATTTAGTCTCTCCCTTTCATGAGTAAGATTTCAGATATTAATATTCCTGAGTCATTCAGATTCTACCTTCAGAGATGATTTACACTACTGCGAGACATGTCTCTATTTTTTGCATGGGTGATTTTCTACATTATTCAGCAGGAGAGGAGGAATGGTTGTTTGTTTTTTACAGGTTTGCAAATCTATCAAAGGCAACAAATAAAACAAATTATATGTAGTGTGTGTTTCAGAATCTCTGTTTTCACAGCAAATTAAGTTCAGGTGCATTAACTGGAGTAGCAGACAGTTACTTAAATAGCAAAATGTTGTAATTGTAATTTAAGGATGGGCTGTACTGCAAGATTTCACATTCGTACAGGATAAAGAAATAGAGCTCTGGTTAGTAAATTGTAGCTTTTTCCATCTGCACAAGGCTTAGAAAAAGGCCCTTCTGTGTAGTAGAGCATTTGCAACTTTAAGATTTCAGAAAATTCTCAAAGGCTGGAATCCTTGTTGCTTGGGTCTTTATAATACTGATCAGGTAAGGTGGCATGCAAGTAGAACACTGTAAGACACAATATTATGCTAGCAGAAGGAATGTCTTCATGACCTTCCATGTCTTTCCATCTCTACCTTGTGTAGTTTTTTCCTATGGCTCAGCCTTAGGTCTTTTTATGCCAGTGCCTGAAATCTTTTGTCAAAGTGATTATCATTTAGTCAGGCATGACAGTGGAGCCAATGTGACCCCTCACACAGGAAAGATAGGATTTCCAAATAAAGTTATTTTACCTGTTACTAAATATAAAATTATTGCTGTAAATACCATAAATCCAATCTTTATTTGGCATTATCATCTAACTCCATTGCAACTAATCCAAGGCCTAAACCTGCCTACATGATGAATGCTAATTATTTTGTTTAACCTGGTTTTCCTTCTAGTCCTATTAGAACCTGTTTGTAATTAAGCCTCATTATATTCATGTTCTGAAATTAATTTAGAAGTGGATAGTCCATTTGGTTACTAAATGAGGTCATTTTCCCAATCACCTTCTGATTCCTGTCACTGTCAGAGCTCACACCACCTTGCTCCTTTCATATGATATCACCTCAGTAACCAGCCTCCAGAAATATTGCCATAACTGCCCTGTACTGATCTTCAGGGCAGGATGACTTTCTTGAACCACTCTGTGCTGTTGGTACAAGCGTCCTCCTTGGATGCCTCTTTTGGTAGCGCAGTTATTGCTGCAAATTCTGCAGCACTTGAGGGATCATACTTCACCGCTCTGGACTGTCAGAAACCTTTCACGTGTACACGTTAGACTGTTAGACTGACTCAAGAGGTCTCTGTCCCATCCTCTGCTAGATAGCACCCTATTTCTGATGTTTATAATGCAGTAACATTTTGGGATGCCTCCTCCAAAAGTGTGGACAACAGATGCAGATGGCAACATGCAGCACAGTCCCAACATGCAGTCACACAACTGGGCTCAAATGACCCATGCCTCCAGTTCCAAAAAGCCTCGCGAAGCCCCATCAAAGAGACCATCTGGGCCATACCAACACAAATTCCAAACAAATTAGTTTCCAGGCATTTTCCTTCCACTGCATCTTGATGCAGATACAAACTTAGACACGTATGAGCCAGATACAGCCTGCAACTTACTTCAATGTGTTCCCTGGGAGAAATGGAAGTGTAGAGGAAATGGAGAGGCCTGCCTATTTTTTTGTGTTATTATTGGGTAACAGTAAAAGGTATATTAATGCAAGGCACAGCTAAGTTCCTATTCTTGTTCCAAGGGATGTTCAACTTGCCAAGGATTTCAGTCTCTGGCTAAGAAAGAGTTCTATTGGCCTTTAGCAGGGATAAAATTCTTTACCTTTTGTAAATAAAAGCTTCTCGTATTCTTGACATTTTGTATGGGATTCCTAATCATAGTTTTGGATTTAAATGTGTCAATACCAAAATTTGATAGAGTGATAAGGAATATATCAGATTAAACCAAAATTAGCAGCATTCATAACATAGGCTTTTCTAGTTACTCCAAGTATTAATTGCAATAAAAGAACAAAGGTATAGATTCAAGAGCAGGATTCGCATGACTCTTGCATCTGATCTAAAATGATTCTGATGTGTTTAAGCTGAAAATCTTGGTATTGCTCACATTCAATTCCGTCTCCTAAAAGTGAAGATGCCTTTAGGATTCATTTTCCTCTCAGTATATAAATGTCACCAATGACCAGGCCCTGCAGTAAAATTTCCTCCTTTCCCTGTCTCCTGGGAATTCACATGGTAAGTGGATCCTACTGGACCTCTTGGTTTTCTTGCTCAGAAATCTACCTTATTACATATGATTGTAGCCTATCTATAGGTGAGAAGAGACAAATTCAAAAGAAAGCTGGTTCTTTTTTCTGTAAATGAAAGAAATGCTAAACACAATGGAATTCCTGTAAAATATCCCTCCTTTAGTAAATATTGAGACAAAAAAAGAATCCACAGTGTTTTTTTCTGAAAATATAGTTAAAACCCTATGGATGCATGCCAGTTACATTATGGACCTTAGCATTTTGGTTGCTTAACAGCATTTTGAGATCCAAGTGCTGTGTTTTCCTTATTATCTACTCGGTCATCTTCCACAAGGAAAATGTATATTGCTGTAACTTTTTCTGCAAATTTTATCAAACCATGTGCCATGTAATGTCTTTTATGTCAAGTTCTTACTTACTAACACCTTTTTATTATTTTTTCTAATAACCATGAGTGTTTCTCAATTGAGTTCATGATTACGAACAGATACATTGCTAATGCATCTGTGCTTTTAATTTTGAGACGCATCCAAGCATCAAAATGAAGTGTGTTATTTCAGAACTTTAATTGTTCCAGCATGCTAGCACTTCTAATAGATGCATGTTCTTCCTTAATTAAAGACAACTCTTCAAGATCAGTACTCTGTGCCTCGTTGATCCATGATTGCCTCAGCTAACTCCCAGCCAGCCATTGAAGTTTATAGAACTCCTGCTAAAAACTGGAGACTTAAAAAAAGCTTACTCTTTAAACAAGAATGATTTCCCTTGGCAAGATACAGAGATGAATCACTGCCAATGCTTTCCTTTAAAAGCCATGTTAATAATACTCCTTATTTCTGAAACATCTTTTTCTTAGGCAGTCTCATCTTTCACGCAGATCTGTGGTAGGTAGCCTGACAGCAATCAAATGCAGGTCTAGAGAAAGGAATTAATTTCTCCTTCCATCTATCCAAAATGTCTATTTTAATAAATGGATAATTTTTAAACTGGATTTGCAGAGCTCTTTTATTTTTGAAGATAGGTGACATTTTTCTCCAGACAGTAGTTTGGACACTGGAATCAAGTCACACATGCCTTAATATTTGTGTAACTTCAATCACTGTATGAGCAGAAGTCAAATGTGTTTCTGACAATTCTACAGAGCTCAAAATGTAGAGTCAAGTCACAGATATCAGTCTCTTTATGATACACATCTTTGATACTTTGCAATTTTTAGCATATTTATCCTCAGAATATCCTGGGTGATGGAGAAGCATTAGTCCAGTTTTACAGAGGGGAAACTAAATCACCACTGTAAGAACACTTAACTTGCTGGGAGTCATCGTGACTACTTGCAGACCATGAAGACCAAGAAGCACTCCAGAGTTTCATCTCTTACAAACAGGATGATGTGACCACTTCCTTCTTACCTGCCCAGATGTGTGTCCTGGCTACACCTTGGCTGTACAACAGAACAAAACCTCAGGGTCTTCCATGCTTGATCTCACCCGCATCCTTTCCCCTCCTGCACCTGCTCTGATTTTTTCCAAGAAAAAGACACAACATAGAAAGACTGGTACAAACTGTTAAACCCTGCTTTAGCATAGTGACCACTAGATCGGCTTTCCTATATAGGGACAAAAACTTTTGGCAAACTTGGGCTTTAAAGTTACACAGTAAAACTAAGGCATGTAGCACAGTTTTCATCTAGTTCTCTAGATGCAGAGGTGATTAGGGTAAACATTCAGATTGGTTTCCAATGATTGTATCTCAAATTATTTTGTATTTGCCTTGTATTTGCTTATTTCAAGTATTATACCTGGAAAGACAACCCTGGTTTTTATCTGAAACTGAGAAGTGTCATAACGAAGTCACCCTTTGTCTCTTCTAGCTTGAACACATTGGATCACCTCGTATGTAAGAATGCTGTGTCAAAGGATATCTTTACTGCCTCTCTTCTTATTTTCATTTGGTGGGAACAACATGGAAGGTCATATGGTTGTCCACTTTGTCAAAGCAGTGTCAACCATAGTAGCCAGCCTAATGAGGTACATGGGCTCTAAGGCAATTTCAGCAGGCATATTTTGAGGTTTTAGCACACTGATGTAGCCTATATGTATTAGAATATTTCTAGAGCGTTGAGATGTGACCAGCCAAATCTGCAAAAATAGTCCCTGAAATGAGAAGCAGACTTCATTATACTCCATATGATATGATTTCTGCTGTAAACTGTAATTGCTAAAATTGATATTAGCTTCACCAACTTTTTTTCCTAGAAGATGTTAGACCTTTCTAGAATTTGTTCCTTTTTCCTCCAATGATTACCTTTTTTCTTTACTAAAACAATTAATTTTATTTGTTCCCCTTTTTCTGTACAGTGTTTATTGATTACGTTATCATTCTTCCATAGAGTTCTCAAAGAGCCTAGTAGATGGTTAAATACATCCTGTGCGGATAGTTGGGACTGTGATTTTGTGAAAGTCATAAGTAAATTGTATTTCAGCTTGTCGGGTGTGTAAAGCAATTCATAGCCTTGCTACCATCTTTTGTTCTGACTTGAATCACTCTGTTGTTCCGGTTCGTACACGTGTGTTGATGAGACTTCCAGCTGCGAGGCTAGTTTTATTGCTGCACAAACAGGAGTTAGTGCTGCGCTGCACTCATTTTCACTTGTGCCCTGATTTCAAGTACTCTTTTCAAAAGTGAAAGGTTAGTGGAGTAGTTCAGTGTGCCACTTCACCTGGCTCTGCCTCCAAACTATTACTTAGTCTGTGCATATTACTAATGATAGCAAAAGAGAGCCACACTGCTGCTGCAAGATCACTGAAGGATACTATGATACATTTCAAATACCTCATTTTCCACATCAAGACTAACAGTATCCTTGACATGGTCTTCTAGGAGTTCATTAAGTTTAAACTAGGTGACATGTGGTTAACTATGGAAAGTTCCTGATGTAAAGTGTACTCACAAACAAGTCATCTTCTCTTAATCCCTTCCTCTCAGAGATTAAATTGTTCTGTGACATACTTGGTATCACTTGTCTGAAACTGCTTTCTTCTGCAGTTTTCTCTGGCTGGACTTCTTGTAACACTAGCCTGGATGGCACTGAAAACAACATAGTAAAATATAATTAGTTTTGGGAAAGGTTTTTAAATGAAGGTTAAGGATGTTTTCAGTGTGCATCATGTTATCAGCATCTACAGTTAAGAAAATTGGTGGTTTAGTGAAATTTAGTGAGTTTCTACTTTTTTTCCCCAATCTTTTTTTTTTTTCTTTAATTTTTTAGTTTGCCTTTTGGGACCAATTTCTTAAAGGTTGGTGCAATATTAAAATCCACAAAAATTGCCTTCAGAAAAATTAGCTTTCACTGCAAGCCAATATGGGAATAATTCTGTCCTGCACTGCTATTTGCACTGAAATCACCAAACAAGATGTAGTTACTGAAAATATGAACTTCTATTTGGGGAAGGTTTAATTTGGGGGTAACCAATTCTGCTTGAGCTGCTCCATAAGGATGACCCCAAGGCAGCAATCCTGTAGGTGACATAGACAGCACCTGGACTTTTCCTAAAAAAATCTCTCAAAAACCCTAAGCACTCCCCATTTTTTAATTCAAAAAGAAATACAGCAGAATATTTGGAAACAGTCAGCCCTAAAAAACCACCAGTAAGTATTTGAAAAGACAAAATCTCTTCTATATGTGTAACTGGAGTCCAACTAATAAAAAATCACTTGTTTGTTCTCTTGTACGTCTCACACAGCCTGTCCAAAAAAAAAAAAAGGAAGCAGATTTAATTTTTGGTGACTGATTTAGTACAGATAGTTCCATGGAGCCTCTCAGTGGGATGCCTCTCACAGTTATGAGAAAGGGGTCTTTTATAGCTCAGGAGACGGAATAAGACCTTTGAAGTTACATCTAACCTTTGGAAATTCTTCCAGTTTAATTCTTCTTCTTCATCTAGAGACCTGCTCTTCCAATTCCCCCTGATACAAAGCCGAATCTAAACCTGGACCAGAGAAAACAAAAAAGTATATTGTAAATATTTGGCTGAAGAAACTCTGAGATTTTCATAGGGTCGCGGGGTTTTAGTTTTTAAGGTGCTCCAGAAATCTTTCTGAGAACCCACTTGTTATGGATTAATAACTGGCTCCATCAGCTGTTCTCTGTTAAAACTGTAAAATACTGCAATAGAAATATAATTCTACTTTAGAAATGCTCATAAAATATATATATAATATATACAAACACCCGTAATGTACATTTTAAGTCTAAATCTACATCTCTAACCATGTTGGCACTACCAATTGGAATTTCACTGCATATCATGTGGCTGATGGAGAAGGCACATTGAAATCAAGCTGTTAAGCACACCATCTCCATTTTTTTATTTCACTAGAGTATGTTTGCTGTATGTTTAAAAGAGCATTGAAAAGCCCAGGAGATGAATTCTGCTCTGAAATTGTTATTTGCTGACATAGGAATAGCTGTAAAAATACAAGCAAAGAAAAATACAGTATAGCAATATATTTTCATTTATTTGGGGGAAAAGTAGTTTTGAAGAAGAATTACAGTCTGTCTTCTGAATGGTAAAGCAGTATAACCAGCACTAAACACAACTGAAATTTTGTAATGACCAAACCTCAGCTCATCCAAATCCCCAATAGCATTAAATCCCTAGAATTGGGCTGTAAATTTGATTAGCCTTACAACAGACATGAGACACGAATGTTCTCCTTTATACAGTCATATTAAGTGGCTGCAAAAGAAGATGACAAGGCATTGTAGAGCAGCCCATCCAATATTTTTAAACTAGGAAAAAGTTCCAGTTCACCCAGCTTTCAAAACTACATTTAAATACAGGGTAATTTAATGAATTCTAATAGAACATGAGGATTACATATGGTAAGTGAGGGGGGATTTAGCAGCTGCAGCCTTCCTATAATCACCCAGTAGCTTTCTTCATACTTTACTTCTCTTGATTGACGTTTCTATGAAAGCTACATCACTGAACCTTAGCTTCCGTCCATTCTTGTTTGATTTCATGCTTTTTAAATATATTTTCATTAATCTTGTGCTTTCCTTTACCATGAAATTTGGTGCTGTAACTCCTGGTGTGTGTTCCAATTTTACATGGAACTAATCAGAGTATTGGATAAAAAAATAAGCTTTAAACAAGCTAGTTTATAGAAGCATCCTAGGGCAGATTTCTAGAAGTGAGAGTCAGGGGCTAGAAGGAATTATGAGACCTTAAAGATTTTGAGGTCCAGAGTTGCAGCAGCTTGTCTGGTGAGGTGACACTGTGCATCACAGCATGACTCCAAGAGCTCCTCACATAAGATTGTTGCAGCCAGCACCACCCACAACGCTATTTCTGGGTTTCTGCTCTGTATAATCACAGAATGGTTTGGTTTGGAAAGGACCTTAAGATCATCTAGTTCCACTCCCCCTGCCATGGTCAGGGACACCTCACACTGGCTCTGTCCAACTGGCCTTGAACACTGCCAGGGATGGAGCATTCATAGCTTCCCTGGGCAACCCATTCCAGTGCCTCACCACCCTCACAGTAAAGAACTTCTTCCTTATATCTAACCTGAACTTCCCCTGTTTAAGTTTGAACCCATTACCCTTGTCCTGTTGCTACCATCCCTAAAGAAGAATGCCACGCGCAATTGCTCTGCCTCGTCCTGGTTCTCCATCCACCGGCACCCTGAGGGCTGGGGTACCCATGCCTGCCCCTATGGCATGGAAGAGGCTGTGGCAGGTGATGCCACTCCAGCTCTCCAACCAGCACTATGCATCTGGTGATCCAAGAGGTTCCAAAGAACATTACTCCTTTGGGCTAGGAGTTGCATAGTTGTGCTGTTATTGGTATTAATGTAGTGTGGGTTTATTTTCATTTCTTTCACTAGGTTGTTCTAATAACACATTTCTGGCATAGCTTTATATTCCGATCGCTTGCTTTCGTTGTCATTTGGACATAGTCCTGTTTGGAGTCAATCCACAATGAACCCTGATTCACTGATGAATCATGCTTCTTTTGAAAAAATAAATAAGTAAAAGAAAAAACCTAGAGTGGTTTCCTAGTTATGAAACAGATTTCTAACATCAAGACTAAACCCACAGATATATACAAGTAGAAAATAAGAAACAGTTTCGTGGTAATGAGAAATGGAAAATGGAAAAAGTGCCATTATGAATTTTGAGAGCCAGTATTCCTTTTTATCTCTTAATTAGATAGTTAGCGCAGTGCTTGTTTTATAAATATGTATTTGGCTCTTCTGGTGGAGATTTCACAATACTCCTTAAACAGTGCAGCCCATCTGAGAACCAGGTGGTGTTCAGATATGTGCTACTTAGTTTAGGAAGTTAATGGGAACCATAGTTTCTTCCTCATACTTGGTATTTTGTAGAACTCAGACATGATAACCAAGGGTAGTGCGGAATTAAATCTTTTAACTTAGGTGCTTCGATTTATATTGTAAGCTACATTTCTCTCCTCACCAGCTGTGCTGACTTCCCAAACAAAGCAGTTGTGCCTCCTGAAGGTTTTATGTCTTCACAGGGTCTGTTAAAATAAGCCAGGTCTTCAGACACCTGTTGAAGAGTCGTTTTTGAAGTTATCGTGAATAACTACGTATAATGACAACACACCTTGAGACCCTCTGACAGGGATGTAAAATAGCTGGGCCTCTCTGGCAGTAGCTATTTTTTCATTCTCTCAGTTTGGTTTCTCAAAAGAGCAAGTGGCTTTGCCAAACTGTGGGTTTGTTCTTTTATTCTGTTATAACCGATAAAATGTATAACCAAATAGCAAAGAACAACTTATCGCTGTTGCTACCCAGAGCACCTTTTAGTAGCATCCGCTCATTAGCTGGCTGTGGATGCAGCTGATGCTGCTTATGCTCCAGCAGGCAAGGACCTCTCTTTGATTCAGCAGTCCTGCTTCACACAGGCAGACACTGATGGAGGGAGGCACTGACTCGAGGGAAGCACCCAAGATGATAGCCAATTCACAGGTCACTCTCTCGGTGGGAATTTAAACACCTACAACAAAAACTATGTAGACCTCTGTACAAGCTGCCACCTCCACTCTTTCCCCAACTGCCAAACAAAACACTGCAAAAACAAAAGCTTGAACATATGGATAAATAAACAGCCTAGTTCTCTATATTTACTGGGCTTCAACAGATTTCCACACATTCTTACAAAAACTCTTCTCACTGATTCTGCCACCCCAAAAATATGTAGAAACCCTCCCATGCTGGGACGAGGTGAGAGGAAGAGCCTGTACGTTCCAAATCCTTCCAAAGATATATGTTGTTAAAATACTTCCTTGCTCCCAAGCAGAGATATAGATGGAAAACCAGACTAGAAAACAAAACATTGTCATCTATCATCATGGGGATGATCCTCAGTACCCTTTCAGTATATCAAGGAAATTGATTTACAGCTCTCAATGTGAAAGACGCTTTCACAGAAACATTCATCCCACACATAAAAGACTTTCAGATTTGAACTGGGTGAACCTTTACTACAGCATATCACATTTCACTGACTCATATAAGGTTTTAGAATGTTCTTCGTGGCAGCACTTTAAATACACACTAAACCTTATCAAGACATTGCTGCCTTCCAGATAATAAGGCCATCCTTGCAACCCATCACAGCCAGATGCCAAACCCCACATTCCCCAACAGCATGAAAATTGGCACCTTCATCAAATTTTGCTCCAAGGATTCCTTTCAAGTTCAACCCTTAATCTCTGTATGACCATGGGTCTGTGAAAGTGCTTATTCACACAGTGGTGTCACGTCCCAGGAGGGTGTGGGAATTCACAACAGTGCTGTCAGGATCATCCCCAAGCTACCCTTACATTATGAAAAGGTTTCCCTGTGGCTACTCCCTAAGTTTTTGCCAAGAGGAATGTCCTCTCCCATTGCCCAAGTTCCCCATTTACCCTGCAGTGCTTCTCAAATAAAATAAATACCCACAGACTGTTAGCCTCCTATTTGCACAGAACAAAATCCGTCTGGTAATCCCTTATATAGTTCTTCACCTATGAGAATGTTGATGAGGAGTTAAAAGGTGATGTGATATACTTCCTAGTCTAAAACTTTTTAAATATATCTTAGATCAGATATGCGTCTTTGATGCTCATGCATGTGAAATTAGCAAAGTCCAGGCCTTGGTGACCTCCTCTGAATACATTAAGATATTAAAAGGAAGCATAGGCAGAAAGTGTTTGCAGGACTGAGACTACCAGTGCTTAGTGCATTGCAGTCACAGTGATAACCTGACTTGCTAATTTAGAAGGTGCAAACTTAAGATTCAGATCATGGGCTCTTCCTGAAAGTGCAGGGTATATGTTCAAAGCAAAAGATTTTTTTTATTAGATATTATTCACTGATATTCACTAAAGTTGGCAGTAAGACAATCAACTGATTTTTGGCTAAGCCAGCATATTTCTCTAATCATAAACTCTTATAATCAACAAACAAACAAAAAAGCTCAGATTTACTCTGCTTTGTAGAAGGCCTGACACGTAGTCCCAGGAATTTCAGTAGTTAATAATGCAGAAGCCACACTCAGATTATGATTGTACTGGGGCAGCCAGATTCATATTGTTCAATGGCACCATCTTCAGTCAACTACAAAGCTGATTTTTAACTGGCTTTCAGAAGAAGCTATGTTCACCTGTCATAAGTCAGGGACAAACAAGGTATCAGTGCTTTTGAACTTGCATGGTACAGTCTCAGGAAATACGCTGTTTCAGAAGAAATATTAAGAGTATGGGTTCCCAAAAAAAGGAAAATCCCTATGCATTTTGCCTACTTTAAATTGAAAAGAGAAAAATTCTGTCTGAAAAATGTTGATTACAGACAGTCACTTCTGGGAAAGCCTTGTCTGGGTTTGTTTTTCTTAGAGGACTGATTGCTTTTGATTAATTATTTCTAAAGTAATTTGTAGATCCAGACTAAACCATGCAGCCTTTCTGGCGATACGAATGTTCAGAAAGATTCCATAAATCAAATACCAATTCCCAAAGTCTGGAATTAACTTTTGTTGCTTTGAAAATAGTACTCACTGCCCTAATTCCTTATCTTTATTTATGCTGTAAAACTCAAAGTATTTTTAAAAATAAAGAAATAAATAAAAAACATTGAACCAGATAATAGAATTCAATCCTATCATCTTCTTAGGTGATAGTACAGATATTTGTGGGAGTCTAATTATCATAAATGACATCACCTGAAAACTACTTTTAGCTCAAAATAGAATTGCTGGACCATCTGTTTCCGAGGCAGAATTTTGTAAAATGGTTTTAGTTATGTTTACCAGAAATGTATAACTAATTGCCAGACAAGTCCTCTCCATCTTCTTCCTTTCCTCTTGTATGCATGTGTGCTGTCAGAATGGGACTAGTATATGCAGGCATCTTGTTCTTACAGTTAAACCTAAGAGAGATGAATCAATGTGATCTAAGAATACCTTTTTCATCCTTCCAAGGCTGACAAGTATTTCACAGTTTGTGTTTCCTTTTCAGCTGACCCCCTGGTTGGAAGTATTGCCACTCAGTATATGACTAACAGAGCAGAACACGACAGAATGGCCAGACAGTGGACCAAGCGATATGCCACATAGGAACCTACTCTAGGATTTGCTGGACCTGTGCAAGCACATTCACTAAGTGCATCAATAGCCCTTCCCTTCATTTTTATTTTTTATTAAATTTTGAACCATTTTGTGACAAAAGGTTGTCCTTACTTTCTTTTTTTGTTTTATTTTATTTGTTTGGTTTGGTTTTTTTTTTTTGTTCTGTTAACTTGAAAGTTGTTTCCCTCAAATGTAGACAGGGAATTTTCGTTATCAGTGCAAAGAATGTTGGATCTGTAATAGTATAGAGCTTTGTCACAAAGCTTTGTATTAATGTGTGGGTTTTGGTTGTTTTTTGGTTTTTTCTTTCATGTGGTTTTGGGGAAAACGAATTCAGAATTATATCTCATTTCTACTTAAATGTAGTGTTTAGGGTTATTTTTTTGTACTGAAGTCTAATGGTGGGTGCATGCTACTGGGAACAAGTTTTGTATAAAAGCTTAAAATCAAGAATCACTGTGCATTACTAAGACTGTGTTTATCACTAGCCTTCTGTTTCCCACGCAAAAGGCTACTGCATTGAACAAATTAATATGTATTTTGATTTACTTAAAAAAAAAAGAAAAAAAAGTGCTTGTAAATTTCTTAGGGACCTGCCACTTCTGACTGTGGATCAGTTGATGTACACTTGTATTATTAAAACACTCAATAAAACACTGTGGCTGATAAATGCACTTCTTGCAAGACGGTGCTTTTGCATTTGTGCAGTATAGGCTGCATTGTCCTCTCAAAACACAACTGCAGGTTAAGCAGTTTTAGACCTAAATTATTAATTTCTTCTCAAAAACGCATCTCTGAACTTGGAATTCTTCATTGTGTATGTATTTCATATACAAACATCTCTCAGATTTTAAGGCCTTTCTTTCACATGCTGCTGCTCAGCCTAGCTATTCAGAAGCCTCTTGCTGCATCTTTTATACTATGGTTTCACTGTATCTTTCACTGTATCCATCTCATTACATTTAAAATAGTTGGCTATAAAAATAGCCTTGCATGGAAAGCAGAATATTGATGATGATTTTATACAGGAGCCCTCATTTTGCCTTTCTCCAAGCTCTTTAATTGTAAAACCAACTGTTATTTAAAAGAATAAATGGAGGGTTTCGATGGCAAAATTGAGCCCATTGCACTAATCATTCCCAGCACGTTCAATGGTAAGGGTATTTCTGTTCAGAGTTGACCTTCAGGCTAATTTTAGATATGCAGCAGTAGAAGGAAAACTTACACTTGGCTAAGGAAATGTGTGGGTGTTGTGATTTAGAAAATATATAGTGTGATGCTGATATCTATAATGTTCGTTCTTTGTGTTGCAAGTCATATTGGAAAATCCCTGTCTCTCATAATTAAACATTACAAATGCTATATATAGTGCTTGCCTGCCCTCTCCCCTCTCTCCTTGCCTCTTATGTTTAAAGAAGATCTTATCTTAAAGATAAGGGGACAGTATAAACATATGGGAGACCCAGTCCCATTACAATTCCACCCAATCCAACCGTCCTGAAAATTAAGCAGTCAAGGTGACACCATAGAGCCTTTATACCAACCACTGCGCTGCTCAACATTTCCAGGATGGTTTGGTTTTCTCTTAGCCATTTGCTAATAACGGACATAGCACTTGAATCTACTGTGTGAAGAGAAGCTGAATGCTGACTTTGTTGTAGGTGGTATATAACTACTGCCCCACAGACCACAGGGATCTCAAAGAAATAATCAGCCTCTTCCGATCAAAGCAAATGGACAGTCTGCTGGTGTCTGCAAAAGCCAACTGTTTACAATCCCTGCCATACAATATTTTGAGGCCAACAGATCCTAAATACAGACATGAAAGAACAATTGCCGTTCAAAAATAAAACAAAACCCCAAAAGCAGACTTCTCTGAGCTAGAACACCTTCTCAGGACAGCTGTTATGCATGCTTCCTTTGAAAGCTGTTTCCACGCTACAAGTTGCCACGAAGTACCTCCGCATCTGAAGGGAAGCCTCTTCCTGTAAAAATACAGCAAAAGGGTAAAGGGATTAAAAAGAACAAGTACATCTTGCCCGATACAGTAACTGCATTACTTCTCCTCTTACCCAATCTGCTGAAGAGATTCCTGCCATAAAAGACCTGTATCCCCTGAGACAGCAATTAACGGGCAGTTTCATATTTCTTATGAAGTACTTGAAGTGTCTGCCACTCTGCAGCCTTTATTTACACTCAGCTGAGCATAATGCAGTAATTTTCCAGGTACATTTTAAACCTGCTTGAAAAATAAGTCTTTAATTCCTACTGTCATCTTTTTCACCCTCTCCCAAATACAAAGAAGACATTATAAACAGAAGAGCTTATGGTATCTCTAATGAAGATGTAACTGAAAGACAGCTGAGATATCTGGAGTAGGAATCACAAAATTCTTAATAAATGTCTGTTTTCAGTTCATCAGCTCTCACTTGCCTTTCTTTACTGATGAAAAGCTGCACAGTTTGAATTTGCAGGTAAGTTGCCCTCTGTGTGAAGCTGAACAGTCGCTTTGTCCTAGATAATATAAAACTACTGCCTTAAGAACCACAGGGATCTCAAAGAAATAATCAGAAACCCACCTTGATTAAAGCAGATGCAGAGTCTTCTGGCATCTGCAGGAGCCAAATGTTTGCAAGTCTGGCCATAAAACACTCTCCTCTATTTGCAAATCTGCTCTATTTGCCTCCCAAGTAATTCTTTTTCTTCATCTGCTCAACCTGGGGAATATGAAGCAATATTTGAAACCTGCTGTTGCCGCTGAGGAGAAATAAGCCATTCCCAGCAGAATCCAGTCTGCCTGCACAGGCCCACTGAACAATAATGTATTGGCATAGTCTCTTTTTCTCCTTTTTCCTACATCTAGAAAATATTGCTCATTATTCTATCTCACCTTTGCTCTCCACCTCCTTTGCAAATTTAGCTGATTCCTGCTTCAGTTTTTATGATAAATCATCTCTCTAACTTCTTCTAGATAGTGAAGTCCACATGCTGCCTTCCTGCAACTGGATGTGAGGATAATTCAAATGACTCGCACGTAGTATAGCATTCAGTATCATGCAGTTGTCCTAAAACAGCAGATAAAGGCCATCGCTTCAGAAAATCTCAGTATTTTCTCAGGGACACACTGATTCGGAGAAAACTCCAGGAACAAACTTGCCAGCAGAGTTTCAAGTTGACAAGCAGGTATTCTTTATTGCGGCGCCGGGAGGCACGGGGGATAGCTCCTCCTAACGTGTGTCCCCGAATTGCTGTACAGGTCATCCTTAGATGGTCACTGAGCATATTACATCGTTTTCCAAAAAGTTTCAGCATGCTTACAAAATGTGGTGGTCTTTAAGGATCGTTTACTTTTCCCAACAAGCTGAATGAACATTACAGACATAGCAATCATCCTGGCCTTCTACTTATCTGTTAGTTCAACTGCTCTCATCTTGGGCATCTGCTAGGCCGGGATACTCCCTAGTAGATGCTTACACCAGCTTAATGGGTTTATTAACACCTCAAGCATAGCAATCATCCTGTCCTTTTACTTATCAGTTAGTTTATCTGTGCCACCCTGGACATCTGCTAGTCCCAGATACTCCCCAATCCCAGGTCCTGTCCTTCTATTCTGCTTTTCTCACACCTTCTGTACTGAGGCCCTGAGGGCCTGAAACTATGTCAGCTACCTCCAAGCACCGCAGTTATTTTCCATTACAAAGCCATCAAACTTAACATTACTTAGAACTGATTACATTTTGTACTTTTGTGCCTCCTTGTTTTAACACAAATGCTAAAACTGGGTTTAGTTCTTTAAAGACTTCTTACAGCTTTTCTGAATTCAATTGCAATATCAAGTAAACAATAATTAATTTCCAGTAACCCCAGCTACATGTCACTGTCCCATACCCTTTGAGTTTAATTCACATGAAGCAGAAATCAGGGAACTCTCCAAACTGCATTTACCCATGTGACCTTCATATCCCCTTGTCCGACTGACCAGCTGATTTCCCTCTCCAGAAAACTACAGAACAACATAGTTTAAATTAAGGTACCCAAAAGCATCCTGTGTTGTCTGAGACAGCATTTCCAGATTGCTCCAGGAATGAGCAGGGTCATAACCCTTTTGATCACACACATTGTGGGCAACTGCAGGCAAACAGTTAAAATTCATTAAAACCAGCTGCTGTGCCATGAAAAAGGCAAGAATTCCTCTTGAAAGATCCTTCTTCAGGTTTTCATCTTCAGAGCTACAGGTGCCCAAACATTGGATGGCAGCTCACAGCCCTTCTGCCCTGCTGTCCTGTGCAATGAGACCATGTAAGAATAAAACACCAAGGGTATTGGACCACATAAACCCCAAAACTGGGGCTCTCTTCACCGTCCTTTCAACCCAATGCACACTCTGGGTGCAGTGCATGCTCTGAGCCGCTCTTTCAGCATGCCTTTAAGCATTCTCCCTCTCGATGGCTGTCTTATCTTTGGCATTAATCCTTCTGATTTATTCCTTATTCACCCTTCCCTTCTCTCTGGCTGCTTGACTGATTCATTACTCGAACCTGAGAGGCCACCCAAGACCCTGCTCCCAATTCAAATAGCTCTTCCTGAAGTTGCCTGAGCATAGTAATCTCTTTGTTCCCCAAGTACCTGCCCAGAATGTGCCTCCAGGCCCCTCTCTGCTCCCTCTTGCCAGAGGCAGTGCCTAATGCAGCAGGAAAAGCAGAGGCCGCTCTGCTGGAGTGCAAAGATGCAAGTGATGATTCAGACAGTGCAGCAACTCCCACTTACTCCAACCCCAGCATTATCCTGGGGTCCCTTTCCTCCTTTGCAGTTCTCAGAAACTTCTGCCTCTGAAGTTGGACACCTTGCCCCAGGCCCAAAGCGCCTGCCTGCATTTTGAGTTGGGCAGACTCAGGAAGGACTCGGAGTAAAAACTCTGGCACCTGCACAGTCCAATCATCCAGCCTTGGCAGCCACAGTTCCTGCGGAGCCAGCTCTACCTGCTGGTTTTCCATCTTCTGCCTTTTCTTCTCCTCTTCTTTTCATTC
This sequence comes from Pezoporus occidentalis, assembly GCF_034315485.1. Classification (NCBI taxonomy): domain Eukaryota; kingdom Metazoa; phylum Chordata; class Aves; order Psittaciformes; family Psittacidae; genus Pezoporus; species Pezoporus occidentalis. Next base: position 1,276,448 of record NW_026912995.1, read on the forward strand.
CCTTTCATTTCTTGTCCTGTCCTTTCCCCCAAGACATCAATACTAAATCTTGATGCTTCCTTCTCGCTTATTCCCTCACCTCAGCTACAGCTCTGTTCTTCCTGCAGTACTAATGAGACTGTGTCACTAAACACTGGGCCTCCTGGAGCTGCTTGAAATCCCCTGATTTTTAGGTCTTAGAAGCAAGGAAGAAGTCTGTATGAATTAAGTACTTCCTTATTGTGCCACGCCTGGCACTGGCTATAAAATATATCACTTCTCCCACACACATCATTAGCAGTAATGAAATCCGGACTGGCCTGCCTCCTTAGCATGACATCCATATGCAAATGCATTTCCTCAGCTCAAACGATTTGCAGATCCAATGCATTGCTGCTTGGGACTCCTCCAGCAGCCTCTTTCAGGTCACAACTGGAATATATTTGGGGACTACTATTTACCAGGAAGACTTTTATGACACCTTTGAAACCATCATTCTACACCCTTATTCCATCATGAACTTTAATCGGGACCTGCAGCACTTTGGGATAATGAAAAAGGCACAGCAAAACATGCCTTTCATGTGTACTTTGATGGTAGAAAGAAAGTAGTCACAGGCTGATGGAAAGTTGAAATAGAGACAAGGCTACTAAGCCATCCTAATCCCTTGCCAGTCCTAAATTAGAAAAATCCCACTTCACACAACAGCTGAATAAAAGCCGTATTTACTTCTATAGATTCTGCAGAACTGAATCCAAGAAAACCTCTACCCAGGCGTCTCAGTAGTAAACGTGGATGGTCAGATCATGCATTTCAGGAGAGGTTTTCTAGGGAATGATTCCACTAAGAAGAGGTTCCCAGCTCTCTCATCTCCTCCATCCCGTGTCTTGCTGCATGCAGGACTTCCCCCTTGGCAGTGCCTTGGGAAATAAGGGCTGGAAACTAGCACCTCAGGTCATTCCTTATCTTCACTGGTTCTCAAATACACTCACTCACAACAGGCATTTGTTGCTGCAGAATGAGTGCTGGGGTCCCCTTTTGTGTCACTGAGGACCTTGGGGTCAGGAAAAACAAAGGGTCACACTTCAGTTTCTGTGAAATGCCTCCTTTCTTTGCAGTTGACTCATACCCTTTGTAAGGCTCTGAATGGAGTCTCTTCACATGAATGGAGCTCCTACCACACAGATTTCAATACAGCCCTGCTCCTTTCTCCACTTGTCATAAACAGGGCAAAGAAAGTGCTTTTGCACTTTGGAAACACCTTGCTCACAGCAAAGCTTAACGGTGCTCTTGCCCATCTTCAGCCTCTTTCCATTTAAATTTTCTGAAATCTCTCAATTATAAAAGCTTTTCTCTAACAATCACACCAAGACACTGCAAGAATCCTGCTTCCTTCTTCCTTTGGGCCACATGCAACCTTCATCCCTGCTCATTTTCTATGGCTCCCCAGTTCCTAAATCTGCTTCTTCATACCAGGGGCCTAAAACCCTTGCTAAGCCCACTGGCACACCAAAATCACCTCTGATCCAGGCTCCTCACAGCTCATTGCTGTCTCACCATGGTGCACTGACATCTCAGTGAGGAAGAGAAAGTCCACCCAGTGCCTGAGATTTCTGCCATCTTTGCAAAAAGAGAGGTAAAGCGCTTCTTTATTCTCCTTTATGTGACAGAGCAAGTAATGCTCAGCACCTACACTGAGGCACAAATAGACTCTGCACATCTCCTTGGCTCAGCAGTATCCATAGGTCTTCTAGGAGGAGTATTGTAAGTAGCAGCACAGTGCTTTGTATTAAATGCCCTGAATGTTAACTATCTAAGAAATAGAATGAAACTTAAGAAAAAAGAAAAATCCATGTGCAGTGGGAATTCATAATCTTTTACACAGGGAAATAATCGTGTGAATTAAAAAGTCTCTCCTGTTTCCTGTTCTGCTTCATTATGTGCTGTCCACCGGCTACCTCCTGCTGCAGGTTTGAAAGAAAATCTTCCTGGAATCTACTTAGAATTTAAAACCTCACTGCAAAGCATCAAAGAATAATTGAAATGTGCTCTGTCATGTCCATGTAATCTAATCAGAAATGCTCATGGAATTATTTATATACATACATTTTAATGATAATTTAATAATTGATAGGCTTAAAGAAATAATCTCATTGTCTTTTATTTTGTAATATACATCATGAAATAATGTATTTCATCACTGTGTACATTTGCTACTTTATCTATTTAAAACAAATACAGACTCAAATGACTTCAATCAGTAGTTTTCTCGTGGAAGAAGATAACTATTACTTGTGGAGTGTCATACTCTGCAGACTTGCTGGTTTTAAAAAATATAATCCTATTTGTAACTTTTTTCTTTCAATTTGTATACAAAATAGAGCAAAGTCTGCAAATGAAAAATGACAGCAGTCACTTGAGCTCTGCAGATGTGCCAGTTGGAGCTGTTAGGCATAATAACTCTGTCTGATTTTCAGGGAGCACTGACGCTCTGGAGGCAGCAGCACAAGAGATGCAGTCAAACCCCAAGAAGAAATGGAAAGTAATTACAGAAATAAAACAGCACTCCTGTGCTACAGATTTTGTCCAGTGATATACACATGCTGCAGCATCCCCCCCTAGGTCAAAACAAGCTCTGCTAGCTGCAGGATGCTGAACCGTTTGAGGAAACCCACTGTTGCACCTCATCCAGATCTGACAGCTTTACGTGGGGCTCGCTGGGCTTCCCTCTCCTCCTCCTAATCCCACTCATCAGAGGCCCTTGGTGTCTGGTGAAATTTGGCAGAGGTTCTGCTAACACTGCCACAATCCAAAACTAGCAGGAAGAGGATGTTGTGCCTGCCTGGGTGATGCCATTCTCCCTCCTCACCTGCTTCAAATCCAGCTTGCAGCTCGCTTGGTGCTGAGCCCCCAGCTTGTCCCCTCTGCAGAAACCCCTCTCCCAGGGGCTGACACGGGGAGCCTGCACCTGGATATAGAAGTGATTTTATTTTTGAGAAGTGGGGAAAGGTGTAATTGGTAGCAAGAAAAATGCTGAGCAGCAGGAAGGTTTCTCCCTCTGGAGCCTGCTGAATGTGTGCAGAGGTGAGGCAACACATTGTTTACGCGGATGGCTGGACCTTGTTTGTGGAGGATGTACCCTGCTTTATCTTAGGTTGCATCAAGCCTGCAAATGTACTTTGAAGGGTAGTGCTGAATGTGTTCTCATTCCTAAATCCTTTTCCTATATTATTTTAAGCCAGGCTTAGGGTGGTAGGAGAGGAGACAGCTGCTGGCCACAGCCCTATGACCCTCAGACTAGCTCCTTCTTCATCCCACCACTGCCTCCAAGACATGCAGGACAGAAACCCAGCGCTGGAGGATAGGCAATACAGAGGGACAGGACAGAGGTACCTGCTTAAAATCAGGCACCAGCCAGGTGCTTCCCCCGCCCACCTGAGAGTATAAATGTATGTATATATGTGATACGTGTATCGAAGCATGTTTCATATATATATACACCTATGCCTCCTTGAGAAACACACTGGCACCTCCAGAACCAAAGATGATTTGATTCAACCTCCAAGTGCCCTCAACAATGTGGTGGTGGGTATAAGTGCAACCACCCATGGTGCTGCTCGTGAGAGTGGTTCCAGCACTGCAGAAGTTAAAAATATAACACTAACAGGAACTGATGGCAATGCACTTACTTAGTAACTTAAAAAAGAGGGGGTAAATGTCAATGGAAACCTCCTGCAGGACTAACAGAAGTAAATGGGTGCATTAAGGATCGATACATCACCTTCCAGTCATAAATGAATATCCCAAAATACAAAGCAGCTTTTCCCTGTGGTACTGCACTACACCTTGGCAAAACAGGAGTGAGCCACTTCCACTAGACACATAGTACACAGCCATGAAATTTACAGACTTGCCTCATTCTAGTGGCAAGGGGAAACCTATTAAAATGCTAATTGCCTATGGACAACTAATTTGTACATGTTCTTACATAAATATTATTAGATTTATTATATTGTTAGAAATATTTCAAGCTGCTAAAATAAAATTACCCCCCAAGATGAACTCTTTAACACTACATACTTGTCTTTTAAAGACTTTTTCTTCGAAATCTGTTCTTCCCAGAAAGCAGCAAATCTGCTTTTCATCATGGGAGAAAAAGTAACTCAGATCTTTATGAAATCCTTTGTGAAAAGTAAAACATATGAGAGTCAATAATTCTCCAGGGAAGCGGTAAGGTGCTAGCTCACAGTGAACATCTTCCTTTACTCCCCATAGCAGCTCTCACACTGCTCCTCCCTGCCTGAGCAGTAGGGACAGTCCACAAGACCCATGCAGAGTCTCAGCCCACCTGTCCCATGGTTAAATTCATGCACTCTGAGCTATATGCAGTTTGCAGATCTGCATGACTGGGCTCGATCCACAGAGCTGAGCATGTGAAGACTATTTTCAGAATCAAGACCTTTTACATGGTAGGAAGTTTTGCCCAGGAGAAAGATTTCAACAGTTTTGGGTATCAATTCTTATGTAAAACTTAACAGAAAAAAAATATTCAATAACTATCTGTGTCACCAATCCTCCAAATATTTATACATGTAACTGTATTTCTTGCATGCATATAAGATCTCTCTGATGAATTTGCTTCAGTTGTCCAAATAACTTTTCTCCAGGATATTGTTTTTCCTCCACACTTAGGTGTTTTTAAAGTACTTTGCTTGTTAAAGTGCCAACCCTGGGTATCAGTCTGCTTTAATTTCATAGAAGTACATGAAAAATAGTCCTCCATGGATTTGACACTGAAATGTTGCAGCACTGAAAATCTGAATGTAAAACACCATATAAACCTAAATGAAATTGCCCTACAAGAATTGATTTTTGTTGTCGCAGCTGATAGAAAAACAAAACATAAAAAGCATAGTGAAAAGTAAATTCAGTTAAGTGCTAGTAATCTGAGGTGTCATTAGTAGCATAAGCAAAGGGAGGTTTTGATTTACTATGTATTGTGCTCAGCCTGATTCTGGTGGTCTGAGCAGCTCTGCTTTGCCAGAAGGAAGGAACCTGGCAGCAGAGGAGTAAGCTGGAGCAACAGTTAGAGCCAGGGACTTCTACTTAAGAAGACATGCATAATGGCATGATTCCCTTCATGTTTAATAGCTTAAATATGTGTTTGGGTTTCTCCAATTAAAACTGTGTATTCTTGATATGTGTGTGTAGGCAACAGTGTCACCAGAGGTTGTGGACTTGCATGCTGAAGGAAAGGTGTCTTCTGCCACACAGAAGATGCTGCAGCTGCCCAGCTCCTGAGGAGTGTTTTCCAGCTGTGAGATGGCTGCAGGAGAGGCACCAGGTTTACTCAACTCTTGGCTTCCTCCAGCACTTGTCTGCAAGGTGACTTACTGTGGGTACCAACACTTCCGACATCTTGTATGATGGAAGGGAAAAAAGAGAAAAGGTTACAAATACTTCTGTGTATGAGGCTTTCTGCAAAATAAGAGCTGGTTGTTCCAGCAACTGAAACTGCAAGAGGTGCCTAGGTTCTTAGACGACAGTTGACAAAACCATAGGTGTGTTTTCTGTTTCAGGTGAAAGTTGATGTTAAATGGGAGGGATTCACTGTAGTTTAGAGGAAACCCCCACGAGGTGTGAGAGACCCATAAAGCACTATAGCTTTTAAAATCTGAATTAAAAGAGAGATTACCATTGGGAGATAATGGTAGCCTTGAATCAACTTCAGTTCTTGTTTAAATGATCCTCTGCCTGGACACTTTTCACTCACTTCTGGTGAACTCATTCACAGAGGGGCTATGCTGCCAGTCCTGTAACAACTTTAGGTTCCTCATCTTTTTCATATAGATCATACTTGATTATTCTATTGCACTCCGAAAATAAAGTCTACCATCACATCTGTGAGGGTATATACATTCTAATATACATGTTTGCTGTTAAAGTTATTTTTCTGGTGCTTTGGGGGGGGGGGGGGGGGTGTGGTTGGTTTGTTGGTTTTGGGTTGGTTATTTGGGTGGGTTTTTTCTGACAAAGCTAAAAAGATAAAAAATTAACCATCTTGGATAAAAACAGAAAAAGCTTTCAGATCATGCAGTAAAAGCTGACAAAGGGAAGCAAGTGATGATATAGTATTAAAATGAAAGTGCTGCACAACTTTAATAGGGGGTGCTGCCTACCTAGCCTTGAAATGCTACTTGCGGTATTTCTATCCTGGAGGAACTGATTCATTACCGTTCTTTCTCTCTCCATATGCTGCTTCCACAATGAATGAGGCATTACTCAAACCTATACTACTTTCAAAGCTGATTAGAGTTAACTGAGGTTGATTAAAATAGAAAACTCAGAGGCTTTTAATTTTACTGTTGGTACAGTTTTGCTACTTGTTTGAGCCTTAATGGGGTGAGAGAGGGAGCTGTGTTTTGTAAATCCTGTGGTTTTCAGTGTAAGCCTGGATAGCTCAGATCTGTCTTGGCCTTTTTTCATGACTGACCTCTGAGCTTTACTATTTAATGAAGTTGTGGGGAGAACAAGGAAACGGCCCTGATAGGAAGCAGTGAAGAGCCTCCTACAAGCTCTGCTCCACCCTCCCTAGTGAAAATAGCCAGGAAGCTCTCAGGAGGCTGAGACTGCACTGACCATGTTTTCCAAAAGGCAAATCAAAACATGCTCTTGGCCCAAAGTAATGGGCTGTATTGGAAATCTGCTAGAGCCAAGAATTAAACCTCAATTTCCCATCCCTTAGACACCACGCTGATTTTTCCTATCAAAAGGATTACTTTTTGTCAGTGCGGGCTGCTGGCTTACTCTATGATAAACAGCAATTTTCTTTCAGTTTAATTAAAACTCTTTTGTCTGCTAGGATGTCATCGAATCTATCTTTAATTGTATTGCCAGACACAGCTCATTAGCCCCGTAGGCACTGTGGCCAGGCTGAAATACTAAATAAGAGAAAAATGATGAGAATAAGTCATTGAGGTATTTCATCAGTTCCTAAAATGTGTGAGAATGAAGAAGAATTTTCTTCTTTTCTAAAACAAAAAAAAAGGAAATAAAAAGACCCAATCATTCAAAGGTGGTACATTCTCAAAAAGGAAAGCAATCAGCAGTTCCAGCCCTGACCTCTCATCTTGTGCAGAGTCGGGGCTCGATTTTGGCTTCAGCCTCAGTATTGCAGGAATCCCCTGTTTATTATCTTCTTCCCAGCACTGCCTAGTAGATCTGCTTTGGGCTGTTTATTCTGCTTCTCCTTAATTTTCCATGTACTTTATGCAATACTCTGGTTTAAATCATGCAAGGATTTTTTTGGTATTTTAGCCTCTCCACAAGATTACTTGGTCTTTTGCTCTGTTATGCAACAAACCCATCAGATTGCTGTCTCTTTGATCATCATGTTGCTATTCTACATGTTTTGGGACTGTTTCACAGCAATGGTTTGCCCAAAGCTGGCTCACCAAGGCCCTGAGAAGTTTGTATGCTCTGGTAGAGCACACCACTTCCTTTGCTCATTTCCTCTCCTTTGCCACATCGTCAGAAGTTGTAATATATGATAATGCTCATCAGGCATCATTTCTATTTATAGGTACAGACAGCAATATATGAAATGTGGAAGAGACAGTACTACATAATGTATGCAGAAAACTTCATTACAGATGAGCACTTATCCTCGCATTTAAGAGTCTGCCTATTCCACAGAACAGTGGTAAATTGACAGTGAGTGAAGGGTATCCTGTCAGAACTCTCAGCTGTCTTCCGGCTGCAGAGCTTTCCTTCTTTCCTTCTGTCCACCGTCTTTCCCCTCTCTTTCCTATTTATTTTTATTAGGTTTTGGTTACCTCAGTGTCTGAGTTTCCTTAAAATTGACTGACATCTCTTCCTGAAAGATCTGACTTAATCCTTGGTATCCTTATCTCAAACCAAGGCTATTAGAAACACCAGGTAGAACAGCTGCTGCAAGGAGTAGCCGAGGTTGCTGAAGCCTGTGCAGGGAAGTGTGGTTATAGCTCAGCTCTTCACTGCAGCCAGTGCCTTGCTTTCTGCAGTGTGAAGCTTTGTCCCCAGTTCTGTAGCCCGGGCCTGAGGGGAACAGGAACTTAAATGTATGCAGAAGCCTGAGGGTGTAGCTTAAGAACACGATTTAGCTGATCTAATGGCTCCCTGGTGTGGAAAAGAAGCAAGCCTTCTCACATCCAGTCATGCATTTCCATGATGGTAAGGACTCATGCTGAGCTGATTCAATTTACTAACCTTGTCAAAACCAAGTGTGTGTGTGTGTGTGTGTGTGTGTGTGTGTGTGTGTGTGTGTGTGTGTGTGTGTGAGAGGAGGGTCAGGTTAAGCTTTGGATAACTCAGCAAGGGATGGGATTAAATGGCATGGACAGAGGTGGAGAGAGCAGGACCACAGCCATCATGAGCTGCCAGATTTCTGAACTCATGTCTGAACGTCATGGTCCCACCTTGCCTTAACTGCCTAAGCAGTTCTATCCCTTTTCATACACTGTGTGCATCTAACCTGGTGGTGAGTCATTCCAGCAGGTTAAATGGGGAGAAAAAGGATGGGGTTTAGAGGGTCAAGGGTGCATGTCTGGCTTGCATTCCCAAATGGCTGAGAGTAGGGTTAGACATGCACTAATGCTGGTGTAAGGAAGGAGACAGTGTGCGAAAGGCAGGTGGGATCGAAGCAGACAGCAATTAAATCGCTTTAAACTGTTGTTTTCTGGCAGCCTGAGCCAGTTTTAGAGGCAGTTTAAGCCCAAGTGTAAGGATACAGCTAAGTACTCAACCAAATGAAAGCATTTTCTTTGGCAAGTCTAAATATGAGCATTGTGTTGCTGTTTTTTCTTGATCTCACAAATACATACAAGAAACATTTTTTAATGTTGCATGTATTTACACAAAGAGGCAGCTCTTTAAGAACTGCATCCTATTTTCTGTTAGTCACTCCTGTGGCTGCGGGATGAGTGCCTTTTGCTAAGAGGTTTCTGCTAAAAGCCCTTTGATTGCCTCGCTGTTTGGAGCAGGGTAATGCCAGAAAGGAGACTGTGTCTTCTGGACAGCTGGCAATGGAAGCAGAGATTTCACTTAAAAATGTGTATTTTTGATGGGTTTTTTGGTGCTAGCCTTGCTCTGTGTTGCTTTATGTGTTCCCAGTTGCAGTAGAAAGGTGGAGTCAGTCCCAAACTACATCTGAGTCCTGGTGTCCACCAGCTCTCTGCTTGCCTGGCTCTTGTAATCTCTGAACCCCAGCTTCAGAGTCTGCTCTTATCTCCCATGCCAGTGTGGATTGATATCTGGGCAGATCTGCAAATGAATGGCTGCAGATGAGAAAACCATCTGGGGATAAGTGCTTCCTTTGTGCCTCTAACTACCACAAGTGCCATTAAGGAACGTGCCAAGACCTTAATGAAATAGTGTGGGTACTTTCTCCCTGTCCCTGGGGCAAGCCAAAGAGGATGGGAGCATGATGCCTTGTCTTGTTTCGTCCAGGGTCTCCCTCCAAATAACAGACATTCTTTCCCTACACAATGCTCCAAAACCAATGGAAATGGCCTCAGCAGCCTGCCAGGTCATTTTGCCTAGGAATCTGCTTGCTTGCAAAACCTGCTAAACATAATCATGAAGTCCCCAAACCAAACATTAATAAAGGAAGCAGCAGTATCTGAGGCACTTCATTTAGGGACTGATTAAAATACAAAATCCAAACATGTCAGTTGGAACATTTTGCTACTTGCAATATGCTTTACATCGGGCCATGGGCCCCGGTATTGCCATGTATTGCGGAAACGATGCACATGACTTCAGAGCTGCATGCAGCAGCATTGCACAGGGAAGCCTGGCGTATTTGAGGCTCTTGTTACGCAGTGTTGCAGGAATAAAGCAATCCTTTTTCTAACGACTCACAAATATACACCATACATTTCTCTATTTGGTACCCTGCAACTGATCGCATCAAGCTATAACAAGGAACTGAATGGACAGTCAGGTAAGTAGTGCAATCACAGATCGCACCCTGCAGCTCATTATATCGAGCCTGTGCAGAATGTGATGTGTTGGCACCACAGGGATACTCGGGTCTGGATTCACTCTTCACCCTGTCTTTCCCATAGCAGCTGCAGATAGGCTATTGATCTTTCTCCTCATTAATCAGAATAATTCTGAAGAAAAAATAAGGGGCTCATTTCCTATCCATTCTTCCCCTTAGTTCTTTAATTTACAAACAGCTTTATTTTGAGCTTTTCCTGTTTCCTGCCTCCTTTATGAGGCACCATTCAATGACTGCTACTTATTTGGTGGTGATATGTGACTCACAAAGTGTCTGGAGTTTTGCTTTGTAACACGTTAAGATTGGAGTAAAGAGGGAGAGAAGGCCTTGTTTTTAAACAGGATTTGTTGTGCTGTAACTTGATCAAACTCCAGGTAAATGGATTCAGTTGTCTAGGGTGGGAGAACATGTACTGTTGCAGTAATGTTTGGGCTTCACATTTTTAAATGAAAATAAATACATTTATCTGGGGAACATACACATTTCTCTTTACTCCAACCTCAGAATCTTTAATTACCCTCACAGCCCTGCTGTGAAGCAATAAAATGCTATTATCCTTAGCATTTTATCCTTATCCTCAGATAAGGAAAGAAGGCAAGGGGGGCAAAGGACTAGTAGAACCCAGACTCTGTGCAAAAGGTTTACAACTGACAGAGCAGATGGAGGCTTGGTGTCTAAGCAAACTACAGCAAATGTGCATGCTGAGTGGAGAATTTTCTACTTTGCCAGCAAAAATGTGAAACAGAGAGGCCTGCATTCTACTTAGAATTTCACTGCCTGAATGAAAGACACATGAAACAGCCCTCATCCTCACTGGATTCAGAGTTTGTATTTATTTTGTAAGGAGAGGAATCATATACAGTTATTCAATGAAATTATCTGGGTTCAGGACAGCAACTTTGCAGAGGATCTCCTGTCCTTCTTCCCCTCAGTTCAAGAAGGACAGGGAGCTGCTGGAGAGAGTCCAGCACAGGGCAACGAAGATGATTAAGGGAGTGGAGCATCTCCCTTATGAGGAAAGACTGAGGGAGCTGGGTCTCTATAGTTTAGAGGAGACTGAGGGGTGACCTTATTAGTGTCTATAAATACATAAAGGGGGAGTGTCACGAGGATGGAGCCAGGCTCTACTCAGTGGCAAACAATGATAGGACAAGGGGTAATGGGTACAAACTGGAACACAAGAGGTTCCACTTAAACTTGAGAAGAAACTTCTTCTCAGTGAGGGTGACAGAACACTGGAACAGGCTGCCCAAGGAGGTTGTGGAGTCTCCTTCCCTGGAGACATTCAAAACCCGCCTGGACACATTCCTGTGTAACATTATCTAGGTGTTCCTGCTCCGGCAGGGGGATTGGACTAGATGATCTTTTGAGGTCCCTTCCAATCTCTAGCATACTGTGATGTAGGTGGAAGAATGACTGAAGCACAGGAAGGGGTTTGGCTGTAAGGAAGACACTGAGCAGCCTGACATAGTGAGTGCTGAGGGGTCTGTGGAACTCTGGTATCCAAACAACTGTTCCAGCTAATTGAAATAACAGTTAAACAGGAAAAGCTTAAAGCTTCTTTTCATTTTAAACTCCCCTAGAGTTGAAAGCTGATCACATGTGCCATGGCTTAAGCCCAAAGACCCTGGCTCTGGATGTGGACTTGCGTTTCAAGTCTACCACCCAAGGCTGGCAACTTCTTTTCACACAAATTAAGCAAGAGATTTGAATGGATTGTTGCTTTTGATGGTAGGCTAGGTATGTACAAGGACAAGTTACTAACTTTATAATGTGATACAGTGGGGTGTATGTATATGCACATGCACTACAAAGGGAAGAGGAATTGTACCCATTTCACGTTTGTTTGGAGCCTTCTCTAAGTTGTTTCCTTATTAAGCAATGACTCAAAAGGTTCTAGGAGTAACCAATATGCACTTTGACTCTTGATGGGCAAAACATTTATCGTATTGCTACTACTACCTGCTTTCTAGTTTTCAGACTATGTAGCTTATTTGTAAGGCACCATTGAGGTCACAGGCATTATTAGGAGGTAGTAGGGAGCTGTGTGTGCTTTTGATTCCCCCTATCAAAAGGGATTTGGGTTTATTGCAAAAGTTCTGACAGCTCAGCAGTGTTCACTGCCTTGTTGTGCCTACTGCAAAAGGTCAGTCGGTTCTGGCTCAGGCAAAGGCTTTTCAGCCAGAGTCCTCCTGACAATAAACTATGAATGTTTTGTCTATCAGAAGGTGATGATAACTTGATATAGCAGAGTTTTCCTGTGCTACTGGAAATCTTTTCGTTTATTTAGACTCCTTTGTCTTCAGATTTATCAGCCTGGCAGCAATTGTAAACAAAACCCCTTGGGTTTGGGACTTTATCCTTATGTTCTCAAGGAAATGTTGAATGTGTCAGTTTTGCCTCTGAAGAGTCAGAACTCGTTATTCTGAGCTCATGAGGAAAAAGTGGCCATGGAACTAAAACTGAGATTTCCCTCTACCATTAAAAGCAAAGTGTGCTCCCTGGGGGTGATCCTGTGGGATGGATGCCAGTCTCCGCAGGGCTGCTGTGTTGAACTCTCAAGCAGAGAACCCAGGGCACTGGAGAGATCATCACACCCAGCACTCCTACCTGACCAACTTCTTCACTGATTTTCCTTTGTCAGTGACAGGGAGGGGGGGAATCTTCTGTTCCCAGAGTTTTAGCCTATTTATATGTCCAAGACTGAAGGCTAACTGAGTCTGTTAACTGAACTAGCACTGACCATTTGTTAGACACTGTCACCAGCATATCCAGTAGCTCTAGTATCTAATAAAAGGATATTTACATTGTGTGGGAGTAAGAAATTCCAGCTGTTAATATCCTGGTGCCTGTGCAAAATACTTACACTGAACTGTTCAAAAAGCGATCTCCAAGACATTTGAGTGGAAAATGTGCAGAGCTGCCACCTGAGGGGTTGCTGTCATGGAAGCAGAGTACCCTAATGATGATTTCCTTGTGCAACAAGCTTCAATTACTCTAACAAAGTCATTACTAGGTAAAATCATGCCACTGTTAAGTGCTTTGCTAGCAGCAAAGTGCCCAATGCATGAAATCTGGGATACTTCAAAGAGGTGAGCAGACCCAGGTGTTGAGATTGTTTGTGGAGAAGAACTGAAGAGCAGTTACACTCATACTCACTGCCCTAACTAGTTACCTAGGAGAGGAGTGGGGGATTAATGCTTCCTTCTGCTTAGTTGCAATCCTGTGAGTATGCATCCATTGTCACACATTGCTAGACTATCAAGAGGAGGATTCCCTGTCATTTCTCCCACCTATTCCTTAAATTTCTAAGAGGCATGGGTTAGGAGGGAGTTGAAGCCATCTCCACGTGTCTTGAATTGATGCCTTACATGGAAGACTACCATATTAAAGGCTGCAGGAGAGTTCCTGTGTCTTTCAGGAGTTGGCCTGGGGCTGTGACGCTCAAGCAAGCAGAGAACCTCCCTGCAGCCCTTGTCCCCTGCTAAAGTTTGGGAGTGGGGAAGGATTGTGGAGACCACCTCTGTTGTTTGTATTTCCTGTGGGGTCATTCTGGCAGCTTCATTGTGTACTAGCAGAAGGTCTGGATTTCTTGAGGGGTGTTTTGGATCACATTTTAGACATGTGGCCTCATGTTACACCTATGTAGGTTGCTGCTGGAAGAGGTGATCTAGCCCTTCATGCTGCCTCAGCCACAGATTCCAGTTCATCTCTTTTTGCCTCAAATCTCCCTCTTGTACAACCATAGGCAACCTTGCACAGCTTGCTAACCTGATGTCAAGAGGTTTCTGAGGCATGTTTGGAAAGAGCAGTTTTCTGAGAAGTTAACCTGGGCAGACTTGAAATGCAGCAGCACTGTTTGAAGGATCTCAAATACAAAATAAAACTGCGGGGACACCTCACTGCAGACACACAGGGTTACAGAGGAATTCAGGACTGATCCTTCTGACAGTGGCCTACAGTGATGCTGGAAAGGAAAGGCAGCAAATCCCACCCTCAGTAGTGCCCTTTACCCACTAGTTTCAGTAAGCTGCAAAGATGGATCATTGAGCATGTACCTGCAAACACAGTCTGATCACAACCCTGTAGTTCCTGACCCTATAAAGTGCAAATTATCCCATGTGTGATGGAAAGTGCCTCCAATTCATCTTGCAGGCTGTGAAATATTTTCAAGATCTGGCCCTGATATACTGGAGGGGTTTTGCTGCATCTTAAGTGCATGAGTTCAATAAACTGGATGTTGGTGAGTGTATTTTATGTATTTCTAACAATTCCTTCTGTGTGCTTGTGAAGAATGATTATTTTTCTCCATCTACTTAAATTCAATTTCTCTTTCCATCTGCTTCTAGTTTAGACAAAATAATACATTTTTTTTTCTTTAACACTTTTCTCAAAAGGTAGAAAATAAAATGCCCCAGTCCTTCATAAATGTTTTTCTTCTGACCTCCTTCCCCCAGCTCATTCAGTTGCCAGTGGAATCGCATATGTTGTCAGATATCCAGCAAAAGGAGAAGTACATAACCCAGAACCTAATAAAACAACAAATCTAGTGTGCCCTCCTGGTCTGCAATCCTTCAACAGCCTCCCTTCATTAAACATAAAGCCATGTGTTTCTTAAAACAGATCACATCCCTGGTGTGGTATGTGTTGCTCTCACTGTATTTCATGAAAGGTTTTCAATTTATATCAACACAGTTTTTATTCTTACAAGGATTCTTGGAAAAGTACAAAAAAAAAAAAACCAAATAACAACAACAAAAGGGCAACACTGACATCTGCGAGTGCTGTAAATTTCTTACAGTTGATCTGAACAGCAGTACTTGCTTGTACTGACAAACCTTGACAGCTCAGCTTTATTCCTGGCAGTGCCTGCCACAGCCTCAGCCATGCCTTGTTTCCCCAGGCATTTTGGTTGCCCAGGTGAAAACCACAATTAAGTCTGGTGGCTCCAGTGGTGGTGTTCTGGTTTTACACTGGGGTACCCATAAGCAGAATTCAACTGTGGGCTTCCTGCGTACTCCCACCACTGGGATGGGTTTCCATGGCACAAGCAGTGATGAAGCACCCAGGAGGACTAAGTCACAGATATCTTCTCTTTACATTTGCCAGCTTGCCCCAGCTCTGCTGTTCCTATTTCACCACTGTTTTAAAGCAAAGGTTAACAAGGTTATGGCCATAAGCCTATAGCTGACATTCAGGCTGGTTTGGGTAACTAACAGTGCTGGCAAGTAAAAGATGCCAATGGAGTTTCTTGATATTTTATTAAAGAATGAGTTGTGGCAAGCAGGAGGAGAAAACTGAGCTCTCTTGTAGAACAGGTTTGTACCTTGTCATTTGGGTACTCTTCATAAAAACAGCTCTTTAGAAACAAGTGTGGTGGATTTTACCTACTAAAATAGATTTATTTATTTATTTTAAGGTAAAAACACCATACAAAGACACACATGCAATTTGGAGAGGGGTGGGAGGTAAAACACATTGCACTTTATTTGAAATGTTGCTTTCCATTTACAAGCACACGAGAACAGTTTTTCACTGGCTGAACTCTGTCTCCTAATAGTATCTCAGTAGGCCAAAATTTCTGCCAAATTAAATGATCTCAGTCAGATTGACTCAAATGGTGGCTTGGTCTTTTACACAAATGGAACATTTGCCCCACTGTTATAAAAATATCTGTGGTGTTTATTAATCTAATAAATACTTAAATAAAGAAGAGCCATAAACTGAAAGTGTTGCTTATTAACCACAGAGCTGAGAAGTTAAAGTAGTTACTACAGACCAAGTGTCAGATACGCTGACACGAGCATGAAGTAATTTCACTGAAGTCCATGCTGTTACCTCAGACTTTCCTTTCTATCCACAACCAGAATTTGGTTCAGTCTGCCTAATTATCTTTTACCTGGGCTTAGTTTCAGCTCAGTGACACATCTGTACCTTGCAACCAATCCTTTGGCTTTCTGAAAGTCCTTTTTGCTGAGAACAGTGCCATTTGGTTTCCATTTAAAAAGAATTAAAGATCCAATTATGCAAATTAATTTTAAAAGCTTTATCACCAATCTTCTGGGAGAAAGATTACTGTACAAAGCTTGTGACAGGCTTAAAACAAGGGTTCTTTGGCTTTGAAATGCATCCTGGTGTAACACCCGCCTCTGCCTCCTGTCATACGACTGGCAGCGGATGGGCAGATTTTGGGTAGTTCAGGGACCTGACCCAGAGGAGCTCTGCATGGCTGCCATCCCCAGGCAAGGGACACCTATTGTCCTGAAAAGAGCTGGACTTGACTCATGATAGTGGAGAGGGACAGAAGGATGAGCGATGGACTAGGGGGTGATACAGCAGCCCCCAGACATGTGGGGGAGACCGCTGGGCTTTGTGGTTTGGCTGCAAGATTCAAAGGCTGAACATGTGCCTTGTTCTCCTGGGCAAGGGGCACTGAAAGAAAGCAATTACTTTGGAACAAGGTGGAGTTTAGCTGAGTAAAATCATGTTCAATCATGAGTTTATGTTATTTAGGCTTTAGAAATTATCCACTGCAAATATTGCACCAAGACAGGAAAAAGCAGGGACATGTTAAAATAATATTTGCAAGTAGTGTGTGCAATCTGTGATGAGCAGGGCTAGCTACCCTTCCACTCACTTCTGTCTGATGGGAAACACCGTTCACAGGGTGATGCAAAGCTCAGAAGCTGGCTGTAACAAAGCTCAGTGACTGTGAAAGCAGCTCACACCTTTCCTCCTCTCCTTGTGTCCCCCTTCCCCACATCCAACCTCTTCTTAGCAGTAGATTTGCTCCTCACTCTTTCTAACAGGGTGTGGAAAATCATAATACATGGAAGACAAACGGATACTGGCATTAAGCATCTTTATCATGGACACTACAAAAGTATCTCCATGTTGCTGCTTAAGCAAGGAAAGCAGAGATGGGCAGATGTAGCTGTGGGTTGTGAGAGCTGCCCTTCAGAAGAGGGAATGAAACTTCTGGGAGTTCAAGTGTCTTCCGTACTCAGCCCCTGAGAGAGAGGGGCAAGGGGAGAGATGCCTCTGTGGTGCCAGGAACAAGAGAGGCTTCAAGTAAAACCTGCTCTTGGTATCTGTGGAAAACCTTCAGTGCACTCTGGCTCGCAGCAATCTCAGCAGTCATAAAAGGACTTGCTTTCTTACGTGGCATTTGGTGTCCCCACCACACACTCATCAGGAAACTATTCATCAGCTCTTAGACACGAGCATGAGCTGCTTAGGTCAATGGCTATCTGCAGCTACTTGATAAAGGACCAATTTGTTGAGCTACATGAGAGCTGAGAGGGCAATCCTAGCTGGTGTGGTGAGGACCACACTGACAGAACCTTCGCTGACTCTCTGTGCCTGCACATCAACCAGCCAATGGTCAGTGAGTCCTGAAGGAAGATAAACTTACAGAGAGGACTGGAAAAAAGACTTGCAGGTTTGTTCTATTCATTGAAGTTGTCCCTTGTAGCTATATATATTAAAGGGTGAAAAAAGCACCAGCATTTGGCAAACGCAATCCCTCTGAGAATGGTGCATTGGAAATGCTTCTCAAAAATGGGCTGGCTCTTACCTTTCCCTCTCTTGGATATTGAGTGGGTTAAACCTATGGGGTTGCTCTGGTTATTTTTTATAGATGTGAGTGAGAAGATGCTGAGGTCACTACACCACCACGTTAATTTAAAGTAAGCTGAGGATTTTGGAATGGAAAGTTCCTTCCCTTGAGTTTTACCCTTTTAATTCTGTCATTTGCTATGAAGGGACTACAAAGAAAAGAAGGAAAAGATGTATTTTCATGCACTTGTAACACTCAGGCAGAAAAAAAATTAGCAGCATTTTCAGAAAGAATTACTCTGAACATCTTTTCAGTATGTTGCTTTAGTAGCACACTCTGTAGGCCACTGTTGCACCAGACAGCTACAACTGTTACCGTAATAGCCCTCAAGACCCTACAGCATAAGACAATGTCATAGTACTCAAACAAGAGGGCTCCCAGGATCACCTTCTGCTGGTATCATTGAATGTACTACTCCAAGGGAAAATCCATCCAGCCAAGGTGGTGCATTATAAATGATTTGGAATTGATTCCCCTCCCTTTTGGAAAAGAAAAAAGGAGTTTGCAGTTGTGGAGAGAATGGGAAGCTTTACATGGTAAATTTTACTTCATCAGTCTAGTAGCACTGCCGCAGAGGCTGTTGCCTCAGTGAGCATCCCCACTGGATCCCTGACAAAGCTGCTTAATACATCCAGTATTAAGCTTAGTTGACTGAAGACAGGGGGTAGGGTCGCTGATGGGCTGCAGTGTCTGTGATGGGCAGCAGCTCTGCCTGGGTCTGGAGGTGAAATATTTGTGCCCTAAGGCCTGCATGCAAAGGCAGCATTACTTAGACTCCTCTATGACTTGTGTTATTTACAACCCTGAAGATGTTGTTAATTGTCTCTCCTGTCTTTCATTCAGAGAAGCCCAAAATTGCCCAGATTATAATTAAATATATTCCAGCAAGAATTAAGAATCAAGACTTCAGAATTAAAGGTTATAATGTACACGAGAAAGTCTCGTCTTTGCAAATCCCTGCTCCTATCAATCGGCTTCATGGAGAATCCCTTTTACAGCTGGTGGCAGACAGCTCCCAGTGCAACCATGAAACAACCGAATTACCTAAAGAAGGAAGATGGACATTGACACTCTGTAAATACTGGCCTGAGCCAAACTGAAACTTAAGGCAATGGAGAAAAGAGAATATCCAAGACACCACATTGGCTTTCTTAGAGTTTCTCAGAAGAATTAAGAAGCCATGTGATTCACCTGAAAGACCTGGTGCTCCTTGCTCTTGTCCTTGTTCCAGTGTTGATGCTACATCGTAATAGCCAGAGTACAAGTGTGAGTCTGGGTCCATTTTGCCCAACATGAAAACAGTGAACAGAGAAGAGGGTGTCTGGGCAGGCCTATGTGGGACACCAGAAGCCCAGAAAATGAAGAGCAGATCTAGCAGACGGAGAGTCAGGTTTCTTCCTAACACTGTTGGCTCAGGACAGTAAGGGCTTCAAACAGCCAGAAACTTTTGTTGATTTTCTGGGTGTTGGGCATTTTTTTTTTATTTGTGCCCAAACAACCCAACTACTAAAACAAACTCCAGCACAGCATGTTCGGAAGTGGTTTGAATATGCTGAAGATCAAAGGGAGGTGATGCCCAGTGTTTGATGTGCACTCGTTTTTAATTCAAGGTTAAAGAAACAGCAAAACCAAGGATGTACAGAATGGCCCTTACTGAGAATGCATCTGGGAGGTGAAGGGAGAGACATTCCTCCCTAGAACCCCATAAAACTATGCACATATGCTTCTCCCTATTCTTAATCCCTTTTGCTGATGTGATGTGGATGAGATTTTATACAGTGGTGCAAAATGGAAATCTATCGCAGGAGGAGAGCGCTGCAGTCCCAGAGGGACTCTTATGTTCAAAACAAAATGCAACAATGGAGTTAATTAGCATTGCATGGTTCACAAAATCCCCTCGAGGGGATCTGTCTCTGTTCTAAATCATCACTTGTATGTGAGATGGAAAAGCTCCCACTGAGCAGGCCCCTTCCACAAACTTTTAATAGATATTACCACGGTTTTTCATCATTTGCCATTGGCTTTGAGAAAGGTAACAGCTGAGGCAGGGCTATTCAGCTGCATTAACCAGCTGCATGTTAATACAGAAATACTCTCCTGCTCCTCCCTTCTGCCTGCAAACCTCCTCCTGCCACCCCCTGAACAAATTAACCCTTTCCAGCCATGCTTTTCTTTGCCACTGTGACGCAGATACACAGAGAGAGTTTAGTTACGGTAGACAGTTGAGCAAGGGAGGATCTCACTATCATTATTTGAACTTCATTTGTGTGTAGATAAAGGTACCCAAACTAGACCTTCAACCCACTATACCTACACCCATTTGAAGAGACAGCCCCTGCTCCAAAGGACTCACCACTTCCCAGTGCCACGGAAGAGGACAAAAGGCAGACCAAGAGGAAGGAACCTTCCTGCCCCAGGATCCCCACAGAAATTAAACCCATGCCTCCCAACTCCTACACCTGCTATTACTCTCAGAGCCTGCTGGCATAAGACTGCCAGCAAGCCCAGCTATATTCTCACTGAAACACCCTGCACCCACACAACACAATTTCCAGTGGGTATTAAAGCTGGAGACAATCTGAGCTCTGCTCACTAGAGCGAGGATTAACTTTTCTCTGCTGGTTTGACTGGCCTCCAATCGCTATCCCACTCTGTTTCCTGGCATGCCAAAACTCATCAGTACCTGCACATCCTCCACCCATTTGCAATCGTGTTGGCCAGCTGGCCAGGTCTGTGTTTCAGTGCAGGTTTGCACTCAAATGCAGCTCGCTCACAACTGCAAACTGCTGGAATCAGCAGCAAGCTCCGCTGTGGACATGGCTGCACTGCCTGATGCACACACACCCCACTGCTCCTGCATCAAATTGTCTCCTGGGGAGAGCCAGGAAGCCCTGAAGAAATGCTGCAGTGCACAATCATTGCAAAAAGCCACAGCTAATGAACTGTTGGAGCAAGAACATGTTGGGGCACCTTGTAGCTTCTTTTCAAGAGCTTGGAGCTGAAGTGCTTTGTGAGGGAAGGAGTCAGACTCTGGCAGGGGCTGTGCTACCTGCCAAATTACAGTGGGTGAGAGGAGGGGTTGTTATGGGTCATTCATACCAAACTATGTTTTATTACGATTGCCTCAGGCTAGTCAGTACTGCTGAATACTTTGGGACTGGTGGGGTATCTGCAAAGGAAGACCTAACTGTGTCTGTGACACTGGGATGCGAGGGGCAAGCTAGGAGGTAAGAACCCATCTTCTTCCATTTCAGCATTGGATGTCTTTACTGCTTTCTTAGCTAAGTATATTGGTATATTGCCCTTTTCCCCTCACCTGGCCAGGGTCCCAGGGGTCTGCCACGTTGGCTGGGCCTCGAGAGCATCTCTGCTTGTAAGCAAGGATCTGTCCATAAAGCAGGAGGGAAAAATGCACGGAGAGGGCAGGCTGAGCTTGAGCACGGGCACGCAGACTGTGAGCCCAGGGCAAGGGACCTCAGTAGGAAGTGTCTGTCCTTCTTTATATTTTATTAGCATTTTAATTGAAACGGTGGGGAGACTGATGTGAAAGGGATGATGAAGGGTGGTAATCACTTCAAACAGGACATAGGCTAACACAAACCATCTTTCTGCAGCTGTGGCTAAACTAATCGCACACCACAGTCCCCTTTCCTTCCCCCTTCCTGACTGTCACCTTGCACACCACCATCCTCCCCTTTCACACACCAAAAGTGAGAGCAAGAGGACATGGTTCAGCACATCACTGTCTTGGGAGCCTTCATTGCCTTCCTACCACCCAGACACCACCATTTTCACCTGCTTTTCACCCTTTTCTTATTTTGTGTCCATTATGTTATTCCATTGCTCCTCTCGCTGCACTAACTTGCACATTTTGGCCAACCACCTCCTTACTGCCATTGGCATACCAGGTTGAAAAGTACCACCATCTAATTGATGACACAGCCCTTGCATGTGGGGTGCCATTTAGATTTGTTACTCTCCTACTTTGACTGCTCTGAGATTAACAACCTTGCAGCTCTTGTAATACTGATGACATAACGTTTTATGACTTTTCGGACACACTCATAGCTCTATATATTATGTCCCCAAGCATTTTATCATGGCACATGAAGAGATGTTTTACAGTATTGTATCTAGGCACCACTCCTGGCCCAGAGCCTAGGCATTTGAACACTAAACTCCATTTAGGACTCCTGTGAATATGCACATAGTTAGCAAGGCAAGAAACAGGATATAATTAACCACTAAAGTTCCTTACAATCATTGCAAAATGCCAACAGATTCTGTTCATCTCTACAGAGAATATAAAGTGGAATTTAAGCACAAACAGATCTCTATTCTTACTCTAGCAGCCTTACTCTCAGATGTTAGGGGCAGAGGTGGTTTCCTCATTTTTTCTGTGTGCCCTTTCTTCCTTCCATCTTCTTTGGGAATCTGTTGTGGAGCAGCTGCTAATGCACAGACTGCCCTAGTGCAAACCAGCAAAGCCATTTGAAGGTGTGACCTGTGTTACTGATACTCAGCCTTGTTGCTAGGAGCAATTTGTGGAAGTGACTCAAATCTTAGGGACCTGACTGCACAGAGGACATTCTGCTGTATGGAGGAGTGTAACTGCGACACCTCGCATATATACCACACCAATGCTTCATGGAAGCTTCCTTGTTTCATGATTTTCATGCATTTCCCCAGTTCACTGTAACCCAAACCCAGATTGTCCACCCAGGGAGCTTTTCACAGCTACTCTTCCTTCCTGTTGACTCAGTTTTCCCTAGAAGGAGGTCTAGGAAAACCCACAGTGTAGGCAAGCCTGAAATGACTACTTCCACTTCTGGATTTGCTTCATTACAGAGGAAGCCTAGAATAAACAGCAAAAAGAAATCTGAATGTAATGAGTTGCCAAGGCCAGTCCCATGTAACTCACAAAGACGCTGAAAGGTTCACATAGGTGCCTAACCACCTTGAATGTCTTCCAGAGGAAAGTTAAATCCCTATTGTTTGAGATTTCTAAAACTGTCAACTGGGAAATTCCCTGTGGAAACCAGGCCTGCCATGACTAGTCCTCCAGTGGCCTTTCCCATCTTCAGTTCCTATGATTTATGTGTTCATAAATTCCTTTGTGTTCTCTGCTTACCTGGATGACTTGCCTGTGGCTGGCATCCAAGAACACCATAGTGGAGCTGAGTTAGGCTGTTCTTTCTGGTTTCCCATTGTCTCTTCCCTGCCTGAATTTAGATCCAAGAGCAGATATGGACCAAATGCAACATGTCCTCTTAGGATGGGAAGGCCATCTTTTCCCATAAGATTGCATTCGGCCAGGTTGAGAAGTTAAATGCCTTGTCCATCAGCTGCCACCAGAGTGTCTTCCCTTGCTGCACCTTGCTCAGGCTCCTCGGCTTCTGTCCTGCCCTATTAAAGGTGCCTGTACTGGGAGAAACAGAACAAGCCTGGGGAATAACTGATCTGAATTCAGAACCAGTTCCCAACCAGCACAGGCTTTTTGGAATTTTCAAATCATTTTTCAGAGTAAAGTTTTACTTCAAAATAGCATATAAGGGAATTGTTTGTTAACTCAAAGCTATTTCATGTAAGCATGCCCAAAGCTCTTCTTTGCCATGCATACAGCAGGATATTTGCATATCAGAAGATTTCACATAGCTTCTCAAGTTACTGTACATGCCTAACTGCTTCCAATTGCCACAGTAACACTGGGGGAAAAAAGCTTTTACAAATGATTCGCCAGACAAATCGCATTTTTAGCAGAAGCAGAACAATTCCTTTCTCTTAGAAAGATGTTTTCAATGAGGGCAGAATCAGTAGAGTACTTACTTACAATACTGGAGTGTCAGATGTTTATTGAGTCAGCAAAGCAGATATAAAAAGAACTGGCAGGGCTCTGCAAATCACTTTGATTTTTAGTACTGACTCTACTACGGTAAACAGTAAATAATGTAAATAGCAAAGGTGTTTTCATTCACAAAGAAATGAAATGGGAAATCAAAATCCTGTTTTTCCTTGTGATAAGAAATCTTTTGAAACCCTCTGATGCCATTTCTTATTCCATCAGTGTTACATTAATTTGATATGTTGCTGTTAAACAGCTGCACTTAAATACATCAAATGGATTAATGCTGGCACTTTATCAGGTATAGTTTCTGCTTCTGTAAGACAACTCTAGACGTATAGAGACTACTTAAAATGAGAAAGGAAGTTTCTTCTCTTCACTGATTCAGAGGGTTGTGTGTAACTGGCTGATATTTCTTGAACATCCTGATTAGTGCCAGGCTGGTCACAGGTATGACAGGGAAGATAAGTTAAGTGGGCTTTGAAAATCACTCTAAGTGACATGAGTTAGCACAGCTTTGAAGTGCTCTCAGCTGTGCAGGAGAGCAAGTAGAAGAGCAGCGAAGAAGAGCCTACAGACACATTCAAGCTAGTTGTGGTTTTGCTAGGCATAGCTTGACTGAAGCTGAGGTATGAACTCAGTGAGCCATCTTCACTGCCTTTACTTATCTGGTATTGCTGTATGTAAATCATCAGGCTGAAGGAAAAGAAAAGAAGCTGCTCACAAGAGCGTGACTTCCTCACTGATAAAGCACTAAAAGGAGTGAGTCACTGGGCACCCTTTACAGAGCAGTAAATAAATACAGTGCAGTCACCTGTTACTTAATTTTGGTATCAAAAGCAAGAATTAAAGCTCTTCTCTGTCCCAATCTCATTGCTGGTTTCTCCCTTGGGCACGCAGCACCAGCTACGTCACAGGCAGGAAGGCAGGGGGGCAGGCTCCCCTTCCCTTCCTACCACTCTGGGACTTGCATGATTGCTGCCTTACATATATGACTCTGCACAAACAACCTTCTGCTTGTGGGCCAGGGCCTGCCTCCCCCTGCTCTCTAGGAAAGTCACTAAATCAGTACCAGCCTTGGCACGAAGCCTGGCTCCAGCTGTGCCATCTCGGTCCGTGTCATGAGCCGCTGGGGCAGTGGTGAGGTCGGGGACTTTGGAAATGTTTTTCTAAAAGGAAAACCGACCCCAAGAAAAGCAGATCCTTCCTCCTCCAGCCAGATTTTCAGCGCTCTGCCTCCTCGCATGGGGCAGTTAGCAGTTTCCTCCCCTTTCAGCTGCTGCTGTCACACGGCTGGGTGGTTTCCAGCCTCCTCTGTGCACATTGTTCTGCAAGTGTTTGTCTTAGCAAAGTGCAGAGCCAGCCGCACCTTGCAATTAATAAATATGTGTCAACACTCAGTGCAAGCCTGATTATTATCATTACCCCAAGAATTAGAGGGTTGGCATAGCCATGGAGCCGCCCGAGGGCCTGATCCTGCCAGGTGCTCGGTGCTTTTCTTTTCCACTGGCAGCAAGGAGAGTGGAGGCCAGGAGGGAATTACAGGATTTATCTATCCAAGGAGTGATTTTTTATTTAGTCTCAAATTCTAAAAGAGATTATTCCTGTCAAGAGAGAGGAGCAAAGCAAAATTAATAGCTAGGGGCCATCCCCTCAACTGCTATGAAGTAATGCCACTCACTTAACTGCAATGGATCACTGCTAACCTACATCAGCCGAGAATGTGCTGCTGTGTTGGTAAACATGAAACAGAGATTGTAAAAGGGAATTAATAACAGTGAAAGCTAACCTAAAAGCTGAACACGTACGCAGGGATTCCTCTGTTGGTTACAGTGCAGCTGTGCGTGGTTTGGGCTGAGTTTCTAATCCAGCTGGACCCTGGCAGATCAGAGAGCTCCCCATTTTATGCTTGGAGCTGTGCCCCTCTGGAGCCAAGGTCACACCCATGTATCCAGAGGGAGGATTTGAATCCTCGGGTTTGGCTATGATTTGCACTAATGCCTCTTTTCACTGGAAACACTGTGACATTTACCTAACAACCTGGGAACTGCTAGAACAATAAGGAAACCATGGAGGCAGATCGTGAAAGGCAGTTATCTTCCTGAAAATGCAGACAGGAGATATTTTTAAGACATCTCCACTCCAAAAATATCTCTTCAGGCTAAGTCCTCAACTCCCCTTGATTTCATCAGCATTGCTGCTGCACCAGTACTTTGCAGAATGTGTACACTTGCTTATCTGGTCTTCAGGTACTTTTGTAACTTGATGCATTGGTTTTGACTGGGATAGAGTTAATTTTCTGCATAGTGGCAAGTATGGGTCTCTGCTTTGGATTTGTGCTGGGAACAGTGTTGATAACAGGAATGCTTTAGTTATTGAGCAGTGCTTGCACAGAGTCAAGGCCTTTTCTGCTTCTCACCCCAGCCCACCAGCGAGTGAGCTGGGGACGCACAAGAAGCTGGGAGGGGACACAACTGGGACAGCTGACCCCAAGGGATATTCCATGTCATATGGTGTGATGCTCAGCACATGAAGCTGGGGGAAGAAGAAGGAAGGAGGGGATGAAGGAAGAAGGAGTGATGGCATTTGTCTTCCCAAGTAACCATTACACGTGATGGAGCCCCACTTTTATGGAGGTGGCTGAATACCTACCTGCCCATGGGAAGTGGTGAATGAATTCCTTGTTTTGCTTTGCTTGTATGTGCAGCTTTTGCTTCGCCCATTAAACTGTCCTTACCTCAGCCCACAAGTTTTCTCACCTTTACTCTTCTGAATCTTTCCCCCATCCCGCTGGGGAGGAGTGGCTGTGGTTGCTGGCTGGGGTTAAATCACAAGACTTAAGAAAACCTACCTCCCCAGCAAGCAGGGGATTGAGCTGTCCAGCAGAATTTGGTTACATCCTAAGGAATAGGTGGTTCTTATCAAAGCTGCTGCATCAAGGGGTTGAGAATTGAGCTAGAAGGGTAGAAATGAGCATGTCCTTGACAGAGCAGTAGCCTGGAGTACTGTCAGATGTAGTGGTGCTTCCATAAAAGTGCAGAGAAATGTGGTCGCTGCCATTTTCCATCTCTGTTGGTCTGAGCATCTTTGCATTATTTAGAGCAAGATAAATGCTGTAGTGGGTACTGGTGTGCTGACTTAAATGTAGAGCAATCTAAGAACTCTGCACAGCCCTAGGCCTGGGGACTGTTACTTGAATAAAACAGAAATGTCAGATCCTCCAAGAACTACCATTAGTAGAGCAGTCTTTACCCCAACTACCTCTGCTCCTTTCTAATCTATACTGCAGATACTGCTATAATATCAAGGCCAATTGCTATGAGATAAACACAAAAGCAGATGAACTGTGCCCCACACTGAGCTAAAGTGAAGCATGTTCAGGTACAGCAGGCAATGCTGAAAGGTCGTGTTATGGTTAGAAGATGGAATCTCTCTTGCATCATGTAATGCTGCAGTTGTTATCCAGTTTCTACAGTCCAGAGCTGTCTGAGGAGCATGGAGAAGCATGCCAGCTGTGGACCTGACTCTTTGCCTCCATTCATATCTCCAGCTTTGCTTGACTCACCTTGGCTAATTATTACTATGATCAAGATCCTCCATGTCCGCTGTCTTGACTATTGTAGCTCCTGCATTAGACATTGTTAATCCACCTCTTCATTTTCCAAGCTCACATACTTAGTATCAATGGCCCCTTCTATGTAATAATACCAAGAAATGGCTTTTCCCAGCTTACCTCACAGTGATCATTGTCATGATGGTCCAATACTATTAGGCATGGACCCACAGTTTCTGATCCCTACAGCACTGTTAATAAAGGTTCCTGAGATCCATCAAACAATCCAAAGGTGATTAAATATTCTGAATGATATGAAATTTCTATTTCTCATATGATCAAAGCCCACGTTCTCTGTGAAAGGCCTTGAGAACTACCTCATGTTTTTATAATACCTGTTTGCATTTCAGCACAGCAACCAAAGCACAAATCCTGTGTATGGTTGTGTCAGACATCCTGAACAAGGGAACAGCTAAGTGACTTCCTGGAGACGCTGGGTGCTGCCCTGCATGGCTGTGTCCTTGTGTTCAGCTGCCATTTTCTCAGGACAGCAGAACCCTCACAGAGCCCTGGGGCTGGCACTGCCACAATACATAGCATGGCACTGTTTAGCTTTCATCATCTATGTCTTCTTGCCCAAAAACTACTGAAAAAACAATCTTGTTATTTTCCTCATGAAATTTCTCCCTCACGTGTCTCTTCTTATGACGCTTCCCAAAAACCACAGCCCAAACTCATTTATGGTTGAGCTGTTACACCACCAATACTGCTCCTTGCTGCTTATGACACCTCATATTCTTCTTACAAACTTCTCCAGCCAAAATATGTCCTTTTCTCATTTTTTGTTTTGATCTCTGCTCATTAAGTAGGATTGGTGTGCAAGCTTTATGCTAATGAGAACAGCATTATCTTTAGAGGGAGCTTCCTTTTCATTCTGTGGTAAGGCAGCAAGAGCAGCTACAGCTAGGAGTTCCCTCTTTTCCCTATGTTAAGCAGCTTGTGATTGAAGTTAGTTGATTTGTTACTTGTGTTCTTTAATGGAAAGAGGTGTAATCTCCAGAAATGCATTGGCATAGCTGAATTTTTCTGTGGTGCCTTCTTGCTTTTGGATCACCTGGCCTTCCATGAGAAATCAGGTTCCTTCAGAAACTGAGGGAAGGAGGGACTGCCTTACAGGGAATGCAGAAAGCAGGTCTTCAGCAAATACTGCATGGCCCTTTCTTGATCACTGCTACATCACCTGTGTAGATACAGCATTACCCGGGGAGCATGACACCTTTCTCCATCTCAACACTGCTTTCTGGGACTTAGCCTGACCCTTTGCTTTGTTGCCTGCTGTTGGAGGGCCTGTTCTGCACTGGATCTCAGAGCCACTGGCTTTAAGACCTTGTTTGTTCATTTTAACTATAGGAGCTCATTAAATGAGCTGATTAAAGCCTAGATCCTCAAAGGTGTTTAGGCACCTAAATCTGGTAAGCCTATTGGGTCCAAGGAGCTGGTTGTAGTGTTCTGGTTTTGGGAAGAGGAGGAAGGGAGGGAAAGGAGCAAGAGGCAAAATGTGCATAAAAGGACTGAATACTGGAAATGAAGGATGTTAGCTCTGAATTACAGATCTGAAGGTTATAGAACTAATAAAGAACAGTGGAAAGAAAATTAATGTATCCCACGTTTCTTCCAGCTTCTCAAAACATACTGGGGGCAAACTACTCCCTTTCCAATGCTCACATGCCTTTGTTTTCTGTCCTGTTTTTTCCTTTTCCTCATTGCTAGTGTGCCTCTGACCATCAGCCCTTCAGGCAAGGACTGTGCTCTCCTTCATGTCCAGAAAGTGCTTGGCAGACCTTCAGTAAGTAAGAATGTGCCTTTCAAAACTGGCCAGGTAGTGCAAGGATTTACGCTGCCCTGAAGCACCACACAATAGGAAGAGCACAGTGTGCAGGCTTTGGTTATTGTTGGTCTTATGTGCTGGTAGATTGGTCTTGGCTCCTGTTCCTGATGACAGCAGCAGAATAATGCAGCTTTGGGCATGGTAGTCCCTGATGAGCACTTGAATTTCAGGGGGACTGCTGTGGTTGTGCATGGGAATGATTTCTACTCCAGAGTTAATGACTTCATGTGTGAACTAGGCTACTTCCAGGCACAGTCACATGTCAGAAAACTGGTTCTCTTGTTTTGGAAGGAGAAGGAGTTGAACCTCTGACAGTGGTGGTTCATCTTAGGGGCCCTTCGCTGCAGCTCAGGAGGCTGCTGGTGGTGGCCCATGTTGAAGGATGCAGAGGAGTGTGGGACTGTGCTGCATGGCTGGGCACCTATATAGCCACACCATGCAATCTCTGACAAAGCTCAGCACTTAAGAGGGGGCATATTATATCTTTGGCAGGCATAAATATGTCCTGGTGCTTATCATTTATGAAAATAGATGAATGAACAGAGATATCTGTTGTTGCAGCCCCTGAGAGTGCATGAAGGTGAGGTCGGCAGGCAGAAACAACAGCTCCTAGCTCCCTGTTTTCTCCTTGTGCCAGGCCACATCTGACCAAAACCAGCCTCTCCCCCTCCATGACAAGAAAGCAAGGCAGTGCCCATAGAGCTGGTTGAACTGGACCCAGGAGGAAAGACTGATTGAGATGTGAGAGAGGAAGCTCTGCGTGAGGCATTCCCAGCTGGGGTTCCAGCAGGACATCTGCCCATGAGCCCTGTGGCAGCAGCTGCCTTCCCCGGACCTCTGGAGACACTGGGAGAATTTCTTCCTCCGCTATTTTTGGGCAGCATCTGCGTCTCTCACCAGCCGTGGATGCCATGGGGCATGGTGCCAAAGAATCAGCAGCTTGGCAGCTTCTTTACGTGGACTCAGGAAATATATTCTGGATTATCTGTACCATCTGCCTCTCACAGGTGTTCATCTGGGAGGAGGAGGGAGGAGAAGGGCACCTGAGGGCACCAGAATCGATTGGAATGTGTTTTATAGGGCTATATTCATTGTGGCAGCTGAAGGAGGAGGAAGAAGGAAGAAGGATAGTAATTTCTACATTGGAAAGATTAATAAAGTTTACTGTGTGGTTTCACTGAAACTGGGCAAATCTGAGTCCTTACCCCTTGATCTGCTGGGGGACAAAAATCCCCAGGGATAAATACTGGGAGGGAGGATTCCTTCTGGGTGAGTTTGGTGAGGAACTATGTGATGTGTGCCTTGCTCATAGGTAAGTGGAAGTTTGGATTAAGCATCCACAAACTGTGGGCTTGGGTTTTTGTCAGCTATGTCAGAATGCTGCTATCTCTCAGCAGACACCACAAAGGTCTCATCCTCCCTTACTTATTCATGGTTAATCATTAATATTGTCCTGAAAGTGGAACTCTACTGGTTCTCACAGGACTACAAAGACATATTCATAAACAAAGATCTCATTTCTGAGGAGATGGAACCCTGACGGCGGCGAATGGTTTGCTTTCCACTGTGCTACAGAAACACTGTTTCCTGCCCCTCCCATGAAAAGAATTTGCTGTGGCAGTGCTGGCACAGACTGCACACCTACAGAAACCATGGGCTGCCCACACCGGCAGCACTGGCACCCGCTGCCTGCCTCACATCTGGGGACCGCAGAAACTGAGGCTGCTATACCTGCAAGGCTCCTGGTACTGCCTACTGAAAGAGGGCAACTGGCCTGTATTACAGCTTTGGTTTAACCTGTTGCAAGGAACTGATTTGTCTCCACACTGAAGCAGAGAAACTGAAGCAGGAAGGTATTTCTGTTTGGAGTAACCTAGGTAGGTCTGGCCCATCTCTTGCCTAGTAGGTGCTGCTGCTGTCATCCTTACTGTGGGTGTTGGAAAAATGAAAGAACTGGGGAAGGCCATCATCACTCCTTTCTCTGCCCCCTATGTAACTGTTGGTCCAGCATCTCCTTTAAAGCCTGCAGAACTTGTAGGGATGGCTGAGCTTCCCACAGTGGCACCTCCATTCCCATTGCCTCCAGAACTTTTCATGGGAATGGACCAACTTTACAGGCACTTTTTAAGTCATAGGGCTGTGAAAGTCATGAAAGATTTGCATGGAGGAGAAGAAAAATAAAACCACTCTCAGCTCCTCATCTGCAAGCTGTTGCTACACAAGAAGGCAATGCAGAGCTGGTGTGAGGAAAGAGATTGTTTCATGTGTTTCCAGATAACTGCCTATAATACATATGATTGCAGCTGACCTTGTGATAACATATTGCTACTTGTATTTTCTTTAAAGTGCAAAAAGCTGTGTTGCCTAATGCACATGAGACTAGTAGTGGAGAAACAAGCTCACAGTACCTCCAGTAGCAAGGCTGATGACTAGAGTATCACCTTTCAGCTACAGCTCTCCTGTTTTATCTATCATGTCTGGATCATAAACTATGTCCTTGAACAGTAAAATATGGCCCTTCATTATTAGCCACACAGTTTTCTAACCTCCAGGCCTGAAGCACTGGGCTTTCTTTTCATACATACAGCATTTTTCAATACTCCTGCTTCCACACAGGCTCTCAGGAGGTGTATGATGCCCACCTTTTTGGTTGTTCCCTACCACCGTGTTTCAGGTCTAATTGAAAGTTAGAGCTTCTCCACTAGCAGCACCATGAACAAAACAGAGTCCTGACCCAAGCAGTTTTATTTGGATACTCATGGGAACAAAGATAAGTAATAAGGAAGAAAAGAAGCTTTGCTCTTTCCAACTAGACCAGGAAAACCAGGATAGATCTCAGGGAGGCTCATAATGTATTCTTAGTACATCAGCTATCCATATTGTACAGGGTTCCAACAAGCCCTAGTTTTATTCAGTATATTAAATAACATCAGTGTTTATTTCCTAGTGTGGATTTTCTATTTTTAGCACTACATTTTTGTTCTCAAGCACAGAATAAAAATAATCCAGATCCTAATGGCTGTTTATAGGGAATGTAGAAAGCACAGAAACTGAGACTCAGAAATAAAATTACAACCACTTATAGATAGGACAAATTAAAACAAATTGCCATATGAATACTGCTTATATGTCTTCTGATGTGAATAAAGTTTTATAAAGGCACTAATGTCTTTAGACACTTTGTCATTTTTAATGCTAACTTTTTGTGTCACTTCTTTTGGGGATAAAGGAAAGAGAGCAAATATCATGCTACTCCTTGTGAAAAGTGCAGACTGACAGCATTGAAAATAAGTAATACACCTCTGTGTCAAGCAGTACAGGGGCAGAAAAGCCTACCCAGGGTGTACTGAGAGGAGCTGCACAACGGGAGGAGAGAGCTACCTGAATGCTCCCCTGGTTTGTCTGCTTCTGATGCTAGAGGAGGTCCTAGTGTAACACAGGACAGGATCTGCCTCAGTTGCAGCATGGTTCTGTGCTAGCTACCACAAGCACCCCAAGACCATATAAGCCACAGTAGTGTCTGACTCCCCAAACGTTTGCATCCTTACCTTGTGTCCTCAAGCTGTGCCTGATCTTCAAGAGCACCTGTAAGCTCAGTTGCTACAGAGCTGAACTTTACGGAAGTTTAATGAACACATTTTATAAATGAGATTTGCCTGTATTACGTTTACCTATCACGAAAATAAATTGCATAGCTGCAGTGCTCGTCATTAACAGATGTCTCCCCAAGGTTCCAGGGTCACCAGATGATGTACAGGCTGATTGGGCTGATTTTAATCCCAGGGAAAAAAAGAAAAGCTAAAAAGAAAACGATGACACAAGGCTCAATTAATAATTAATTGGAGGACTAAAATATAATTATTGTCAGTCAACAGCTGTTGTGGAAAATGGATCAAACAAACTGAATATACACACAAATATATACACATATATATCTATGGAGCTATTTTTACCAGTTGATATGTTTGACCTAATACTTCGTGCCATTCTGTTTAAATTTAACACTATACAATTTCCACAGACTATGCCTAAAGTGGACTGGGAAATACACTACTAAGCTTTCAAAAAGTAGTAGTAACTGTATGACACAGTATTGGGGAGCTCCTACCGGGTTTCTGTAAGCATCGACAGAGGATTGAGGGCATTCGGCATCTTAAATGCTCTGGTAATGAATATAAATTCATTGCTAATAGTATTTGCAGATGAGATAAAGACAATGATGAGGACAGAGCACTCATACAAGCTGACCAGGAGTTCAGCAATCCTGGATCATTCTATCAAAATATGGGCTTATGCAGTGAAATGTAAAGTAATTAATTTAGCAGCATGCAATCATGCCGAAGTTACAGACTTGGATCTAAATGGATCTGAAAAAGATTATGGCAGTAAAGCAATTCAACTTGTACTCCAAAGGTGATCCTGTGATAAAGCATGAGCAGTTTTACCATGGGACTTCTAAACTGATGATTAGTGAGTAGGACTAAAAAAGTGATTGTACTGAGTAGAACACTGGAACAAGTAATACTGGAATACATCTGGTTTTGGTATCCACATATTTAAAGGATATTTGAAACAGGACAGAGCCTCCAAAAGGAAAGAAATCTTTGCAGCAAGAGATGCAAGAACCTAGAGCTTTAGCTTATTGAAAAGCATATTGAAGAGACTGAATTGCAGCACAGAAGTATCTCTGTTACAGGCAGAAAATCAAAGGGTTCCCTAGTGTAGTGGAAAAAACTGTAATAAGAAATAGAAAATTGGCTTGAAACTAAGGCCAGGCAAATTCAAATTAGAAAATTGGTTGGTTTTCTTTTTTTTTTTTTGTTGTGATCAACCACTGGAACACACGACCAAAGGAACAAGTCATTCTCAATCTCGTGGCATCTTCAAATCAGGCCAAATGCAAATTATTGGCTTCATATAGTACAAACACAACTGCAAGGAATTTAATGGCCTGTGATGCATAGGAGGCTATATCAGATACCTAATGATCCTTTTTCACCTTAACCTCTATGCATCAGTGAATAAAAGGAATGAATTCTGCTAATATAGAGAGACATTGCCAAACGGTAAAGGATAAATGTGGTACTTTGGGAACCAGAGAGTACTGGAGGGTGCTTCTAACAACCAGGAGCTTGTTACTTTAGTTATAACTTTACTCTTCAGTAATAATGTTAGAGGGCAAGAAATTAATTTATTTTTGTGGGGATTTCCATTGCTAAATTCTCCTACCAGCAAGCTTGGAAAACAAAATTTCTTTATTTCCTTCCTTCAAAATTTATGCTTTCAATACATTCATTTCAGCAAACGAGTATCTTCATTTACTAAGCAAATGAAACAAATCATCTGGAGGTTTCTGTTATCTGTGATAAATAGTTAATACTAAGCCCAGTCCAAAGACCATTGAAATTAAAGGGAGTACCTACATAGCTTTTGCAGTGGAAGTTTCATCAGGTTCACTGACATTCAGATAGTCATTATGCAGTTTTCTGGTATCCACATCCAGTTACTAGCATAGGCTTCAGCTACATCAGCCTAGGTCTGGATGCACACCTTGGGAGCCAATCTGCATCACTGGTTCAAACTCTGCACACTGTAGGCTTTCTTTGGGGGGGGTGTTGTTTGTTTGTGTATTTTTCACAAACCACCAAGAAGTTTTTTAAAATGACACAAAAAATTCTGTTACCCATTTCTGGAGCAAACTGTATGTCACCAATAGCCAGGTTATTCTGGAGATACGGTATCTCTTCCACAATGACAATAGTGCTGACTTGCATTATAAGGTTCAGTTTCACGATATCTGTATCAAATAGTTTGGGGGTTGATCTTCCCAGTTTTCAACAAAAGCAAGGGACAGTATGCTAGAAGACCTGAAGGGAATTCATCCTAATAGTCTTCATTTAGCTCCCACGATAAAAATGTCCTTTTCTGAAATGTTCATTTTTGTCTGTCATAATTGCCTCTCTGCTTCATCAAACCTTGAAAGCTCAGCCTTTAGGTTTACTTGAAAAAAATGTCTTTAAATAAAGTAAAGATCTTGGATGTGGAATGTTAAAGCCATCTTTACTTCTGCTGATTTCACTGAACCCAGGACAACTGTTAAGTCAGATTTTCTCATTATTAGTATTGGTAAAGGTTTTCATATCTATGTAGCAGCAATACTGAATATTGTACATTAAATGCATTAGGAAACATATAATAAGGCCCCTATTCTTCAGCAGTTATTTTCTATTACCTGGCACTTTATAAAACCAGCGAGAACATTATAATAATACAATGTTCTTGCCTCTAGCTGATATGTAAAAAGATGTATATACTGTTCTATGTACATTACCCCAGCACAAATCTCATAGCCAGCACAGAGTCAATAATAAGAACAATAATAATAATAACAACAATAATAATAGT
Organism: Pezoporus occidentalis; assembly: GCF_034315485.1. NCBI lineage: Eukaryota > Metazoa > Chordata > Aves > Psittaciformes > Psittacidae > Pezoporus > Pezoporus occidentalis. Next base: position 1,311,775 of record NW_026912995.1, read on the forward strand.
ATCACATTAATAATAATACTTTATATACTCCACAGGCAGAAGAATATGCACTAGTATTATGATGAAGGGATTTATTTAATAGGAAATTAACTGGATGACAAGAGAATAAGATAGGAACATGTGAATCCAAGACACTTGGAGACTCTATATTATAATAAAGTCTCTAAATAAAAATGCTTTGTGTAGTTAACTGGTTTATGAAATTATACCTATATACCTATATATATATTTAATACACATGGAATCTTTGCCTATTCAGAAAGCTTGGCAGTACTTATTTTATTCTGTGATTAAGTAAACCCTGTCATCTTGCTGTGTTCAGATCCATTCTAAGTAGACCAGCCATGCTTTTGTTCTGTCAAGGGAAAAAGCAAAAACAAAACCAAACCCCCAGACCTATAGAAATACATCACTGATGCATTAACTCCTACTGGGGATATTTTGTCTGCTGGGAATGACAAACTATCAGTAGAGAGTAGGCACTTTTTTTGGGGGGGGGTAGGGAGTAAAGAGATGTTGCAGAAGGGAAGGAGAATTCACAAAGCATGAAGCTTGTCATAAATTAGAAAACCCATGCTGAGTTCTCTGTCCGGTACTGATACCTCTGTGCCTTGAGGCCACACAGAGAATGTATAGTGTTTCTGGTCCCTCTCCAGTAGTTCTTCACCACATAGCCACGTTGTGAGTCTCTCAGATCTGATTGTAATGAGGAGCCATATTGAGAGCGAGCTGAGTGAGATGTGAAAGACAGCAGGATAATATCTGCCTTTATTAGGGGACAGACACTGCCGTGAAAAACCAGAATATGGATCCCTGCCGTTCGGATATGAACAGAAGGATTATTAAATGAATGGGTGTCGTAACAGAAATAATAACACTGACCTTTAGTTTTCATCATTCTTAATGTTGTTCCCTCATTATAATAAACTATTTACCCTTTGGCCTCATTTTATGCACATGGGAATCAGATTATTGCCTCATAAAACAAAGGAGCACTGAGATTATTACTTAAGTAATGGCCCCAAACATATTGTTAGCACAGTGTCATGGACTGTTGCTATACAGCAGAGCAGTATCACTCCTTTCATTAGGGCACAGTCCCAGTAACGTGGGTAGCGGAGCAGGTAGACATGTCATGGTGCGAGTGAGCACAGCTTCCCATTCACCCTTGAAGCAGTCAATCCCCAGAATTTTATTCCCACAACTTGTTAAACCCCAGAAAGCCCATATCCATTTAGAAGTGATAGCTGCTGCCTCCGTGCCAAATTGCCTTATCAGTTTTAGATAGCTGATCTTCCTCCCCCACCCCCTTGTATTTGCTGATAAAATGTTTGCACACTGTTACATGGTGAAATACAGAGCACTTGGGGAAAGAAAAGAGGAAAAGAAAAAAAGAGACCTGGATAATTTGAGACTTGGCATTTCAGAATGTCAAGTAGTTTAGATCTTGTTGATGTTGAACCCTCGGGCTCTTCCACCCTTCTTCTTTTTCTTCAGGTTTAAAGCAGGCAGAGTGATCTCACGTTAAGGGTGCGTAGTCAGATATCTCAGTTGGGGATTCTTCTGGCCAGCTTCAAGCACACAGCATTGACTGAAGTCCATGGAGACAAGGATCTGTGGATATAATTCTGGCATTGTCTATGCTTTCATTTCTGCCATACGCTGGCTCCTCTCCTCCTCTGCGTTCATTGTTGCTATTACATTTATCTTGGGAGAAAGGCCATTGCAGGCTGCATATTTATTGATCATTCTTACCCTGCTTCTCTTTTTGTTCTTTGCTCTCATTCTTTTCAGTATAGGGACACAGAAAGACAGTAGCATATCAGAGCAGAAGCTGTGTACTTACAGAGCATTTTTTTTACCCACAGATCTCAGTATGCTCTACAAAGGTAAGTGCTAATACAACAATTATCCTCCCTGTTTGTCAAATCAGAGAGGTAAGGTTAAGAAAGAAACCCAAGGGCACAGAGCAGGCCAGTGATACAGAGTGGGAGAGGCCTTAACAGCTTCCATGCAGCGTGTTGTGTCTTACGCTATGTGCTTCTTAAGCCAAGTAGCCTGATGGAAAGGTCTCTCTTGCCCTTAATCAGAGACATTTGGACCAGCAGAACACAACCCTTTAAGTGGCAGTTCTGAGAGCTGCAACATTGCATGTTTTAGTGGTGCAGTGTAATATTATCTGCACTGTAGCAATAGGGTTACTTTCTTCTCAGGACTCTGCAAACCTCCTTCCCAACCATGGCTTCCCCAGAGATGACTAGGCTGGCTGGGTAAGCAGGCTCCAAAAGGGATCAGGAAATGAATAGATTTGCATCAAGAGATTTAGAAGAGGTGACTAACCCCCTCCTCTAAACACCCCTGCCTTCCAAAGCTGAGGTCCAGCCACCCTGGGTAGGCAGAGATTTCCCCCTAATACACAGACACAGCAGCAAAATTCTGATTTCCCTGGAAGTGGTGGTGTCTGCATAGTATCCCACTGCTGATTTTTATATCTCCATTTCAGCTTTGTTAATCTTCTAAGAACTGTTATAAAAATAAAATGCAGATTTTTTTTTTTTTTTATATTAAGTGCTGATGAGGATGGGAGTCTGGATGTCTCAGGGATTAGGTAATGGGAGAGAGAGTCTTTGGCTTGAAGTCACTCATTCAGCTGTGGCCAGGTCAGCCATGCGTTAGCATTTATGTTGTCCGCTATCCCAAGCACTGAGGAGTTGGTGGTCCTATTCTGATGTGTAGCTTAAAAGGAACATTTTACTTGCAATGTCAAGAGGATTTACTAGCAACAAGGCTGAGGAGTACACGAGCATGGGAAATTAAGCAGACCTGAAACTTCTGGGCTGTGCCAGGATTTCAGTACACTGGAAGATGCTGTGGATAATGCTGACCATGCTCCACATCTCTTGCAGGTAATAGATCTAGGGAAAAGCCTTCAGTGCAATCAATTCAGCACCTTTTTAAAGGTGGTATCATCACTTTAAAAGAGGCTGAACATTAGTATTTTTTGCCTTTGACAATTGAAAGTTTCAGTCAAGATTTAACAGACCCCATTTTGGCTCATACTAGCATATGAACTCCATGAAATTCGGTATATTATTGACTCTACTGAAAATATTCTGTGATTTCTTTTCCCTCCCAGTATAAGTACAATATCTATAATGCAGTATTCGCTGTCACTGTCAGGGCCTTGGACAGTTGTGAGAGGAAATGTGAATTAGAAGTGGATTTGAAAAAAAAAAACATCCTTTCTTTAATGGTACCTCTGTAACTGATTAGATTTGGTAATGGACTTGCAAATAAAGTTTAAACATTAATCTAAAAGCTCAATTAGGTAAGGTATTATGGCACAGCAGAGATTTCCTCCACTCCCCAAGCAAGTGAAAAAAACCTTGGAAATGAAGACAAAATCAACTTCTCTTCTTTCTTGTCTTTTGAGAGGTTTAGTAGAGATTGTTACTGAATTAATGAAATACTATTGATTCAGATATCCTTTCTAATAAGTAAAATGGAAGGGGAAATGCATTTCCCACAGCAGTTTCATACTGCAACCTGCGACACCATTGAACCCCCATAGGACTGACAATCCCCAAGCAAATCAGACCTCTCTGGAGGTCATCTGCTGACTGGAGATACATTAGCAAAACATCTAACTTTTTTGGAATTAATTCTTAAGATTTCACTTTGTACTAGGAGTCATAAAGTATACTTTTCAGTACGACCAAGTTACTGGTCTCCACAGTATTTGCTCACAAAGATGCAAACTCAAAGTTGCACTTAACCACATGTTTAAATGGGAATTAAGCATATTATTAAAGTTAAGTGTGTGCTTAAGTACTGCTCAAAATAGAAATGCTTTCCTGAATCTGGAATAGCATTGAAGAGTAATTCCTTCCACTGCAGGCCTTGCAGGGTGGAATGCCGTAACCTACATTATGCAGGAGGTCAGACAGGATGGTTGACTGTAGTCATCCTGTTTGGACCTCCAGCCTGTGAACAGGACACGTCGTTGACCAAACACTAACTTTCCAACTGGACTATGTCCAGCACATGTTTAGAATCATAAGAAGGAAATAAAGACAGGCTGGTGTAATTAAACACAGGGGAGATTTTTTTTCCATTTCCAAGCTCCAGCCATCAGTGTTTTGGATAACTTGTTCTATTAAAAAGCTATCTTGCTGCAATGTATTTGAACAATCATTTATTCTGCTTGTTCTATTAAGGTTGCTCTAAAATTATTCCACTGAGTATTGCCAGCAGCTTTGAGACCTTTAGCACACAGCATTAAGTAGAAATGAATAAAGAGCTGGCCAAAATAACACATGGCGACTCATTTAAAAGGCACTGTCAGTACATTTTATACACCTTTCCTGTCACTCTGCTTTGTTTATAATATTCCTCTGAGAAGCCTGAAAATTCTTCCCACTGGCATTTGGTCCCTTACACTGTGCAAATAGAGGTGGTCTTTCATGGCAGTGTGAGTAAGCCAGGCTCTTTCCTTTTAAAGAGTCTCAGCTTGCATAGTCCATGGCTCTCTTAGACCATCTTCTGTGTGGACCAGCAGTACAGATGTCCCAGTAATTGCTCCTATGCTCCATCCCATGTGTTAGAGGGAGCATCTTACATGCAGAATTGGTAGTCCATATAAACTAATGATTGTGAGACTTTTAAATATAGGCTTTTGGGAAGTAATTCCTAATATTTGCTTTCAGGTATAAGAATGTCCTCATAGTACACAAACCCAGGAGACATTTGTTAAAGAACTCAACTATCCACGGCTGTTTCCTGCACAAGAGCCATGTTCAGTGAGAGACACTCACCCCACATGTACCTAGTGATGCCTTACAACAAAAGACATTCTTCAGCTACTGCAGGTAGGTAGGCTGGGACTGTTCATCAGTGGAATGACAGCACTGACAATACCTCAGGTATACAAGTGACTTAGCATCAGCTGGGCTCATGCAGTGGGGCGAGCACTGAAAAACTCAGTATTAGCCATCCAAACAATCTCCTTTATATGTGGGCTGTCAGCCTGAGCTGCACCACTTGGTGTGACCTGGAAGGCTTCTCTAGGTGGTGCTTTGAATTAGAGAATTGCTTGCCTTTTTCCCCATCTTCTTGTACTCTGGTGCTTTTATAACACATTCATCAGAGCTCTTCCTTCCCCCTCTCACTCTCATTTAGCTGCCTCCGGAACAGCAGGAATGTGGAGCCAAGGGATTATGTACCGATTCAGTTCTCTCTGAGGTAGCACCAACACTCTGCCAGCTTTAATTACACACACACACACATGCACACACACACACACAAAAAAAAAAAAAAAAAAGAAGTTTAGAAATGTGGGAGCTTTTTGTAAGCCCTAAAGTCAGATTCTCTTCTCATTTATGCTGGCATCAATCAGGAGGATGTCAAAAAAAGCCAGTGAAATCTGGTTTAACATACAGTCTTAATTCCTTTCCAGGTCTCCTAACAGAATGTAGATGCCACTACAGAACTGTTGCCTGTCAGCAGCCAAATAAGACCACGCTGCAAGTAGTTGGTAGGACCAGCTTCCATCAGTCTAAGGGCTATCTCCTTTCCCACTGTCCTCTTTCCTGTTTCTCCACTTCTGCCTCACCCAGACATGGAACCATCCAAAGTGACAATTGTTGGCAGCACTGATCTCTGCAAGAAAAATGTTAAAACCTAGCCCGGGAACATTGCAGGAAACAAAGTTGGAATTTTTTGAATTCAGGAAGAAAAACCATCCAGGGCATCTAAGATTCCACAGTACTGTGAGGTGGAGGTTAGAGGGATTTCCATCACATTTCACAGATCTACTGAGAGCAAGGCTCTCTACCAGCATTACTTCAACCATCTTTAAGGAGAAAGGTAACAGCTGGTTAATAGCATTGTGTAACACTTCCTGACAGTGTCTGACAAAATGGGAAGCGGAAATTGGAAGTTTTCTCGAAGATCATTGCCACTACTTTACCCACCGATTCTCTCTAATGAATTGTGTGATACAGCCCCAAGAGACCTTGCCTGAAGAACAGTTCTCCCAAAGAAAGCTTCTGTGAAAGCAGTTTTTGACAGGTTTTTTCTGGATTTGACAATTTCCTTGGCATGAGACACCCTCCTCCACCCTCTCACAAACCCATGCATGAGCGCTGTTCACTCTCTACTTTCACCATCTTTCTGTGAGAAGAATTAAAATCCCCCTGGAAGTTTTGTACCTCAAACACAGTCACAGTATCACAGTATCACAGTATGCTGGAGATTGGAAGGGACCTCAAAAGATCATCTAGTCCAATCCCCCTGCCGGAGCAGGAACACCTAGATAATGTTACACAGGAATGTGTCCAGGCGGGTTTTGAATGTCTCCAGGGAAGGAGACTCCACAACCTCCCTGGGCAGCCTGTTCCAGTGTTCCGTCACCCTCACTGAGAAGAAGTTTCTTCTCAAGTTTAAGTGGAACCTCTTGTGTTCCTGTTTGTACCCATTACCCCTTGTCCTATCATTGTTTGCCACTGAGTAGAGCCTGGCTCCATCCTCGTGTCACTCCCCCTTTATATATTTATATACACGAATAAGGTCACCCCTCAGTCTCCTCCAAACCATAGAGACCCAGCTCCCTCAGTCTTTCCTCATAAGGGAGATGCTCCACTCCCTTAATCATCTTTGTTGCCCTGCGCTGGACTCTCTCCAGCAGCTCCCTGTCCTTCTTGAACTGAGGGGCCCAGAACTGGGCACAATATTCCAGATGGGGTCTCACCAGGGCAGAGTAGAGGGGAAGGAGGACCTCTCTCGACCTACTAACCACCGCCCTTCTAATACACCCCAGGATGCCATTGGCCTTCTTGGCCACAAGGGCACAGTGTTGGCTCATGGTCATCCTGTTGTCCACTAGGACTCCCAGGTCCCTCTCCCCTACACTGCTCTCTAACAGGTCGTTCCCCAACCTATACTGGAACCTGGGGTTGTTCCTGCCCAGATGCAGGACTCTACACTTTCCCTTGTTATATTTCATCCAGTTATTCCCTGCCCAACTCTCCAGCCTGTCCAGGTCTCGCTGGATGGCAGCACAGCCTTCTGGCGTGTCAGCCACTCCTCCCAGCTTAGTGTCATCAGCAAACTTGCTGATAGTACACTCAATTCCCTCATCTAAATCATTGATGAATATATTAAATAATACCGGTCCCAGTACTGACCCTTGAGGCACTCCACTAGTTACAGGCCTCCAACTAGACTCAGCCCCATAGACTACAACTCTCTGGCTTCTCTCCTTCAGCCAGTTCGCAGTCCACCTCACTACCTGATCATCCAGACCACACTTCCTCAATTTAGCTGTGAGGATGCTGTGGGAGACTGTGTCAAATGCTTTGCTGAAGTCAAGGTAGACCACATCCACCGCTCTGCCATCATCCATCCACTGTGTTATTTCCTCATAAAAGGCTAAGAGATTGGTCAAACATGATTTCCCCTTGGTGAAGCCATGTTGACTGCCCCTCATAACCCTCTTATCCTTGATATGCCTTAAGATGGCACCAAGGATAAGGTGTTCCATCACTTTCCCAGGGATGGAGGTGAGGCTGACCGGTCTATAGTTACCCGGGTCCTCCTTCTTGCCCTTTTTGAAGACTGGAGTGACATTTGCTTTCTTCCAGTCCTCAGGCACCTCTCCCGTTTCCCAAGACTTGGTAAAGATGATGGAGAGTGGTCTAGCAATGACTTCCGCCAGTTCCCTCAGCACCTTAGTCCTACTAAGATGAATATTTGGGGAAAGCCTGAAGTACTTTTGCAGTCTTTGTCCCTCAGTTTCATGGTGAATCTGACCCGTATATTTGAAGAGACACCCTGTTTCACTAAGGCTCTGGGTTCTAAAGTACATCAGCCCTCATCTTGAGCTGATGCAGATTTTCACATTGATATACTTACAGTGATTTGGCCCCACCACGGTCTTGTCCTTTATGTTTCCTTTGAATTAGCTTTGTGTCAGCTCTTTCCCTCAGAAACAGAGCTCAGACTCCTCCCTGCGTTATGAGGCCCAACAAATAGCCAATGATGAGAGAGGAGATTGTGTCCATCCCTTGGCCCAGTTTAAAAGGACGGTAGTAAGACTGACGATTCAGATACTTCGGGTGAAGTATTACAGAGTAATATGCATGGTACCTTGCTATTGGGGTCCAATGTGTCTGAGCACTATTCTATTTATGGGGCACTTTAGAGACAATGTATTTGAGAATTATTTTAGCATACTTGTTGCAGGGCATACTTAAGGAGTTGAATTTTGTCTCCATACTGTACTATTTATGCGTGTGTGCCTGTGTCTATTTTTATACGTGTATATATACTGCAGGCACATTGCTTTGGTTGGCTGCTCTTCAGATTCAGGACACAAAAAATTAACAGTTTCATAATTCACTACCAGCATTCATAGACCTTTCCAGCCTCCTAAATGATAACTACTCTCTGTGTTTTGTAAGATCACACGACAAGGACCACTGCCTCGTAATGGTGCCTCATAACAGTGAGCACTGAAGTTGGACATTGCATTAAATGGAAAAATTGCAGCCAATAATCACTCAAAGCATATCTCCGACATAAGCATAAATATTTCTCATTAAGTATTATGGGAGAGGAATATAAAAATCTTACTTGGTTTCCCATTGAAGCGGTAAACATCACAGCCAAAGCACCTGCTACAAACAGCTCTGTAAATCTTTCTATAACATATGGCATCCAGCATGGAAGAATTAGTTTGTCATCATGTTCATCTATGTTTTGAGGAAAAGAATAGGTTCCTGAGGAACCAAGTCTAAACTTTTCAGGAGGTGCTCAGTCATGGGAATCTCAGCACCCTATCTAAGACCTCAATTATTCTGCATATGACTGGAAAGCACAGCTGCTGCCAGCAGCCAATGGAGTGATATAAAACATGACACCTCCATCCTTCCCAAGGCAGATTCCCTTCAATAAGAATTTGGAACTTGTATCAGCAGCCAGTTTGGCCCTTCAAAATAAGATATTAGCATGCAATTTTCAAGGCAGTGCCCATTAGGGATTTGATTCTGTGGGAGATTACAGATCATTAATCCACATGTCCCTGGACTGAAAAAAAAAAAAAAATCATGCTAGCACTTTTGTTAGTTACATCAGTACAAAATCTGTGTATAACCCAAGCCAAAGGTTTAGGATTCAAAGTATTCCTATTGGATGGTGTTAGTACACTGGAAATTAATGTATTCAAAACTCTGTTCCAGGCAAGATAAACCATAGTTTAGCACTCACTAAGCCAGGCTTCAGTTCTGTGTTGGTCACCATGAAAGAGGGCAGAGAGTCATGTGTGGCTCTGCCTGCACTCCAGGCCAGCCAGATGTGAGGCAGCCAAGAAGTCCAAGTGGAGCATGTGTATTGGATCCAGTGTGCTGTATGCATTCCTGATGAGTTTTTCATTTCCAGTCTTGGAAGACATCCTTACCCACATGTGGATTAATTATGCATCACATGCTCCTTTTGAGATCAAGAAGTAATATCAGCATTTTCCTGCAGCTACAGAAACATTGATAGTCTGGTAGGTTGACATCTTTTCCTACAGCTAAGTTGAAGATGTAAGGGGAAGGGAGAGGAGACATAACTTGCTAGAAATGTTTCTTAGATTTAATTTCCTTAATGTGAGCTATGGACTTGCATTTAAAATAATTAAGCCAAAAATATCACGTAGGTAGCTCACATAGGGCTCCTACATTTATAATGACCACATAAAAATTACCAGTTGATCAGGGATGCTAACTATCTACTATAGCTTCAGTACTCAGCACTTTTGAAAATCAGGCCACTTGATTTAAGCAGCTAAACAGGCACATTGGAATGTTTTGCCTTAATTAGTTCCCCAAAGTTATATAGATTATTAGAAAAATAACTAAAGAGGCACTTTTATTCAGGAGGCGAAATACAATGCAGTGTTAAACTGTTAAGCGCAATTTGCGTGAAACGTGATATGTACACACAACTCCTGCCGTTTGAACTTTACAGCCTTGCTATAAAATACGGCTAGTAATAATTTTCCCCTTGTAATGCTCTGTAGGTTTCTCTTGCTTTGGTGGATATTAGGTGAACTCTGTAGGTAAAATGAAAACTGCAAATGAAGGGTAAGGTTGTGTAGCTGAGTGGATAAAATACTTCAGATTATGGCGCTATGATAAAGACACAGCTGCAAAGGTTGCAAATCATTTTTCATTTTAAGGTCAGTGTTCATGATTCCACTTACATTTTTAGATATGTTTAAGAAAGAGGTTCATTCTGTTTGAATGTATCACAGGGCTGTATATGTAGAAAGCTTTCTTTGCCTGCAGAGAACTCTGCTCCTGTTCTATAGCAAGGGAAGATACAACCCACTATCTGGGAGAACTGCTCGGGAAACTTTTTAGTTCGGCACTAAATATTTTTAATCCAATCTAGATTCTTTCTCCTCTAGCTGAAGTGGGAGGCGCTTTTTTTCTAATCAAAGGCCCAGGTAGCACTTATAATGAAGGTCATGAGCTTACATAAGGGGAAAAATATTTTACCTTAGAAAGCTATCTTGTGAGAGAGTGCTGGATTTCAAATTTGGGAATTTTCATGGAATTTATACAGGAGACTTATGCCAGCACTTAGGGGACTGTAAAATAAATCTCTCTTAAATGTATCACTACAGTATTAGGAGATTAGCTTCCTACAGGGCTGTCTGCACTGGGAAAAATAACATCCATTTTAAAGACTAGATCAGCTTCAGTACTGGTAGGCTGTGTGCAAGGGTAGACAGGACTTGGTCTTACCCTTCTGTCAGGAAAACCTGCTCACACTACTGCTGTTAAACCAGTGCAAGGTTTCCTTGTGGCTTAGCTCCAAAATAGCTGGTGTTGCTTTGGTCTTGATGAATGCAACTTGAAAGCTGCAATTTCCTCTGCATCCTAGCAAGGACTGACTTCAGAAAGGTGTTTTGCAGGTTGGGAGTTTTTCCAGATTCTGCCCTCAGCTGACTTCTCAGAGAAAAGCGTAAAAAAAGAAAAGGGGGGGGTGGGGAAAGGAGTAATGCCTCCGAGTCCAAGAGGAATTCTTTAGGAAAGCATCCCAACTCCATGAAGATTGATGTTAATTTGGGCTGAGCCTCAGGCCTAAAGGTATGAAAGTTTGCACATGAGACCAAACCATGTCCCCAGTGCTCCATGTAATAGCACACACTTAAATATTCTTTTCCTGAATCTATACTGAAGAGCTCAATCCTTTGATCTTGTGATTTTATGATGAGACTGGTAGTTGATGCTTTTCTGTCTCACTTTCAGAAACAAAGGTTTTCCCTCTGTCATGGCATTGCTTCTGGGCTGCCTAGCAGATATACAGCTAAATTCAGTGCTAGTGTAAGCGGGCACAGCCTTTTACACCTCAGCTGAATTAAGAAGCCTACACCGGCAGTGAACGTGCCTCAGTCTATCAGAGTAAAGGTGTTACTTACCTTCAGTGGAAGAATCTTGTTCATCACTGCCAGCTCTGTAAATACATACAAAGATCCACCTGCTGCATTGCTTTCTGGCAGCCTCATTGCCTCTCAACTCTGCTTTAATTTAGATTAATGCTCCGTTCTAAGCTCAACCCCAAAATACCCCTCTCCCCGTTTTTCCCTTGGGGGAGGGACTCGAGAAAGGCCCCAGGGGCACCTCAGCCGCAATGGTGGTTTTGCGGCGTTGCTAAATGAAGTCCCCGATTAAAGCCGGCGCGCTGCGAGCTCCCCCTCCTGTCGCCGTACGGCTCCGCCTGGCTCGGCTTGGCTCCGGTGGTAACCGCAGGAGAGCAGAAGGATGCTGGAGGGGATGGCGGGGCTAATTTTGAACGAAGAAAACTCCGGAAAGGAATGGAGCACTGCCAAGGGAGGCCTGGCATTGAAAAACTGGCATGTCAGAAAGCAAAGCAGCTTTATGTTGCGCACTAGAGCCTTCATGGGCTGGGATGATAAAATTATCTGGCACGGTGTAACTAGCCTTTGCCAGAAGATCACTTATTTTAAACAATTGCATCTTTAAGAAGGAAATAAATGCTAAAATTACAAGAAAATCCCTTGTTCCTCTGCTATCTCTGCATCTTCCCTTGTAATGGTTTAACTCAAAGGGCTTGGGATCTAAGAAGGAGAGAACAAAATTTTTTGGAGGCTGTAAGCTTGCCCCTGAGGCACAGAGGAAGAGAGCACATAGTAGTGCTGAGAGAGGGCCCCACATGCATTGTAGTCAGAACAGTTTTGCTCAGGCTCCCCCCATCTACGTTTTATAGCTGCAGCATGTATTTATACAGCAGGAGGATGGGCAGAACCCTTCATACTGTACACCAGGTATGAGGGATTGGAGACCCACATCCAGAAGCACATTTGCTGTGGGTGCTACTGAAGCTTATCTTCACGCACAGCATCTTGAAAGCATTTTAAGAAGGAATGGGTTTTCCAAGTGAAAACTCTGCTGAGAAATCGTCAATATCCAGTATTGCCAGACATGAGGCAATCACTGAAGGTCTGCCCTTCGGTCTGGCATTGTTTAGAGCCCAATCACATGGTGAAGATGAGCAGAACAAGTCCAGGAGTTTCCTCTCACTCTTTTTCAGACGTAGGATGAACTGTGAACCAACTGCTCCAAGTGCTCAGCTGTTTCCTTGTTTACAAACCAGAGGCAACGCACATTTGGAGGGAGGGGGAAAGGGAGAAATTGGATTCAGGCTCCTCTTGAATGTGAGCTGAGAGCTGTAGCTAAAATGGAACAAGAGGAGCATCATTTGGGGTGAAAGTGAACCTAAGCACAGGACAATTTCACCTGTGTCATTCTGCAGCTTCCCACTCCTGGAAGTACCTGGAGGATGATCTAAGCCATTGTGCTAGGGTGAGGAGGAAGGACGAGGCAGGGGTGTTGACACACAGGGGAGGAGGCTTATCCCTGAAACTAAAGTCATTCATTAAATCTATGCATAGGGTACAATGAATCAAGAAGCTATTCATTTAAGACTGGAGGTGGGAGTAAAGAATTCAGTACACTACTTGTGGGCTTTCACCAGAGCTTAAGCCGAAGTCTGAGAGAGAGCAATGTGTTTGCACAGTTTGCAGCCCAGACAGGGAAATCTGGCACAGCTGAGGTACTACAGGGTAGAAGTTCTCAAAAAATTCCTTCGGTCCTCTCCTGTCCCATCTCTAGAATCCATCAAGGCCATTCATAGGGCCTTATAGACTGTGAAGCACATTAGGCTGTAGGACAAAACACAGTTGTTCTTCTGAACAAAGACTGTGTGAGTATGTCTGGATGCAAAGCATTGTGGGCTGGAGCTGTGAGATGAGAGATGCATATATGAGGCAGGGCAGAAGGAGAGTATCACACAGGCAGAGAGGAAGACATCTTTACACCTGGTGTAAAAGTTTTAACCCTTCCAGATCAGGGGTCTGAGTGGTGCAGTTTAGAACATCCATAACCTCCATTGGGCAGTTGTGGGTACCCCATATACCTTCTTCTACTCCCCAGTCTTTCCATGCATGTTGCAAGCACATCCCATATGATAGGGTCCAAGAGGGACTCACAGATTAAAATCTCACCCCTGTAAGCTGCTTCAAAAGACCTTTGAAGGTTTAAGTACCTTCAAAACAAGTCTATTGAGAAGTATTCACAGTGAGAGCCAGACCCTTCCTCTTAGTCAGAACTCTACATGAGACTTGGTGGTTTCAGTTGGACACTCATGTTACTTATTACAGTTTCTGAAAGTAAATCAGAGTTTTAATCTTAGAAATAAGTGGTGGGGAAACCTTCCAGCCAACAAAGCAAGGTTTGACTCATAAAGGTAGAAAGAACCCTGTTGTTCACAGGCAGCCTCGGAAATCAAAGAAGCCAGAATCCCACTTCCCCAGCCACCACCTTCGCCAGCGCTGCCTTGGCACCAGGCTCCAGTCCTGAAAATGTGAGTGGGTGGAGTTGTATTTGCAGGCTGGAAGGAGTTCCTGAGCTGACATGCTGCCAGATCCAGCCTTTGTTAACTGTTGCTTGCGCTGTCAGCTGCTGTGATTGTAACGGGAGCACTTTTAATGCGAAAATTAAGAAGAGGCCATTAGATGAAGCAGGAGCCCTGGGACAGTTTGTAAGTCACAGTTAAGAGAGAGATATCTGGAGGATTTGCCAAGTTCAAAGGTGTTCATTATTAATGTTCCAGCAGCTGATTTGATGGATTGTCTCTAGACTGTATCCCCTTATTCCTTCCACCTTCTCTCTTAAAGACAAATGCTTAAGACAAATCTCTAGATGGAGGGAAAGACTCTGTAATAGATTATTTCTTATTACTTAGAAATTGGTTAATAATTTACTAATTCAATTTCAGTGTTTCATCCCCTGCTTCAATTAATCTTTAGAATATAAAGTAAATGCTGTTCTTTGTTCTTCCAATGCTAATAAAGAAACTACTGAGGAGACCTGGCCTTGATACCTTTCTAAAGATGATTTAGTGGCATAGGAGTTAATTTTTTAGTCTCTTATTTACTTCTTAAACACAAAATCCACCCATAAAAATGAAAGCTGTACAAGCTGGCTATGAGTTCAATTTCAAGCATGTTAGGCAAGTCTTACTCTAGTAAAATTCTATTTCTTGGCAGAGTGTTACAAAAATCATGCACACCTATAAGTCTTCCATTCTGCAGATAAATATTTAATACAGATACTTTTTACATATTCAAATAAAATAAGATATAGGACTTTTGTTTAGCGATTCAAACTGCTGTCTACCGCTCTGGAATGGTGCTTTAAGATTTAACAGATATAGAATGATTTGTTTCTAACAAATTGTATGTGTGGCTCTGTGGTCATAATGTGTTTCAAAGAGATTTTTTTTTAACCGCATCTGTCAGGAATTACACAAGTATGGTCAGTCCAGCCTCCTGACATCCCTTCCAGCCCTGTTTCCTGTAATTCTATTACCTTTTGTTTCTTTCTTTTCTTCTGTTGGTTTTTCCTTACCCAATTCCTCCCATCAGCATGCTGAGAACTGCTTCCAGCCCTGCCTATAGCACTGTACGCAGTCACAGACTGGAGTCTGTGATTGATGGCTGCTTGTCTGCCAATGCACAGGTGCAAATTAGGAAACCAGTTCATATTCCAGCCAACAGACTTTTGTTCATGAAGCGTGTTGTGTCATCAGTGGCAGGGGTTTGGACATAAACACTTAGGGCACTAAATGACACGTTCTAGTGTTTAGATACTTCTTGCCAAGTGTGATTTCACACCTTGGGAAGGACAAAAATATCTGTCAACAAAGCTCCAAACAACAATATTTCTCTATTTTCACTGACCGCAAAGTCCTTTTTCTCAGAAGAAAAATTATCATAGTAGCATGTGGTCAAAGTTGATAAGCTTACTTCATGTGATTGCCACTGATAACAGGAAGAAAACAGTCATTTCCCCCATATATACATGCTTGCTTAAGCCTGTTTTGTTACAGAACAAGGGTAGTACATTAAGCCATTTTAAGAGCAGAACCAAGACCCTTTCCTGCAATGAAGGAAAAGTGCTGTTCAGCATGGGCTCTGCTATGAGAAATCCTATCAGTCAGCACAGGATTCCTCACAGCATGCTGTTGGCATTCCCCATGAACAAGAAGAGCACTCAGATCTGTGTCTAGCTAGAGTTTGCTTCTGAGGGCTGTGTAAGCCATCACAGCTCTGCTACAGGTCAGCACTCATGAGCTTTTTTTGTCTTTTGTCTTTGCACAGGGTCATCTTATTCTCTACTTTGCCTTTGAGCACAAGGGAAGGCAGGGCTTGCTGTATGAGGTTTACTTTACGGATTCCTAATTCTATGAAGTAAATGCATGTGCACAACACAGAGCAGATCCTCGAATCTATTAGAATTGTGAATTGTCCCAGATCTTTGGCAGTAGGGGAGAAAGATTTTCCAAGTGACTGAGTAAATTGATGCCTCCAAAAGCATTGTAAACTGATCCATTAGGCTTGACTTTGAACTACCTTTATTCCAGCATAAATCTGCAGTAAGCCTGCTGAACTCAACAAAGTTATGCCAAGGCAAAATCAGAATCCCTCTCTTCACTTTTTTTCTTTCACTGTGCTAGCTAATCCCACAGCTGTAACGAAACCAAAAAATCTATATATACAAACTCCATTGGCCAGGCTATCTTATTGTGAAAGCTTCAATATATCCCAACCTTATAAAAAATCACTGAAGTGTGACACTGTCCTCTCTCTTGCTTTTCTGATAAGCAGAAAGGAAGGGCTGCCAGTAGCACAGAAACTACAAGACAGGAAAATAATATTTCACAGCAGGGGAAAAAACATAGCTGAATGGAGATGAAGGCAGCTAAATTAAAGAAATCCACAATATGCGGGTAACATGGCCACAATACAACACAAGGCTGCTGTAGAGACATTAAGGCAACTAAAAGATTCTCCTGATGACCATCTTGGAGTTGCAGAAAGCAGCAGCACCACCACTAATGAGTTCTTTCCAAACATATGCTCCTATTCAATAGCTTGGTTTAAAACAGATTAAACTAGAATCTTATTGACTTCATCAGTCAGTGCGTGGGGCCTGATGAGTTTAAATAAAAGGTAAACTGGTGAAATACTGTCATGATAAATGAACCTACCGTTTCCCAGACTGCAGATGACTAGACTGCATTGTTTGTCATATGTCACACTGTATATTTAGGAGGGTATCATCTTTGATGACATCAACAAGAAATAAATCACTGGCCAAAATTCACGGAATCACTTGCAGGGAGTTAAGAAAAGCCAGAAACAAGGAAGGGAAGCTTGTAAAGAAGAAAAAGTGGAAAAGGCAAAAAAGCAGATGGCCAGGCAAATATGGAGAAAGGCAGAGCTTCAGGCTAGGGGGAAAGGGAAAGAAAAGGAAAAGCCAAAGGGAGAGAAAAGGTGCAATAAATTCTTTGAGAAAGGATCGCAAACACAGCACCAAAGCAAGGTCCTCCTGTTTCAGTCCTAACTCAATGGAAATGTCAAGCAAAAGGATTGTCAGAGCAACTTTGTTACACCACGGATAAAGTTTCCCAAAGCATGTCTGTGCAACAAAAGAGGTGATTGTATTATGTAATGTTATATAATTACACCGGTATAGCTCCTCATGTGAGCACTCTAGAAGTGAGTCTTTCTCCAGTTTTGACTTTTATGCTCTGGAAATGGTTTCAGTTGAACTGGAGATGGTATTTTTAAGTTGGGACAAGAGTTCACATGTAGACTTATGTTTGTTTAACTATATCAGCATAATTGCATTGATGTGAAATGTGCCTCTGTGAGCAAAGCCTGAAATAGCTAGCTGCCCTTCAGCCCATGACGCTCTTCAGCTGAGCAAGAAGCCACATTTCCAATATGGCTTTTATGGGATTTTCAAATCTTTTATGATTGTATGGGAAGACAGTAGAACAACACAAGATTATTTAACAACAACAAAAGAAGAAGTCTTTTACAGATATTCAGAATTGTTTAAGATTCCTAAGCTTGTACTTCATGCAAGCAGTTGCTGAAGATGCTACATGGAAGTCTTGTGATCGTGAATATGAGAAGAGATAATGAGAAAATATTACATGTGAAGTTTTAGTCCATGCTGTGAATACTTCTATAACCTTTGGCATAATCTGAGAGTTGCCATGGGCCTATATCAGGAAGAAAAAAAGTAGACAATGGCATTTATGATACCTTGAAACGAAGTTTTTTTTTACTGCTGGAGTTTTAATAGCATACATCTTTTTGTCTTAACTATGGATTTTATGTGGCAAATGAAGAATGCATTATCTCTCCATATATATGAAAAATACATAATTCAAGTGTTGAATGAAAGTAATGGTTAACAATCAGATGCATGTTCTATTCTTTGCTTCCATGTGCTGGTCAGACAAAAAAGAAGAAAAGAAATGCTATATACTGGTTTCTCAAGAACGCAGCATCAGGGATCTGTAAAAGTCTGAGTGATTCTATTGCTTCCTTTTGAAGGGCTCTAATAATAAGGAGGCCTAGGGAGAAAAATTGCAGTTGAAGACCATTGAAGTCTTGAACTGCAGTCAAGCCACAGAGTGAAATTACTGAGCCCTGAACACCTTTCCTGATCTTTCTCTGTTGAGAAGAACCTTTGTTAGATTAGGAGCCAGAGGTTGAAAGACTCAATTGAAATGCTCACTAAATATATTTTCTGAGAAGTTAGGACGTGTGGATTTTTTCCCCACATGGATTTACAAATCCACAGAATTGGAGCAGACAGGGAATCACTCAATTTTTCAGTAGAAAGAATAAACTAGAATATTACCAATTCAGCGTATGAGCAAGCAAAGCAGATTTTCTTGCATTAGCTCATCTGAGCCAGAGTGACCCATGCTGTGACGCTGAAAAATATTTGAAAGGCAGAAAGAAAGGACCGTAGGTGTAAGTATTATTTATACGGTGAGAAACCTTTTTGTCTTGGATACTAGAAAAATAACTTTGTCCACTTATCACTGAGTTCTTAAATAGCCCGTGCAGTACAATAGACTGACTGACATTTTATTTGTCTTATTGCAGATATGCATCTCCATAATACGTGATTTTCCAGGGTACATCTTCGTAGTCTATGGTCAACCTGTAACATTCTGGTGATGGTATGAAAAACACTGTCCTTTTCACCTGAATTTATCAAAGCACCCTACAAAGGCAGAGGCATAAACTGAGTGTACACTATTAATAAGCCATACCTAGCAGCTTTCCACTCTGATTATTCTGTTGCAAGTCAGAAACACTCTGAAGTTAAGCTTACGCCAGAAAAAGATTTACTAGGATAGCTGTGCAGGCAAGACAGTTGTACAGGCAAAATGCAACATCAGGAGGTGGAGTTTGCGCTGGTCAAACAGTATTTTACACCAGCTTTTCCTGGGCCACACCTGGTATTATGCCAGCATAGGAATGTCACAACCTAACCACCTATTATTGTAGTGGAAAGCTTCAACTAGGGATTTGGTCCAGCAGTAGCAATTACCATTGGCCATATAGTGGTGACAAATAAAGAACGAAGACAAGTTTAAATCATAGAATGATAGAACAGTTTGGGTTGGAGAGGACCTTAAGATCACCCTGTTCCAATCCCCCTGCCATGAGCTGGGACACCTCACATTACACCATGTTGCCCCAGGCTCTGTCCAACCTGGCCTTGGACACTGCCAGGGATGGGGCATTCACAACTTCCTTGGGCAGCCTGTGCCAATGCCTCACCACTCCCACAGGGATTTCCTGAAAATTAGCATCAGAATGGCAAAATTGCATATTTACTCATTACCATTGCCTCCAGGAGTCCTTTTGACTAAGTCCTGCTGGCCAACACCTTTCAGCTCTCCCAGGCTCTTGCCAACAAGGATGCAATTGCCCTGGGCAGGAGTGATTGATGGTAGCCCATCTACTGCTTAATCAAATATAGCCATTCCACTCTCTGAGTTTCTTCTGGACCTGAGTATTGCTGCCAAGGAAAAGCGATATGTAGAAATGGAAAGCTGATCACAATCAATAAAGCAGCAGTTTCTCTAAACTGAAAAAGAGGCAGAAATAGGAAAACATTCTGAACTAGGGAAGCATGCAGTGCCAGAAAGTCAAGGAGTATGGAATACAGTAATCCAGGGAGCCTGTGTGCTGCAGAGACAGAGAAGAAAAACAGAGACAGCTGCTGCAAGGGACCACTGGGTAGGCAGCATTCTGAAGAAAATCAGATCCATCAGGTGCAAAAGGAAGGAAGAGAAAGGCCTAATGAGTGGCTAAGAGTGAAGTCTGTATGTGCACCTCTATTGACACTTTCAGTCTAACTCCTGATTAACATCATTCTCTTCTTTTACAGGAGAGAAAATGAAGATCAGAAATATGGAGTTACTGCTAGAGACATAGACAGGGAAAGCATCCCGTATCTCTCAATCCTGATCACCAAGAACTAGCTATATATCAGGCAAACTGAGAAAGCAGTGAATCATTGTATCTTCAAGGAAAAGCAATTTTAAGGCTCAATCTCATCACTGGAAGCAAGGCAGAAACCCCCGGAAATACATCTCATGAAATTTCTTACAATGCTGTGAAGCTGAATTGATCTCAGCATCTTCAGGTTTTCAGTGACCAAAATGAACCAGACCATATACCAGGACACGCATAAAAGAAACACATTAGAAGATATGCGTAGTTATATGCAGCTATGCTTCCCTGCTTAAGCTTTCAGAATTGATATTGCCAGCCACTCTCCACATCTGTGGGAGTCTGACCAGGACTTTAACAAGGCCAAAACACATAACAGGTCTCAAGTCCTTCTGCCCACTCAACAGGCTCTACGAAAGGCCTTCAGAGAGCTCCTAGGACTAGTCTCAAAAGAAACTAAAACCAAGCAGCAAATAGCAGGGGTCTAACAATGAGGCCTGAACTTTGCTTCCACAACCAAGTCCTCTTTAGCACTGGAATAAAAGGAGAGGAAACAAGTAATTTTCTGCTTGTGGACCCTTTCATTCTTCTGTGAGAAACTGAAAAAGATGTAACTCTAAGGACTAAGAGCTGTATTGTATGAGAAAATTACAGCAAGGGAAGCTGGACTGCATCATTAAGTTATGGCAGGATAACTGTGAGCAGGAAACTGAAGGGTGACCCTGTAAATTCACTACCCTTATGTCACATAAATGAGCCACTTGTGTTTTGACTGTTACATTTGCTCTCATTTGAATGCAGTTCCTTCCTCTTTTGGCCCAATTAACTTTATTCAAATAGCTGTGTCATAAGTCCTGAGTTTATAGTAGCTTTTCCTTGCTACCTCACCTTGTATTACAGGGTCACACAAAAAGACAGTGCGTCATCAGAGGACTGTGTGAGATATCAGCAAGCTTGACATTATCAGCAAGCTGACATTAGGAGAGCCAAACAGATGACCATTTAATTTCTGCACACCCACAAAAGGCTTGATGCAAAACTCACTGGAATTTGTGGAAATATAAGGGGCTTTGGCTCAGCCTCAAACACACCAGCCAGGAATAATGCTGAAAATATATCTGGAACTGAGATGGCACAACAGGACTAATCCCAGTCACCTTCCTTTAGCAGGAGGCTCACAGTGATTTGAATTGGCTAGCTTCTGTTGTGAATTAAGCTCAAAGCCCCAAAGGCAACTCAATTCCAGTCATCTAGCTTTGCAGCCTCCTCCAAACTTGATCCAGAGGGAAAAGTGACTAATCCTATTCAGCCGCTACACTGAGCTAGTGTCATAAATTAAAAAAACTTGGGGCACAGGGAAAACTAATAATCTGGGTCAGTCTTTCTCTGCAAGTCCTCTCCTCAACTAATAAAGGAAAGTAAGGAGACAGAGAAGGCACTGATAAGAAGGAAAGTCCACCTGATAAAGTGCGCACACTTCACAGAAAAGGAAGCAGATCAAGTGAGGTTTTGTCAAAACTCCCCAAATGGGAAGAGATTGGACTAGGGGAGCTCGGTCTCCTGTTTGCTAGAAAAAGGATCATGTTCTACACTCACTTCCAGTTCTTCAGTGTCCACGCAGGGCTGAGAGGACAATCGTGGGTGAGAGCAAGGCAAGCTGCAAAAAACATTTCTGGCCATAGAAGTCGACTTCTTGGCTCCTCTCTCTTCAGGGCTACGGGTAGCACAGGAGAACAGCCCATTATCTGGTCCTAGCCATGACCTAGGAGGTGAGTCATAAAATGGGAGTTGCCACTGTAACAGCTGCTTAAGCGATGACATTACTAGGTGCTTTCAGCAAATGCATTTTTGGGTAGGCTTCAAAGTAAATAACTGCTGCTGCTGCTTATCATAATGTTACTTTGAACAGGGTTACCAAGGACTGTGTGCTGCAGAAAAGGTTAGTCTGCAGATAATCCCCTACCAAGGTTATTAGCATAATAAAGGAAAATGGTGTATGTGATATTGTAACAATCTCTAAGTTTTCCCTGCCCCTTACAATAGAAGTAGAGGGCTTTCATTATTAACATCAGTTGTCTCATTTGACTTTGGTACAGGTTTCCTGTGTTGACAGGAAAGGGCTGAAGGTGTGTTTGTGATGAAAGTGAAGATTTTCTGTTTTTAAAAAAGCTATTCTATAAGCAGTGAAATTTATGAAGCCTGGTCACCTTGTTCGGTGTCTTCTCATCTGCATGTCACCTGGCATGTACCACACTATATCACCAGCCCCATCCTCCACAGCCCACTGGGGTAGTTAGGAGAATGCTGGCAGAATGGCTGGTTGCTGTTAAATACATAGGAGCTGAATTCTGCCCCTTCTCATCAGTGAGGGGCATGAAGTGATCAGATCACCTGCCTTTATGTAAATGCCTGTTTTCGTTACATTTATTATGTGTCTTTGAGGCTGTTGTCAATGGGAGAGATGCCAAAGCTCCACAGCTACTGAAGGGAAGGATGATCATGGCTTCTCAAGTGTTATTCCCACAGGTCAAACTGCACAGGTTGGCTCTGCCAGGAAGCTTTTGGAGGATAATTCACCAAGGCAGGCCTAACACATGGTACTACAGGTGATAAAGACTGAAGAGGAAGGTTAGCAGAAAACCCCCAAAAATCTCCAAAACCCCCCAAAACAAACCCCCCAAAGACCAGGAAGTGTGACACTTCAATGGAATTCCCTCTTTTGTCAGGGTGACTCTGACAGTGTCACTGGTGTGCCTAGCTAATGCTTAACCTAATGGAAGACTACGCAGCAAGTCTGTGGGGACTGTATGTAGTTTGGGTATTGACCTAGGAGAAATGAGGGGCAGAAAATGGGGGAGGAGGGAGAAAGAGTGAGAATGTGGAGAGAAACAGCAAATGCAGAGGTCCAGGAAAACAGAGGAGAATGACAAAGACTGTCCCTGTGTGGGTGCCCTCTGCAGGGGCACCTCTGGCTCAAGGATTACTGGATATAAACATTGAAAGATCAGTGCCACGACCTTGTGGTGAGTCACAAACGCGTGAAGCTGCTGTCCCACTGCAGAGAGACTCAGCATCCCCAGGCTTACAGCTGGCCTAACACCCCTTTTCTTCAGTTCCCAAGGGTCCCCAAAAGAAGCTACAGGCATCCATTACCCGACCCAACCGGGGGCTCCCGGGAGCAGGCAGCGCCTGGCAGCGTGGGGTGGGAAGCCAGGGTTTTAGGAGGAGCCCCTCTCGGCTGCCCCCCGACCTCCCAGTCGCTATGAAAAGTCCAGCCCCGGGATGTCCTTTCCTTTCCCCGGGGTCCCCCGCCGCTCCAGCGGCCTCAGTTTTGCCATGGAGTCCCCGGGATTCCCAAGGAGTCATGTCATGACAGCGGTCTGTCGAGGCAGAAGCCGTGCTCCTGGGGATCACCTCGAGGTCCTCCCTCGGGAGGAAGAGCGACAATACAAACTCCCGTCCATTACCGGGATGTGCGGTATTGACAGTCATTGTATTTTCGGCCACTGAAGGTACCGAGCAATGCGACAGACGACCCCCTCGATCGGCGGCACCGAGCCAAATAGTGCCCCAGGGGAAGTCGGTGGGAACGCCGGTCCCCATTGTCCGTTCACGAGTGGATCCGGCAGCGCCGCGGGAGCATACGGAGAGGGGGGGACCACGTGCGTGCTGCGGGCTGCGGGTCGCTCCGGCCAAATGTTTTTTCTCCGTTGGGTAGGCAGGGAGGGAGAGAGCGACAGGCAGAGGTGCGGGGAGATGAGTAAAATGTCTCGCAAATACAATACGCCGCTGCGCCCTTCCCGCAGGCGAGCTCCCCGTCAGGGGACTCGGGAAAATAAAAGAGAGGTGGGGAAAGAATCCCTAATACTTGAACCTTCGGAAAATTGAAGGGGGATTTTCCCGGTTCCGCTGCCAAGCCCAGGATTTTTGTTTTCTCTCCCAGCATGCGTTGATGACATCACGAAGTGCCCCTTCTTTGTGTGTCAGTGATGTCACCAAGTGCAGTGTGGGGGACAATGGAATCCTGAACTCCGGGCGAGTGGGAAGCGGCTGCTCCTGCTGCGGGTTCGGCGCCGAGCCGAGGGAGGGAAGGGAGGACACAGCTGCTGCTTTGGGGCTGAAACAGGTGAGAGACGGGGAAAGATGACGGGGATTCCTTTCGACTTGCCGAGGGGGGCGACTTCTTTGGGCTGGGCTCTTTTTTTTCACCACGGCCCCCTCGCCCCCCCCCCCCCCGAATTCCCCCTTATTGCTGAGACAGGTGAGAAGTTGCTGCTGTTCTTGAAGGAACAAAGCAGGTGAGGCAGGGAATAAGCTTTGGGCTTGAAACAGTTGTAAGAATAAGAGGAAAGCGAGCACACACACAAACACAGACACACACACCCACACACACCCCCCGAAGCCTGGTAGCCCCACTCAGCATTAAAGAAGCATCCCGGGAGCTTGCCCCCGCTCCCAGCCACCTGCCTCGACCGCGTCCCTGAGGGGCTCTTGCACGGAAGCAGAAGAGCCGGGGAGGACGTTTATCCCCCCGCCGCCCCGACACCCCTGCAGGTTACTTTCCAGAGGGTCTCCATTAAAAACTCCAGCCCCCTCCAGGCGCCCCTTTCCCACTGGAGCAGGATGGGGACACGCGGTGCCAGCGGGGACGCCCCCCCCCCTCCCGGCCCCGGCCCCTGCCCCTGCCCCGCATGAGGCAGCGGGTGCGTCGCGGCCCCGCCGCCCCTCAGCCCCGCTCGGCGGTGGGGGAGCAGCCAGGGAAGCCATTGCCTGTTTAATAGTTGCTGTTGCAGCACTTCCGCTTCTCTCCCAGCGAGAGAGACACGAGTGGCCAGGCCCAGCCGCACCGAGGAGGAGCAGCCAGACACAAAGGGAGAGGTAGGGGGACGGGGCAACCCCCCGCTGCCCTCCCTGCCGGCCAGCGGGGGTAGGGGCGAGGGGCAGGGCCGGCCGCGGCCCGGCGATGGGGCGGGAGGCGACAGAGCCGGTGGGGCAGGGGGATCGCGCCCGAGGCTGTCAGGTATCGCTGTCCCCCTTGGCCCTGCGGGCCCGCGGCCGGGGAAGCTCGGCCGGGCCCCCCTGCTCCCGGAGGAGGGGCGGCAGCGCTGGCGGTCCGGTGGGGGCATGGGGGGCTCGCCGGGGGCCCTGGGAGAGAAGCGGCCGTGTTCCGGCCCCCCAGGGAGCTGCTGCCCCGCCGCCGGTCGCCCCGGGCCCGCGGCTGCCCCCCTCGCTGCCGCCCTAACTCTCCCGGGGTGCCCTGCCTGCCCCCCCCCCCCCCCTCCATCTCGACGCCTTTTCGCCTCTCTTGGGTGCGGACCTGCCCTTGGTACCCCACCGTGTTTGTCCTGCACTGTGCCCCCTAGGTGCTCGCATGAGACTGGGCTGTCTCCCCCCGACACCCCCCGGCACTCTCCCTGCCACCGGCCTCCCCAGGCCCTCTGCTCTCATCCCTTGTAGGCCCTGGCCCTTCTCCTCCCCCCTGGCACCCTCCTCAGCACAGACCCGGTGTTCCCTTCCCCCTTTGCTGGTATGTCCCTCGGTGCAGAGGGCCTCAGAGGGTCCCTTCCATGCACTCGACTCCCTGCTTAGCCATGCCCATTTATTCCCCCTCTTCCTTCCTCCCCCCCCCGCTCCCAACACCCAATCCAGCAGGCACGGGTTTCCCCACCGCAGGTCACAGGTCCTGGTTCGGGGTCTCCCCCCCTGTTGCCAGTGATGCCCCACTTCCATTTTAGTGCTTTCAACGGTCAACTCCCCTCCAGCCCCATCCCTTCCCACCTCCCCCACGTGCCTCCCGGGAACCCCAGGGACCGGAGCTGTTCCATTTTTATCTCCTACACCCCTAGGCTGGATAGTGGTGGGTGGTGATGGCTCCTCTTGTGTGTGCAGTTTGGGGGAGATTAGAAGGAATTGCGTTGAGCTTCCCTGATCCTCACAGTTGTCCTCCTTCCAGTCTCTTCTCCCATTTTGCACATGCTTTCTGAGAGGAAGCTTTAAGTCTCTTTTCCCCTCCTGATCTTTGGTGTTACTAGTGCAGGGGAGGCTACTGCTCCTGCTGCTTTGACCATGGGGGCCTGAGGAGGAGAGGGAGACACAAGGACCCTTTAAAAGGAGCATGGCCCAAACACAGAGCGAGATTGTCAGCAGCCTGTCTCTGTGTGTTTGTGTTCACTGTTTGTTCCCCACGCCCCATGGTGTCTCCTCTCCAGGTTGGGGTGTGTGGTGGGGGGGTCACTATGTCGGATGACGATTCGAGGGCCAGCACCAGCTCCTCCTCATCTTCATCCTCCAACCAACAGACAGAGAAAGAGACAAGCACGCCTAAGAAGAAGGAAGGCAAAGTCAGCATGAGTAAAAACTCTAAGCTGCTATCTACCAGTGCCAAGAGGTGAGGCTGCAGTTGGTTTTCTCACCGATTTGCTGCATCTTCTTTCCCTTTTCCTTGTATTTTGATCTGTTCCCACTGTTCCCTTGCTGCTGCCATTCCTCATCTCTAGCCCTCGAGATCAGCCTTTCCACACGAAGCTGGCATTGTCTCACTTTTTTCAGACTCTTGGTGCAGCAAGTGTCTGCCCAACTTCACTGCTCTCTGCTCTCTCTTCCTGCTTCTTCCTCTTCCATCCCAAATATTTTACTGCCTTCTCTTCCTCCAGGCTGTTATTCTGTCCCTCAGTTATTTCCCCTGTTTCTTCCTTTTTCCTTATTGGCATCACTTATAGGGATGGTGTAGGATTGGCACGTAGGACCTTAATTCCTTCTCTGCTGCCGGAAGCTATGTGGTTCTGAGCAAGGCATTGCATTTTGATGTCAGTTTCCCCCTCTGTAGGTTGGGATTGATCTAGAGTGGCTTTTTGCTTCTTTGGGGATCAGTTAATGTTTGTGAAGAGTTTTGAGTTTGCTTGCTCTGGGGGAGTGCACTTGAATGCAAGTGGTGTAAGATAGCCCTAAATCTTTTCCACCAAATATTACTGTTTTGCTGTCTGATCATCACTTATATTGAACGTTATGTGTATGGTTGGATGTCGACTGGGATAAATAATCCACAGCAGGTCTGCTTGTGGACATTCTGCTCTGAAGTAGTCCGGAATAATGTGTGCACGGGGAAGGGATGCCTGCATAGAACAGTAGTTTCAGAACAGCTACGTCAGTCAGATTTCTTCACCTGGACAGACTCTTGGAACCACTTAGGTTTTAAAAGTTACCCTTTCCCATTTTCTGTGTTTCTCCTGGTTCAACACCATCTTGCTCCAGGGAGCTAAACTGACAAATGGAAGTTTCCAAGCAAACTTGCAGTACTTCAGCAAGAACAATAAACTGCCTCACTGAACAGTTTTGCCGGCAGCACAGAAAGGGTGTATCTGTAGGTGTTAAAAGTGACAGAGGTTAAATGCAAATGCAACTAAGTTCTCTGTGGCTTTGTGGAATTTAGGCGGTTTGGTTATTCCAGATCTCCACTTCGCAAGTTCCCATGGCAAACGTGACATAGGTAGTGGCAAGTGGTGTTTATATGTTGTGCCCTTAACTGTTTTAACCTTCTGGTTGTAAGCTGCCTAATCTGACAGAGGCTGTGGCTCTCATGTATGAGGCAAAAGAAGCTGGCTGAGCTTAAAGGAGAAGGGAGACAGGCTGAGTGCTGGGTGGGGAAATCTGGAGGGGAAGCCTGAGTGACAGTAATGGGACTCCAGGGAAGGGGATGATAGCTGGTTGGGCGTTTTGTGGCAAAAGCAGCATGAGCCCAGAATAGTCTGGGCAGAGAGGACAGGGTGTTGTCTGAACATGGTGAAGAAAGGGAGCGTCTGGAGTCCTGAGGGAGGGGACCCAGGGATGTTGTGTGGTTTTTGAGGGTGAAGAGAGGGGAGAATTTAAGGAGGCAGGAATGTGCAGGAGCCTTGGAAACAGATCTTCACCTTCCTTTAAGTGTCCTTGGGAATGGTGCAGTTATTCACTCCCTTGGGGCTGGTGTTTTTTTCTCAGGATGATGATGGGAAGCTGGGGGGGGAAAGGGGGGAGGCAGTTTGGCAATGACTGTTTCTCTCGCTCCAGCAAGACAAAATTCCTTTTCAAAGTGCCGTTTCCTCCTAGCACTTGGTGCATCACATTTGCAGAGGTTTTCCCTCATTTACAGGCTGGTTGGCAGAGTGAAGCAGACAGTTTTTTCCACTGCCCCTGTGTGGCTGGCATCCTTACGGGAGCACACAACTGCGCACCTGTCTGAGTTCAGTGCACTGTGCCTGTCTGCTTTTCTGCCAGTCTCCATTACAGGGTGCCTGTCTTGCTTAGTGTGTTTGACTGGTGGTAGGCTGCAGCTGAGAGCGCCTCTCTCTAACGCAGTGTTGCAAACACAGGGTGACAATATGTATGTAAGGTGTATGTGTTAACTGCTGTCCCACAAAGTGACTTACCATTGTTCCTTCTCGCTTTTATTGCCACAGGATTCAGAAGGAATTGGCTGACATCACCTTAGATCCACCCCCCAACTGCAGGTTGGTGTCGATTCCTTACCTGAGGAGGGTGAGGGAAGGCAAGGGGCTGAATTGTGGCTGCGTGTGTTGGTCAGAGGCTCTGGATAAAGCAGAGGAATGGCTGTTTAGGTGGCTACAGTACTCTTGTGAATGTTTGGTTGACATTAGTTTCCAGCTGTGGGGGTCTTCCAGAGATTATGTGTTTTGATGCAAGTTTTCTGTTTGTTTTGGGGATTGTTTTGGTTTGTGGTTTGTTTGTTTTGTTGCTTTTTTAAACAATTTCATTTTAATCTGTTATATTGGATTGTGTGTCTATTTCCGGAACTCACCTATGAAGAAGAGTGTGAAAACTTTCTCCTCGTTTGTTTTTTTCTGGTTTATACATCTAATGCCTGACTGCATTAATCTTATATAAATAAGAGTCCTGCCGAGAAACAAGAGAATAGTAAAATGCTACAAGCTTTTTAGCACAGAGTGTTCTGTTGTGAACAGTAACTTACAGTGGAAGAGAAGTGTGAATTCGTCACTCAGTGGGTGCCCTACAGGAGCACACATGTTAGCTGATGAAATAAAAAACAGGGTTATTCTGCTGCTGTTTATGGGGCATCTTGTTTTTAAGTATGGTTAAGAAGCTTGTACTGTTCGTTTCAAACATACAGCAGGTTGATTTAGTTCATTGCATGGTGACCTGCCTGAGCCTCGTTGCGTTTGGAAAGGAGATGGTACTAGTGTAATATCGTTGGTTGTGCTTGCTCATTCAAGAGTAAAGTGGCTTTTGGTCTGGTCTGTGTTTGCTGCAGTTGCCAAAGCACCACTCTGTTCCTGTCTTCTTGCTGTGGTTGAGATTTTGAGGCCTTTTGATGTTTGTAATAGCAGAAATCAGAGAAAAAGCTGTTTATAAATAGCTGTTTAAGTTGGTCTTTTTAGTATTGAGTTTCCACCAGAAATGTACAATAAGCTTTTTATTGAAGATTTTGCTGCTGTTAGCCTGCAGGGACAATTAGCACAAGAATTAGCTTGACAGGTCCAGAGACATTCTTTTGGTACGAGTCCCAAGGATCGTAATTAATGAAAGGAGGGATGGGAGGAGGCATGTGAGTGGAGGTCTAGGCTGATATGGGGATTTTTGTGCTGTTTAGAAGATAACCGATGAGCTCTGAAATCTTTAGTCGTGACAGTATTGGTTTAGTGACGGTAATGACTACCTGAATATTACAGGAATTTCCAGCTTGTGGGCTGGAGGTGTCTGTCCTGTTTGCATCCTGGCTTTGTGTCAGGATGAAGTCCACATGCGTTCCCCTTCTCCTCACACTATAACCTGATTTTCGTGGGAAAGAAACCCAGAAGCGCAGCTCAGTAGCACAATGCGACTTGCTCTCTAGAAAGGTGACTCTGAATGATCAAGGTGCTGGGGCCCCAGTCTAAACTTTGCAATATATATATTTATATAATACATATTTATAAATATTCCTAATGGTAAAAAATAGTTCATAGTATAAGTAATGATAAATCTTCGCCCATAATGCAGTTACAAGTATTCTGCATTCCTTACGACCTTCAAATGAGTGACAGTGAAGGCTGGCAACTCTTGCAGATAATATATGAAACTGGTGTAATTGTTTCTGTCTCTTTAATATGTTGATAGGTAGGAAAACGTGAGTGGAGGGATTTGTGTGTGTGTGTGATCAGACGAGTTTTGGCATTGTTCATCTTGGGGTGAAGTCATCCTACTTCAGTAAAGACAGTGCTGAGAGTGAAGAAGGACATCTCTGCTTATGGCTAACGAGGCTCGAATTGCACAGTGAAGCACTGGGAGTTTGCTTCTATAGCAGCTGGTTTGTAAAAGGCTAGGCAGGTGCCGATTGCCGCAACAGTGAGTTTCAGCTATTGCACTTCCACCTTTGTGGAAAAAGAAATAGAAGTAGTCAGTTTGTGAGCGTGAGGAGATTTGTGAGCAAGCGACTCTGTGATGTTTGAAGGTTGCCAAAATTTGCTCAGGGGAAGCCTGCGAACAGTGTCAGTGCTTTTATTTATTTATTTTCTCCCTTCACATGCACATTATTAGCATGCTCAGAGGGAAATATTAAATACAGATACAATAATAAATACAATATTAAATAGTTACAGAACTTGTTTCCTGCCCTCATGACATCACTTATCCTTGTCTTTCCTTTGACACCCCACCCCCCTGCCTCTCTGCTGCCTTTGTGCCCCTACAGATCTTTTTCAGGTGTCACTGGAGGGCAGCCCTCTCCTTTTGGGTATCTCACTCTCTTCTGCAAGACTAATCTCAAAACTTATCTGTTCAGGGAACTATATATGATACGAGGTGCTGCCTATTCTCCTCTCAGCATTAGGGGTGCCAAAGTCTCAGAAGTCAGATTTGAAAATGTATGTCTGAAACTGTATCCTCTGTTACCTTGGAAATGTTTTCCTACTGGGCATTTGTTCTTGCACCCCTCACCACCATCTTTGTATTTTCCCTTGTTCTGTGCCCAGTGTTTGATAGCAGTTCATTGTTGGCTGTGCTTTGTTTTTTTTCCTCATTGTAGAGTGCAGTGGTTCTTCCAATCTTATAGCAGTAATAGGAGTTCAAGGTATTGAACACATCTCAGAGTAGCTCTGCATATATTTTCGTCAAGAAAAAGCTTTAGGTTGTAAATGATTTTTAATAAAAATGGTTTTATTTTTCTTCTTATAAAACAGCACATTTAAGATGCAATTAGAAATAATGACAACCATTTGGTATTTCAAATAAACCAGCTTAAAACCAATTTAGTTTCATTTTAATTTTTGTAGGTTGCAGTGACCGTATTTTCATGTCTGTAACCCACAGATCATCTGTCTTAAAAAAAAGCCAACCCCAAAACCCAAATCGCAAGCACACTCAACACCCTGTGACTGAGCAGCTGTGTGGGTTTTACATGTATGTGGGTAATATGAGGGGAAGTTTATCCCAGAACTTCCTCTCCACCTCAGTAGTTTCCCTGCTTCTGGTTTTCCATAGCTTATTTCTGTCCCTCATGTGCTTACCTGTGCTCATTCCTCATTGACTGCTTCATCATTTCTTGTAGTCCTTTTGCCCTTCATGTCTCCGTCCCCCGGCTGTGATTTACTTTTATGCAGGCTCATACAGTTACTTGTACAGAGGTGCAGAATATGTGCATGAAAACACAGTCTATGTTTGGCCTGCATTCAAAGAATAGATTTTTGAACTTGAAGACATTTTCTGAAAAGATATGTTTAATACATGTCAGAGATTTATGGGTTCCTGATGGAGGTAATGCCATCCTCATAAATGTCCTAGTGTAGTGTATGTGTGCATTTGTCTGCTTCTGGATTTTATTCCTCTTTATCAGTTTCAGTAGGCTGGCATTCTAGAGCTCTTTAATTTCTTGTCCAGAGATGATTTGAGTTCTGATGTTAATACTGGCTTCTGAAGTTAAATGTGGCTTTTGAGTTCAGAAGTCGGTTAGTGGCTAATATGAATTAGAGAATAATTGTTTGGACCTAAAGTGTTTTAAATTTTTTGAGTACCTGGTGATTTCTTCTCGTAGTGTGTATTGTATCAGAAAGTTATAACTCTTATTTTGTAACTCAAGGTACCTAGAGACTGGGCTTCTGGGCTTCTGTATATGTTGGTGATGGAAGTGTATGTTATGTCTTTGCTTTGGGTCATGGGTGTCTGCATCCATGTCTGCCTGCAGATGTCAAAATGCAGTTCCATCTTGCTATGTAAGCAGACCTGATCTTTGTAGATAACACTTGTAAGTATTGTGCCAAAACTGTATTTGTGTCACTGTGACAAAGTTACCAAAGCTTTAACAGAAGTTAACTAAAGCCTTACATACTGTTTATTCTCTTTGTCATTAATTTGACCTCTGTATCTAAGCATCTCCTGATAATAAATCTGCCTATTGCTGTGAGGTTATGAAATAAATGTTTTCCTCTTTTAGGGATGGGGAGTTGGAGCAGACAAAAACTAAGTGATTTGTCCAAGGTCATGCAGGAAGTCTGTAGCAAAGTGGAGAAATGAATGTAAATCTCCTTTGTTTCAGGCTAACTTGCAGCTGAGCTCTTGTGCTGGAACTGTGCTCATTGGTTGTGTTATGAAGCAGGGCTTTGAGTTTGTGCTTTATTGGGTGTCTGGTATTGACTGTATGTAAGCGTGGTAATTTAATGTTATTTTTGACGTTTGTGTAGAGGGACCAAACTAGATATTAACTACAATTAATGGTTTTTAATCTTTCTTAATCCAAACTGAAACAAGTTTGTCTCCACATGGCTCATTTAAGTCCAGATAGGCAAGGCCAGCTGTTATTTAAGCAAAAGTCATTTTCAAACCTTTACTGAAGGAGGCATTGCCTGCAAGGCTTGCCATCGCTTCAGAGTAAAATGCTATCACACATTCATTATTTAAATAGTAATAAAATCCAGTTGAGTTTCCTGGCTCCTTCAGCCCACTTTGTGTAAATTCACAGAATAAAGACCAGATCTGCCCGAGAGTCTTGTGAAAGTTAACTGTCAGCACTTAATAGATACATGTCTTTGTGTAGATGGTGGGGAGAAATGCTGTCCATTATAATGTGTGGAATATTAACAGATTTCAAAACTTGGCAATGTGGAATCAAGATTTCTTGGCTAAAGAGAAGTCTATGGAAAATGCGTGGCTCAAAGGCAGTTTTGAACTCAATAGTTTCATATGATAATTAATACATTTCATCTACGTACCATGAAAGTCTGGCATTTGTTTTGCTTACATTTGTTTTCATAGTGCTGGCAATTTTTTGCAAATGTATTTTCTCGATGTCTTCAACTCCAGTAAGGCTTTAAGTGCTTTTGCTTTTAAATCTGGTGTATTATCTAAGAATGGATTGTCACTGTTAAGCTGTAGTATAAGTGTCACTTTTATTATTTTCAGGCTTGGAATAGTCCTTCCTGGACACAGTCATATTTTAGCATAAACTTTCTGGTCTTACATTTTGTAATTAAAAAGCTTAATTTTGGTATGACTTTATTAATGTGCACACTCAAATTATTAGATAAAGAATGACACAAATGCTGGTGTTTACTTCATTGTAGAAATAACAAATGGAGATCATGCTTAATGAAAACTAGCACCTTACAAAGGTGGGTTTAGCACTTTTTACCCCCAACACTCCCTTGCTGTTCTGAAACAGGAGTGTTTTCTGTGACAAGTTTCCAGCTGTAGGATAGGAGAGACCTTCATAATTAGTGCTGTGTGTAGTTGAAAAGTATCTTTTGTCACATAAACTAGCAGCGGCTTAGCATTCCCTCCCCGCTTTGTTTGGCACATGATCCCTGGAGAAATAACTCTTCCTTTTGAAATGGCTTATTAACTAATTTAGAGATCCTCCACAGCTGTGGATGGTCTGGCTTGCAAACCATAAAAGTAATACCATTTCCACGCCAGGTGAATTTGAAGTATGTGTAGGTAGCAGCTCCTGCAGGTGAAGTCCTCTGCCTGGCGTACTTGGACAATAGCTGCAAAGGAGCAGCTTCTTTATTGTGAATTTATTAGTTAATATTACAGGAATTCACTTTTGTGAAGATATTCCTGGTTTTATTTATTGGCTCCCTTTAAAAATCAGAACTGTTGTGATGGCCAGGCTGCTTGGATGCTGTGGCAGGAGCTGGCTGATGCCATGGTAGATTTTGTTTGGCATATCCTGGCTCAGTAATTCCCAAATGAGCTGCATTCTGTGCTCTTGCATGCCAGACATCAGAAAGATGAATCTTGAGAGTGGCTGTGAAATCATATCATAGCTAAGAACAAAGAGCATTGAAATCCCTTCTGTGCACACTCTCTTGTATACCACTTAATTTTATTATTTGACTTTCAGGTTTGCTGCCCTTGGAGGGCACTGTGCAACTGTGTTTAGGATGCTGCATATGTGTTTTATCTGATAAATTCTAATATTTCCTCTTGGTTAGGCAGTCTTTGGTTTGGTTTTGTTTCCGTTGTACTCCTGCTCTGCTTGTCTAGATCTTTATATTGGATATATCTATAGCAGTGGGTTATGTGCCTGGTTTTGTTTTAAGAAATATTCGTGAGGTGTGTGTGCTACTTTATAGACATAAATGGGAAACAATGTGTGTGGACTATTTATACTGTAAGGGCTTAAATCTATCTTGTCTTTTTATATGAAGACAAAATTATCCACTGAGAACTGGCTAGTCTAAGGGATTGAGAAATTGATAGGGGATGGTTTTGTGTCTGAGCACTGCAGCAAGGGAGGGTTGCTAGTGACTGAGAGCTTTGTGGTTTCTGAAGAATGGGTTGGTATTGAGAGCCAATAAGATGCAGCCTGACAAGATGTTAACTTTGGCCCCGCTGTCAAAGGGGGCTGTTCTGGGAATGAAGACAGAGCTCACCTGTACAGTACAAGTTTTGTAGGTGGATTAAGGTTATTGATGAGTTTGTGCATAGCAAAACTTCTGCAGCTTCTGCCTGCAGCCTTCTGTAGTTGTACATGAAAGACCAGCCTATCATACAGCACCTCTCTGAAAGTATTTAATGTACTAAACAAAAAGAAGATATCATTTCATGTGAATGGGTTAAGAGATTATTGCATCTGTGCAGACTTGCACACCACATACAAAGTTAAGGGCTATGCCTTCTCCACCAAAGAGTGCTTTAAACTAAGTTAAATTAATGATGTAATTTAGTCATTATAGTAGGATCTTGCCAATCTGTACATTTGGTTGAAATAAGTTTACACTTATTTTTCCCTCTGAGGCTTAACAGTGGAAGTTTAAATACTTCATTGTTTTACAAGATGAACTAGAGAACATGTCTTGTTAAGTACTATAAATAAACTACAACTGTCAAAATAAACACTGTACACTCTGGAATTCAGAGGGGTTTTCTTATTTCTCTTGCCAGTTTGCAAATTTCAGCCACATGCAGTTGGTCTTCCAATGCATTTGTGGAAAGTGTAATGGTTACTACAGTGCATTTAATGTGTATTTTCTGTGTGTGAGGGGCTAATTGACATTGCCAAGAGAACTGAATGCCAGGGATGGAGCATTCACAACTTTGAGCAACCCATTCCAGTGCCTCACCACCCTCACAGTAAAAAACTTCTTCCTCATATCTAACCTGAACTCCCCCTGTTTAAATTCAAACTCATCACCCCTTGTCCGGTCGCTGCAGTCCCTGATGAAGACTCCCTCTCTGCATCCTTCAGTGCAGAATTCAGGCCTTGATTCCTCCAGGGGCTTCTTCAACTTTCAGAATCAAAAGTAAGTGTAAACCAAATCAGATCAGTGTGTTAGCAGATGTGTTTTGTACTTAAGTCACATTGGCGTAAATGATTGTTTAAGAGATTTCTTGTCTTTTTCTCTGGAGCTGCTGGACTTGCTAGAATTACAGAGAATCTTGAAGTGGTACTGAGGATCCTAAAGGCAATAGTAAATGCTGTGGGCTAGATGGGACATGCTTCCTTGGGCAGAAGGGCTGCTAATATTTAATGGTCTTTCCACTGTGGGTATCTGAGCAATAGATTTTTGCCAGTGAGCTAATTCCAGTACCTGTTATGGGGAAATTAGGAGAGGGGCCTTGGGGTCTGTCTCACTTTTTTGCCTAGGATGCCTAGGGTCCTATGGAGAGTTGCACACAGGAGTAAAAAGACCCCCAAACGTTATAAGTTAATTCTGAATAGAAAGTATCTTTTCACAATAGGCAAATTGATGGAAAGAAATAAAATACTTTTGGTATGGACCAAGAACTTTGTCAGAGATTTTGGAGACAACAACAAAGCTTCAGGGCAGTAGTGGCTGTTATTATACAAGGAAGCCCATCAGGGTAACTGTCTCGAAGGTTATACATGCGGTTTGACTATCTTCACTGAAATTTTAAGGTGCTAATTTAGGTGATAACTCTTATGGGTCTGCTTGAAATTTTCAAGTGGACAACTTCTAGAATGTTTCAGGGTGTTGTTTCATATTCTGAACAAGTGTAGACTGCTCTGAGAAGTGGCCTACAAATAGGGGTGAAAGTGCAGTATAATTAAAGCAGTGACTGTTGCAGATGGCTTTGAAAGATTGCTAAAATGCGCACAGTTGTAATATAATTTTAAAGCAGTTATGTCAGTATGGCAGTATACCACAAAAGGTCATTTCATCAGAAGTTTCTGACCAATAAAACTAATTGCTGTAATACTATATTTGCATGTTATTTCCTGTATGCCTTGGTAACCTTTTTAGAGAAGATAAATCAGGAGATGCATGGAAGCATTTATAGTTGGCGTGGTCCTTGACTTCTTTGTAAGTTGCTTATTGATAAGAATTGTCTAGTTTTGGTTTTGAGTAGTTTGTTTTTGAGTAATTTGATTAAATTGAGTAGTTTGGTTTTAAGTAATTTGGAAATCTCATGTTTTGTAGTGGTCTGACTTCTGATAAAAGTATTTATGCCCACTAGTGCTTGGAGGACTGTGGGAGAAAGGGAGAAGAGACTGAAGGCTTTAAATAGCTGTGCTGAATAAAATCTCAAAAGATCATGAATCTGACTGGAGTTCTCCATTGCATTAAATCTGTGGTGATATTTTCCTTCCTACTTCAGATTGAACTGTAAAAGCACCTTAGTCATCTATGAAATCAGGCAAGAAGATATATAGTAGTTACAGTAGTGACTTAGGAGGTCTAGGTTTTGAACGCTACTAGTGTCAGGCTTTCAGCTGCCCTGCTGCTTGTCTTTTAGTTGCATCTCTGGATTGAAATCTCTAGTGAAAATTTAATACTTTCTTTAGATTAGCATTTTTCTGATTTTTCCATCCCCTCCCCTTATGAGGTTAATCAGATTGCAGGTATTGGTAAGACTGAGAGAATGAATAAACAGCAGGTGAGGAACAAAAAAAGACATAAAACCGCTTGAGGCAGAAGGGTGTTAGGTTCCTATGGAGAGCAAGATTATGCAAGGTGTTGGTGGTGACTGTAAGGGACAGCAGAGAGAGATGGCCCATCAGGGTGGCTGAAGCAGTTTTGCAGTGGTGGCTGAAACAGTTGCAGTGAAAATGGAAGCAGAAACAGACTGATTCTTTTTCTGCTCCAGCAAGTTAGCTCTACTTTCTTACTGTTTTCTGTAAGAATCAGAAGAAATGGGGCATCCTCCTCTTGAATGAATGGGGAGGACAGTCGATGGGCCAACCTCTGCTTGTGCATGGGTTAATTTTTAAAACAGGCAAGCATGCAAGCTGCAGCAAGTTTTTGTTGTGGTATTTGTATTCACCCCCATTTTGGAAGCAAAATATTCATATAGCAATAAAGTCAATGAGCTTACATAGTGTTATACTGTTTAAAATGCTCTGTAAATCAAGAAGGCACAACCTACTATACCTTGAAGAATACACGGAACAGGTGCCCAACTGTATCTTTGCAGGCCTTCTTGAGCCACTGCATGAGCCACATGGCTCTTGAGCCATGGATTGTCCTCCTAAAAGCACATGAGCGAGATGCTAGGAGTGGGAGAAGAAAACTGGGGAAGTGCTAACAAGGAAGGTTCAGAGAGAAGGAAGGGCAGATGTAGAGGGAGAGGGAAGAAGGGGGAAAGAGAAACAAGCAGGCAAAAAAGAGTAGGAAGGCTCCCAAATAACTTGGAACTCAGTCAATCCTGATCAAATAAACTAGTACTAAAGAAAGGAAGTTGCCAATTTAATTTGTTGAAGGTTCTGTGAACCTGCATCTCCCCAAGGAGCACATCTTGCTTTTGTAGGT
Source organism: Pezoporus occidentalis (assembly GCF_034315485.1). Taxonomy (NCBI): domain Eukaryota; kingdom Metazoa; phylum Chordata; class Aves; order Psittaciformes; family Psittacidae; genus Pezoporus; species Pezoporus occidentalis. The sequence goes on from NW_026912995.1 coordinate 1,349,875, forward strand.
ATTGGAAGAGAAGCATGGCAAGAGTTGTTACTCAGTAAATTCCATAATGCTAGAAATGGAGATGATCTCTTAACAGTTTCAGTGATTAATTTAGAACAGATTAAGTCCTTCTAGCCAGTAGGCAGTGAAGTTCTGGAAGTTGTTCATGCAGGAGGTTGTGGAGACAGAGTATCAGCAAAGCTATCAGAGATGGACGCAACAAATTCGTGGACAACAGGTCCATAAACAGAGAGGAAAGTCAGGAATGTACCCTTTAGCACCTCTAATCTAGTGGCTGTGGATACTGTGGGAGTAACAAGGGGAATGGATTGCAGACAGTAGCCACAGTCATCTATTCTGAGAAGTACCTGCTTTTGCCACTGCCAAGAATAGGGCACTGAATTAGATGACTCCAAATGGTCTTTGCAAATTCTATGAGGAGTACCCACAAAATGACCTCCCTCCCCTACCCTGTCGTCCATCTTTCCAGCCCACTAACTTCAGTCTCTCTTCTGTTTCCTCGTTCCACTTGACATTGCTTTTAGCCACATAAAATGTTCAACTTCTGCCCTTTAAGGAACTGTTCTTTCCTTTTTATGCTTTGCCATTTAAAGCAAGCCCTTGTTTCCTGTTGCTCAGCCACTTCTGGCTTTTGTGAAGGGTTAACCTTAATATGTTTGTGTTGCTGAATTTGGACTATAAAATTTTCAGGGCAAAGCACCTCTTTCATTTTGTCTGTGTTTGCAAAGTGGTATGTAAATTTCCAGCTATGTTTAAATGTTCTTTAATAATAAAGTAGGTTTAGTCCTTGGGCTCGTAGATGTCTCCCTATCCCCCTTCCCCAAAAAATGAAGTTCTGCTTATGTTGCCACGTTGCATTTCTTTTTCCTTATCTGAGGTAAATAAGTGAGTTGTTTTATTCAGTAGCTATTCTGTTATCTTGAATATGTGATTTGGTTATTTTCTGGTTTTATGCACATCAAGGTTATCACAGCTGTTACTTTGTGGTACTACTGCATTGTAATAGGATATGTGTTTTGAGATATATTAGTATTGGGTTTTTTTTTCTTCCTGGGTAGTAGCAGAGAAATAATAAAGGTGTCCAATAGCTAATCTCTCTCTTTGCTGTCTTTGTGCTCTTACTTCACCTTCCACCTCAATAACTAGCAGGACTGTAGCCATTTGTTAGGGAAATATTAGTTAAATTGCAGAGCTATTACATGTGCTGAGACATTCAAATTTAAAGTACTTAGTATTCAGCGTGTGTACTCCTAATGACTAGAAATATTATGTTACATTGGAGGTTTTGTAATGTATCAGGTATGTCTTGTACATTGTTTTTTCCACAGAAGATACAAATTTTCTAATTTATAGATTGTAAGCTGTACTTTCTATGTTTCTTTACAAGGATTTTTGCTTTGCTTTTCATAGTAGAGTCTTACTTAAGAGGAGATGTAAAGTTCACACAAATAATTTAGCATTGCAATTGTTCGGGTGCATGTTTCACTGCAGTGCTAAGTAGCACAGAACTAGCCATTTAGGACATATTTAATAACTGGGAAAGACTGAAAAAGAGGGATTGGATAGTGGAGCCTTTTGTATGGTAACACTTTGCAGCGGGGGTGCAGTGAACTGGCAGGGTTGAGCTGTAGCAGCAGAGTAAAGGGCTGAGGGTGAGTGAGGATGTGCAGTGACCTCTCTCATGGCTGAACGTGGCTGAACAGCTGGATGGGATTTATTAGTGATTGACTTAAAGAGACATAAGGAAGGAGTGCTGATCAGGGTCTGGATCTGAGAAGGAGACTTGTCTGTTATATAGTGAAGTCTGCTCTATTTGCAGCAGTCTTCATCCGTTCGTAGTGAATGGGGTAAAAAGAGATGGAGCTAGAATTGATGCCTGATGACACATTAGGAAAGAGTGAAAATACAGAGTGGGTTAGAAACAGAGAACAACAAGGGAAAATCATTTTGCCAGATCCCTTTCCAGTAATAAACCTGCCAGTCTCTTGCACAGATTCTCAGCGCTCTCTCTGTACTTCTTTCCTAGGCATGCTCTTGATTACAATCCAGTGTGTCCCAAGTCACAGTGTGGTGTAAGTTCTGCAAGAGAGCTAGTGTGCCTGTTCCAGCCTATGGGAGCTGGGTCTCTTTCTGCAAACCATCACAGGGTTGTAAGGAGTAGAGTTGGTGTCTTCTGTTTCATTATCCTGCTGAGTTGAGCAAGTTCTGGTCCCTTCTCTTTCCTGATAGCTTCACTGATCCTTCAGCAGTAAGCCATTATATCTGTCAAAGTCTGCAGCCCATGCCTATAGGGAACTGAGGAGGCAAGGTTGTCCTGTTGCCAGAAAGAAAATGTTTTTGAGGAATCAAAAAATAAACAGGCAAAACCATTCTTGTTCTATTAATTTACTTGCAAATAAAGTAGCAGTGGTCAGCTCAGCTACTGAATGTGTATATAGATTTATTTGGTTTTTTTAATTGCTTAAGTATATGGATCACGCATCAGAGGAGCTTGATGAAAGGGAAAGAGGAAAGTGTTTTTAAATTACTTAAATGGGCAATTGGGATAATCCTGAGAGCAGGGTAACATAAGAATTGACATTTGTCATCCTACTTTGGTCATTAGAAAAGTTTATTATCTTCAAAGGTTTCTAGTCAAGAGTATGCATTTAAACTTCGCTTTGGGGAAACGAAGGCATTTGGCATGTGCAGTAGGTGAACCTGTGTGAGCATTTGCACAGCAGACAGCTGTATGACAGGCAAATGAAAGATTCTTTGGTCAGTATTTTTACTAGTCCTTTCATGTACACATTGAGTGGCACATCTGGAAAGTTATCTAGCTGCTGTTTTAGTAAATGGCTTCTTTTTGGAGGGAGAATCTTGTTTTCTGGGTATTAAAATAGTAATGGAATTGTGGTGTTTGCTTAGATTGTCTTTCCTGGAACATAACATGTCATATCCTAATGACGCACTAGGTCAAGTGCTGAATTTCAGTCCTTGCTGGAGATAGTGAATGAACTGTGTCTGGAAATAAGTGGTTTTGTATGTCCCTGTTCATATTACTGGAGTTCAAGGTCACTAGAAGAATTGTGGGTTTTAATGTACAATATTTATGATTTACCCATTTTTTCTAAGAAAGTGCTGGCACTGAACTGTGTGAGCACCTTGCTGTTTTATGTATAGCCAGTGATTTTCTCAGGTGGTTATACACAAAGAGGGTAAGCATTTCTTTCTTTTCTTCCTTTTTTCTTTGTCAATCACACTGAGGCAGTTGGATGGAAGAGGTTTTGGCTTCTGAAGGAAACATCTCTCTTTTTGTTTAGTGTTCTGGGGTTTATATAGGGTTATTCTCTAGTAGGGATTATATAATACGATTATGAAGTTACGGTCTCTTCCCAAGGACCACATATGTGATCTCTGGTCAGTAGGGAGAAACTCACACTTTTGACCTTTCTGTCTCTTTGGACCCTTTGATTGTTGGGCATAATGGTGCTTCTGAAATGGCTTAATTGTTCCGTTTGTGCTTACTCTGTTATTGCCATTTGATGCTGTCTCTCTACACACTGCCAAAAGTCCATGGTATATTACATTTTTATTGTTATGTAAAGCAGCTGTAAAACAAAGTGTGGTTGTGTAAGTGTATTTGAAATCTTTGCTATTGGCTACTTCATTTTTCCCCTTTATGTCTCCAGCTTTTACATTTATAGTTTTGCCACCACAGGGAGCTAATGAAAAGCAAACATATAGACTGTTTGTTTAATAATAATAATAATAATAATGCCATGCAGACACTCATTGCTTCCTTATTCATATTTATTATCTTGTTTCACAGTATAAGAAAAGCTAAGAGCTGTTGTGCTGGGGTGTTTTTTGGTGGGAGGATTGAAGGGGTTGTCTTCATGCATTGGTTTGATTGATGCATTCCTCTGATTTTAGGGAACTTCAACAACTGTAGAGCAAGTTAGCAAATAGCAGACAAAGGCAGGTGAGAGATAAATGCATTTGCAGTAAGACATTGATCCAGATGAGGGGAAGTCTGAGCTGTTTTGTTATTTTTAATACTTGCGTGCCCTTAGGGAATCAGTCCTGTGTGCATCCCTAGCACATTCACAGGATTGTGAAAGGTGATGTATTTTATGTGTTCAAGTTTCTCTTTACAAGTAGTACTGAAGAAAAGGGCTTAAATTATCCTATTTTTTGGTTGTTCCTGTACCTTTTTGGTATGTAGCAGAACTGCATGTTTCAGTAGTAAAATTATGAAATACACGTATTTATTAAGGGTCTGTTTTTCAACAGTAGCTGTTTACAGTAAGAGTACTTGTTGAGATGATGAGTCTCTTGATCATTCTTTGCCCTGGTGGGAAAAGTGTGAAAAATAGTACAAGAGCCACTGGGGCAGCCTCTCTCACAACTTTTCATTCATGTTGGTCACAGCTGCTAAGGCATTTTTAATAAATAGATCTTCCCTTAGTTTAAGCTATTTTTCTTCTCTACCTGGGGCTTGCATAGCTTAGATCCTGCTTTCCACTCTATTTGGAAAGGTACATGAACTCAGTCACCACTGAACCAGAGCTGCCTTCTTTCTGTAGCCTGTGCTTGGGGAGGCATACCTACTTGCTGAGGTATTTGGATTAAAGGAACAGAAACAACATATAAAGATTAAAAGATACTCAGGAGGGTAATGTGTACTTGAATTTTGCCAGCAGCTAAAGGTAAATCCCTTATAGTAAGGAAGGCTCTAAATAGTGCCTTTCAATATTTGTTTTGCGGTAGGTGAATTGTTCAAGAAAAAAGAAAATATAATACAGCTGCCAGACTTTAGAATAAATGAAGTAGATTTTATCTTGGTTTTTTTTTCTGCCCACCGTTTCATTTTGCAAATTATGAAGTAATTCATAATAATCTACAAATTTTGGAAGAGCTGTACAACAGCTCTAAGAGAACGGTGTTGCATCAGGTCTGCTTCTTGTTAGTGGTGTGTTTAGAGCATGCATGTATGTGAAAATAACCCTTTTACATTCACTTACCAGAATGTGGTTGTATTTCTGAGAAAGAAAAGGGTTATTTTTTCTTTACTTTTTTCCTGCCCCAAATGTGCAAAAATAGATGTATGGAAAAGAATTGTTGTAAGAAGAGCTTTCCTTTTCTTCAGCATTTAACTTGCAGAAGTTCACAGAATACACATTTTCCTAAACTTTGAACATTGCATCACAGAGGAGAAGCACACACAGGCAAGTCTTAAGTATGGGCAAAACAGACACCAAGGAGAATGCTGACTTGCCACATTAATCCCAGTGATATAAAGGTTAAGGCCAAACTTCTTGTGACTGCAAGTAAAAGTTAGCTGGGACCAGTGCTGCAATGTTGTGTATTCTTGTAATCATTTTGTAGAGAAAATAATATAATTCTAGATCTGCCATTTTGGAAGAGTATACTAGAGTGTGTGTTCTGAACAAATATCTAAGCAAAGGGGTTGAAGTGAGTTAATTCTCTTCAACCTTGGCTCGTCTTTCCGCACATCTGCGGAAAGTAACAGTAGCTGTTCATTTTAACTGCCACTGAGCTGTTGGTATAGCTATGTTAGTGGTTAGTATAGCTATGAAGGCATACAAATTTTGTGTATGTACATGCATATTAGAATGTTTATAACACATGCATATATACTCAGATTTTATGTACGAAATAGTGCCTATGATCAGAATGAGATATAATTGTACCTTTATCACCCAAATTTAAGATGTATAACATTTTCAGAAACCTCAATCTGAATGTCATCACACTCAGTTAAGAGACCTCATTTTGTATTTCACTCACCTGGGTTTCTTTTTTCCATTCAGTCCGTCAGCAAGTCAGAACTAATTGTGCTCTTGTGCCCTTGGCTAATCACAGCAGACTGGGGGTTTCACCCAGTCTTTGCTGAGTTTTGACTTGGAAAAATGAACTTCTTAAACGTGTAAGAACACTTTGTTTCATAAATGTTTCATTGGTGAAAATATACCTTTAAAAGAATAAAATAAAATCTGACCCGAATGACATGTATTGTTAACAAGAGTTTCTCTGCTCCAGAAATTCATTTTCAGGTTTGCAAAGCTGGTCACATATAGCCTTTTCACATGTAATTAATGTATATTAGTGATGCCAGTGTAAAGATCAAGGATCCCATGATACTGCAAAATGAAGCATTGCGATGTAAGCGTATCTTCCCTCAAGTACAGTGTCATTTCCATTAAACATAAGAACCACAGGTTTATTCCACATGAAGAGGTTGTAGTCCTTATTGAAGTAGCATAACATAAAAGGACTATCATCTTGGATTTCTCAGATCCATTGGTTTTGTATTTATTCTTGTGATTTTCAGTACCAAGACTGGGAGAGAGGTTGAGCCAAAGTCATGCAAATATCTTTCATGCATGCTCTATGAATACTTGACACATGGCTAAGATTTCATACAGAAACTGCCAGAATTCTGAAGTAATTTTTTTCTGCATTCTGTGTTTTTATTTGGATGATTTGATGCTAGTTTCCGTGCAGCTAACTGCAGCAGTGTCTCTGTCACTAGAAGGTGAGGAAAGTTGGAATTGGGCTCATTAAGACACAGTGCAGGCTGGTATTGGATCTAAGGGTCGGTAACACTTGTATTTAGGCATCAGTTGTATAGCTGAGGCAATACAAAAACTCTGTAGTTTCTGTGGATTGTCCTTTTCTGTCATGTGTTTACTAAATGGAGCAAGGTTTCTAGTGGAATTTTAACATCAGTGTCATCAGTCTGTAATCTGGTGAAGTCTCTCTGAGATCTACTTGCACTGCTTTATGAATTTAATGCCTCTATGTAGAGATCCCTGTGTTATGAAATATCCCTATTTTAGGAAAAGTTTTGGTTGAAGTCATGCTTGTGTTTGGTGTAGCTTTCACCTAATCAATGGTAGTTAAATACAAATAATACAGGTACACTCTTCCTGCAAGGGCCCAGAAATATTATTGCAAAACTGTGGCATCAAATCTTTTTAAACCATTCATCCTGACGATGGCACCTGAGAATTCGCTTATGCTCACAGAGTAACTTGGAACTGTTGACTGTAACTCCTTCTATAATGAGGTTTAAAGTAGCATGTTGAATATGTGTGATATCAGAGGTTAGAATCATAGAATCATAGAATCGTTAGGGTTGGAAAGGACCTTAAGATCATCTAGTTCCAACCCCCCTGCCATGAACAGGGACACCTTACGCTAAATCATATCACCCAAGGCCTCGTCCAACCTGGCCTTGAGCACTGCCAGGGATGGAGCATTCACAACCTTCCTGGGCAACCCATTCCAGTGCCTCACCACCCGCACAGGAAAGAATTTCCTCCTTATATCCAATCTAAACTTCCCCCATTTAAGTTTTAACCTGTTACCCGTGGTCCTGTCACTACAGTCCCTAATGAAGAGTCCCTCCCCAGCATTCCTGTAGGCCCCCTTCAGATACTGGAAGGCTGCTATGAGGTCTCCACGCAGCCTTCTCTTCCCCATGCTGAACAGCCCCAACTTTCTCAGTCTGTCTTCATACAGGAGGTGCTCCAGTCCCCTTCTCTGGACTTGTTCCAACAGTTCCATGTCCTTTTTATGTTGAGGACACCAGAACTGCACACAATACTCCAGGTGAGGTCTCACAAGAGCAGAGTACAGGGGCAGGATCACCTCCTTCAACCTGCTGGTCACGCTCCTTTTGATGCAGCCCAGGATATGGTTGGCTTTCTGGGCTGCAAGCACACACTGAAGCCTGCTCATGTTCATTTTCTCATCAACCAACACCCCCAAGTCCTTCTCCACAGGGCTGCTCTGAATCTCTTCTTTACCCAACCTGTAGCTGTGCCTGGGATTGCTCCGACCCAGGTGTAGGACCTTGCACTTGGCATGGTTAAACTTCATGAGGTTGGCATCAGCCCACCTCACAAGCATGTCAAGGTCCCTCTGGATGGCATTCCTTCCCTCCAGGGTATCAACCGAACCACACAGCTTGGTGTCATCGGCAAACTTGCTGAGGGCGCACTCAATCCCACTGTCCATGTCAGCAACAAAGATGTTAAACAAGACCGGTCCCAACACCGATCCCTGAGGGACACCACTCGTTACTGGTCTCCAGTTGGACATTGAGCCATTGACCACAACTCTTTGTGTGCGGCCATCCAGCCAGTTCTTTATCCAGTGAGTGGTCCATCCATCAAATTGATGTCTCTCCAATTTAGAGATAAGGATGTCATTTGGGAAAGGTCAAACACTTCGCACAAGTCCAGGTAGATGACATCAACTGCTCTACCCCTGTCCATCAGTTCTGTAGCTCCATCATAGAAGGCTGCCAAATTGGTCAGGCAGAATTTCCCCTTAGTGAAGCCATGCTGGCTGTCACCAAGCACCTTGTTGTTTTTCATGTGCCTTAGCATGCCTTCCAGGAGAATCTGCTCCAGGATTTTTCCAGGCACAGAGGTGAGACTGACTGGTCTGTAATTCCCTGGGTCATCCATTTTCCCCTTCTTGAAAATGGGGGTTATATTTCCCCTTCTCCCGTCATCGGGCACTTCACCTGACTGCCATGATTTCTCAAATATGATGGCCAGAATACAGGTTCAGGTGACACGACATGTGAGGTTCTCTTACTTTGCTTTTTTTATTGTCCATCTCCTTCACTATCATCTTCAGCCATACATGCTGCTTTTCATTTGGTTAGAGGTTGGTTGGTTAGTTGGGGCTTTTTTTTCTTCCTCAAATATAGGCATGCCAGCGTTGAATAGGGGACCATTTTTTAACACTTGTAGTATTTGTTTTCTCATAAGCTTTTATGAGAGGCTTTTTTACTTCCTTCTTCATCTTTCTCAGATTCTCCTCATAGGCAGGCAGGTATACTCTGGAAGAATACAGAATGAAATACTTCAGTCATTTACTTCATTCTGCACAGAATGCTAGTGTAAAAGAGAATAAATTGGAAACATCTGTTTTCTTTTTCTCATACTAGAAGAACAAAGAGATGCTCGATTGAAATCAAAGGTGTCAAGTATAATAATAAAGGAAGGTATTTTATGTGTCTTTCACACATATAAACAGTCTATGGATCTTACTGTCACAGGAAATCATTGAGACCATGAACATGACAGAATTTGAAATAGAATTGGGTAGGCATGTGGCTATCATGAATGTTTCAAAAATCAGTCTTGTTAATTATGGTGATTTTGGAGCAATATTAAACCCATGCTCCTAGGCTTAAGTAAGTTTATCTGGAGATGTGATATCCGAAAAGCACACTTTTTTGTGTTCCTTTGAGTTGAACTTTCCTATAGACTAAAATTTACTTGAATTCTGAACATTTATTGGAATTATTTTTGTTCAATCCCAGTTTGTACATATACAAGCATTTTTTCCCTCTCTTTTCCACATACACATGTACACACCCATCTTATATCTACTGAGGACTGGATATCCTCCTCACATATATTCTCTGTCCCTTTCTGTGCCACTATTCCATGTATCTGTCCATATCAGCTCACCCCAGGAAGGACCATTATGGATCATGTCTGATTAGGTTGCATGGGAATACCTATGGAAATGACCTACAAAGTGAGCAATAGAATCCAAAGACTTATGAATGATTAATGCCTACACAGAGCAAGAACCATAACGTTGATTAAACTTGAGTATGCTGTGACGAGTGAAATCACTATTTCTGCAAAGGAGGTGATAATGGTAGCAGGTTCTTTACCATGTCTTGGTTATTTTAGTAAGTGGCACTTCAAGTTATGGAATTAATTCCACAGAGTGGAAAAATATCAGGAGTGAAGTAATAGAAATGTTAAAAGGTTTGACAATTTAGTTGACATTTATGCCTGCAAATCTCGGCAGGGCTTTAAAGCACGCAGGTCCTATGTGTTGGGGCCAGGGAGGAGAAATATCTTCTAAATATGATAAAGTTCTTGCTTTAAAAACAAAACAGAAAAAAAAAAAAACAAAACAACAAAAAACCCACAAAAACACAAGAAAAAACAACCAAAAAGCCCCCCCCCAAAAAAAAAACCCCACCAAACCTGCATCTGTGGAATCAGAAAGAAAATTAAAAAATAATTGAGCAAAAGCCTAACAGAGACAATAATTAGAAATCCTTGTGCATTAGCCAGAATATACCTGGTCTTCAGATTCTCTTACTGGGAGTTTAGGAAAGGGGACTTGAATAAATAATGTGACTTCAAAGGAAAGAACCTTAAAATGTCTTCTGTAGAGAAATTCGGCTCTCTGCAGAGCTATGTGCTTTCCTCTATAAGGTTGTGCTCTTCTGTAATTATCTAAGATATACAGTCAGGTTAATGACAATAGCAAAGCTTATTGCTTGTTTCTAAGATGCTCAGCAGCAGTACTGATTGATTACAGACTCTGGGAGTTTATTCTTCCAAAAAGAATACAATGTTCCGGCTTTTTCATAGGATGCACAAGCAACAAGGATGCTTTCAGAAGTGTCTTTGCTGACAGTAAGTGTGCAAATGGGGAATGCCATAATTACTGACTGGGCTAAGTGTAATGAAGCAAACCCGCAGTCAAAGTGTTTTGCAGCGATCTGGCTTTTGCAGTCACTGCTGGTTTTTTTTTTCAGGTTCCCAGAAGAGATTTCTCTCCTGCCTTGCATATGAATTTGTTCTGCTAAATTTGATGGACATTTTGTCATTGTCTTCAGCTCGTCCAGACTGATGTAGAAGAATTGGCTTCTAGACAGATAACTTGACAAATGTATTTGCTTACAGGGCAGATCTTTAGCACTGCATGGTCTGCTGCAAACTTCTTACTTTGACAGTAGGGAAGAAACTTGCTCTTTACTGGCTTAGTGCTCATTATGGGCATACTTGTGGTGGTAAGTCTTCCCATTGTGAAAAAGGAAGGGCAGTATGTTTTTCTGGCATTTGAATGAGAAAAAGGCTTAATATGAATGCATATAAAATACTGTCTTTTCCATCAACTTTTGTGTAATGGTGTCCACTGTCTCAAAAAGAATATTGGAGAAGTATGTGAAGTTTGGAGAAATCAAAATTATTAAAAAAGCAACTGGAATTCTTATGTGAAGACAGGAATTGTTTCCTTCAGAAAATAGACTGAATATTTATTTTCCTTATTTTTATTCTCTAGAGAAAATAGGTGGGAAGCTTATCTTCCTCTGTTCTCTAATACAAGAACAAAGGCAAATGGAATGAGATTAAAAGATAGAGAAATTGAATTTATTTCATTTTTTACAGAATGAAATTAGACACGGGGATTCCATGCTCTATTACATTGCTGAAGCCAGGAATTCAGCAAGCTTCTAAAAGACTCAAATTTCTGTGGAGGGCAAAACCAAACAGAATTACTGCATCTTACTTCCCTTATTTCAGAAGGGAAACATATTTGCCTGTTTTGCAGGCTCAGTCAGTTACCTCTGAGGATGTTCCTACGGTAGGGGAAAGCAGAAGACCTGGCACGAGTCTTCTAATGCATATCTCTGCCCCATTTGACACTGGAAACCAGTGAGACACAAGGTGTTGGAATATGTGGGCTTTGAATCGGATCCAGCATGGTAATTTTCTGTATTTCTTTTGATAAGCTGGTAGAATTCTGTGACAAAGAACTCTACTACAACTCTACTAGAGTATTAGAACAAAGTTCTGTGACAAAGTTTGGATTTGACCTCTGATCAAAGTCTCTGTTGTAATACTACTTCTATTATACTAATGGGTGGGCTGAGCTTTATTTTAACATTGTTTTATAGGAGAAAAATCTGTAGAAAAAAGTCCTTGTGAGTTATGTTATAGAAAGGTTTGTGCATTATGAAGCACACGTGTATATGTATAAATGTGTGACAAAAGCAGCTTTTAGAGTAATTTACAAAAGCATTTCCTGTAATGGTTTTGTCCAATTAGTATCCCAAAGAATTGTTTTAAAGCTGAAAATGAGTGTGCACATACTTTGGTGTCTTACTGTAGTGTTTAATTTTGACGTTGCCTGATCAAATTTCAAGTTTGTAGTAATATTAACTCATGGCTTTTAAGTTATGTGTGTGACATGTGGGTTTACATACTTTTATACAGAGTGAATTAAGAAGTCATTTCAGTATTGGATAGTTTGCTACTCTGTTATCATCCTACCATTGGGATGATTTTTTTGTGTATGATCTGTTTTACTCTGCTATGACAGGCATATGCTCAGCAGAAAAGAGCTATTTTCAGTTAGTTTGCCTTAACTGGGAAAACCAAGAGTTGTTGGTTGTCTTCTCATAACTTTTAATTGCGTTGTATTAAAACCCGGGTATAAGGCAAAAAAATTATTAGGAGTCTGTGTAAATGATGGGAGTGCCAGCTGCCTTTGGAATTTGCCCATTCTTACAGATTTATTAAGAAGGCTATTTTGTGTGTATTCTAAGGGCTTTATTTACTGGCCTTTCTGAGTTGAGATCTGGACATACAAACTTGCATAGAGATATTTATGTATTTTATTTTACCTTAACAGTTCCGGTGGGATTGCCTAGGCTGCCTGAGGGATTTTCCAGCATAGTGTAAATAGTATAAATATTTTGAACATCTTTATTTCACGAAAAGGAATATTTGAAATGCCTTTTAGTGAGAAAATCAAAGTGAATGAAGCTGTAGTGACTGAAAGCAAATCATTTTTCTTTGTTCTTACAGTGCTTTTCCCTACCTTCATACCCAAATTCCATGATTTATAGCTAATGATAGATTTATTCCTCTTCTTACGTTGTTATGTATGTAAAATTACATCAAGCATGGGTATTAAGGCTGTCAGTTCTTCCAGGTGGTTTGTCATGCTACTGTATGCTATTATGCCGGTTTCCTATTTCTGCCTAATTAGAAGTAACATGTTTAGTTTTTCTTCAAAAAGATAATGCTGTAAAACGAGGTGCAAGCTGTACATCTATCTCTGTGTCAGTGTTACAGTTCCGTAGGCATGCTTCTTTATTTCTGTTGCCACCTGCATGGAAATGGTTACAGCATAACAGAAGTGATGACAGCTCTCAAAACATACCCAGGAACTCCCTCCTGATCTTGTCACTTTTTCCTTAAGGTGTTACTTGTAACAATGCTCAGGTTAAAAGGTTAGACAGTGTAAACAGCTGTCTTTAAAACACTTGCATGGGTCTGTGAGGTGTGCTTCATGCCTCTGGGAAATGTAACAGATGATCTCATGCTAGCACTGCTACCAATTAAAATATTAACACCATCCAATAAAGAAATGCGATCTACTAAATGTCACTAAAAAAAATTCTCTGAACTTCATGAGTTGCACAATGGGTTTATGAAGAAAATATGTTCTTTGATGGCTAGAAAAGCCTCCAGACCATGGGAACATTCCTGAAGTATTATTTAACATCAGTGTTGTCAGCTGATTTCAGTGTAAACTTAGCATGCTTATTTTTCTTTTCATGACAGTGAAAGGTTGAATCTTAGTTTGAACATGATCAGCCGAAGGAGCAAAGTTCCCAAACTGTGTGGAACCAAGGGTGATGTTGAGGATGCCTGGACTCACCATGCTCCCTGGCAGTTCCCTTTTACATCCATGCTGTGGGCCTCTGTCAGCACACTTAACTGCCACTAGTGGTGGTGTCTTTCCAGTTACTACATTGCTAAGACCCCTCTCTTTGGTAGACATGAGGGAGGAGCAGGTACCGCTATTATGTGTGTGAATGTGGTGTGCTTCTTATAACACGTGTAAGTGATGTAATGCCCTATGCTGAAACTCTTACTGCCTGGCACTTCATTGCCTTTAATGTTTCCTTATGTTCAAGAGATAATTCCAGACAGAAATGTGATGAAGTGAAGGAAGTTTGAAAGTCAGTGATGTGGTTTTTTTTTGCTTTGGGAGGAAGTTACTCAATGTCAATTGCCAAATAGGGTTCTGGAGGAAAAAAGACAATCTGTGAAGGACAACAAAACTGCAGGAAGCTACCACAAATGCATGTTCAGGCTGTCTTTACATGTGTGAATACACTATCAAAGAATCCAAAGCTTATTTTGGAGTTTAAATCCCTTGAAAGATTTGTTTTGTTTTTCAAGCTTTTGCCCTCATGTCAACTTCAGAATAATATTTACATATGTATCTGCTACAGGAAATGCTGATTAGTTATTGTGACTGGCTTGTGTTTGCAACTGTTATTAATGAGAACAACTTGCTGTGGTATATAAACAGTTTTTAGTGAGTGCTGTGTAGCTGGCTGGCAGCTGTGCTGTATTAGAGTGTAGATAATCTTGTTTTACTTAAAAAATAGTAAGCTCTTACCTCGGATCTCAGATAAAATTTCTAGTCTGTGAATGTCAGTTTCAAAACTCAAAGGTGGGGTTTTCAAATTCCTTTCCTGCTAGGCAGCTTGATAGTAGTTCAGAACTCTGAAAACGGGGAAGGAGATGCTCTGGATAGTGCAGCATAACTGAGAATAATTTATTTATATTTTGAGATGAGTATCCACATTCTGGTTTGGTATTGGGTGCTTTGTGTAACTTTGCTGTTACCTCCTACAGTGAGGTAGGTGATTCCAAATGCAGTGATCTTGATTTATTTACTGAATGGTAAAGAAAGGAAATTAACGTAAAGAGTTTCATGTAGTCAAAGAAGAAAGGAAAGATCCAGATCAGGGTTTTTTTCTCTCTAGGTTTCATGCCTTGTTAAGATACATCCTTCAAAACATAGTATGTTTTGATTTGCAACATATTACTGGTATCGGCCTTGGTATGCTGCAATATAATGATGGGAAACAATATAATGATGTGAAGCCAAGATAAAGGGGTGACCTGGTTCTCTAGTTAAGTGATGTTGACTCCAATGGGAAAGAGACTCTAAGACTCTACTGGTTGATTGGCTGATGGATTTGTTTTAATTTGTAGCATGTGTTTAGGGGAAGTTGGTAGTAGGTAGGTGGTGGGACAGGTGGATCAGTTTTGGAATATGTGATATATGAGCAGGGTTTTTTTCCTTAGGTTATGTTCTCTTGAAAGCTTGAAGTTGCGTATAAACCAGCAGTCTTAAAACACTGCATCATCTGTTCTGATTAGACTTTAAACAGAATTCCTGTAATTCAGTACAAGAGAAATGGTAGCGTGTCTCTAGTCTGGGAATGCATTGCCTGCTGACTTTAAAATAGCCCTTTTCTTCCCCATGGAAGCAAGAAAGCTAGCTCAAAGACACAGCTGGGTGAAGCCACAAGAACCACGTCCTTATTAGTTTGAGGAGTTTGAGTCTTGTATGCTTTCAATTTTCTGCATAGCAGGGGTGTCTTGCCAAATGTTGCACATAATCTTTAACATTCTGGGGCCAGTTTTTCCAAAGTGGTTTGTAGTTGCTGTTGCCCTTTTGATGTACGTTATTCAGCATATGCAGTTCTTGATCTACAGAATTGCGAGTTACATAATTAAATCAATAGGGCAAACTGATGATAGAGTCCAAGATAACCAGTCCCTTCTGTTACCTCAGTGCTGGATAGGTAGGCTTAGCAAATCAGTGGGATCTTTTCCCACCTCCCCCAAACAGGGCAAGTGACTTTTGAAGAGATGGAAGCGTCCAGATTATGTAGTTCCAAACTTAGCAGTTTTACAATTGATGTACTACAGGGTGCCTAAATATTTATGATGTGCTGGGCTTGTTTTTACCCATTTATTGAGACCAGCTTTCATATTCGTACACCAACAGGGACAGAATAGGAGATGGGCATGGAGGACAAACACAGATATAGCTCCCAGCTTGATTCTGGAATGGCAGGTTAATTGGGTTGGCTTTCTGTAATCCTTAGTGGATAAAGCATGGTATTTAGGGGAGAGCCCCATATCACTTAATATAGCATAGTTAGGGCTGCTTCTGGGAGGAGTGGGTTTCATTGAACTGTTTTGTTGTCAGAGAGGGCAGTTTCTTTTCTGCACCTGAAGAACCTACTGTGTTCCAATAACTGCCAGGAGGAAGCAGAGCTTTTGTTTTCTTTTGAAGGGTATGCCAGGTCTGAGGTAATGAGCTTCCATGTTCGTTAATAGTATTGATTTTCTTTTATTGTCTTTAAGTAAAAGACTCAATGTGATGGTGGGCAACCACTTGAAGAGTATGTTTGCTTTATGAAAGCATTAGTTACAGAAAGGAATAGGTTTACTAGTTCTAGTTCTATACCAACTTCCAAAAACCTAGAATGTGAAGAGGCCCTAAGCAAAAGGTGTAGTTGCAAAAACAGTGCATTTGTGAAATTGCCTGGTTTTGTTTACCGATTGTAAATTACACATCTGTGCCATAAATACTAAACTTGAAAATGAGGTCTGATGATATGAAGGAATTTCTGTCCTCATGTTGGCAGCTAATAGTCTAGTTGACAAATGGCAGGAAGGAAGCATGTAAAAATAACACAAGGTTAAGTTGGCAGAGCACAGTTTCTACCATCACATCATCTTGTCATTTTAAGTAAGTCGTTGCTAATTGTTAGGCAAGTCAGATTCTCTTCTACTCTTTCCTAATTTGTTTTATTCTTTCTTATGCAGGGTATTGCTTAATGGGAGATGCAAGGTCAAATATAAGCCAGTGCATTTTAATTTATTTAATTTTTGGTCATGGTGTCAAGCTGTAACTATGAGGAGGAAAGGAAAATGGATTTGCACACAATGCAAATCATTTAATTGACTACTTAGTTTGGCATTTTCTGTATTTGCATACTGTACATACTGAAGTGATAGACTTGCAGAAACAGTCTCTCTGCAGTCATGTTAAAGACTGAAAATGTTCCTACACATAGTGGGACAAACTTCCAGTGCTTTGGGGTGGAGAAGGCTAGGAAGAAGCCTCTGCAAAGGAAAACAGAAGCCTTTGAAAGCTGAGCAGGCTGTATTTCTTTTCAGTTTTGGAACCAATTCTAAATGGATTAATTTCTCTTGAATTTTTTTTGAGGACTTGCTCCTAAATTGAAGTGATTATTGTTTTAAACTAAATAGAATTGCAGCACACTCTTGAGAATATCATAAGTCTCCTTCTGACCTCCCTGTTAACTGAGATTTCATTTTAAATCTTTGAAGCCTGGTTTAAAAATCAAACTCTACAGAGAAGTTATTCAAGAGGGTTGGCCTTTTCACCAAGTGCTTTAGGAGTAACTTCACAGTAATATTTTGCAGAGACTGAAATATTTCAGGTGGTGGTCCTGAATTTGCAAGTACTCCTGGGCATTTCTCTTCCCATTGTAATTGTAAAGAGTGAGATCTTGGCAATGATAAGGCTCTTGGTAGTTGTGATGTTATTGCCAAGTATTTTTTATGTGAACTGGAAAACCTAGTGAGTTGGGTTGTTTTTTATTTTCCATAAAGAAATCCCCCTGAAACAGATTTCCTTGAAGTCTCATAAATCCCTGCATAACACCTTATCAGCTCCATTATCAGAGTTATTTAGTGATTTAGTTCCTTGTAAGCATGTAATTTGCTGCACCATTTATCCACCAGTTTAAGCTTTGTGCAATATATGTGCAATTTTTCAAACCTCCCCTCCCCAATTTTACATTAGTCTGATACTTAGGGGAAAAACTTTCCCAGATGCTAGAACAGAAATTTTGTGCGTGCTCTTCTCTGTTAGAAATATGGTGGGATTTGTAAGGTACTTCCCCTTGTGCAATAATATTGTGACTGCTGTTATTTAAGGCAGAAAATATAGAGCCTTCAATGAGTTACAAGAAAAATGGTAATATTTATTGCTTTGTACCTGAAAACCTTGCCCATGAACATGCATTAGAAGGAGAATTAAGTTCTGTTTTCTCAACTTTATAGTTTGGATTTCTCTAGCAATAGAATGTTCCGTCTTTGCTCACTTACATCTCCTCTCTCTCATTTGATCCTTCTTATGTTTTGATTAAAGCCAGCTGCAGCTTTTTCTCTTGCTGTCTTTTCCATGTGTATATGATTGAAATCATAGGCATTTCACTTATGGTCAATCTATCAGTTTTAGCTAATGTTAACACAGAGGAGCAGCTTGGTTGTGCATAATGACACAGGGTAAAAAATATCATTCCAATTCACATAGTCATGTGGTAATTCAGTGTATTACCTTTAACTTTGCATGGTTGCCCAGGAGGAGTTCTGTTGTGTTGTGATTTTTTTCTTTCTTTTACTTTCATTTCCAAGCTTTGACTAAAACAGGGAGGCAAAAGAATGATATCCCACTTTTAAATTATTTGTCTGAAAAATGGCAATTAAATGGATCACCCAGGATATCCTTTTAACTACTTCTGTCTTGTCTGGTTGAATTTCTTCCTAACAACTGTGTAACATTTTAATGCTTATTTTATAATTGAAAAACCTGTGTAAGTTCTGTACACAAGTCTTTGGATTGCATTGTAGCATGCTAAGCATAGTGAGGTCCTGTCTGAATGGAGTGTCTCAGTGCTATAGTAATAACAATAATAACATATTTTGGTAGCTAAAGCATATGTGGAAGGTGACAGTTTGCTTCTAAAATTAGAGCTATGCATTAATATGAAGGTTTTGAAGTGACATTGCAGTCAAAGGATTAGCTGCTTGTTTGGTTGGTTGTTTTTAACTCTGTTCTTTGACATTCTCATTTTTAACACTGTTTGCTTAAAGATCTGGAGAGCAAAATTTCCTTGACAAAGGGATTTTGTAAGTATGTGGTTTTTCAGTGGCTAAGCTAGATGAGCTGTTCTGACCCTACACCTGCCTCCCCCAGTGAGCCAGGATTTCTGGGTTTGCTTTGCAATCTCTGTGCCAGATTCAGCCTAAAAATGCAGGTAAGCAAACTCAGCGTGGACCCACTTATGGACTACCGGAAAAGAAAGCATATTTACCCTGAGGTCAGGAGTGGGGTGGATTAGGAGGGAAAATTGGTGTGCACCAGAACAATATGCTGCCTTCCTGCCAGTCAAAAATTCTAAAGCATTTTGGGCTTGCATGGTTAAAAATAAAAGAAGGAAAAAAGAGACCTTCTAACATTCAACTCAGTATTTTCTAAAGCTGCCTAGTCGGGCGATGTGTACATCACCAAGGTGCTATTCCGTGTTTGGTCTTTCACTGTTCTTTGCTACAAAATAAAACAACAAAAATTTGGTGTTGCTGTCAGCTTTTAATGGCACAGCTTTACACTGGAGATCATTAGATTCTCTGCCACCTTGGAATTCCCATGTGCTGTTAGTATGTTGTTTGCTTTCTGGTTTGAGCTGTGTCCCTTGGAAAAGGTCATGTCTGCAGTGTTTTTGGAAATTGTATTTATTTTCCACAAGTGTGCAACTTCAAAATAGCTTAGCTACTTGCATCAGACTTTTCCTGTTCAGGGCAAAATAGCCTCAAAAATAGCTTCTAGGGGATATGGAGTAGTTGGAGTGTGAGTTTGTGGTTTCGTTACTTGCAGTTTGAACTGAAACATATTTTAGTTTTTCATTAACTGTTATTTACTTCAGCATACCATGCAATTGCCCTTCTTCCCATCACCCTGACGGATAGACATCTCTGGCATTTTTAAACTACTCTGCAAAATTAGCTGTTAAAAGGAATATGTGCTGCTGTGGGTATGTCACAATATTAACCTGTAGCATCAACTGATTCTGATTCATATATCACTACAGTGATCTGCTGTTGTGTGTTTTCTGTATCTCAGAGAAGAGGAACTAAAGTATTCACCAGGCTGTATCATCACTAGAGGAAAAGCTTATGTTATATTATCATTTGGTCAACTCCTAGAAAGTACTAGGTAGTTTCCAAACGTACTAGCAAGTTGACAGACAGTGGACTCTTTCTGAGTCATTCTCCTGAAAAGTACCAGCAGTGTGTTCCAAGGGATTTTTGTACATTAAATATATGTGGTGAATACCAAAAGTCCTGCCTTCCCTCTGTGGCATATGCATAATTTGAGTGATTTGCCCAGGGATGCCTGGGCAGAGGGAGGGAGCTGAGTTTGCGTGTGCAAAGTATCGGGGTGGTATCATGTAATTCAGGCCTGTGGTGTAGGTTGTTTCTCCCTGGCTTAATACAGGAAAACTACAGGCTGGCTGTTCTTGCAGACTGTCTGTCATTTGGCCTTTTCAATACATGAAAAAGTGTGTCTCTGTGTGTCTTTTCCTGAACACTTAATCTCTGAGACAGAGTTCTATGTTTACAGTTGCTCAGTACTGCATGGCATCTGAGCATGCAGCAGATTTACATGGGCATCATTCTGCTCCCCAGCCTTTGCTGCAGGCATTCCTAACTTACCTGTTTGGTTTTTAAGTTTAAAAGAACATACTGCCTGTCAGCAAAGGGAGGCAGAGGAAGATAAGGGTTTTCCAAAGTGACAAAAGGCTGGTTAGGACTTGGCCCAGGAAGAACTTTGAGCTTCATCTGACCTGTGCCAAGGCTTTCTCTCAATCTTGCATTTACCAGGAGGATTCAGACTGCTGCTTGTAGACTTGGGAAGTTAAATAGTCCTTGAACAAAAACTACGTGCGCACTGGGTAGTTTCCTAAGGGCGTTATCCTCATAACATCTGTCCAGAGAAGCCCATCAGCAACTTGGGAATGATCAGGAATAGTTGCTACAGGGGGTACAGCACATCTTCACTAAGCATATCACTGTTTTTCAAGGGAAGAGAGTTCTCAGTTGCACTGTTGTGTAACACATGCTGCCCAGTATGATAATGATGGGTTGGGATTTTTCCAGGTTTTTCAATGTCATCTTTTGCTCTGCATTACTGGTTTTTGTCTCATTACTTTCTGTGGAAGTGAAGAAGTTGTTGGCTGTTGAGCTCGGTACAGAAAGCTGCTGTTCTTGTACTCTTGTCTTGCAGTGGAAACAATTTCTATTTAGTTGGTTGAAATTGTCTTCCCAGTGGTCATATATTGGACAGGTTCAAAATGCTGCATTAGATCTAGACACTTAATTTGAGCAGTGGTGACACACAAGCAAAACAGCAGCTGTGCCTGTGAACCCTGTATCTACGCATCAGTGAATTTCTTTTTGAAGCAGAAATTGCAGGGATTTTTAAACAAAGAATTTAATCTTTAACCTTTGACAGTTTTTGTATTTCCACGAAAAGTTAATGCTGCTGTGGTCCAGAATTGTCACTTTTCTATTAAGCACTAGGTCTTCTTGAGCTGCTTGATATTACCTAATCCTAAACTAAATCCAAGCAATATTGCACTCCGAAGCTGACTTGCATCTTCCTCTTTGCCTTCCCTTTACATATTAACATTGATTTCTTATAAAAATTGAACATCTATAGCTGTTTCACCCTGTTAATTCAAGTATGTAAAGCTTAAAAGGTAAGCTTAGTACATCACTGTTAAAGCCTACTGATGTCTTACAAAGATGTTGCACTCTCTTTATACGGAGGTCTAGCAGTATATTACTTTCATGCAGTGATAGCTCTAATTGGAAACCTAATAGGATACAAGAGATTTCAAAGACTATCACAAATAATAATAGATTATTTTTTAACTGTGAGATATTTTTATTGTCAGTCCTTTGGGTTGAAGCTGGAAATAAAATGCAAAATGTTGCAATATCTCTCATTGGTTCAGGGGGCTGTACTCAATGCTAATAGCGCATCACATGTCTTGAGTGCTGAAGTGCTCCCGGTTGGCAGTTCTCATGATATAAATTCCAACAGTAAATGATGCTAACAAAGCTCAAGTACCTGTTCTATTCAGTAGCTCCACCTTTAGGGGAGGGAGGGGAGGATGATCATGGTGGAACTTGCAGTAATGGCACTGTGTCAGTAGGTTGCTGATGCGTACATAAAGAGGTAATTCCTTGGAGTGGTAGCTAAGGGTGCCCCAGAGAGTCCTTTTCAGTAAGTTACATAGTTAAGCTGATGTCTTTGAAGAGGTAGAGCTTCCTGTCAAATTACAGCTCCCTTCCAGTCTAATGCACAAGTGGTAGCTGGAGAGTACTGAGTGCCCAAATATATAGACCTGCATAGGACACGGACAAGTCATTAAGGTGGAGTGGGATGCCGGGAGTGTTCAGGGGGACTGGCTTTTACTTTAATTTAGTACCACTGTGTGGGGTTTTGTGTTCTGAGGAGAGAAATCTCTCCCTGGTGGCTAGTGTGTCACTTTGCAGAGAACCTGTCTCCTCTTATTGCTTTCTTACATGCTTTCCTTGCCTGGAAGGATGCTTTTAGTCATAGTCTCACTGTTGTGTTGAACTATTTAGCACCAACATATTGAGAACTTCTATTTTTAGTTTAATCTGAAAATAAATTCTTAAGTTTGATAACAGAATTAGCTCCCTTTCTCCCCCGATTTTCCCCTGCTCCGAGAACATGCTTTCCAGCACTGCAAAGAGCAGGAGGGGGGAGCATTACTCTGATCACTGTTGCTACATTGTGAATTTATGGTTCTTTAATTGTATTTCTATTTGTAACACTGTTACTAACACCTAGCTATTACTCTGGTTCCCTTTACAGTAATCAAATGCATATTGTTGTTGCATATATTGAATATATTGGATTGTCTTCCTTCTCAAGTAATACTGCTCCATGATTGTTGTAATATGAAAAGAGCCTTTTCTTTTTAATCCTTCTGTCTTACGTTAACCTTGTTAGAAGAATAGAGAAAGAAGAGCAAGGCTGGTTTTCATTGTATTAGGGATGTTAAAATCCAGCCCCTTACAGAGCAAGGAGAGATTTCTGAAGTCATAGCACATCCATGATGGAAAAAGCTGTGTCAGCACCTCCCTCTGTGCAAAGGGAGTTTTTTTTCAGCTCTGGCATCTTAGAGATAAAATACTACCATAGCAGCAGAGAAAGGAAGAGGTAGCAATGGAGTCCTAAACCATTAATGGCTTTGTAGGTTGAGCTGTACTTAGAAATGCTCTGTGACATATGGTGCACTACAGAATGTAACTGTCTGAGGATCTCAGTAAAACTAATTTCCAACAAGCAGGCATTTTTTTTTCTGCAACACCTTTAATTTGTACTGCTTTTGGTGAGCTGCTGGCAGGTTAGGGAGAAGCTGGAGTTACACAAAGCTGATTTGAGAAAGCACTGTTTTAATTCGACATTGTGATCTTAATTCCCCTTACAAAAACAGTTCCACAATGCAAACAGTATCAGTGGGATGAGTTCATGTGACCTCATTTTAGAAATCAGTGTAGCAAAATGATGAAAGTGTAGAGAATTTTGACATCTAAGAGTATCATCCTGTATTTGTCTTCCTTCAATTATACCATGAGTCTTGGTTTAGCCATTTTAAAGAACACACAATATTAAAAAAAATCAACATAAGTCCTTAATTTATTTAGTATGGTCTCTGGGGTACAGTTTTATAAAAGCTGAGCTGGAAAAGTAATTTCTGAAATACAGTAGGAAATAGTTCTTTAAAACTTTCCTGTTGAGATTGTGTAGCATGTTTAAGAGTACTTCTGGGCAAGGCTGCTCTTATGAATGTCAGGAGAGAGAGGCTGCAAACCATACCCCACCTCTAGTTTCTCAGCTTTGCTAAGCAGTCTGGAGCACTAATAAGCCTAGGTAAGATTTCTGAGATTTTTGGAAGCATTTAATCTACTTCTAATCCCTGTCTTTACTTCAGGTGCTGTATGAAATTAAACATCAGAAACTTTCTTCCATATCATATTTGAAGAATGTAAGAGGTTGCATGTATTTGAACTGTGGTACTATCCCTAAACTGTTTGGTTTTTTTCCTCTTAGTGCTGGCCCCAAAGGTGATAACATCTACGAATGGAGATCAACCATTCTAGGACCTCCAGGTTCAGTCTATGAGGGAGGTGTTTTCTTCCTTGACATCACATTTACACCAGAATATCCGTTCAAGCCTCCAAAGGTAAGAGACCTATAGCTGACTTTATAAGCCATGAACATTCAACAGACCACTGACTAGCAAATGGTGTTAATGGAATGCAGCCCATTTGAAAGCCACTCTAAGAATAAGCTTAAGCTTACTTCAGATGTACATTGTTTTCTGTTAGCTAATGTTAACTACTTTTACATCCTCTTGATCACTGTTTTAGAGCTTGCTTTCTTTTTCCCTGCTTCTGTTTATAAGCCCCCTACACAATTAGTGCAAGCATCGATACAGGACTGAGAAACTGAAAAGCAAATAAACTTGGGGAGAGGAGAAAGGATATCAATACTTGTTTCTCAAACCACTCAGTTACCATAAGCATAACCGTTATATATGTTTTGGCCACTGAAGTAGTATTTAATTTTTCAGTTTTGTTGGGTACTTGTGCTGTTCACCTACTTGTACAGTACCGACTTTTTCTGTAGGTGTGTTGTATTTGTGAAGCTCTTACATTCCAGTGTTATATTCCAGTGCTGCAAGGCAAATACCAGTGCAAGTGAATGTTATCCTGTGGTTCACGTTCTTTGCCAGAGGAAGAGTGTTGGGTTACAAGAAGAGATGGTTGTGTATACATTTCATGTTTGCCTTGTATTGAAAGCATTTATGTGTATGTTTAACTTTCTACTTAAAAGTTGTTGCATTGACGAGCTAAACACCAGTGACCACCCCTTCTTCGGACTGGTCTAGTCTGCTGTAGAACGACTTGCCATAGTTGAGGCCATCTCAGCAGACAGTGCTAATTGATCATACCAGAAAAATTAATACAAGCTAAATTCCTAAATTAAGGAAACTGACTGTTCTTGCTAGCATAACTTCAGGGTTTCTGGTAGTATCAACAGGACCTTAAATTCTATCCCTAAGCTGGGGCACCAGTTCCCAAGCAGCATGGTCTACCCTGGGACGTCTTTAGTGATTTCCTGCTGATGCCTGTCCATTCCTCTTCAAAAGTTTTCTGGCAGCATAGATGGTTCTCTTGTGCCTTGTGTTAAGAGTTTAACTCAGTTCAGAGTAGTTTTTCATTATTTTGTTTGAATTAGTTTGCATGGATAATTTATTGTCCAACCAATGCTATGCAATGACTTATGTCGTGAGCCCAGTAAGCATTTAAAGAGGGAGCTTTTACCTTGCCATGTGTGCTTTGCTACAGCTTTGCTTTCTATGCTACAGGTTAGAAGTATTTATTGTTTTGGCCTTATCCAGCCCGATGCCTTACAAGACCATGTTATAACTACCACTGGTTTTGAGACAGCCCTATATGCCAAGTTCCCTGATGCAGAACCAAAGATACAGATTTGTCGTTGCAGCTCAGCCCTGCTTTCTGCTGTGCACTTCTGACAAGAATCTCTTTGCCTTTATCTTTGAATCTAAGCCCTCACCCAGACGAAAAAAGGGTGGGATTAAAAAAGAATCAGTCATCACTTATTGAGGCCTTAAAAGACTAGTTTAGTGGAGGTTCACTAATAGAATGGCACTTTAGGTTTAAGTGAAGAACCTGTTTATTTTTCACACTCTTACAGCAGCACCTGTGTTAATGCTTGCACAAGTGTTAATCAATGATAATGTGAAAAATATAATTATCATATTGCTTCTGCTTTATTGCCACTAATTTGTTGATTTCACATTGACCAACTGCTTGCAGTGACCAATAAATATTGCTTGTGGGAAGTGCTAGGACTAATGTAATTACCATAGCCTTCCTAGAGCTGTCTTTTGTGGCTAGAAGGAAAGAAATAGCTGCTTGAAACAAAGCCAGTGTATTGTTTTGGTGATAAGCACTGGTAGAGCAGGTACCTCATTGAAGCTCATTTCAAAAGCCTTCACCTCTGAAAAGATGAAGCTCTCTAGAGACTAGTTTCCTAAGCAATCTTCCTTGCAAAGTCTTGCAAGACCAGTGGAAGAAAACGTGTGCTGCCTCTTTGAGTCCTCAGTAATTCTTAGGACAAGTGCCATGTGGTCAATGAGGATCCTAGAGATGTGTGATGAAGGATATACAGGTGCGGCCTTTGAGGACTGGGTGTAGCTTCAGCTGAAGGTTTGATTTTAGTATGTTGGAGCAAACTTTTGAGGGGAGTTGGTTGCCATAGGAGAGCCAGAGGATTGTGCTAGAAGTGATATTAACAGATTCCTGGAAGGATATAAAGAGGAGCTGCACTGCTGTACTTGAGGCTGGAGGATTTAAAGGTCTTAAAATTAGACTTGGAAATGCTCTGCATGGTACAAGAACTTCAGTGGGAGAAATCTGATACAGGACAGATAGTCTCTCTCCTGTCCTAAATGTGTATAATGGAGTTATTTTGCATTTATTGAGCCTTCCATCCATCTTTGAAGATGTTAGTGTTCTCTGTTCTCTGCTTTTATGTTTTCTCATTTTGTGTGGTATTCTGGTTTTGCCTTTGTTTCAGATAGCAATTGAATCGGGCACATGCTGGGTGGGCATGGATTCAGGAGAATCCAATAAACAAGTATAATTGGAATTTCAGAGTTAGTCCTCAAGATGATTACTATTCTTTTGTACTGTTATAATGGACCTTTTCCCAAGAGTTACATTATACTTGGGTTAGATTTCATTTATTGAGGTGAGAACAGTAGCTTTTGTTGACCTGGTGTGTGCTTTGATCATTTGTATTAATAACCTCTAACCACTTCTTTCCCCCCACTCCCATTCTGCTGCTTGTGTAAATTAACCTCTACTATCACTTCAGGGTAATGTTAAGATTAGAATCTTTTGTGCCTTTTCAAAAGCTGTGCTTAACTCTATGTAGTTACTGCATTAAATGTAAGCTCAGGTGTGACATTTCCAAAGGACTGTTCAGTTATAGTCTATTTTTCTGCTATTCCACTTGCTGTTCTCTTTACCCCAAATACATTGTACTGCTTTCTAAGGAGCTCAGTTTCTCTTGGGTTTGGTCTGAATCTACTAGGCTTATGTGATACTTCCCCTGGCTTTTGTACCATCAGCAAAAACTGTAAATGGCAAACAGCTGGACTACATGCATCTAACACCATCCCAGTTGTGACTTGCTGAAAACAAATGTAGATGTTGTCTGACAGTGCTTTGGTTAGGTAGTGCTCCTCTAACTGGAGAAAACTGGTTTTGGTGCCGTGGATATAACCCTTATATCTTAAGGCTTATTAAGGAACCAGCCTTATTCTTAAAGGAAAGCAGCACTCATGCTTTGTTATCAGTTATTAGCCAACTGGACTGGGAGACTGCCAACAGAGTATTTAGCTTTTGTGCTCAGAATCAGGATTAACAACTTTCTATCTTCACAAATTAGAACTCTTGACCTCTCTGTTAATTTGGTCCTTATTGTATCAAATTGGAAATGCTCCATGCTTCCCCCTCTGGAAGTGCTTAATCTGTTAGAATCACTACCTCACCTACATTTAGAAGCCTTCTTGGAAAGAGACCAAAGCTGCCGGTCAAATACAGAAATACTGAGCAAGCAGTGGGGCTGGGCTGAAGGCTGCTCAGCACCTGGGACACAAACACTGCCAGCAATTGCTAATGCCACTAACTTCAGTTTTGCCCTAAACAGTTTGGGTTGGGACAGGTACGGCAGGGTTGGATCTGCCCTCCGCTCAGTCTGATGTATGTGGAGTTCCACGTACTGTAGGAGTGATTGCTGCTTTTCCTCTGAGGGTTAGATGATCTGTGAACCAAAGGTCACTTTGGCTTCTTGCCTGCTTTACCACCAAGTTTCCCTAGGTAGGAGGCATCAGGGGTTGTTTCAGAGTTGCAGCTTGTTGCAGAAGGAAGGGGACACATCTCCATTCTCGCAGTCATTTTGCTATTCCCACCCATAATGTGCAGGACTGTAGGGATTTGGTTTTATTTTTGTTCATTTGCTCCCTGTTTTAATCTTAAAATCCAACCATTTTACAAGGAACAAAGCAGAAAGTGTCCACAAGCGTGCAGCGTGGGTGTCTCCTGTGTGACAAGCTTCTGCGAGTCTGAAAATAGACTGTGTGCTTTGTGCATTGGGAGTGTTCTTGGAAACACGGCGTGGATGCAGTGCACAGGGGCAGGGACACACCGGGCACTGGTGTTTTGTAGCTGTGCCACCTCTCTGTGCCTGTGAGCAGAGAAGGTCACGGGCAACCTTTTTGCATCAGGGTGCTAAAAACGAGGGTTGGCCGGGAAGTTTCACGTGGGGGCTGGTCTCTTCTTGAGAGAGAGCGCTAGTGTGTTCTTTTCTTACCAGTGTGTTTCACAAATACCCCTTTGGCCTATAAACGTACGATAAAACCTGTGGGTGTGGGTAGCTGACAAATTCTGAGGATTTAGGGCATGAACCCACCAGCCTTTATTGACACAGATGATCCTAATCCATACAAGTTCCGCCAGATTCATCCAGTGAGTCGGTAAGGCTTTCTTGCAGGTCCCATTTTCTCCCAGAAGCAGCTCGTGGTGCTTTTGTTTCCCATTCAGATAAGTTCTGTGGCAAGCTGCCTGGCTCACTCACATCTCCCAGATTTGAAAATAGTAGCATCCAAGCAACTCCCCCTATTGCTGAGCTCTTAGAAGAGATGGGAGCTGTGATTCCAAGTGTCCCAGCCTGTCTGGGTGACTGTATGTGTCCTTGGGAGCCCAGTGGGAGAAAAATGCTGCTGTTAAAGCCCCAGGCCCCTTGGCTGCTGCGAGCAGAGAGACAAAAGGTGATTAAAATAATAGTAAAACCCCCAAATAAATAAAACCCACACAACCTGGGTTTCACAGTGATCATAAGCACCCACAGTTGGGAAGTTGGTGGTTCAGCAGGAAGATGGTGAATGCATTGTCAGTCGTGAGCCTGTGCTGAGGCTGCAGTGATTCACATCAGGGCCCATGATCTATATCTTGGTTCCCCTTCCTTCAGATGAGAAACCTGGGCCATCCATCACCTGTCCCAGTGTGTCTAGCACTGCTCAGGTGTACCTGGAGGGGCTGGAGCAGTGCTGCCAGCCACGCGCTCCTGTGACTTGTGGTTGTTTATTTACTTTAAAGCATAAAATCAACAAGGTTGGAAAAGACCAACGTTTAACCCAGCACTGCCACGTCCACCACTAAACCATGTCACTAAGGGCTTCGTCTCCATGGATTGTCAACACCTCCAGGGATGGTGACTCCAACACTGCTCTGGGTAGCCTGTTCCAATGCCTGCAGTCAGGCTCTTCGCGATTAGCCTCTGGTTTCCAAGATGTACTCGGGCTGTATGTTCTGTTTAACGCTGAAGCAACAGGTGGGAAATGCCTTTCCAGTGCAGCGCGGCTGCGGTCGCCCGAGGCCGGGGTATCAGGGAGTGGGGCGGCTCGGCCGGTCCCGGTCCCGGCCCGGCGGGGGCGGTGTGCTCCCGCCAGCGGCCGCCAGATGGCGGCAGCGGCCCGGTCCGGCCGTGCCCCAGTGCCGTCCTGCAGCCTGGCCGCGGTCAGTGCCCCTAGAGCTCGGCAGCTCGCGTGGCCTCCGTCCCTTCGGTGTTAGCCTGTCAGCTGAGCTCGTTGTGCGGTACCGGACACACCATCTAATGCCTGTTTCTCGCAGGTAACGTTTCGGACAAGAATCTACCACTGTAACATTAACAGCCAAGGCGTCATCTGCCTGGACATTTTAAAAGACAACTGGAGTCCAGCGTTAACCATTTCTAAAGTCCTCCTCTCCATCTGCTCCCTCCTCACAGACTGCAACCCAGGTAAGTCTCCTGCACAGCCATGCAGGACTCCTGATGCCTTGCACCCTGCCAGGCCCCTGGATAACATGGCCTTTACTCATCTCACCCTGTGGATCTGGCCTCCAGTGCAGCACCTTTCCTTCTGCTGGGCAGCCAGAGAGGGCTGGAGGTGGAGGAAGTGATACACCCTACGTGCCTGCTGGTTTTGGGTGAGGGTTGGGCACTCTTCATTGGTCTGCAGGACTGTAATAATTCAGTGATGGAGCTAGAAGAGCTACAAACTCAGCTCTGAAAACAAGGGGATTAGTCTTTTATTTTCCATTATCCATTTAAAACCAGTGGTCAACTATGCCACAGGTAGTCCTTGCTGCTTCTCTAACCCAGCCCTTATCCACACCAGTGACGAGGAACATGCCTTGGTTTCCAAAGTCAACAGAGCCTTGGGCAACATGTTCTAGTGTGAGGTGTCCCTGCCTATGGCAGGGGGGTTGGAACTAGATGATCCTGAGGTCCTTTCCAACCCAAACCATTCTATGATCATATGTGTCTTCTAAAGATGAGAGGAACACCAGATTTCACACTATATTGTGTATGATGAAAATAAACTTGCAGGAAAAATAAAACCTCTTCTTGAGATCTGATCTTTTCTAGAAGGCAGATTTATATTGATACAAGTACGGTCACCAATGAGTATGTTCCAGGAACTTTCAGAAGGGGTAAAATAAACCTGAAACACATGAATCAGTGAAAGCCCTCAGTAATGCAGAATATGGTTATTGAAACTTTAATTGGCATTTTGCTCTTTATTAAGTAATAGATTAGTACATCACCATAAATACACAGAAACCAGTGAAGATGCAGATCATCAATTAAGTATATATAAGTGCTGCAATGCATCTATGTGATTCCCCTGTATTAAATCCATGTTTCAGCTTTATTTTCGTGTTTTTATTTGGTAGCTTGTCTGAAATAAGTGGTTTGTTTTCTTTTTCAGCTGACCCCCTGGTTGGAAGTATTGCCACTCAGTATATGACTAACAGAGCAGAGCATGACAGAATGGCCAGGCAATGGACCAAAAGATATGCTACATAAATAAGATTTTTGTGAAACTCTTACATTATTTGTCTGTGATGGAAAGAGCTGCTTATGATTTTGAAGGGGCGGGGGGAGGGAGGGTGCTGGTAAAGAGTAGGGTATTTCTATAACAGATTTTATTCAGTCTTTTATTTCCTAAGATTTTGTTGTTGTAACTTAAGGTATCTTGCTACAGTAGACAGCTAGGATTGGGAATAGCATATTTTAAGACTGTAATTAGTTCAGCAATATTAGCTCACATATAGTACCGAGGAGAATGTAAACTTCTTAGACTTCTTTGGTTTTCAGTTTGCTTGCAATATGTAAAAGATTAAAACAGCTTAATTTTGTACAGGTACATATGTTGACATTTATGTAAAAGTTCTTTCAAGACTCTACACACTGTTTTTGCCTTTTGTTTTGTTTAGGTTTGGGGGGGTTATTATGTTCTGGGTTGGGGTTGGGTTTTTTTTCCCTTCTTTTTTTTCTTTGTAAAAAGATGTTGGGATTGTTTTCCCCTATGGAGGGCACATTGGTATTTAACAATCCTTATTAAAGACTGTCATCTCATGATCTGTGATTATGGAGAGGTGGATGTATGGCCTCATATATGAAATGAGAAGTAGTTAGTGTATTATTTTATAAGCCAATCTATCTTTGTGAAAAGAATAAAGGTCTTAATCAGGATTTACGGTAACCTGTAGTGAAATACCTTAAGCTGTTTAATTGTAAGGCGTGGAATAGGAGTCACTCAGTGGATTGGTTGTATGTTGTGGGCTACTTAAGTCTGCATTTGTTACTGTGCTAATAAAAAGATGTTTAAAAAAAAAGAAGAGGACAAGATTTCTGCTTAGTGCCTTGCTTTGTCATTTTTCCAGAACAGCATCTCCCGGTATGCTTGAGGATTACAATATGAAATTATAGCCTGTTAAATGTGTTAACGGAGCAATTCAGGTGCAGTGCTGTGCTCCCCTCAGCATGCCTTTTGCAGCCCCAGTGTCCCTGGAGCTGCCATGACCTTCAGATTAGGATTAGGCATGCCAAAATGCCATTCAGATTAGGTTTAGGGTTCAGAGAACCACAAAGACTACAACTCCAAAGTACTGGGGACCTCACCCTCAATTCCAAGATGATGTTCAGATTAGGGCTAGGGTGCAGAAGAAGAGAATATCTTCATGTTTTTACCTAGCCTAGTGGAAGGTGTCTCTGCCTGTGGCACAGAGGTTGGAACTAGATGATCTTTAAGGTCCCTTCCAACCCAAACCATTCCGTGTTTTTCTGATGGAGTGGTCTGTTCCCACTTGGAAGAGAAGGAATCACGTATTTTAAGCTGGCAGAAGACACCTTAAAGGAGAGTAAAGGAGACTTAATCTGTAGATCCTTTAACTGCTTAACAAAGATTATCGCCTGGAGACATGGTGTTTACGCTATGGTGTGTAGCAACAGTGCAGTTCTGGATATAGCATTTTTGACCAGTCATTTAAAGTAAAGGCTGGAAGTACGGATGCCTTTTCACATGGCTAGTACTTCACATTGTGACGTTCTTCTGAGTGCTATGTGGTCACCTGCAATTTCATATTTGTTTTGGTATTTTACAGTAAATTCTGTATATATTTTATATATTTTCCTTCCTATCTATATACATTCAAATCTAACTCTGTCCAAAGTAATCTGTTAATTAGAGGTGATACCCTTTCTTTGCTGGGTGGTTGTGGGCAGTAGTATGTAAACCTCTGTTCAACTGTGGTCCTTTGACACAAGGTGTGTTTTGGTGTATGAGATCCCTCAGCTGCTTGGCTCAGCCTAGCAAAATTATTGGTACATTATTACATCACACCGGGAGCATCTCTGGCAACAGTTTCCTCCTCTCCTTCACTGAATGAAGAGGTAAATGGCTTCATCTCAGTAGGTTTTTGTCAACTCCTTGCTTCGTGCTACCAGGACATGCTAAATCAGCTGTTGTAGCTGGCCATGGGGAGGGAGCTGATCTGGGGTGACTGATCAGCACAGTTTATTCAGCAGGACAGAAGTTTAAAAGCAACAGAGAAAAATGATTCACTGATTTTTTCTTTTTTATAGTAATTTTTCTCCATTATCCTGTGAAGGGACTGTCTAGCTTTGTAGTAGGGAAGTGATCCCAGTGACCTTGGACAGGTTTTGAGTCAGTGGCATAGTAAAAACAAGATACATATTCTGCCCTATAGCTACTACATTATATTCTGTACTTTACTTGTTAACCCTATGTAAAACTGTACTACAGTGAGTTTAATTTTTACTTGGTACCAGCCACTGTGTGTGGATTGCAGAGGAGATGCTACATTTTCCACCACTTGTCAATAAAATACTATGGTATTTAGAAAGGAAATTGATTTGAGTACTTAAAAAGCAGCAGAATAAGCCTATGAAAGAAAACAGTGGGTGGTGGTTGTTTATGTGAATGCCCAAAATGATTTAAACTTGTTTCTAATGAATTTAAACAAATCAAAGATAACATATTTACCTCTTTGTAACCTCTTTGGAAAAATGGCCTTTGCCATTCAGACAATCCCTTTCCCTCTTGCCTTTCCTAAGACATTGTCAAGTCCTGAGTGTCCAGGGGAGGGAGTGACCCAGCTGATCTTGTACAATACAGCTCTGGCAGCCTACAGGTGACATCAGCCTTGGCAGTTGAATGGGCACCAAGTCTGCAGGATGCAGAACTGGGCAGGAACCAGTCACCTCTGTTATTTCTATCTCCACACATTTTAAGTCAGTTCTTGTCAACCTGCACTCCACTGGCTCAAGAGTCAGCTTCAGTGGCAATGTGCAGGTAGCAGAGGTCTTCGCTTATTTTGGTTGATCAAAGCTGAATTGAGTCCCTTCTAGAAGAGGGGTTCTACAGAGCTGAGAGGAAGAGCATAACCAATTCCTTGGTGAGAGGTTGCAGCAAGGAGATGAACCACTGCTGCTCTGAAGTCACCCCACTTACCTAGCACGCAGGCAGATGCAGTCTTCTGCGTAGGGAGAAGCCTCAAGAAGACGTGTGCTTGGTAGGAAATGAGTGAGGAGGGAGTGTTGTTCTGCAGCATCACTGAGGACAATGACTACTACTAGCCAAGTTGAGGGAGGTCGTGTTATAGTGCTTACTCAGCTGCAGTGTTGCAATGGAAACAATTGTATGTTTCTAGCAGGGCATTACAGGAGCTTGCTCATTCATAATTGCTTTCTTATCTCATTCCTTGGCCGCAGCAATCCAAACTGTATTGAGCAAAGCACATAAACAGTTTTGTTTACCTTCATTATAAAGCTAGGCATCCTGCTTAATTTTTAGTGAATCGTAATGCTGCTCTGACATCATTAATGCTGATGGACTTCATGTGTCAGTATTCAGAAAGAGCAATGCTAGAAGCACACAGTTTAATTGTGATTATTAAGCACACCTCTATTTAGCAGTTATGGTATCACAGTGCAAATATTACTCATGGTTTTGCTGGCTTACAGTGAAATTCTCAGTATTTATTCAAAACAATATTAATTTAGTGGAAAATGGATTTCCATTACAGTCTCCACCCCTGATCCCTTTGGGCCAGGTTATAGGATATAACATTGCAATGAACTCCTTGCTCCTAGCCTGGCTATCAACAAGGGGTTTCTGCTACAGTAGTTCCCATAACATGCAACTCAAGTCCCAACTTATGTTATGCAACTCATAACAACTTAAAAGTATTTTCATTACAATGAGGGAAATGAGTACTTCAGTTCACTCCCTCTCTCCAGTATAAGAGGTTGTTAGAGGCTGAAAGCTGTCTGGTCTGTGAACAGTTGCTCATTCTGTCCCTCTATCCAATTCTGTTTAGTTCACTGACAGGCTGACCTAGAACAGCAGGTTCCTACAGCACAGGTTTACCAGCATGGAGACTCAAACACAGCACGTGCAGTTGTGATCCTGCTGCTGGACCAAGGCCATGTGTATGGGTATTTCTGGGCATTTGCCATGGGGATGTACCCAAAAGGCAACATCCTACACTCTCACAAAGTATTACCACTTGTTATCCAGCCTGTAGCTTCATACCAAGCGTGGGTTACTGCAGCTGGGTTGAATGGCTAGGTAGGAGTATTATGCAATGCACTAAGCAGAGCCCAGGCAGCACCTCCTGCATACAACATTGCTCCATTTAGTTTCTCATCAAAATTATCACTAATGTGAATGTGACTGATTTGTACTGGACATGCTGGAACAAAACCATGTACAGCTATGTCGTCCTTCAGGTCGCAGTTAAGCTAATGAGTGCTCTGAGAGCTTCTCTGGTTTGTACAAATAAATTCCTGAGCTGAAAGCACTACTTGCCAGACTTTGCTGACAAGTTTCGTGTCAGGGTAGATCTGTTCTAGTCTCTCCCACAAGATTTGGGGGTTTTTTTCTTTGTTTTTATCTTTCAGACAGTAGCAGAACTTCAGCAGCTCAATCTGCTGGTAGTTGTTCCTCCTGCCCCAAAACTTTCTGCAGCAACACACTGAACTCAGCCTCCTGCAGCATCAAAAAGCCCTGTGGCCCTGTTTAAAGTCAAAGGTAAAAGGACTGTTGCCATTAAAAACATATCCTCTTTTTAAAGCTGAATGCTTTATTGCAGCCAGTACTATTTGTAACTAGAGGCTATAGCTCTGCTATAGCTCTGCAGGGGGATTGCTTAATAAGCTTGTTGATTTGTCCCTCAACATAGCTGTATCCAGGCACAGTCAAAGCTCCAACTAGAGAGGTTTCCACCCATCCTCCCCTCCTCCATAACCCTTGTTACAAGATAACTCTTCTCATGAAATGCTTTTTAGGGCTTTTATCACCAGTGACTTTACCAAGCCAAGGCCATGAGAAGAAAAGATACCTCTTAGCGATAAACTTGCAGATTTTATTCCTGAATGAGATTATTGCTTTAAGTGAAACTGTGAGAAGCATGGCACAGAAAGGACTTAGACAGTGACCTGGCAGCTTAGGTAGCTTAGTTATCACAGTTATTCCCTTTGCTCTTCCTTCCAGGCAAGGGAAATGTTGATTTGTTCTGGGACTGAGAGAGTTTGCTAGCTAAGAAGGTGAAGGGCTCAAGCAGTGTTTTCCGATCTGTTACAGTCACTTCCCACAGTCTCACTTTCTCAGCCCTTGCCCATTGCTGTGCTGCTTCTGTTTCCACTTGCCTTTGGTCCACGAGGTCAGTTTTGTTTCCCAGGACAATAACTGTTACCTACAAACAAAACAAAAGCGTAAGCTTTGTACAAAACGCATGCACCACTCACAGCTCTTTTCAACAACAGGCAAGTAGCAACACAGTTCAGACCTGTTCTTTAACTCAGCACTAGCACAAGATAAACTGTGTGTAGTTTGGAAGATCAGGGTTTGGGATTCTAATTAGCCTCATCTACATGTGGGCTGGGAGCTGGTTTTAATCATAGGATATGCAGGACTTCTACCCCCCCAGTTGCTTGAAGGGAAGCAATGCCCACGAGAGCCAAAGTTAAACAGCCCTATTCTCCATTTACTTGGCAACTGACCTGCCCGATACAAATGATAAGAACATGACATCTGAGTAGGTCAGAGCAGCAGATGCTTGAGAGGCGGTGGCAGCAGAGAGAGCCTGGACCCCACAGCTGTGGATTTTGCCCAGCTTGTTTTAACCAAGCCCACAATACAAATAAAGCCAACTGTGCCAGAAGGCAGCCTGTGCCAGCAGCCCGGGCAGGCTGAGCTGTTGTTCAGCCCAGCCAGCTGCCCACTCCTGCACGCATGGAAAGCCACCAGAGGGACCTATCGGGACAGTCTTCTGTTGCTGCAAGGGTCAGATAAGCACCATCCTCTCAGAAGCAGTTTCAAGAGCAGCTGGTTAGCTAACTAGAGCAGCACAGCTGTTTCAAAACACAGCCTTAGTTGTAATGATCCATCCAGTGACTTCTGTATCACCAAGGAAGTACAGTGTGGCTGAGCTCAGTGGCCTGCCTGGTACTTCAGTTCTAGGAAGTGCTGAAGGTGGTGCTGGCCACTTACAGTTACTGCTCCTGCTATTTTAAGTTAACCATTTTCTAAAAACGTGTTACCAGCATCAGCTCCCAAGAGAAACCATGCCTACATTTAGAGTTCAAGGTCCTTAGTCAAACTCTGGTCTCAACTCTACACCAGTGGTTTGACAAAGTGATAAATTCTTCTTTGGGTTTTTTGCTGTGGCCACACCTGCATGCTCTTTCCTGTTCATCAAGCTAATTCCAGGATGTCTTTTTCTTAGCCGCTAGAGGTGTTTGTCCTGTTCCTGTGAGGTCTGAGGCTTTCTTTCCTTTCCATAGCAGCCTAGGGTGTTCAGGAAAATGTGTTTTCCCTCTGAGAAAGCTTTGAAAGAAGCTAAAATCTTCATATGCATTTACCACATGCTTCAACTGAATTTTACCTATGGTTAAACTCTGTCATTATGAGAGAACACAAACTCTATTTAGCATAAAATTTGGCCAGGCTTTAAGGTGGGTGCTGGAGAGCAGAGGCAAGGAACCAGCCATCAGTGCTTTCTGTCATCTGCCATGCAACAGGCGACTGTGTCACTCATCAAGGTGAAGTTCTGCCAGCTCAGAAGCACCATGTGAGATAGATCCCTCATTCAGTTGAGGATGCTTTCTAGCACAGCCCAAGCTTTGAGCCTGCTGTTGCTTTTTTAAGCTAGGACTCCTGAGCTCACCTTCTGTCTATGTTTCAAAGCCTATTATATATGGACTATAAATCACAGAAATAAAACTAAGTTATCCAGCTTATTGTGGGCACCACTTTCTCAACTATGCCATCCTTAGTCAAGATCAAAACTTTTAAGCTCTGCCAAAGGATAAACAAATTGGCTGTTTTCTAAAATACCTGCATGCAACAAGAGAGGAGTTCTGGCAGGTAACATAGAAGAGAGAGAGACATGGATCCTGTTTGGGCTGTGATTCGCTCTCTGCATTACAACATGCTGTAAAGTAACTCATGGGGCCCTCAAAAAAACACAGCACCTGAGCAAAACTTCCTGCTTGTCCACCTTTCCTTGCCCTGCAGGGGAGTTGTGATTGACTCCCAGACTCCTGCTATATGTGACGGCCTGCAGCTCACACCAGCCCTACAAGCTAACATAACTCTCCCCTGACGGCACATTCGGCTGCTGTCAGCCTTGGAGCCTGCCTTCCTCCACCACCCTATGTGCTGTCAGTACTAAACGAGATACATTTTTGGAAAGTCTCTCCCCCTACCATTATCCAATTAATTCTTCATGAGCTTCTATTATTTTTTTTAACAGCATAAACCAGACATTTGGAAAGCTGTAGGCTAAAGACATTTACCAGGAAAAACTACTAGAGAACATAAAGATACTGTAGGAAAAGCCATAATGCTAATGCCACATGCAAGTTATATTTGTTTAGCTAAGCTGGAACACTGTCAGCTGAAAACACTAGCTGCTTTCTAAGGGAAAATAGAGCAGTCATTTCACACAATTGAATTGATTCAATATGGTTGTTAAAATACATTAAAGCTGCTTTGCCAATTGACTAATGTCTGGGAGACCCACTGTCAATTACACTAGTTTGTAAGCCATCAAGTACATGAATACAAAACAAACAAAGATAATGCCCTTCGTAACATTATTCTATGCACTTGACTTCCCATGTACAATATCTAAAAAAAAATGTATGAACTGCACTGCTGTAGACCATATGTTTTATTAGTCATAAGTATCCTGGCTGGTGCATTCAGTTAACTGAATTTTAGCTCAGTAGATGAAGTAAGGAGGAAAAAAAATCCCACATTCTTTTGCATGACCTGCATGGCATGTGAATTAGGCTTCCCCAGCATGAGAAAGCTTCCTTTTGCTGGATTGCCCACGGCTATGGGTACATTCATTTTCCTTTGTATGCAAGCTTTAAAGAAACAAACTCTCTGCTTTGCAACCTTAATTTTCTATCACTGATATAGCTATAAGCCAAGCAGTTAAGCACTATGAGTTTACCTCCTTTTTGTCTCTAAAGACATCAATCTCCTTTTTGAGCAGTTCCACTCTTTGGAAAGCTTCGAGGCTGGTCACAGCATACACGAGAACGAAGGCATCAGCGACAGAGAAATAGTGCTTTGGCACTTCTACGCCCTCCTGCAGACCCCTGGTGTCATAAAGCCGTAACTGTTCCTTCACACCTCGGTCTGTTTCCACCGATGCCAAATACACATCTTCCATTGTGGCACCCTCTTCTAAACCTGTTTTAAAACAAGCAGGAAAGTTCAACTGGTGTAAGTACAGCACCACTATAAGAATTATTTGAAGTACAGCAGGCTTTTACCTAGCAATAGCTTCCAGTGCATGTTTTCCAGAGTGACTTGACCTGGACTCAGCCTTGCCTGACATCCCCATGAAGGACTGTATTTATAGATCACTGCACCAGCTATTTACAATAGCGACACTGCATAAATACAACCATCTAATATGTGAACACATGATTATGCCTGTGAAATTAACCTATGCAACATGCACATTCAGTATAGGATAAGATACATAGCTCTCCTCCTAGGTTTCCCAAACTCCAACCACCCAGGGTACCGGTTCTGTGCCAAACATGCTGCAAATGGGCCTGCCCAAACATACCCTTTTGGAAGAACAGCCAAGGAACACCACATAGTCAAGTACTAACATCTTGAGCCTACTTCTTTGCTTCATACTGAGCCGGATCATACAGCAGAAGCAGAAGCCAAAAGAATAATTCTGGAAATGAACGTGTATTGGTGGTACAATTAACCAACAAGTAAAATCAAGCCAGAAAAGGAAGGGGAAGTTTGCATGCAAGCAAATTTGCATGTTATATTTACTCAAATACACAGTGAGCTTTTTCCACCCCTTAGGGATTTAAAATGATTCAGATTTGCTAATAGAAGCAAGCTCATCTACTGCAAGGTAAGAGCACACACAAGGTAACAAGCTTTCATATATATATATATCTATATATATATATCACCTGCTCCATGGTAACTATCTGCAGACTGGCTCTCCTTGCTTCCTCTCCTCATGGTAAACGTGAGGTAATTCAAGACCTCTTACTTTGAACTAATTAAAATTACTTTTTCCAAGCCAAACCTGAAAACACATAGATCACCTTAGCTTTGTGTTCCCCCTGGATGTGGGTGCATAAGGTTACAGGTCCCAGCAAACTATGTACAGTGTCACTGGGCCACTTTCAGAGTTGGTTTTAAGTATCCATATAAACCCTCTGGAATCCACCTTTTTGCCTCCATTGCACTCCTGTATGCATGAACTGTTTGCCTTTGCAGGGCTACAGCAACTAGTTCTGTTTTATTGTCTTTGTGTGCCAAAAAGGGGCCATATTAGTGCATTGTTTAAGAAAACACCAGGGATTATTTGCCCTGTGAAAATAAGGATTTTTCTGCATTCAATGACACTATTCAGAGTACTTCACATTGACAAACAAGCTGAAGCATTCCACCCACACTGACCATTTCCCATGATGTGTGCAGCATTCCTGTGCAGGAAAGTGGCACAAGCTGTTCTTTTTGCCCCTCTCTGTGCAGTCATCATAGATCAAACTCTTATTAGGTTTGCAACGAATTAATTTCCCTCACCTCCAAATATAACCATGCTAATGTGCAAAAGCAAAACTGCGAGCAGAAGGACAAAACAAAGGTTAATAAGAAGAGGAGGCACAAACACATTCCATGTAGCTGGAGAATGTGTTACAAGGGCATTTCTTAAGACCAAAGCAGTAACAAAGCCCTTTCTGGATATAGCACTCTTCTATAGATAAAGCACTATATTCTTGCTTTGCGTCCTTGTGTTGTACAGACAGGTCAAGGAAATACCTAGCATCAGTAAATACTACTTTGGCAAGAAGGAATGAACCATAACTACCAAAGTTTTCTACTTAGAAAGCAATAATGTTGTACAGGTTTTTACCATCTAAATGATGCACTGTAATTCAGCAGTCTTTAATATATCCACCTTCTCCTCTGATGGTCTCTTTTTAATGGCATTAAAAGTGGCAGTGAAAACTATGTCTTTTAACAACCTACTTGAAAATTAAGTGAAAAATTAAGACCCAGCACTTAAGTCAGCAGAATAGAGCAATAAATTTTGATGTGAAATGGGGAGGGCACTTTGGAGGCAGCTGGAATTTATGCATCAGTAGCAGATTCCAGAGGTAAAGCTTCACCTATGTACGTTGCAGGAGGGAGTATATGCAAGTAGATTCCTAAGCAAACACAGATAATTTTTAGACGTACCTGTGTCACCATATTCTAGGCCCTGCTTCTAAAGCCCAGACCACATGCTAGCCAATATTTACAATTCTTGTCAGTACCATCCCAGTCAAACACTTTTGTGGTCTCCATTCAAACATGGATGGGGCTTGAGCAACCTGGTCTAGTGGAAGGTGTCCTTGCCCATGGCAGGAGGATTGGAACTTGATCTCTAAGGTACCTTCCAACCCAAACCATGCTATAATTTTATGTGCCAGGCAAGCTGTTATACTAGCAGCAAAACTAGTTAGGAAAGCCCATTATCCTAGGAGGGTGCCTTTTAACACCCCATCCTCCTGTCACAAGGATCCCAGATCTCCTTTCCTTCTCTGGCATCCCTGGTGTCGTAGTTTAAACCCAGACAGGTAATTCGTTCGCTCACTTCCCCCCCTTTCTTGCCCTCTCCCTGCTCTCGGAGGGACGGAGAGGAGAATCGAAAAGAATGCAACTCCCACGGGTTGAGATAAGCACAGTTTAGTAACTAAGGTATAACACAAATCACTACTGCTACCACCAATGATAATAATGATAAAGGAAATAACAAGGGAAGAGAATACATCATCTCACCACCAGCCGACCGATAACTCGCCCCCCCCAGCCCGACCAAGCTCTGACCGATACCTCCTCCAACCCTGCAGACTCCCAGCCCTTCCGGCTAACTCCCAGTTACATCCTGGGCATGACGTGCTGTGGTATGGAATACCTCTTTGGTCAGTTTGGGTCAGGTGTCCTGTCTCTGCTTCCTCCCGGCTTCCCCTCCTCCCTGGCAGAGCATGAGGCTCACAAAGTCCTTGGCCAAACCAAAACATCACTTGTTATCAGCTCTGTTCCCGAGCTGAAAGTCAAAACACTGCACTGCACCAGCTACCAAGAAGGGGAAAAATGACTGCTACTGCTGAACCCAGGACATTATCCACCCCTTATTCCATACCATTCGCGTCATGCTCAGATCCCACATTTTCAATATACCATCACTCTTATCTCAGTGCACTCTTATCTTAGTGCATGGACCAGTCCCTATAAAGCTGCTGAGTCCATCTGGTCCATGATGTCAGGCTCCATCTCTTGTAACAGTCTTCCAGAGCAGGAGAGACTGTGTGCAGTGTTCACACTCGTGAATAACCTGGGCAATAGTGTCCATTGCTAAGTCCACCCCTCGATCATGAGTCCATATCTATGTTGCATCTTTGCTCTGATGGCCTGAAGTGCCATGGGCCCACCAGGCTTAAAATAATTCACTGTCCCCTTCAGCAGTTTCTGCAGCTTGTTGCTGGGGACTCCATACAGCTGCCTTCCATCTCCGGTGCTTCCAAAGCACTGGAGGGGCCCAGTGGACTAGATACTTGCCCATACTGTCACACACACCCTGCCACTCCTGGCTGTGCAGCCTTGGGGAAAACCTCTTGGTCCCCCTGTATTGTCGTCTAACCCCAGACAAGACCCAAACCCGACTCTGCTTAACTTTTGAGATCAGACAAAATGGTTGTGGGTAGAACACAGCCTGTGTGTGTGCCAACATGCTGATCCCCACCACAATCAGCAGGCAGGTCCCAAGGACACCCAAAGGCCATTCAAAACCTTCAGAACTCTCAGTTGATGCTGCTGTGCTTGTCACTGGGGCTGGTGTAGCTGCTGTGCTTGCCGGCTCTCCCACCACCAGCTTCTCTTTTCCTGAGTCCAGCTCTTCCCCCTCTGCCTTGCTGGGAAATGCTGCGCGGTCCCCTGCATCCTCCTGGGGCTCAGCGGGCGGCTTCCGGGAAATGCTCTCGGCCGTCGCGGGGCTCGGCTCCTCCGCGGGGCTCGGCTCCTCCGCGGGGCTCGGCTCCTCCGCGGGGCTCGGCTCGGCCGCGGGGCTCGGCTCCTCCGCCGCCTTCTCCCGCTGCTCGGCAGCCGCCTCCTTCCGCTCCTCGACCGCCCCGACCTCCTCCACCCGCAGCCGTCCCCTCGCGGCCTCCGGCCCCGCTCCCGCCGCCGCTTGGTCCCCGGGGCCGCTCTCCCGGGCCGGTTCGGCTGCCGCCGGCTCCCGGGGCCGCTCCCCCTCGGCTCCCCGCAGCCTCACGAAGATGGAGAGTAGGGTGAGGGCCAGGACGGTGAAGAGCAGCCGGACGGCCAGGTACAAGTCCACGGCCACGTCCGTCCCGCCCTGCTGCTGGAGCCCGCCCGTATTACAAGCCATTGCCATAAAGCACAGTGAGACAAGAACCTTAGCCCAGGCCCCATACTTGATAAACACTATCACAGCAAATACCGGCTCTACGTAAGTTACAACATTCTGAAGCTGTGAGATCAAGCGAAACAACTCTGAGAGCCAATAAATCAGCATTGTGACGAGTGACTATTAATCCAGTCAAATCTGTCGTTATCTCAACCCTTCGTGCCCCACGTTGGGCGCCAAAAAGAACTGTCGTAGTTTAAACCCAGACAGGTAATTCGTTCGCTCACTTCCCCCCCTTTCTTGCCCTCTCCCTGCTCTCGGAGGGACGGAGAGGAGAATCGAAAAGAATGCAACTCCCACGGGTTGAGATAAGCACAGTTTAGTAACTAAGGTATAACACAAATCACTACTGCTACCACCAATGATAATAATGATAAAGGAAATAACAAGGGAAGAGAATACATCATCTCACCACCAGCCGACCGATAACTCGCCCCCCCCAGCCCGACCAAGCTCTGACCGATACCTCCTCCAACCCTGCAGACTCCCAGCCCTTCCGGCTAACCCCAGTTACATCCTGGGCATGACGTGCTGTGGTATGGAATACCTCTTTGGTCAGTTTGGGTCAGGTGTCCTGTCTCTGCTTCCTCCCGGCTTCCCCTCCTCCCTGGCAGAGCATGAGGCTCACAAAGTCCTTGGCCAAACCAAAACATCA
Organism: Pezoporus occidentalis; assembly: GCF_034315485.1. Lineage (NCBI taxonomy): Eukaryota > Metazoa > Chordata > Aves > Psittaciformes > Psittacidae > Pezoporus > Pezoporus occidentalis. Next base: position 1,393,516 of record NW_026912995.1, read on the forward strand.
CTTGTTATCAGCTCTGTTCCCGAGCTGAAAGTCAAAACACTGCACTGCACCAGCTACCAAGAAGGGGAAAAATGACTGCTACTGCTGAACCCAGGACACCTGGGCATCCTCCCACCTGCACTAGCTGGGTGGGCAAAGGCAGCTTGTGCTGTGGAGTGACTGCCCTGCAGACTGCTACCGGCTCAAGCAGCTTTCCCTTGCAGGAGAGTATTGTTATTTGCCCTTCCTCTCCTTCCTGCTATCAGTTCTTTTAAATTTACAGAAGCATATTGTGAGACATCCACTGCTGTGACACAGATGAATGGGCAGATGGAACTAGCTTTCATGTTCCGAAGCTATGGGGGGAAAGGGGAACTAACAACGGTTGCAGTGAACAATCCTGCGGTTTCTTTGGAAACTAAAGATGAAAAAAAAATTAGGGAGGGAAAAGAAGGATAGACAGGAGATTGATGCCATTCTCTAGTGCCTACTATAGCTGGTGCAGGTCTTGGGAGACACAGAAAGGTCTTCATCTATGTTACCAACTGCTGCCACAGAGGAACTGCAAGGGGAAGCTTCAGTCATAAATTGAGTGGTGTTTCAACCCCTGGTGGCTTCCCAATCAGGAAAGGCTCAATATACTAATAAATACAGCACACAGCCTGAGCAAGGCAGAGATATTGCAAATACTAAAATATAGCAAAATTTCAAGATGGATGGAATTTCAGAAGTTCCTCAGGGACTCTTGAACATAAAGTCAGAGCATGTTTTGTGTCTTCTTAGGGTACTTTTTTAAGTCTTGTATGTATTTTCACCTTCCCTTTTTAAAGCAGGAACTTAGCAAAGACCTCCTAAAACATGCTATCCCTTGTGTTTGTAAACTGCAGGATAACATGCTTTGCTTTCTTACATCTCAAATGACAACATATCAGAGTATCCCTGACTTGGAGAAGAGCTGGACAGGCCTCAGCAAGAGCTGGTCTATTTAGATGTAGCTGCTAGTTAAGTACTGGTCCAACCAAGTAGTGGGCACCATTCTGACCCTTAGTTGCATACATTCAGCTCCGTTTTCATCCATTTCTAAAATGTTAAGCTGGCTGCAGCTCTATCATGAGGTAGTTTTGATATAAGAAACAAAGATACAAGAACACGCAATTTGGTTAATTAGCTTCCATAGCTTTGGAGCTGTGAAAGCCAAAACCTAAAATCCCTTCAGATGAGACCAAATAAGGCAAATTCTTCCATTATGGGTTTTACCACAGCAATATATGTTTTCATTCCTAGCTGGTAAGATGATTTGAAGTAGCTACTTATGAATAACCTGACCACACCAGCTATTTACACAGCCAGGAGGCAGAGATAAGGAAAATCCACAGGAAGCCTTCTCATCTCCTCCTGTTGAGCTGATAAGGGGCCAGAGATAGTTTAAAGGCAGAAGGAAGACTCCTTTCTGCACCACAACTGAACAGGGACACTGCTTAAGGAAAAACACCTATCCTCTTTATGGACATGTCCTGTGCCAAAGTCAAACCAGGAACTCTGTTAGCCCCCCCAAGAGAGCTTAGGCCAAGCAGAGCAAGCCCTAACAACTCTTCGGCCTGACCGTGGCAATATAGTCCCTGCATGACTCAAAGCTAAATCTGCACCCATTACAAACATCTGCTTTCAGGTTTTGTCTCATTCCTTGTATCAGCTTAGCCAGAGAGGCTAACCTGCTTAGTAAGGTTCCATGGGATTTAGCCCTAGAGGGTAGGGGGGCCCAAGACTGTTGGTTGATATTCAAGGATCACCTGCTACAAGCTCAGGAGTGTTGCATGCCAACTAGAAGGCAGTGCAGCAGGAGGGCCAGGAGACCTCCTTGGATGGATAAGGAGCTGCTGAGGAGCCTTTGAAGGAAAAAAGAGGCTTATAAAAGGTGGAAGCAAGGACAGGAGGCCTGCGAAGAGTACAGGGATGCTGTCCAGGAAGCTAGGGGCCAGGTTAGGAAAGCTAAGGCCCAGTTAGAATAAAACTTGACTAGGGATGTTAAGGATAACAGGAAGGGATTCTACAGGAACATATCAAATAAAAAACAGACGAGGGACAACGTAGGCCCCCTCAGGAAGCTCTCAGGAGTACTGGCTACACAGGATTTGGAGAAGGCTGAGGTTCTGAATGACTTCTTTGCCTCGGTCTTCACTGGCAAAGGCTCTGACCACACCACCCAAGTCTTGGAAGGCAGACACAAGTACTGTGAGAAGGGAGACCTTAGGCCCACTATAGGAGAGGATCTGGTTCGAGACCATCTTAAAAATCTGAACATGCACAAGTCCATGGGACCTGATAAAATCCATCTGTGGGTCCTGAAGGAGCTGGTGAATGAAGTTGCGAAGCCGCTGGCCATCATATTTGAGAAATCATTGCAGTCAGGTGAAGTTCCTGATGACTGGAAAAAGGGAAATATAACCCCCATTTTCAAGAAGGGGAAAATGGATGACCCAGGGAATTACAGACCAGTCAGTCTCACCTCTGTGCCTGGAAAAATCTTGGAGCAGATTCTCCTGGAAGGCATGCTAAGGCACATGCAAAACAACAAGGTGCTTGGTGACAGCTAGCATGGCTTCACTAAGGGGAAATCCTGCCTGACCAATTTGGTGGCCTTCTGTGATGGGGCTACAGAACTGATGGACAGGGGTAGAGCAGTTGATGTCATCTACCTGGACTTGTGTAAAGCGTTTGACACTCTCCCACACGACATCCTTGTCTCTAAATTGGGGAGACATCAATTTGATGGATGGACCACTCGGTGGATAAAGAACTGGCTGGATGGCCGCACACAAAGAGTCGTCATCAATGGCTCAATGTCCAACTGGAGACCAGTAACGAGTGGTGTCCCTCAGGGATCGGTGTTGGGACCGGTCTTGTTCAACATCTTCGTCGCTGACATGGACAGTGGGATTGAGTGCGCCCTCAGCAAGTTTGCCGATGACACCAAGCTGTGTGGTTCGGTTGATACGCTGGAGGGAAGGAATGCCACCCAGAGGGACCTTGACACGCTTGTGAGGTGGGCTGATGCCAACCTCATGAAGTTTAACCATGCCAAGTGCAAGGTCCTACACCTGGGTGGGAGCAATCCCAGGCACAGCTACAGGTTGGGCAGAGAAGAGATTCAGAGCAGCCCTGCAGAGAAGGACTTGGGGGGTGTTGGTTGATGAGAAAATGAACATGAGCTGGCAGTCTGCGCTTGCAGCCCAGAAAGCCAACCGTATCCTGGGCTGCATCAAAAGGGGCGTGACCAGCAGGTTGAAGGAGGTGATCCTGCCCCTCTACTCTGATCTTGTGAGACCTCACCTGGAGTTGTGTGCAGTTCTGGTGTCCTCAACATAAAAAGGACATGGAACTGTTGGAACAAGTCCAGAGAAGGGCCACGAGGATGATCAGGGGACTGGAGCACCTCCTGTATGAAGATAGGCTGAGAAAGTTGGGTCTGTTCAGCCTGGAGAAGAGAAGGCTGCGTGGAGACCTCATAGCAGCCTTCCAGTATCTGAAGGGGGCCTATAGGGATGCTGGAGAGGGACTGTTTATTAGGGACTGTAGTGACAGGACAAGGGGTAACGGGTTAAAACTTAAACAGAGGAAGTTTAGATTGGATATAAGGAGGAAATTCTTTCCTGTGAGGGTGGTGAGGCACTGGAATGGGTTGCCCAGGGAGGTTGTGGATGCTCCATCCCTGGCATTGTTCAAGGCCAGGTTGGACGAAGCCTTGGGTGAGATGGTTTAGTGTGAGGTGTCCCTCCCCATGGCAGGGGGGTTGGAACTAGGTGATCTTAAGGTCCTTTCTGACCCTAACTATTCTATGATTCTACATGTTACTTTATGCATCTCTGTTTCTCTCACTTTTTTGCCCTTTCCTTTCTCATGCTAAACAAACAGCTGCTCTTGCAATTTTAAAGCCCAGCACAAAGGTGTGTCGCACTACACATTGTTGCTCACACGGTCCAGGGACAGATATTCCATTCTGGGGGTATTCTTCCCTCCTGACTACTTTTTCCTCTTTGACCTCAAGCAATCTGAGTGCCTTTCCAAGAGTGTCAGCTGCTGACCATGTAAGAAACGCAGAACTTAGGGACTTAATTTGTGACAAGCCAGGGAGAGCTGAAGGTGCACATTTTCTAGGAAAAGAAAGCACAGCTAGGTTTACAGCACCATGACCAAGTACGCAGCCAGGAGCATAGGCTCAAAGCCAAGGGCTTTATATAGCAACCTGAAACCTCCAAGGACATTAATCACTTCCCTGATAGCAGCTCTGCCACCACTCCTTTTGACAGCAAAGTCAACAGGAGGCATTTGAGCACTGACACAGTCTCACAGATGATTACAGCCACAAGGAGATCCCCATGTCAGTGGCTGGGACATCACAGAGGTTGGCACCAGAACCTGTGCTGCTCTGAGCCTACAACCAAGTTTGAGCATGCTTCTTGTTACTAGGAGGAGGATATGGATGCCACCAGGAATGGAAAGACTCCATGCGTTGGTTCTCTGGCCCTCAGACCAGCCGCAGAGCTGCTCCTGACGTCAGTCAGGAAGCACAGGTTTTGGAACAGCTTGTGTCCACGTTGCCATACCCGCTGGGCTGCCTTACTGACTGGCTCTGAACAGACAGGCTTTCAGCAAACACACTAGTCCCTTTCGCCTCCTGCCAGAGAGGCCAGCAGCCAAGATGTATATGCCAACTTTCTGGAGCTCAAGGATCAAGATTCAGTAATCACATTTTAAGCGTGAAGGGGCCACCCCTGTGACAATGGCAGCAGCAATGAGTCCGTGCAGTGTAAAGCAGCTCAGCTAAGGAGCAATCAAAGACTCACTGTCATTCAAACTCCATCCTTGCCCAGTGAGACCCTTATAGTGGTGTCCTGCTTCTGCAGTTTGAGGGTTAAATTAATACAGATTGGAGCAGTAGCTAAAGATCTTCTGGGAACCATTTTCAGCAGCCCAGCACCCTCTGCCAGAACTGTCTGTGGGCTGAGGAAGAGGCAGGGAGGATAGTGACCACTCAGCAGGACTGCCAGGAATACCAACATATCAGTCCATACCCCAAAATATGCCTGATGGCACACGTGCTGGGACATTGCTGCTTGTCCCTTGGGTCTGCAATGGCTCCATATGAGCCCTTTGCATACTCTCATCTTAGCTCTGCTATTTTCCCTCTTTCTCTAAATGTCTTGGGAATAAGATTTGACCAGAATAATAGAAAACAGAAGACTACCTTCCTCCTTGTCTCCTCTGCTATCAGCTGCTCCTCCCCTTACTGTTAACTCCGAAAAATAAGAGCAGTGCTGTGGGAAAAGAAAACTAATATTTTTAAGGAAGGGAGGGGGGAAGTTCGCATTGCACAATGGCTGAGTTGGAGCAGAGCATTCAGGAGTGACAGAGGGACACCCGCAGCTAAACCCTGGGCACAAGGCCTCCCTCCGGTTATGTCAGCCAATACCCATGACGCTGTATAATCATGTACATGACTGGCTCCATAAATAGCTCCTCTGATCAGCAACACCCGAATATCCTTCCTGCCTGGGTCATTAATAGGAGCCCGGGGCAGGAAGTAATGCAAGGCAATATGATTTAAGTAATGTGGCCTTGCTCATGCTGCTTGGGTGTCTGTTATAGCCACCCAGCCCCCTGCAGAGGAGTGGCAGCTCAGTGGCAATGGGAAAAACCTTTAGCCTGCAGGCTTTGCAACCTTCACGCTGAAAGCTACACAGGGCTACGTGCGTAGGGCTCAGTAGGATGCTGGAAACAGACGTTACTGCAATATTAGAGGAAATCCTTTGAAACAAGGGCATGAGCACACAGTTCTGTATCACGCTTTGCCAGCAAATTCCTCCCATCCACACATTTTAAAGGCACAGTGACTGCAAAGCACCATTCTAGAAACCCTAGTGTTTATCCAATAACTCATTCCAAGTCCACTTCACTTACCAGCCCAAGGAAAAGATACAAACTGACTAGATATCTTCTGTCAAAGCCCTAAGATTCACCCCTGGTGCCAGCACCTGTTCCTAGTTGAGGCAGGAATATTTTGCCAGCCTGCTGATCATTGTGCTTCCTCTCTTAGACAAATCATGTGGAAACAGAGGGAAACAAGATGGCTTTGCCTTCATTACCTTTCTTTTGTGCACAGCAAGTCTCACACATCCCATGCTCCTCTCCCAAGGCCCTTTTCCATGGGAGGATTTATTTCAGAACTCCAAGCTTGGCCCTTGAAGTTCAGCACACAGCATGGGACCTACGGCTGAACTGGTTTTCTTTCCAGCACTTTGATTAAATATCAGCCAAACCCAAGCAAAATAAAGCTTTAAGGAGACGGAATAAAAGTCTGAACAGTCTCTCCACTCATCAGAAGAGATCTATTTACTTTTCAGGCATCTACAGCATCTTGCAGGGAATGAGATATTTCTTATGTAAACAGGCAGCAAGCACATCATCTACTTTTCTGTGTTTGTTTCTTTCTAAGCATTCACATATTTTCTAACTGGGAACACCACAAAAAGGGTTCTTCTCCAAGCCTTGTTTAAAAATGGGTAAATAAGGGGCTATGAATTTCAAAAACTGCCCAGAGATGCAACAAACACACATTAATTTCCTCCTTCACCCGGTGCAGTTTGCAGTCCTCCTTTACTGTGTTTTTGGGAAACACGCAGAGCAAGATGCTGGAAAAGGAAGCAAAAAAAGCAAAAATATCTCACCAATAGTGTGCTTTCCATAGAGAAGCTGCTCCAAAATCGCAGTCTTTCCCACCGAGGCCATTCCACACACCACCACCTTGTAGCCCTTTCCCATCTTTCCCAAGAGGGCAGAGTCAGCAGGCGAGCCCTGTGCAGACACAGGAGTCTGTGAGCCTGGCACCAGGCACAAATGAAGCCCACAAAAGGTGAGAGGCAAAGTGGGAAGCAGCGGCTGCTGAGAGGCACAGCTCCCCCCCCAGAGCCGGTATTTTTAGGACTAGAGTTTCCTCCCACACCGTTTTCTCAGGTTTTATGCTGCTGCCATTGCTGATGATGCTTGCCCGCAGCCTCAACACTTGTCGCATCAGGCCTGGGGAGACTGAAGCTGTGTTATCCCTCTGGGGCAAAGGCTGTGTTTGTTGGTGTGTGTATGCTGAAAGACCTGCGTTACTGGCTTCGTGGGTTTGCAGTGGGCCTGATGGTACCTGGTGGGATCAGGATGGCTTCTGGAACTGCAGCAAAACAGCAATACCTTCCCTTTTATTTCATACATAGAAAGATTCTAGCTTTTACAGGCTATGAGCTCAAAAATAGAAGTGTTAAAGGCAGAAACACAGGAAAGCAAATGCAAAAGCAGGGTTTTCATCTGCTTTAAGTCAGTTTGGATGGGTGGGGGTTGGTCCTAGCAGGAGGCCTCCAGAAGCCGGCCATGGGCCCTAACTCTGAGTTTGTTACTTGAAGCAGTTTGCCCCAGACACAGCTGCGGAGTACCTTGTTAGGACTAGGAGGGGCTGGTGTTGTCCTGCTTCAATTCCAGGTTAGCCAGGTGACGCTTCACAAGCCAGGGTGCCCTGCAAAACATACACCAAAAGATGGAGAGGTCACCCCACCGCAAAGCAGGAGGCCCTTTCAGTCAGGGAAAGCCTAATTCCAGCTTTGATTCCCCACTACCTCCATAGCAGCACACTGAGGACGCTGCAGAAAGCGGGACAAAGTCCCCTCAGCACCAGGCCTCTTCCCTAGGCCTGACAATTCACCTCTGCTAGTGCCGGGGAGAAGGGAAGGCACAGAAACGCTCGGTACGCAGGAGAGACGGGAGCACAACGGGAACGGGCAGAGCCAGGGCCTCGGCCCCAGCGCGGGCAGACGCTCACCTTGTCACACGGCCCTTGCCACAGAGCCCCTTAGGCCTGCGGCACCGGCGGCTGGCTCCCTCCCCACCTCCCCCAAAGGCTTTAGGGCTGTTTTGGTTCCCTCTCCCCCGTTATAATTTAACGTGTCTCCCACCTCCCCCCCACGCACCTGGGCACAGCTTCCCTCGGGACCCCATGGAGCCGGGACCAGTCCCGCCCCTGCCGCCCATTGGCAGGCGCGGAGGCCGGGCCCGGCCGGGGCGGGACGAGGAGAGTGGCCGGGCAGTTCTCCCACTTCAGGACTACGCTACCCATGAGGCACCGCGGCGGCGGCCGGAAGCGTGGTGCCGCCGCAAGGGGTTGTGGGCAGCAGGCTTCTTCCTTTCCGGTGCTGGGCGCCATCAGGTGAGGGTGGGTTTGTGCTTGGCCGTTCCGTCAATCCGCATCCATCCGGGGCCGGACGCACCCATCCTCCCGCCCCACTGCCGCCACGGCGGGCCGCCATGTGGCCGCTCCCGCGGGAAGGGGCTCTCTGCACCCCGCGGGGGCAGGGAGGCCTACGAAGGGCCTGTGGGCTGCGCCGTGTCGCGGTGGGCGGGCGGGCTGCCCGCGGTGTGGGGCGGGGAGGGGGCCCGCAGCGCTGGCTGGTGTGAGCGGGAGACCGAGCGGCGCAGCGCAGCGGGTGGTTACAGATTGTACGGCCTGGGTTGGCTCCGGGTTTGCGGTGTTGTGTGTCAGTGTAATCGTAAAGATGGAGTTGCTTGGGACGGGAAGAGCTGGGCCGTAGCTGGGGGGGTAGGGAGAAGAGGGGTATGGAAAATCGTACGTGAACGGGCCTTTTTTTGTGCGTATAAGTAAATTGCATTTTGCTGATGGTGACTTGGGGGGACAGGATTTGATGGAGTTCACTTCCAGCTGCTGGTTGCTGCAGGTGTGTGAGAGCTCAGATATTTTTAGGGGTAATTAACACGTGAGAATAAAGACCACACCACTCTCATATGCTTCCTTACAGGTAAATATTTACAACTTGTTTCAGATGTTAACTAGATTCTCACGCATTTCAGAATTTCTCAGCTGAGGACTTTAAGGCTTAACACATGAAAAGGAAGTAAAAGCCCTGTGTCATGTTGGAGACTAGCCATGTGTGAGCCATGGTAGCAGACATGGCAGTGGTATAAAACAGCTTGAGGGTATCCCGTTTCAGTGGTGCTGCATATATGGTTTCACGCAGTTCCCCTCTTCGCAGGAGTTTGCATTTAGATGTGGTGCATGTTACTTACTGACCTCTCAATTCAGCAGGTAGACAAACATGGGTGCCTACAAGTACATCCAGGAGCTATGGAGGAAAAAGCAGTCGGATGTGATGCGGTTCCTCCTGCGTGTCCGCTGTTGGCAGTACCGCCAGCTCTCTGCCTTGCATCGAGCTCCCCGGCCCACCCGACCAGACAAAGCTCGCAGGCTGGGATATAAGGCCAAGCAAGGTAATGAGATGTAGAGGTCATGTCCATGGGCTTCATAATGGAGTGGACTGGTTTTATGCCAGTTTTCTTCCTTCCTTAAGTGACAGCTGAAATACTCCCCAAGAAACTGGTGTACTGCATAAAGTGAACTTAATGTTATAAATGTATTAAATTGATAGCAGTGACCACAGCCTAAAACATCATGTAGCTTTGAATTCACACCTTCTGTGGCCATTTTGGCAGATGGAGATCAAGTGGGCTTTGGTTTTAATTGTTTGTGTGCTGTGTTACTGGTGCAAAGTTGACTGGTGCTTTTGGTACCTTCAGTTTGAGGGGTGTCCTTTCTCTGCCCAGGTTTTGTCATGCATTACTCTGACTGTATTACAGCTGTATGTGCTTGAGTAAGCAAGATGGTGAACAGTTACTGGTCAGTGAAAGAAACTTGGGGAAAACGGCCTTCTGTCTGTAACTTGAGGGTAGATTTAGATAAGGTATTAAATAAACTCTTCTCTCTGAGGGTGGTGAGGCCCTGGCACAGGCTGCCCAGCAAAGGTGTGGCTGCACTGTCCCTGGCAGTGTTCAAGGCCAGGTTGGACAGGGCCTGGAGCAGTCTGGTCTGCTGGAAGATGTCCATGCCCATGGTGAGGGGCTGGAACTAGCTGAGCTTTTAAGAACCCTTCCAACCCAGACCACTCCATGATTCTATGAAATCCTTGGAACAGTTTGAAATGTTCAGTATAAAAACAGAAAGGGAAGAATCTACGCTTCTGTTACTGTTTGTAAACTTTCAAAACGAACTCCCTAATTTTCAGTGAGGAGATTTCAGCAAGGCTTGTGGATGGCTTGTACTTGCTACGATCAGAATATGGGCTGTTGTGTTTGGGGTGGTTGTTTGTGTTACAGTGTAGCTGTAGCTGTTCTTAGTGTGTTTGTGAGTGTGGTGTTAAAAGGTGCTGTAAGCTGTGGTTTGGAGCTGAAAAACAGTAGCAACAAACAAGGCTATCACTTCCCTTACTCAGTTGTAATAGAAATAACAAAATCATTTTGTGATGGCCACCTCCAGTTGTAGATTTTTGGTGCAGACTGGTATAGTGACCTAATTCTGCAGCATTTCATGTCGTTTTTGGGGTTGGAAATACCGTATGGGCATCAAAATTGCTACACTCCAGAATTCCTCTAGTTCCTAAGTTATCATTTCTTTTAGGTTATGTTATCTACCGTGTCCGTGTTCGCCGTGGTGGTCGTAAACGCCCAGTCCCGAAAGGTGCAACCTATGGTAAACCTGTGCATCATGGTGTTAACCAGCTAAAGTTTGCCCGGAGTCTTCAGTCTGTAGCAGAGGTGACTATTTTGATTATTGCTCAAACACTTGGCTTTAGGGAGGTCTTGGTCTGTAAAAGCTGAAAATACTCAAGGGACAGAAAAAAAAAACAAACCAAAACCCAAGTCACTGGTAAAAATCTTGAATGCTGATGGCAGGAGACCCTCAGGAGTGTCTTGAAAAACTATTGAGACGAATGAAAAAGCTGTTTACAAATCTTGTCTGGGAGAAGTACTACGTAGGTGTTTTATTGATGTTCATAGTGTACACTTACTTATAAAGCTTGCCACAATAATTCTGGTGAAAAACAGACATACAACTAGTATAAACCCTGGTTAAAAAAAAAGGGTAAGGCAAAAGAAATAATTCAGATATGCTCAGGTCTGATTTCACTAAATCCCACCTCTGTTCCCTGCCATGCTGTATGTATTACCAGCTTTAGGTAGTGGTCCTTCTACATAGTACAGAGGAGTTCCTATCTTAAAGCCTGTAGCATGCCAGAGACCTTCTGGTTCTTCATTAAAAACTTTGGTACCTCCCAGGCACAAAGCTTGGTAGCTAACTTGTTTTTAGGCAAGATGTTGTTACCTGCCAAAATACTTCAAACAGAAGCTTCCATTCAATGAGATCTTTATAAGTTTTGTAAGGTCACAGTAGTAGTGTTGGCGTTAGAATTAATAGTAGTCTGTACTCTCAAAAAAGAGACGAAAGAATGAAGTCTTCTCTTGGCCTTTCTGTCTTGAGCAGAAGACTTCTCTGTTCCCAGGACTTCAAAACCATTCACAGCTGACTTCAGCAGTTTGAATATGGTGGGGTTTTGTAAAGTGGGGGAAACAAAACACAAATGGGACATACTAATTTGAAGGAAACACAGTTTAAATTAAAAAGGCAGTTCTGTGTTTTGAGTGCTCATGGTATGTTCTTCATATATGCTGTTCTCTGATAGCTGATAGCCAGTTACACACTCACTTGTGGCAATAGCTCATGGAAGAGGTTATTTGGTCTCAGTTTTAATTCAAAGTTCTCTGACTCTGACATCTTCTATTTTGGAAGAGGTATGTATTTCAAATAGAAATGTAAAACTTCCACTGCAGCTACCATTCCCACATAGAAGCTGCTTGATGGTGTTTTAATATTTAATACATGTGTTGCTTTCACCTGCTAGAATAAAACAAGGACTTGATAGAATTTTATTACTTATGCAGAAAATAGGCAAGTGCAGTTTACCAGAAGACTGGAGCAATGGGTTGGGATCCCATTGGGATAGAAGATGGGTGGACTTCATTGGTTCATATTTTCCCACAGTGATGATCAAGTTGTATGATTAAACCCACTTCTAGTGTTTAAATAAGGAGTATCCTTGATGGGGAGGCAGATGGAGTTACATAATCGGTATTTTCTGCTTGCTTCTGTTTTCTAAACTTAAGACTCCTTTTTTCCAACCACAAGTGAGGATAGGAATAGCAAACACTAACGTGCCAGCAGTGGAACAAAGACTAGTTACATCAGCTCTTCCTTTTCTCCTGTCAGTGTAGGCTTATTCTCTGCAGAACCACCTTTCTCCCCTTCAGCTTTGGATGTCCAAACTAATCAGTCTTTCATGACTGTAGCTCCAAGTGCAACTTGTGCTTTCCATCTACATGTGAAAGTTGTTTTTAATGCTGGATATTTACTGACTCTGTGCTTCTGTGTACAAAGTAGCTCTTTCTTTTATCCACCAAGCACCTTGCTCCTTACATACCTTAAAACACATTTCACACCCATTTAATGTAGGAATCCAGGCAGCCTTTTTTTAATACAACATTCCTTTCAGCTATTACTTTTTCTAGCATCTTTGCATCTGGAAGGGGAGCAGTTCTTTGAGGAAGACAGGGTTGCTTGAGGCAATTTTAAATTTCTAGCACCTATACCAAACTTTAGGTTTGAGTTTCATTTTTCTGCATGAAGAGTGCTCTGCATCCATGATTTTATATCCTCTGCATTCTTTTTTCCCTCTAGGAACGTGCTGGCCGTCACTGTGGGGCTCTCAGAGTCTTGAACTCCTATTGGGTCGGTGAAGATTCCACATACAAGTTTTTTGAAGTGATCCTGATTGATCCCTTCCACAAGACCATCAGGCGCAACCCTGACACCCAATGGATCACCAAGCCTGTCCACAAGCACAGGGAGATGCGTGGGCTGACATCAGCCGGGCGGAAGAGTCGTGGCCTTGGCAAGGGCCACAAGTTCCACCACACCATCGGTGGCTCGCGCCGTGCTGCCTGGAGGAGACGCAATACGCTGCAGCTGCACCGTTACCGTTAATTCCTGTCTGTGTAACAATTTAATAAAGCTCACGCGGGTTGTTGAATTTAACAAATGCTTCTGCTGCTTCTTGGTTTATGTGGAGAAACGTAGGATTCTCCAGGAGTTAAGTCATTGCCATAGTTTTGAAATGCTTTTTATAATGTAATCTGATGTTTGTGAACCTTGTAGCCTCGAGCTTAGAATTCTGTGATGGGTTTCACTTTTGATTAAGACAGAAGAAGTGCAGTATGAATTGAAAGCCATCAGGCTGGTCCACTTTCTTTATGTTAGTCTGAGTCTGTAGGTCAGGGTGTCTGTGTTCAGTGCTTAGGCTGAAGGCCAGCTTCGATCTTGTGCAATAAGATGTAAACTGAAAGTGCTAGTTTATTTGTTACAGGTGATTAAATACTAATGGAAATTTTATTTTTCAAGTTGTTTTTGTATGTCTTAAGTGTGAAATCAGCTCTTGAACCTAACCTGTGTTACCAGCAAACATTGGCCAAATCAACTGAGCACAGAATAGAAAGATAAGGTTTGCCAAGTTCATTAAAGCATGTGTTATCTTAAATAGAGACACTTCACAAAGAACTGTACAATCTTTTAGGTTGAATAATAAAATCCTGACTGTAGGGTAGGTATCCATTTGTGCAAGATGCCAGGCTGTTCATTTTATATTTTGCAGTGGAGATGGTGTTCTTCAGAGCTGCCTTTTGACACCAGAACAGAAAACATTTCTCTGTTGTTAAAGAGCTGCATTCCAATTTACTCTGTGTGGTTAGCAGGAATAATCACATTTGAATGACAGTTATAGATGAACATATTTTAGGCTACATTCTGTGAAATTACAGTGTGATCTGCCAGTATGAAGTCAGCTTGCACATAAACAGTGCAATTTATGGTGAATTAGCTGGACATCTGTACTTGCTTTCACAGGTTTCATGCCACATCCATTTGGTAGTGATGGGAAAAGGGATTATATAATGCCCAAGAAGTGGCTGTGTCTTTCTGGCGCTTCAGCTTGGGATGTGGAAACATACTGGAAAAAGTGCTGGGACTAAAATGTCAAGATTTGCCCTTCAAACTGAGAAATTAACTGATTTTGCTCTTTAAGTTCTTAAAGGAAGATAGTAGCCTGAAGAAGAGACTGTTCTTCAAGCCAAGAACAGTTCAAGGGGCCAATCATTTCATGGCATCTTTTTTTTGTTCAAACAAGGAAAAAATAAGTCATTTTCTGTTAAAAAGTGCTATCCACCTCTCTAAAAAAAGGAGATTTTTATTGATTTGGGAGTTTTTAACCTTCCCAGTGAAATAACATGAGCATCCTTGAAAGCAGCTCCTGTGCTACAGGAGAGGACATGGATGGTTGTAGGAACAAATTTGGTGATGTCTCCCCTGAGGGTAAAACTGTAGAGGGTGCTGATCTTTCCCTATTGTAGGTGTGACGATCTAAGATGGTGCCAGTATAACCAAGGTGCCCATTGCTTTATTTATAGGGTAGCAGCTTTGAGTCTGTTGACACTGCACTAGGTCTGGTTAAGTTGTTCAGGACCCTTGCCATTGATGGGGAAAGGTGATGGCTGGCAACTGGGCAGTTGGCACTAATGCTGTGTGTCCTTTGACAGGGTACAGAATGTTTGCACATGGGGGATGTCCTGCAAGAACTGCCTGGGGTTTCCCCTCACAGCCTGGGGAAACCAGGCTTAGAGAGAGGTTCTGTGATCTTTGCCTTTTGTGCTTGTGCACATTGAACAGGTTGCAAGCCTATGTTCCTCAAGAATTTGATGAAAACCAGTCACCCAGACTGTAGTCCTAGTGAGAGGCTGTTACGTGAATTCATCCCTCCTTAGACACTAAGAGTCTGCTTCAAACAGGGATACAGCTGTAGCTGAAGGAGGACAGGGGGAAGGATGAGGAAGCATCAGAAATTTCACTAGTGAAATTTAAGGCACAGAGGAATCCAATGATCTCTTTCCAAGCCACAGTTGAACTGTAGAGAAGCGGGGCTGTGTGATACCAGCCTGTTTCAACCTGATACCGGGTGTTGCTGAAAAGAGTTGCCTGTAAGTTTTTATTAGGCTGGATTTTGCTTTTGTGTAAGCCATCTCGATTAACTAATTGCTTAGCTTTTGGTAGAAGGTGAGGGCCTGGCAAATAACTCGGCCACTATTACAAACTAATTCTGACCTCCTGAAGGGTGTGATATGTGTAAACAGACCATGTGATTCAGCATGTACTCTAAATAACCGAGTAGTAAACTCCCATCTATGTAGCTAATAAAGTGCTCCTTAATTGGCAACATTAGCTAAGTTGAAAAGCACAGACTTGCTAATTTGTTAATCAACAGAAAGAATAATTGTTTCCTTCCATTGTCTCCAAAGCACTGGGAGTCTCTGCAAGGCAGAGGTAGGCACAAATGCTAATGGAGGAGGTTGGCTCCTTCCTTGCAGCAGCAGGTTGTTGAATGTCACTGGTGATTTTGTGGGGCTCTTAGAATGAAGGAATTAGCTATGGAGGAGAGTAGTAACTCGAGTTGCTCTCTTATGTCTATCTTTGTAACGAAGCAGTTCACTAGCCTTGACCCAGTGAGAAAAGCGATTGCATGTGAATGGTCCCATCCAGCTAATGAATTAAAAAGCTAGACTCTAAAAATAGAGCCTGATTTCTACTCTTTTATCTACTCACTTTCCAGTGTGGGGAAAACCCACTGTGTCTTTTGCCCTTGCAGCGCACACAGGTCTGAGAGTATCAAGCCAAAATACCCAGTGATGGAAACACTGTTTCAGCCACCAGAAAAGCAATTTGTATTTGTTGGATGCTCCTTTCTGGGCCTTTGGGGAAGCACCAACTTTTTGATCCAATCGTTTTCAAGTAATTGCTTGAAATGTAAAGCTGTATGAAAGGATGGAGAGCCTGTGGGTTGTTTTCTTCGTGTGTCAAGGTTCTGAGTCAGCCTCAATTTAATGATTACATGCAGAGTGTTTAGGTGGCCAAGTCTAGCTCCCTAAAGTTAGGAAGTGCCTGAGCTACACTGCTTATGTAATCTTTAATTTGGTGGCTATCTTGCTCTTGCCTCATGTGCCCAAAGAGCCCTCTGGCAAAGCCAGGACTGGAACACAGTTCTGGGCCTCTTGCCACTGCCTGAAACTTAAGACAGCATGCTTTTCTTCGGTTTCAAATGCTGTTCAATTATGTCATAAAACTAAAGGCTCTTCTGTAATGAAGATGACATTTAATCTCATTAAGTACTGTCAGCTCTCCATCATTCAGGGAAATGGAGACCTGGGTATCCTAAGTATCATTGAGCTCAGTGGTAGCAGATAAGTGATTAAATTAAGCCTGGCTCTTTGAAGATCAATGCTGGCTGAGATTGTGCTGCCTTCTGAGCCTGCTCAGGTCTCCCCATGTTGCCTTCCAGGTATCAGGCTTTAGAAAAAACCCTTGCTAGTTAGCATATTGGACCCTGGCTGGCTCCTTAGGGGTTCTGCAAGCTGTATCTTGTTGTGGAGGCGTGCTTCTGGACCCAAGCTGACCGACCATCCATGTGCAAATTCAGAAGTTCCCTTGGAAACACAAGAATCAAGAGGCACATTGAAGTTAAAAAAGGAAAGGAGAAATAAAAATAAGAGGACAAGTAACCTGGCTTCCAGTGGGGCTTGTTAGTGACCTGGTGCTGACTGGTGACAGGAGCACATTGCCGAGGAGGGTCCAGGAGGTTCATTGGCCAAGTTTGCATGGTGCAGTCCCCAAGGTATAAACCTGGCTGGACCCAAGACTCCTCAGCACAGAGTAACTCCACATGCCTGCAGCTCTGGTGTCGATCTGCAAACCTGACAGACAAGGCAGCCACTGCACTGTGCTAAACGCAGAGCAGAAGGGTGGCTCTGATGTGATGCTGTAGGCTGTGAAAGGCTCCATGTCCAACACCCAAGCCCTCTATCTTCCAGCCGTCATCACCTGGCTGTGTGTCAATAGCCAGAGCAGCAGCAGAAACCAAGACCCTATTACACTCTGTGCTGCGTTCACACGTGTAATGAAAATGAGTCACCATCCCCAGAGAGCTCATAAACCAAGTGGAGGAAGTAGCTCATTAGTCCAGTGTTCACACATTCATTTATTTATTTATACATATTTCTTCCAGCATTGTTTTTCTGTGACTAACAAGCAATTATTTAAACCCTTTCCTTGTATGAGAATGGTGGCACTTCAACTCATCCGCTGTTATGATCCACCTGCCTCTCTCATGGGTTTCGTCATTAGTCAGATGAGTTTAGATAGCAAGTTACACAATGTTTACTAGTAATGTGTTTTGAGCTTTGTGTTTTCAGTTCATTCAGAGCTACGTTTAAAGATGTCTTATAGGTTGCTGTGATCTTTGCAACTGTCTGGGAAGCAACTTTGTTAATGCATGGTTAAATGAAGTCATAGCAAAGTAAAATCAAAAGCTTTGTATTATTTTCACTTTGTTTACAAGTTATTGCTACAGGTGTTGATGGAGAATGTCTGCTACACAACATCTGCTCACAATCTTATTTACAGAAGAAAACAATGTAAGATTCAGGCACACAAGGAAAGTCAAGGACAGATATAAACCAGTTAATATTTATAAATCTAGGAAAAGAGGTGGAAATGAAAGGAACTGTCTTGATTTTTTAAAATAGTTTCATACCTATGTTATTTACACAAAACATATGATTCAATTAGATCTATTGTATCTAGAGAATCCAATTCCCAGTCTTAATTTGGGTAGTTTATTTCTTAATAGGTAGAATTTCATTCTTAATAGGTAGAATCTAAAAACCCATATGAACTGATAGTGAGATACTAAGTTTTTCATGTTAAAGCCAATGACTTATACTGGGAAGATGGTTTCGGCCTTTTATGTGTAATACACATTTTACATTACACTTGTTATTTGGGTTTTGGGCCCTGTTTTACCCAAGCAGCAATTTTAAAGGAACAGTTACACCACATCCATAGGTAACACAAAATGAGTTAATTGCTGTGATAGGTTACACTGGAAACCCAATTCTTAGATTAATGATTTACGTTGCCAAGAAGGAAAACAGGAGAAGAAGAAATAGCCCACTGTGAACAGCTGAATCACTGTTCTGACTCCTGAGGCTAAACGAAAAATTCTGCCATAGTTATTTTTTTTTTCATTGGCTAGTTCAATAAAAAATACAAGAATCATAAAACTATGGAAAACATATGGCACACATGAGTTCTATTTTCTCCGGTGATGGTCTCAGCCATTTAGAACTGAAAACTTTAAAATACCTCTCTAATAAATGATCTTGCCTTCTAATAGGTGCCTCATGCTGGCAACATTCTGAAGTTTTACCATATTTTAAGAAAAAGAATGTTAAAATAAGGAATAAAAATGATTGCTTTGAGCCTGAATAATTGTTTTAGCCAAATTATGACTGTGTGGAAATGAACTGCAGAGTGGGAGTTTCATCCAGATCGTAGTGAACACTGAAACTTGATGGTTTTTTGCAAATTACCCTAAAATTATGTTAATTACATTACAGTTTGAATACTGAATTGTATGGTCTTCTCAAAGGAGCTTTGTAATAACAGTAAAGGCTAAAGTGATTTTGTCGTATGCAGAGGAGTGAGACAGCAAACTGGGGAAGCGATTATCTTCCATCTTTCCCCTCTTTGGCCCCTGAAGTGGTTACCCTGGACCAGCTCCTTCTGCACCTACCAGCCACCCCAACCTGACCCATCCTGTTTCTCCTGGCTTTATTACAGCCCTGTGCAACAGGCTGCTGCTTGCTGCTGACTTGGCTCTTTTTTGTTGCTGTTGTTCAATAGCAGTGAGGTTGCCAAAGCTGTAGTTGTTTGGGTTTGTAAAAAGTGAGTTTCTAAGCTTTGTGTGCCTACACCACCATCAGAAGAGCTGACTCTGGCTGTCTGGGAGAAGAGATGGAGAGCAGTAGGTCTAAACTGGCCAGCTCAGAGGTGGAGACTTCCTAATTCCAAGATAGCCCCAGCGTAACATGTCCTGCTGAGATCCATGACCCAGGACTGAATTAAGACTTGGCATTACTTCAAAGGGGAGATCAGAGCAAGGTTATTTCATTTGGCAGTGCCTGGCCTCCCACCACATGAATGGCCACACAGGGTCAGTCCCAAGGTCTAATGGGCACAGTGTTCACTTCTAACAGGGACCAGTGAAGGGTGTTTGGAGAAAGGCTGGCAAGCATGGAGCAAACCCAGCCCTGCACAGAGCACCCGCAGTTCTATGAAGAGCAGGGTAAGGATTTTCTCACACTGTGGGTGCCCTTGGACTGTCCTGCTCGGTGCCTGCATCAGGACATGCATGCCAACAGCTACCCAGAGCTAGCTGGGAACTCCCACGGGACTTCTGGCTCAGCAGAAGCTGATCCATATGCGGGATGGCATCTGAAGGTAGGTAAGGAGAAAATGATTGCCTTGACTCATGGGTAATGCCAGCTGTAATTTGAAATGGGAAGTGGAAATACAACCTGGTTTAATGGTCTGCTCCTGGAAGCTCACTGAACCAGAGACTTTCCAGATGACTCAGAGCAAGAAGGTTGTTCACTGAGAACTGCTGTATTAAGGATTTGGCAGGATTATATAACAAGCAGTCATACTTCACTGCTGGTAATGTGCCTTCTCCGTGAGAGGGATGCTTACAATTGAATGGCTTTGAGGAGCTGCAATAAAGCAAAATGGCAAGTGCCTCGAGACATTTTCATGATGCAGCTGAGCTCCTGCCCAGAATAGACCTATTATTTGTTTCTAGACATTGTGCTACAATTGGTTAGGAAGAGAAGATGAAATTTCACTGTGAGCCTCATGATGCCACCCATTCCTTTGTTGTGGTCCTGTTTACGTTGTATTCAGCATGGTGCACCTTGCTCTATTTAACAGAAGCATTTCCGTTTGTGGAAAATGTACCTGTTTCTCTGCAGTTAAAATGCCTAAGGTTTGGGGAGTGCTGGTTTTGGGAGCTGGGGCAAAGCTGGATTCTTTTGTGTGCTTGAATTTTGTTATGTCTCTTTCAGTGCACCTCCTAGAAAAGTTTATACTGATAGGACAATGGGCCACAGGTTTAAACTGAAATGGGAAGTTCAGGTTAGATATAAGAAAGAAGTTCTTTCCTGTGAGGGTAGTGAGGCACTGGAATGGGCTGCCCAAAGAAGTGGTGAATGCTCCATCCCTGGCAGTGTTCAAGCCCAGCTTGGACAGAGCCTTGGAGACATGGTTTAGTGTGAGGTGTCCCTGCCCATGGCAGGGGGGATGGAACTGGATGATCTTAAGGTTGTTTCCAACCCAAACCATTCTGTGATTCTATGATTCTGTGATTGAACATTAGTGAAAATTCTGAGTGTTGGCAGGTGGAGGTTGGGAAGATCCCTTCTATCCTCAAAAAAAGTGTCTACATTCTCCCAGTTCAGAAAAAAAAAAAAAAAAAGGAAGAAACAGGAATGCTCCTTTTTGTTAAAGTCTGCTATCACCTTTTGGAGAAGATAACTGATTGTGGCATGGGGTTCCAGGAGTATTTCCAATCCCTGGAGCTGTGTATGAGACCCTAGCTGGGAATTGCATGCATTCACTAATGTTCATGTAACAATGAATGAAGTGACCATGACAATTTTAATGTTGGTTTTCCCCCCAGTCACTAGAAGGAATGGAAGGATTTGCTTCATTCCCTCTTACTTGTAATGGGTTAAAGCAGAAAGTTCTTCGACTTACAGTGGAGAGCCAGTTTCGTTGCGTGTGAAGTAGGTAGTAGAATCTGACTAAATGCATGTCTGTCTTTATTCATGAGGCTGATAATATCCAGCTCTGTTTCCATCACATCAAATATGAATGGTTCCTCAATAGGAATATCATTGTGTCAGGAGTAATCTGGGCTAGTTGCTGAGGCATAACACAGACAGGCCCAGGATTCAGGACAGCCAGAGACGGTTGTATTTCCACCACTTGTACAAGTGCCAAAAACTACAGCTGTAGGTTAGTTTGGATCCATAGCAATGTTTGCATCCAGAGATATCCCACAAACATATTTCTAAGACCCTATGAACAGAATTTGGATCTTCCACTGGTTTTACAGGATTGCAACCCTTTTGTTTTCAATACAGTTATTCAAGATTTATCTGGAATATGAGTTATTTTAAGAAGTGTTGTGTGTTTGCAAAATAGTTTGGATAAGCTCAGGTTTGTTTCTAGTAAGGTTTCACTCTAGCTACCAATGCTTTGCATAGGATTTTATAAGAGAAACTACATTTGTTTTAACAGTTCAAGTGTTTATAGCTGGAAGCAATTTTCTTTAGTGTAACATTTCCAAAGCCCTTTATGGCAAGTGATATTTCATCAAATGCCTGAAGACTGAGACCTACTGCATGACTTTATCATGTATAAAGCTTATTATCTGACATAATTTGGTGTATAGCAGGCTTATTTATTTAAAAGGTCACACAATCATATTTCACCACTGGTAATGGCATTTTTATCCATTTAATAGGTTTATCCTAAAGCATATTTATTCCTAATGCATTTTATTCCAAAGTCAGTTAATAACTTTAACTCTTCGGGCTCTTAGCAGAATACAGCAGCCAGCTTTTCAGAACAAGAATTAGACTGGTTGGGCCTAATCCAGGAGGACACAAGGTTTCATAGGGTGTTCCATGCATCATATCCTGATACAACTCAGCACCTTGAAGCATTAGGCCTTAAATCATCTTTTGACTTCCAAGTCAGCCAGGGTGACCCAATGACTGGGGAAAAATACATTGCACTATATAGATCTGCTGTATTCATTTGAATATAGTTACCTTTGTTTTGCCTGGCAAAAAG
This sequence comes from Pezoporus occidentalis, assembly GCF_034315485.1. Lineage (NCBI taxonomy): Eukaryota > Metazoa > Chordata > Aves > Psittaciformes > Psittacidae > Pezoporus > Pezoporus occidentalis. The sequence goes on from NW_026912995.1 coordinate 1,415,228, forward strand.
GCAGTCCTCTCCACTGGGGCCAATGCACAGGGACAAATGGCTGCTGTAGTGAAAGGCTGTCTGTTTTCTACAGTCTTGGGTTATTTAGGGCCCAGATGAGGAGAAGGCATCATTTGCATCTTTGTTCTGTCCGGGACTGAGCTTTGTGTTTTTGCTGTAGCGCATCCCTCCAAGGATTAACATAGTTTACAAAGAGAAAAGGCAAACTGGATTTATGTTTTGGTGGCCCCGAGGGTTCAGAAGGGAAATGGTGGAGCTGAGCTACATGACTTCTGAAGCAGTGGTTTTGATCCAGTGACAGCAGTGCCACCAGGATACTCTGGGGATGTCCTGGCCAGTACCGTGTCACCCAGTGCCAACGTGGCCTCTGGAAGCAGGCAGCTTAGCTAACTTCCTAGTAAGCGTCAGTGACTTGAAGTAAGCTGCTCTGCAGGACACTGTGATGTAAGAGAGGTTCAAAGAGGCAAAAGAAAATCCAGTCTCAGAAGGATGTTTATTACACAAGACACTAAAGGGAGAAATGCAGTTGTCCTCAGAGAGGGTTGGGTGGTGGGGAGAAGGGGCCGCCAACTGTCAGAGCAAAAGGCAGAGGTTGTCTGTGCCCTGTGCCTTCAACACAACACTGCTGATGTCTTCTGCAAGGCACTACAATATGTAGTTAGAAATCACCCGTAGTTAAGTCACTTAAGTCTTGGTGTTTCAGTGAAAGTGAAAAGTAGCTCTTCGTGCATTCTTTGCACAATCCATTCTGCTTCGCTCCCCAAAATCACCAATAAAGCAGTAACTATTGTCATCTTTGTTTCAGTGGCTGATGATTTTATTGCTGGATAAATAGATGATGTACCAGCAAATTAAGTAACGTAGCACAAAAAGGAAAAGGTGAACAGTGATATTACTGCCATATAACATAGCTTTAGTTAATGCAAAATTAATGCTTTGTCTTTCTGGACTAAAGGTCCAAGTCTTCACTTTCCATTAAAATCTGCAGCAGCACCTAAGCTTAGCTGTAATATGTCACTACTGTGTGAGGTTATTTCCCATCATTTCAAACAGCCTAGAAGGTTACTTGCATTATCAATTTATATGAATAAAAAGCACAGCTGCAATAACACTAAGGTAAGAGAGAAAAGCAGACCTGTTACATTCTTCAGGCCATTAGCAGACTGCTAAAGACCCGAATTGGGAAGAAAGTTACCCCTATGGGCAAGTTAGCTTATAACTGTCTATTACGAGCTTTTCTATCTTCCTCCAAGGCTGATACTTGGCACTGAGAGACAGGATGTGAGCAAGGGGGAGAGTTTGTGAGCCAGTTCCTCTGTTTCAGTTATACTTAGCTCCATGACTACACTGCTGCCAGTACCTAAGCTAGTTGCATTCATGTCATGTAGGCATGCCCTTAATGGGTAGGCTTTAAATGACCCTATATTTAGCTTTTGCTTCTTCCTAAAGCGTTCGACAGACGTTCAGCCTATGAAGGGGTGCAATGACAAGCTAAAGACCTCTGGGACCATCTTATCAGGATTTCTGTTCAACAGAGAGAAAAAAATTCAGTAATCTAAACATATGAGAAATAGAATTGGAGAATAAGTAGGGCAAGGGGTCAGAAAAACTCTGTGTAGGGCTTGACCCAAGCCGACTCTAATCGATAGAAAAATTTCCACTGGCTTCAGAGGCTAAGATTAGTTAGATGAGTTATTGCTATTTATATCATTGAATGTAGGAAAGAAGCCACAGTTATAGCTATCATTATAATGAGTTTTAGAGGGCAATGTTTAAGCTAGCAACCGAAGAAAGCAAGTAAACCTTTGCTTTAAAAGAAGCTTGAAAAGCAAGGATAGGTTTGGTATCAGTTGCCTCACCTGAGAGAAGTGTCCTTGTATGAACTATTTCTACCTGAAATTGTAGAGCACAGATTTTTCAGTACAGACAGATGACTGGGAGTTTCAGCAGTCAAACAGACTGGCCAGAGAGAAAAACAGCAACAATTTTCTATGGGGGAAGATAACTTCTATTATACATAAGCCATCATAAGCTGCAAATGACCAGGGAAGAGAACGTGGTCTCACTGCAGATCTGTGCAAATGTCAGCGTTGTTCTTAGCATCAGTCAAAAAGACAAATGTGAGGTTAAGAATTTTCTCCTGAGGTAGTAAAGAACAAAGAAACAGAAAACATGAGGAGCTGTTGGGGCATGAACATATGCTGCTCCTTGGCACTCTTCTTGTAAACAATTTTTTCTCTCTTTGGAAAGTATGTGTTTGGGATCAAATAAATATTATTGTAAATGTGCCAGGCACTGAAGAAATCCAGCTCATCCGAAAGCAGACAAATGCCTGTTGATGGGAACTCCTACGTTCCTGGATGGTGTGTAGATGTTTATTGGTATTAGGAGGGCCCCTCCACAGGGGCAGATAGGTGCAGGCATTCTGTCCTGACCTGAGCAACCACCAGCATTTCACACCTGAGGAAAAGGAGTCATCATCCTCCACATACTTCTGGTGAGGTGGCCGAAGTGCTTCCTGTCCCACCATCCAGCTATCAACTGCACTTAACTGTTAAGTCAGCATCAGCTGGTGCAACATTGTTGTGCCGTCCCCCATCCAGAGGTAGGAGAGTCTGTGGTACAGGTGGGAGTCATTCTGCAACCTCTGGAATTTAAACATGCAGTTTTAGCTGCTCCACCTGTGTGGGGTAGCAGGAAAGAGGGGGAGATATTTGTGATCTGTCCCACTTTCTGTACTTTTTCTCCTCTTCCGCCCCTTCATTTGTCAATGTCCCACTTCAGTGTTTTCAGCAGAGAGCTTCCCCTTCGGTAAATGGAGGCTGAAGGATTCAGAGAACCGGACAAACATGCTGATTCTCAATTGCTCTTCAGGTAACCATCCTAGTGCCCACCCAACCTTCAGGTTGGAAAGGTGAATGCCAGCAGTACACTGTCCCTCAGTAATGCTAGGATTTGCTTTGTCCTTCATGGAAGGGTGAACAACACAGAAGGAACCCCATCTCTGCATGGGGATCAGGGAATACCCACTGACCATTACCTCTTGAAGGGAATGTTACTTGCAGAATAAGAAGAAGCCCAGGCACTACAGCTTGGTCAGCATCCAGAGCCAGAGGTTATTATGCCAGCTCGTGTGGGTTTGGAAAAGGTAGGTGGAAAGAGGCTAAAGAAAAACTTAGCTTCTGTATTGCAGCCCATTGGCAGAGTGTTGTCTTCCCTCACGTTACAGGGAAGAATAGAACCCTTGACACTCTCTAAGACAGTTTTCTCCTCCAAACACCGAAGTGCCTTTCACAGACTACTGTGACAGAACATATCTCTGTGCTGTGCACAGGAGTGGACAAGACCTTCCCCATTAGGAACTCCAGGATGGGACTTACATCAGTTGCACCACCCCATGGCTACCCACATCCAGCTCTGCTTGCTGGACCTTCTCAGAAAACACACCTTTTGGCTTCCTCTGTTGTTGTAGACAAGCACCCAGAGTGGAAAACTGGGTGGTGGGCCCATGACTTGCTTTTCCCATACTCTGTCCCTGAGAGAAGTGCTTGGTTCTTCCAACCTGCATTTGTGTGTGTGTGGAGCCATCTCAGGAGAGGAACTAGACAGGATGTGGTATGGGAGTGTAGGGAGCAGTCCAAGGTAGTATGATAGCACAGGGAGCAACCCCAAGGAAGGGGCTGATCTAGGTGGGGTGGCTCAGAGCTGCCAAGTGCAGCGCAAGGTGAAACTATTCTAATGATCCCTGAGAGTCTCAAAAGCAGATGGTAGAAGATATGAGAGGCTAGAATCCCTCTGGGAGGGGAAAAGTCCTGTCCTGGTGGTAAAGAGATTGAGATTGTGAGCAATAGTGTGATGGCCTCTCCCTATAGCATCCTATGAAGCTGCCTATGTTGCCATTCCCATTTGTCCCACCAGGCAGGAGCAGCAGCATTTGTGCTTGCCCACAGAGGAAGTGGGGGAGGAGTCCTTCCTCTTATTGACCATTCTAAGTAATGGTGTCCATGGACCCAAAATCCCTGAAGCCACCCTTGAGCACCACAGACTGCCTGAGGCCAGGTGGACCTTTGGTCTGAGTGCCAGTGCCTGCATACTCATCTCTGGGTGCTTCTACCACCACCTGCAAATTGAAGTCTCCTGCCTTAACTGTTAGCAGGAGCTCAAGTCCTGTATATTTCTTGGCAATCTCAAGTGAACATCTAGGGTTGGTAAGCCACTGGTTAGCAGATACTAAACAAGCACCTGCTTTGCTACAATCCCAAAGTAACAAAAATAATCCCAGAGACACAGAATGCACGGACAGAGAGGACTTTCTGCTGTTGTTCCTGATGTTCAGCTTGGTTTTCTATGAGATTCTGGTTTATACACTATATTCTCCTTGGAGTTTGTTGGCCAGTTCCAGCTGTTGAGAGGTTTGACATGACACAACTAAAACACATCGAGTTTGTGCTTGGTTCATGAAGACCAGCAGCCAGGCAGAGGAGGGAGGGGCACACCCAACCAGGGAAAGAAGGGTGGGATGTTGTGCCCTGTTCCTGGCCATGCCCAGCACTGCTGAGCAGGCAGGGGCTCTGTGAGACAGCCGGGGACAATGCAGCCGGGCTTAGGAAACAGTTTTGAGGAGGAAAGCTGAGGGTATGAGGAGGACAAGAAGCTTTTGCTGTAGGAATCTGGAGCTTGGAACGGTGGTGGGTGCTACCTATGGACCTAGAGGAAAGCTGGATGCCTCATGGCTGCTGGGCTGCAGGCAGAAACACAGGAAAACTCACCCGTTTACCTTATTCGAGAAGTGAGGAAGCTCTCCCAAACTGACCCGTTTACCTCATTCGAGACGAAAGGAAACTCACCCAAATTAGGAGGCGGCAGACTACGTTTAGCTGTGTTTAACCCCCGCTCCTTGACCTCATTTAACCTCAGTGCATTCCTCTTAGCCGGAGGAGGTCAAAATACACCGCATTCCCCCTGCCTCCGGGGCGGTGAGGAAGAACATTTTGGGCTCCACTTCGTGGAGAGCCTATCCTCCTTAGCGTTGACAGGGGTTATGCTTCTTTATGGGTTCCCTTCTGGGAGCAGGAGGTAGGAGAGTGGAGGATGTCCCCCCCCACCCTGGCGGAGAGCCCCTGCCTTGCACCCGCAGTGGGTCCTCTGGGGGCTTTTCCCCAGATGTGCCTTTCCCAGTTTTGGGAAGGCGGGAGCGGGGGGAGATCCGCGCCTGTGGCGCGTGAAGCGGTGTGCGCACCGCCGAGCTGTTTGTCCCGGCTTTTCTTTTCCCTCACAAGAGCAGGGAGCACACCCGCGCTCGCAGCCGCTCCGGCGCGCAGAGCTGATGAGCTGCGGCAAGCCGAGCACCGGCATTTCCTGCCGCTGCTGTGCGCGGAGCGGCCACCGGCGGATGCTGGCACTGCTGCGGTGCTCCGTCCCCGTGCCCCGCAGTGGGCGAGTGGTGACCGGTTGCGGTGCCTTCACCACAGGGGCACTCCCCCCCCCCCCCTTCAGCACCGCTACCGCCGCAGTGCCCCCACGCACGCGCCCGCGGCACGTGAGCTCCCGCGGCCCGCGCGGCGCGGAGGAAAGTGTGTCACTGGGTGAGGGGGGCGGCCGGGGGCGGGGCGGGGCCGGCGGGGCGGGGCCGGGGCCGGGGCTGGGGCCGGCGGGCGGCGGTGCCGCACTCCGCGCTGCTCCCGATCGCTTTTGTTGTAAAGGGGAGGGCGCCGCGGCGGGTACAGGTGGCATTTGCTGCAGCCGCTCTGACGGGACACAGCGCGGCTGCTTCCCGCTCGCCCGCTGCATGTAGCGCTGCGGCGGGAGACGGGCGCTGGAGAGACTGAGACCGAGCGGAGCTGAGCACAGCACAGCCGTGCCGGGCCCGGCGGAGCCCAGCGCGGCGCCGCCCCTGCCCCTGCGGGAGGAGGCCGCCATGGAAGTCAGCGCTGGTAAGCTGCCGCTGCGGGCAGGGGGTACGGGGGGGTACTTGTGCACGGGGTAGTCCCGCCGGGCCGGGCGGGCCAGGGCTGCCGGTGGCGCCGCGGGGTGTGTGTGTGTGTGTGTGTGTGTGTGTGAGCACGGCGAGCGGCGGCGCTTGCCCGGCCGCGGCCCCGCTGGTGCCCGGGACGGCGGCGCGCTGCCTCACATGGACCCGCCGGGCGAGCCATGTGCGCGCTGTGTTTACGTTCCGCGCGGCGTGCCCGCTCATTGGCCTTGCGGGGCGGTGACGCGCGGATTGCATAATAGTGCCGGGGCGGCGGCGCGGGGCTGCTGGCGGCGCGGACACGTGAGGCGGCCGCTGTTTTGGTGACCTACATTCGGGGCGGCGGCGGCGGGGCGCGACGGGGACACGTGGGGCTGCGGCGGGCCCGGCTCCGCCCCCAGCCGCGCCAGGCCGCGGTCGAGGGAGGGAGGGAGGGGGGGTGCCCGCACGCGCGCGGCCGTGTGCGGCGGCGGGGGCTGCCTGCTCGCCGGCCCCGCACGTGGAGCGGCCCGGTGCGCGGGGGAGGCGTTGTGTAACGGGGAGGGGGCGGCGGGACGGGCCCTTCCCGCGCAGCCCCGGGTCCTGCTTCCTGCGCCCTTCTCTTCCCCGCTAGCGAAGGGCGGTCAGTAGTGCCCCCGCAGCGCCGTCCTTGGGGCCGGGGGAAGCGGTTAAGCGTGGACCCAGTTTGCCGCCTCCTTCGCTCTTCTGTATCGCTACACCTTCCTTTCAGATGCTTGAACGCTACGGTGTTTCCCCCTTCCCCTCATTAATTGAATCCGTGCGCCGGGTTCCCTAAGCAAAACCCAGGACTGCCTTACCCACCGGCCGTCGGGGGTCCCTTTCTGTAGGGGATCAGTTTAAAAAACCCAACCAGTGCACAGACCAGGGGCTTTGTTTTGAGCTGTCACCCTGAGCTAATGTATGGGAATTGACTCTGACTGCTGGCCAAACAAAAATAAGGCTTACAGGGAGACATAACTTCTAAAATAAGAAAAGTAATGGGGCTCTTGACCGTGATGCAGACAAGACTGACAAGCTCCCTAGGATACAGCAGTAGCACAACTCTGGGGGCTCCTTAGGCTTTCGGAAGACAAGGAGTGAACCTCCCCATAGGCATACCCTTCCCATGCTCCCCTGTGACATTGGTGTTACCCTTGAGAGAAAAGGAACATCAGTGTTTATGAGGCAGGGTTTAGCGATAGTGGGGCAAGGTGGCAGCGTGGAGGAACACGGGAGTTCCCTGCAGGGACTGTGTTTGTGTGCCCTGCTTTGCCCTTTGCAGATAAGGACGGTGCCTGCTAAGAAGGAGCCTGGTGCTTCTCGGAGCAGGTGGACTGCGAGCTTTGACCTGGCAGAGGCACGTGCATCCAGACCTTTGTCAGATGGGTGATGTCTGGCACTAACACGGGTGTTTGGCAAAGTCTTTTCCTCATACTGTTGCTGGCCCCGTGTCTCCCTTGCAATTCTCCTTGCTCCAAAAACCCCCAATCCTGAATGTGTGCCGTGCTGCAGGGAGGATTTATTGGAACAGAACACAATCTGTGCAGGAATGATGGCTGTGGTGGGGCATAGGGGCACGGGTGCCTAGGAGTGTGAGAAGCAGCTTGCATGTAGTGCACGTGTCACACAGCTGCTTGGTCTGACTTCTGCCCCACCAGGCAGGGGATCCTGTGCTGCATGCTTTTTTTATGGTGTTGGTGGTGGTTTCCTTGGTAGAAAACATTAGATGATAAAGAGGAAATGGGCCAGTGAAGCTGCTGCAGAAATGCTGAGAGGACCATTACAGCTGATAGAAGTAATGAAAATTTGTCTACCTGCAAGCAGTGATCTTTCCAGGGTTGTATAACAGCGCTGCCTTTGTCTGTGAGGAGGTGATGTCTGATGTCGGGAGCTGCAGCCCCAACCTGCCATGCCAGCTCAGTTGACCAAGGACCCTAAAGACACCAATGCTTTTATTCCTCCAGAGGAAGCCAGCCTATGGCCCTTGTAAAGTTTTTAATCCTTACTGGTGTGTGAAGTTGTACTGAGTTGTCTGTGAAGACGCTCTAAATAGCAGTACAGGCATGAGCTTGCGGAGTGTAGTTTATTTGAACAGTCGAGTGGCTTTCACTATTGAAGTTCTTATGTGAAGTAATGTTTTCACATTGGCTTTTGAAATGCTGAGCCTTGGAGACAAACTCCAGTGAAGTGAAAACAACCTTCTCTTGCTTAGAAGCAAGAAAAAGGAACCTGAGAAAAGCCATTACTGCTCTGAGGTCTATCTGAGGACAAAAAGCTGTTTCATTTGAGGGATTCTCAAGTGCGTCAGATAGCAAGATGCGGCAGGACAGAGACTGCAAATAGCAGCCTAGCAGGTGGAGTTTAGCTGCTGCTAGAAGTGCTGCAAAGGCTTGCAGTTGGACAAATGGTGCTCAGTAGGTTAACCAGGCGGCAGTGCTATTACTTTCCCTTGCCCCCTTCCCTTCTGTATCATGAGCACCTCCCAGTCCTTCCTTTCTGTGCCTCTGGCATGCAGCCTGCACGAAGTCTTTCTCCCTGCCCTATTTCTGTCCCTAACCTAGCTTGTTTGCATTCCAGCTCCGCAGCACTGTAAGGGCCTGGCTTTGCTGTGGCTCCTCTGCTCAGAGGGTGGCCAGGGAAGCCCTCCCTGGGCCTCCCCGTGGCCTCTCCCCACTGCCCCGTCCTGCAGCATGGTTTGTTGCTCTGTCCTTTGGGTCTGCTGTTTCAGCTTGACTTTGATCAGAGGAGGCTGATAAGAGGAAAGAAGGGGATGGGGCAGACTGGGAGGTCAGCCCTTGAAAACAAATGGAGAGGAGCAAGTTGGAGGGAGGGAAAGGAGTGTGCCCAGGAACACGTGATCTCTGAGTCTGGTGGTGCTGGGTCATGGTGTGGCTCACATGGCAGCGGTGCATGTCTGCTTGTTATGTCACTGTGCTGCCTTTTTTTTCTCGCCTTAGGGGGTGTGATAGCTTACATCAGCTCTTCAAGCTCGGCATCTAGCCCAGCCTCATGTCACAGCGAGAGCTCAGACAGTGGTTTCCAGTCGTCCTCTTCGCCTGTACCATCTTCTCCAAACAGCTCCTCCTCGGAAAGTGGCTGCAACGGCCGGGGCAGCGAGGGCTCTGATGGGGCACCAAAGAGCGATCGGCTGGAGGAGACTATTAAAACAAACCAGTCGAGTGTTGCTGGCTTGACAAAAGGCCATAATGGAGTCACAAGTATGTTTGGTGCCAGTTCCTGTAACCACCGTTTCCCCCCTGTGTATTGCAACCCTGTGTATTACGACCAGGTCCTCTGTGTGGTTTGCTGTGAAGGCATTTCTGTAATTATCCGTAAGCCTGGAACTAAAGGATAGTCCTTTAAAATGCATTCAACTGTCGAGCTCCAGCTACTTACTTTGTGCTGTTTTGGTAATTGGAGGGGATCAGTGATAAAGAACTATATTTAAACAATTTTGGAAGGGCAGGAATCAAACTGAGTACTGAATTGAGCATTTTACCACGCACTCGGCTGGAATTCAGACTAGTCTTTTGAAGGCTCAAGTCTTTTAATGGCAGAATTGTTTTATCATTTTCATTTGTTATGAATCTAGACTAAACATGTAGCATTTCTACCTTAAAAGTCTTCCCTCACCACCAGGCCCCCCTTTTTTTTTTATATATAATGTTCCTATCCTAAGTTCTTAGTAAGAACATTTACTTCCTCTTAAAAATTCACTATCAGCTATGTTTTTGGTGTCACGTCAGAGTTTCCTGAAGATGCAACCTGTTTTAAACTGCTCAGGCGGATGTGTGAATGCATGGATATATAGATAGATAACATTTTTAGCTCAGTACTAGCTAGGTAAAGAAAAAAAAAACCAAAAACAAACCCAGATTTTTGTGGTTTGGTTCTTTTTCAAAACTGTGAAAAAATAAAGTTTTAGTTCCTCTTTACAAATGAAACCCAAATGTCAAATACATTATTTTTCCTGGTAGAATATGTTTCTGCAGGAGTATTTCCAGCTGCCTTTGTTGCTCACTGTTAAGGTAATTTTGTGGTTACTGAAGTCACTGGTAAAACTCCCATTGGCTTCATTGAAAGCAGTGTTAGGCCAGCACTTAGGACTTGCAAAAAGTCTTTACTGAATGTATTGACAAGCTGAAATAAAACAGGTGGGGAAAAGTTTAAAAAACCCAAACCATGAGCATATTTACAGGGCTGAGAAAGTACTTTCAAGTTCAAACGTGCAAGTGTGCCGATCTGGATATGCACTCAATTGGGTAGTGTTTACGTATGAGGATGTGACTGAGTTACCAGTTCTAAATTGTTATCAGATAGGTAGAGTGTATAGCTTGTTTATGAAATATAATAAAATAAATGTCCTTTAATATTTCCATTTTAAAGAAAATATGTTAATTCTCTGTTGGGGAAACTGTAGGCTTTATATGGGCTTACTTTGTCCTGATGGAAAAACAAGTTGAGCCCAAACTTTGGTAGCCTAGTTAACTAAATGGTCCCTTTAAAAGCGTGTGAATGTAACCAGACTTTCTGCAACTCAGTACAATGCTGCTGTGATTGAAAGTCCAGTGAATACATGCTTTCTCCCTGTCCTGATGAATGCTTCATGTTTGTCTTCCTCCTTCCCCCCTGGCCCTCTCTTGCACTGGTAGCTTCTGAACTGGTCAGGGATTTTGTATGTTCTTGTTTGTTCCTCTGCTGTGTTTTTTGTATGTTGAACTGACCTGACATATTTTGCTTTCAGTCTAGGTTTTAAAAGCTGGAAACACTCTTTTCAGTTGTCATTGGTTTTCTATATCCTTGACTTTTCTGTTCTGATTCTAGAATTTAATGGCATGGTTCTTCTTTGCAAAGTCTGTGGAGATGTCGCTTCAGGATTTCATTATGGTGTTCATGCCTGTGAGGGCTGCAAGGTGAGCTGTGTTTCTGCTCACCTTTCTGCTGGTGAAATTGTCAACTTCTCCCCATAGGGGAAAGGGGGTGATGCTGCCAAAAAAAAATATTGGTATGCTTCTCTGTTAAATTTAAATCTGAGAAATTCAAGGCAGTGTGTAAGTTGCAGGAAAAGGCAAACCACTTAGCAGGACACAGCATCTTCCAAACTCTGCAGTGCTTTCAGTTCTTGTCCCTTGTCCAGTCCTGCCTGACCTGGAGTGCACGGCAGATAACAAGACCTGCAGACAGAGGTGGGAAGGACCATGTCACGCCAGACATGTGAATGTTAATTGCATTAAGAGATAGTGGGTGTGAGTTGTCGTCTGGGCTAGGACACAGAATGAAACAGCTTCAGAAAGCCAGTTCTTTATCACAGGGAAAGCCAGAACTATGTGCTTGCATGTTCATGCATCAGTAAATCTGTATTTTCTAATACTGTAACAATGAAAATGTTGTGTTCGGTGACAGAGCTTATCAGCTTAAGGGTTATGTGAAGGAACCACCTTTGAAGGTCATATGGGACAACAGGATGGTTTTGTTGCCAGACTGGTGATTGAAGTCAAAAGATCTGATTTTGACTTTCATCTTTGTGCTGATGTCATAGGAGATTGAGTGCATCTCTTAGAAACTGTCAGTGCAGTGACAGAGGTAATACTGGAGATATTTTGCTCTTAGCTGCTGACTATGCAGGAAGCAACTTAGCATCTTCTATAATTAGAAATCATAATTAGTTTGCATTATACATAGATCACACACAAAGTATGTCATGAGCAGTAGCAAGTTCTGTAAACTCACTTTGGGCTGATGGCTCTGAAGCAGCTTATGGGAGGCAGGAAAGTTTTCTATGCTTGCGGAGAGGTGAATCTTGGCAGGAGGATTTGACATGTGCTGTAATAATAGTTCTGGGTTTTTTTTGTTTGCTTACAGGGTTTTTTCAGAAGAAGCATTCAACAAAACATCCAGTATAAGAAGTGCTTGAAGAATAACAATTGCTCTATAATGAGAATGAATAGGAACAGATGCCAGCAGTGTCGTTTCAAAAAATGCCTGTCTGTTGGGATGTCAAGAGATGGTATGTTCCTGAGCAGTGGTCCTCTCAGAGGGAATATGCTGCCTGCCTTGGAACCGATTGCTAAGGGTCTTAATGGCAGATAACGCTGCCAGCCCTGTTGTCAGGGTCAGGTTACCTGTTTGGGAGTGTTAAGATCAGCTTGCCTTGCTCCCTGACCATCCTGAACTGGTAACATAATACTGTCCCTGGAGGCTAATGCAGTGGGATACTCTGCAGTGGTCTCTTAGGGGTATGGTTGTAATAAGAGTCTCGATTTTGTTTCTGCGAGTTTGCGTTGTTAGTGTTGCTTTTTCCATGAAAGGGAATTCTGCCTAAGCTGATAGTCTTAGAGTAATCATTATAAAGCCTAAATAGTTAGGTTTGGGTGCATGGGATGAGCATAATGACCGTGTACCTGCTGGGCTTTTTTTTTTCCCCTTGGAGGGAGGGGGCAGGCAAGGAGGAAAGGGTAATGTCGAGCTGTGTCTCTGACCACCTTGCTTGCTATCCACTCCCTGTGACATTTTAAAATGTAATGCTGAAGTTGTAGTTCATTTATCTGCTACAACTTGATGTCACAAACCAGAACTCTTCCTCCTGTTTCACTTTTTAATTTTCTCAGGGTGTTTATTTCACAAGAACCAGGAATCTTGGGCTGTTAATAATTTAGTGGGTGGAGTGTTAAAACTTATCCTAAATAATTGTTCTGAGTTCTTGTCGTGCATGCGAGTTATTTCATCCCCTAGGCGCTTGTTTGCACATAAGGTTGCACCTGCTTTAATGAAAGAGAGTTAGTTACAGTAATGATGGACTACTGCACAAACATAATTACATCAGTCGAAACTGGTTATAAATCCTTGTAAGGCTGTGGTTGGATGGGCTGGTAGAGGCAGTTGTCGATTCTTAGGACAGGGTCAGAAATGCTGCAGCCACAATAATGCCCATCCCCTTGCCATCAGAAAATGTCAAGGCAAAGTTATCAGGAAAATGTACCAAGGTAAGTTGCACTCAGCACTGACTCTTGTTTTGGCAAGTTATGTAATTGGTCTATGAGGAGCGGTCTTGTAGGACATATTCAAATATGTTCTGAATTGTGTTTGCGTTCAGCTAATTGTCAGTTCACAAAGTTGTACTGGTTTGGTCAAGTCTTAAAGCCTGACAGTTAACTAACAACTGTGTGTGGTCCATAGCCAGGTTTGTAGCAAAAGGGGAAAAGGCTTTAGATTATATGCTGTAGAGCTGCCTTCTCTTTGTATGTCAACAGTAGCGTGTATTTCATAGCTCAATCCTTGACTTCAGTGGTAATACCCCTGCTGTAGTACTGGTGAGAGCAGTTAATGTCTTCCTTTGAAAGGCAGGATTTTTGATGGGGGTGTGTATTCTGTGTGTGCCATGTTAACGCTTTCAGAATTGACCTTCTTTTTCTCTCCTCCTCCCCCACTTTCATCTCCCCACCTTCGTAGCTGTTCGATTTGGCCGTATTCCCAAACGTGAAAAACAGAGGATGCTGATTGAAATGCAGAGTGCCATGAAAACCATGATGAACAGCCAGTTCAGCGGTCACTTACCCAGTGAAGCATTAACAGAACATCAAGATCAGGCACCTCAAGAAGACCTTGCCTCCAAGCCCAAGCAAGAGCGGGAAACCATCAAAAGCCCTTCTTCCCCTCCTGGCGCTGACATGGCGAAGGAAGAAGTGATCGGTATGGTCACTAGGGCCCATAAAGACACTTTCATGTACAACCAAGAACAGTCCCAAAACCCAGCAGAGGTGATGCAGCCCCAGAGTGGGGAGAGAGTGTCAAAGAACACTGAGCAGTACATCTTGAGCAGCAACCACTGTATTAGTGGGCTCGGCGGCCCTCAGTACCCTGAAAGTGAGCAGCATCTTGGTGGACAGTACAAAGGAAGAAGTGCAATGCATTATCCAAGTGGGCACACCATGTGTTTCCCAAATGGCCACTGTATGAGCTTCACCAGTGGTTATACTCAGCGACTGTGTGATAGGATCCCGGAAGATGGCTATTCTTCAAACAAGAGTACCACTTACTCTTGCAGCACTGGAGGAAGAATGCATCTGGTATATTGATATCAATTGTTTGATATGACTTAGTAAAAGGCTTGGTGATGGCTGTGATCCATCTGTGCCACTTCAGTGGAGCTGCACACTATTGGCACAACTGCTGAAACCTAAAATAGAGACATGAGTTTGAGAGTACACATTGTGATGAAGGGGAATAATGGCTCAAGTTGTGTGGAGGGTTTGAAATCATAGAAGTGATGGGGTTTCTTGCTTTTTAGCAAACTGAAAATAGTCTGATGTCAAAGGTTGAAGAAAACTTGCAGGTTTTGCCTGGCTTGACTTAACATGAAAATGGGTGTTTATAAATAGAGCTTATAAATTGCCTTCTTCACTCAGTCTTGAAGACTTCACTTTAAGATATCTATACAATCGGATATGCTGTATTTTCCTTCAAGGCATTTGAAGCAAATTTCTGGGTTGAAACCTTGGGGCTAGGATTTTAAGCCAGTCTGCATAGGCTGGTTTTGTTACTGGTTTTCTTGAGGTTTTTTTTGTTTGTGTTGGTTTTGGGGTTTTTGTTTGTTTGTTTTTCTTGGGTGGTGTTTTGTTTTAACAGGGCTAAGCCAATTTTACAGGCAGTGTAAAATACAGACTCAGTGGGACCCACAGGTTGCATATCCTTCTCCCCAGAACATCTTCAGCTCTGAGCAGAAGCAGGAGGAACATGCACAGATGGAACTGCTTGTTGGTTGAGGGTCTTTTCTGTAGTACTTGCTCAAGTGTAGCTCTGAACACGCTTCTAGGAACCTTAGATGACTTTGCTATCGCACTTTCTCACTGAATTCTTAACAAAGATTTTCTTGCATGTAGATTTTGGGTTTTTTCCTTTCCTTAACAGGTCCCTCCCTTTTGCCTTGCACCTGCTGTTCCTCTGCCATTCAGGCAGCTGGTTCTGTAAGCCCCTTAAAATAGATTGTCCTTCTATTTATCACTAGAATTGCCTGGGATGAGGGAACATAACATCCTTGTTCTCATTCTGCACTCCTGTCAAGAGGCACGAGCCCCTGACCTTTCTGAAGTACTTGAGCTGCCAGTGGTTTTCTTCCTCTAAGTTTGTAAAGGTTCTTGACATGTTCTTGAAGACCCCTGAAGGTCTTCACACAGTGAAGGCTGCTTATCCTGATGCTGGGTTTTTCTTTTGTTGTTGTTTTTCTTTTCCAGTTTTGGTTTGTTTTTTTCCCTTCTTTGGCTACCACAGATGTGGACCATGCCATTGCTAGCAGGCTCCGACTTTAATTGCAGACTCTGGGCAAATAATAATTCCCAGCTTTTCTTCCTTGCAGGGAAAGTATGTGGAGTCACTGCAGTGGCATTCTTGGCACTCCTGAGAAGCAAGAGGTTAAACCTGCCAGTATGGGCAGACAGGGAGTGGCCCTGCCTGTAGAGGCCCAAACCAGTCATTTTAACCTGTGCATAGTAGCTGCAGGGAGGTTTAACACAGCTAATGATGAGGAAACAAAACTGAATCCAGCAGAGCACTGCACCCTCCCTCCCTGACATGAATGGGGGGTTTGACAGGGAACTTGGATTAGGATACGTCTAAAATGAATCAGTAGCAATAGGGGAGTGCAGTTAGTCTCTGAACCAGAATAGAGACAGATGTTCAGGAATTTGGTTTGTTTTTTTTACTCAATACCTGCACAGAAAAGAACAGGTCATTCCTGACAAGGGTTCTATAAAGACAGCTAGTGACTGTACAAGTTGACACCTGCTTCCATAGGAAGCCTGTTGGAGTTCACGGAGAGTCTGGACGATGCTCTTAGTCCTGTGGTGTAGTTTTAGGTAGTCCTGCAAGGAACAGGGAGTTGGAAGAGACTTATAAGGATCGTCAAGCCCAACTTGAGATATTCCATGACTCTTGGGCAGAGGTCTCAAGAGAGCTTAGACATAGTACATAGAGGGGAAAACTGGTGGTTTTCCTGTGGGTCAGAGTGCCTGGGAGTTAGGGTAGATCATCGTAGGATGAGAAGTTGAGGTGCTTTTTGTGTCCGATTCAGAGCCAAGTGCTGAACCGGATTCTTTGTTTTCAGAGCGTACTGTGCTTTTAGCAATACTTGTGTGAACTGTTGCAATACCATCAACAGAGCAGTGGTTTAACGTCTGTCGTGCTTCTAGTTGTGTGCCTAGACCTGTTATTTTACCAAAATATTTAATGATTCTCAGTTTATGGGAAAGGTCCCCCTTTACTCCATATGTAATCATTTGGGTTTGGGTGTTGTCCTCAGATAGAAGTTATGTTGTGATTCACAGCTGAACCAAGAAATCTACAATGCTGTTCTTCGACTTCAGAGGAGAGAGAAAGGGAAGAGCTTTCTGTGTATTGACTGCCCAGTTACCAACTGGCATTTGAAAACAAATAAACAAAACCCAGCAAAAAAAACCCACGTCAGAAATTTACATCTATCTCCATCTTGTTTTCTCTAGCCATTGCTAAATACACAAACGCACACTCCTGCATGTGTGTATATATATCTGTTGAATATATTGGTATCTTAGGATCTTCCATACAAAGAATTGCTAGGCAATTATCAGTTTCAACATGAAAAAGCCAGCATAGCTCTGAGAAATTGCTAATCTGTTTCACTTGCTTGGCTGACATTATGTAGTATTACACCCACCTTTTAGTATACCTGTGAGGAATACTTAAAGGAATTCTCATCCTTGATGACAGGTGAAATGAATATTAAAAGATTTAAACTTCATTAAAAGATGCAGATTTTAGAAAGCAGAACTGAAATTATCTCGGCGCATTAGGTTGGGTTTTACAGAGGGAATCTGTTGGCAGTCAGCCTTGACTGATACTTCTTATCTCATTGTAATGGATTCAGACTGTCCTACAAAAAATTGCTGTATGTTTGTATAAAAGAAAGAGCATTTTTTGCTCTTTCTTGTGACTGAGCAAGATTGGCATATCAGTTCCTTGGTCATCCTCCTTCAGTGATGCAGATAAAAATAAACATCTAGGAGGGGAAGGTTGTCTTGGTAAACCCATGACTCAGGAAGCCAAGGCTCGCTTCCTTGCTCTGGTGTTGACACGTTTGTCACCTTGACTGAATCACTTTAATTGCCTGCAAAACAAGAAAGATAGATTAGAATGAATGTAGTAGTGACTGTGAGATTGCAGTTGATTGTGAAATCGTGATTAATTGTGAGATTACAGGAGTAATGCAAGCAAAAAATCCAGAGGTCTGGCATGAAGTTGAGATCAGGGAAGAACAGCATAACCTGGGTTCTCTCAACATTTCTGCTATAAGTGATGTTGAAGTTGCCAAGGTCAGCAAATTTAGAAGCAGATTGCTACTGAACTGCTGTGGTGGGTTTTTTTTGTTCATTTTAAAGGGAGGGGGAGAAATCCAGTTGCTTTGGGAACTGGCTGAGGAATACTAATTTTTTTTCTCTGTGCATCATTATTGCAAAGCTTTCTTGAAGAATAAACCTGCCTTTTTCAAGTATTTGTTAGTACTTGTAATGATAAAGAGTTGTTTTCTGCATGTGTTTCCTAAACATAGGTCTGCCCAATGAGTAAGACTCCCCATGTGGACCCAAACAAGTCTGGCCATGAAGTCTGGGAAGAGTTTTCCCTGAGTTTTACCCCTGCAGTGAAGGAAGTGGTGGAGTTTGCCAAGCGCATCCCAGGTTTCCGAGATCTCTCCCAGCATGACCAGGTTAATCTTCTGAAGGCTGGGACCTTTGAGGTGAGACCACTGTGTGTATATTGTGGACCTGACAAGCTGTGCATCAGTCTGACCCCCTTAAAAATAAATAGAACTGGATTATATGGGGCAAAACCAGCTTGTTCGTGGATGCTGTTTCTTTAAGCTGATGGTGCCAATGCTTCTGTTTGGTCAGATCTTGGTGAGCTGTCCCTCTTCCAACAAGCTCAAAATTGCTCAGGCTTTCAACCTCTTCCTCTTCCCTGGGCAGTAATAAATGAGTAGCGAGGAGTTTATTGGGTTTGCATAGGAGGAACTACTTTGAAAGCTGTCTTTGCTTAGCCTGGAGAGAAGCAAAGTGCATCTGGAAGGGTGGCTAGTTTAGAAAGTTACCTATTGACCAGTTTTGTAGAGGAAAGTCTTTATCACTCTGTATGTCCTTCCTTCTGCCGCTGCGCTCCCTACCAAAGCCAGGGCATCCTGACCAGCCACCACTAGCCTTTGGTGGCAGTTGGGGGTTGCTGAAGCCTCCATCTCCAACATAGTAACACTGGTAACTAGCTGTACTACTGCAGTTCTGTAGATGCCGTACCGCCTGCAACGTGACTCACAGACTAATCCCACCAAGTCCTTGTGGTTAATTTCATCCACTTGTGATCATGACATATGTACGAATTAGTGGTGTTAAATTGCAAATGATACTGGAGAGCTTGATGCTGTTTTATAATTAGTGACCTTCACCAAGAGACCTTTGCTTTAAGGTTTAAGTTCCTCTTCCACACTCCTGCATCTGTTGGAAACCATACACGTTTTATAAGTATTCAAATGTCAAGTTTAAACATAAAGGGCTGGTAGAGCTGAAATCCCAAGTATTCAGTGTTGTGTGCTTTCCTGGGGAAGGCAGGACTGGTGATGTTTTTGCTCTTGTTTAGTTGATTTATTCGTTCAAAGAGAGATGCTGGATTTCATATTTACTTGAACTGAAGCCATTTCTTGTGTAATGTGATGGGTCTTCCACCTGCATTTGTTTAGCCTGGTTCTAAAATGGGTAATTGTTGGGCTGGAAAGTACAGGTTACACTGCAAGACCTGGTGCCTGGAGCATGTCAGTTCCTTTGTTTCTTCTATTTTGCTGTCATGTATTTTTTGCAGTTATACTTATTCTTGACCTTTTACAAGTCATCTACGGCTCCTGGAGCTAAGGGTTGTATTTTCACTTCTTCACTACAGCTTGTTAAACTGGTGTTCACATTACACAAAAATGTTAGTTCCTTCCTCTGTAAAGTGGTATGCTGTCCAGTGCCTGCGAGGAGGGTAGAGAATCAAGCCTGAACTGTTCCTAGAATGCAAGATCAAATCTTCATGTTTTGCATGTAAAATGTTTGGTCCTGCCTTTTATTCACCTCAAGCCTATTCATATGCCTTTTTGCCAGTTACAAGCACTGCTGATAAGTTACTATATCAAAGAGAATTAATAATAATGTATGGCTGCATGCTTATCCCTGTTCACTTATTAATGAAACATTAATGATTTCTGTTACCAAGCTGGTACCTGTAGTTAAAGGCCTATGTTGGCATCTTAGCAACAGGGAAAAAAAAACCATAAACAAACAAACCCCAACAAACAAACAAATGAAAAAATAATGCTGCAGAGCACTGGAAAAAACCCAGACCCAGCAGGATTTATGAAATCATTGCAGTAGATGCAAAAACATCTTGAAAGCCTGGTACGTACAAGGTCATTTCTTTTTTCTGGGTAACTAAACTAGGATATCCCAACATCTGCATGTTAATAGAAGTAGCTGAGTAAAAGTACTGCCTCTGAGCCTGTTTTGGCTCCCTTCGGCACCGGTGTGTGGCTGTCTTGGCGCTGTGCTTACCACTAGCTCATATTCAAGGAATGCTTGTTTGTCTGGGGACAAGAAGATGCATGGTGACTATGTTGGTGCAGAAGCAGCATAGCTGTGTATAATTACACATATGTAAGCTAAGAAGCCCTCTTAAAACTGGGGGTACTGGGGACCTTGCTATATAGTGGTGGGATCTACATGGCCTTAATGGGAGCCAGGTCAGAAATAGCCATGAGCCTCAAATAAGGAAGTCAACTGGATTTTTAGTTGGTCCTCCCCAACATCCACAAGCCTCCACTCCAAATGTAGTTGATGGCAGAGCTAAGAAGGACCTTGGATCCATTGGGGTAGTGACTCAATTTCTGGGGGAGAAGTGAGCAAGCACTTACCTATGTGGAGACTTTCATGTGCTTATATTGCTATGGTCAGGTGATGGGGTTGAGCAGGTATATCCTCAGCATGCACAAATAGGAATCCTGAAGTGAAATGGGGTGAATTAATCATGTGCTATGCCAGTCTAAACCATTCTTCCTTAGATTAGAAGGGTGACATTGAAATCTATAGGTCTTTTCCTTAGTGTAAATCAACAACAGTTTCATGGGCTTCATTTTTGAATAACAGTGTTAATGCTGGTTGCTCATTATTTAAAGTTAATGTTTCTAAAGCCCAGTTTGGTAAGGGAAATAACCATATTTAACTGAAAGGTTGGGGTACCTGGTAGGTCCCTGCTAATGCACAAGTTCAGCTGTGTCTGCCTGCCCTTTGTGTCCTTTTCTTGTATTCTGAGGGTTTCTGCACGCTGTAGTCAATATCATCAAAGGACACATAGCTTAGCTGACAGAGGTGAACAATATATAGTGCTTATGTGTCCAGCAAGATTGCTGCATGTCATTTGGCTGTTTAAATTTAGGAGCAGGTCATTTAACGTGCATGAATGGTGCTTGAATTCTCAAACATCTTCATTTTTTTGAGCCCTCCTTCTTTAAAGCTTGTCAAAAGCACCAGTCTTTGCTGAAAACCTGGTTCTCTTCTCAAATGTAGTACACATTTAAATTCATGCAGTTATGTAGGGTAAGTGACAAGAGACAACTTTCACACCAAGAGATTACTGCAAGTCTGGAGTTCTAACTAGTGCCAGTTGGTTCATTTTCTCTAAATAAGAAGGCTGTTCTGTGCAGCTTAAACCTTGGACAAGTAAATAAGGGTGTTGAACGTGAGCAAATGAAACTTTACAAGCCATTCCAGAGGGAAATGTTCACAGTACGACTGAGAAACCACAAGAGAAATTTCAGCCCAGAGGGGTAAGTTCAGCACATGTCAACTGCTCCAGCCCAGGTGCTTATACCAAAATGGTATTCCCAGCTGCAGCTACAGACCAGGTGCTGTTTCAAGCCCTGCTTCCCTTGACTTTTGAAGGCTGTACCTCTGGCTTCTTTCTACCAGAGCTCTTTAACATTCCTGTGGATACAGTGATGCAGCATGGTACTTTCCCAAAGAATGCCTAGTGGTGCAGATGATTAGGTGGTGTAAATCAGCATTGTTTCAATGGAGCTGCTCCACTTTACACCAAGCAAGAATCTGGTTCAGTATCTTCATTTTGCTTTTTGTGAGTGTGGCCAAGAAAGCCTTTCTTTTAATGCTCTGTATGCCTTTGGCTGTTCGATGGCTTAAGCAAGTTGACCTACCGGTATATTTATGAATGGCATTGTCTTTGTGGCTCAGTCTGTCTGAGGCTTACATTTTAATTTTCCTCCCTTTGGTATGCTATAGCCCCTCCCCTGCATCCACTGACAAATTTCTTCACTTGTTTGTTTCTCTCAGGCTGCTGGGTCAGAGCTTGCACTGATTTTGACAGGTCAATAGCATGCTGTCAGTGTCTGTGTAGAATGCTTGTACAGCAGTTAATGAGACAGTTGGAATGATGTTAAAAGGTTTAATTTTTTCTTTGGCTTTCCTTGAATTCTGACTATATTTATGTGGTTTTGTTCTCTTTTTTCTTCCACCAGGTTTTAATGGTACGGTTTGCGTCTCTGTTTGATGCAAAGGAACGTACTGTCACCTTCCTGAGTGGAAAGAAGTACAGTGTGGATGACCTGCATTCAATGGGAGCCGGTGATCTGCTCAACTCAATGTTTGAATTTAGCGAGAAACTAAATGCCCTGCAACTTAGTGATGAGGAAATGAGTTTGTTTACAGCAGTTGTCCTGGTATCTGCTGGTAAGGAGAGAAAGTTGAATTGCACCTTTGCCAACTATTAGATACATCTTTTTATTAGAAGATTCCTGTAAAATGTATACCTGTTCTTCCACATCTAAGTGCAACTTAGTAGGCTTTAAGCTACTAGCAGCCTGTCAGTTACATATCTGCTTTTTTTGATACTGCCTTTTGGGAAGATGTGACAGTAGGCTTGTATTTTCTTACTACTTTCTGTAGAATGCAAAAATGCATCTCATAGCTGCCTGGTGGCCATTTAGAAGCTATTTGTCTGACTTTTTTAAGTTTCCCAGGACAGCATCAGTGAAATGACTCCTGACTTGCACAGCTTAAGTCTTGGGAAAAGGCGGTGTTTCTACTTCCAAGTACTGTCATGGAGGTCTATTGCATATTTTACTTAAATCCAAATCCAGCGGTTTGATCTCTGCCTGTGTCAGCAAGAAAGCCCTATTCATCTGCATTGTGACTTCTTACCACAAAAGGTCTGCCAATCCACTGACATCTTTGCCAGCCTCGTATCTTGTTTCAGTCACTGGATATACAGAACACCCTGGCCCACATTCAAAGAAGGATTAAGCACCTACTTCTGTAGTATTATCTAAAGCCTCAAATTAGGCACATTAACTCTGCATATAATGCCTGAAATACAAGATGCAGAATCCCTGCTTGCTGGGTAAGGAGCTCTCTAGAGGTAGCTAACAGGAATGCTAGTAGTGCCTACTTAAACAACAAGCCAGCATTTGGGGGCCACTTGCTTCTTTAACAAGTGTACATCTTCCACATGAGTGGTTTAGACCCACATTTTCCTTATCAGGAAGGGGCACCCCAGGCATGGTGCTGTAGGCACATGAAGCCTCTGTAGACAAGGTGGGACAATTTAGTCTAATACCTTTGTGCTATTCAGGCCTAACTGAAATGTTTTAACAACGATGGACAGCTGTAGCCTTTTCAATTTGTAAGTGGTGGTAATGAGTAAAGGGTGGTACAGACTTTGCAAGCTTTGAAAGCTAGAATGAATGGCAGCATGCAGCAAGCATGGCACTGTAGTCAGCTAGTGAAAATGTTCAGTTAACAGAGAGAAACCTGGGGGTTTAGTTGCTTTTCCAGACTCCGCTTTACAAATTTTATCTTAAAAACCTAAATTGTCAAGAACTGGAGATAACGTTTAACTAAGGACTGAGAACCAGGCTTCTTCCCTCATTGTGTAATGCTACAACCACTCTTCTTGCTAGCTCAGCTGCTGGGCCCTAGAATGACACAATTGCTGTGTCACCTGTTTTGAATGTAAGTGGCTGTATCTGTTCTGTTAAATGTGCTTATAGCCCCAAACCAGCCTCCTCCAGGCTTTTAGATGGTGTTTCATGCAGTTGCTAGCTCCCAGTAGGGCTTAGCTTAGGGATGGTCTGTAACATGCAACATGTAATATCAGAATCGTGCAAGATGACAAAAAGAGGTGGAGTTTGGTATTCAGCCTTCTTGCAGCTGCTGAGGATTTTTCAGATCATAGTTTGGACATCACTGCTACCTAGCTTAGCTGCTGTGTGATCTCATCTGCAGTCTGATAACAGCCTTCCTGGACATCTTCACAAGCTGTTTCTAGGGCTTTATAAAATACAGCTTTGCTAGTGTTTTAATGCTTATCCTATGTTCCAGACACAGTAGCAGCCTTGATGATCGCTGTGAGTCTAGCAGCTTTCAGATCAACTTCACTCTGTAACTTGTAACTGAATGGAAGTGCTGCGGTTGTTACTTGCTCAAGTGAGTAAAGTGAGCAAGCTTCATATGTGGGCAGGTGCCTGAGAAGAGCAGAATTGTCCTCCAACACAGCTTTTGTGGAAGCCAGGAGGAGAAGGTACTGGTAGAACTGAAGGATCATGGGCACTTGTTGATTAAACAGATCTTGAATGACAGATCCTCTACACTCTGCCCCTCAAGGAGGAGGGGTAGAGTAATTTCCCATAAGGTGGAGGAAGAGCTCAATTAGAGAAGGAGGAAGGGTTCAGGAATAGCATTAAAGAAGATGACATGGGGATGCAGGCAAAGGCAAAGATGCTGTAACTGAAAGTAGAACTGAAAGTGGAAGAATAAAATCTTAATGCAATTAGGATGACTCCATCTCAGAAAGAAAGCTACTCAAGAAAAGATTGTCAGGAAGAAAGCCAAGTAGTCAAGATTTACATCAGCTCCAGAAGCAGACAAGAGTGTCGGACTGTTGAATCCTGCTTATGTGATCCAGAATGTAGCATACCATGCTGCACTAGTTAAAAATCTTTTAAATTAAAAAACAAAAACCCCCAAAACAATCCAAAAACCCATGAGCAAACCAACCAACCCAAAACTAAACATCAGTGGGGAAAAAAAGAAATGTTCAGAACTCTCTTAGTGCTAGTAGGGAGGAGACTTGTCAGAAGCATCTGCACATTAACACTGGATGAATACCCAGTCTTAGGAAGGGTATTTAGAATGTGCAGAAAGAAGCAGGAGTAGTAGCAAGGAGTGCATGTAACTGTGTAGAACCTCTTGTTTTGGTGTCATATGCAAAGAGAGGAAAAGCGGGGCCATACAGTGGAGATGTGGGAGTATTTCTGGTGGTGCTGAGGAATTACATTTGTACCATTCCAAAACTGAAAGAACCTTTGGCTTCAGTGACCTAGATGTGTTGAAGATGAAGGAGAGATAGCAATTTGGATCATGGGCTCTAAAGAAGGGAGAAGCAAGGTGGAAGCAAAGCTGAAAGAATGTGTTTTTCACAGGACTAGATACCAGATAATCTCTTAACTGAGGGTGATACTTTGTGGTAGAAGAATGTATAATACACACCCTCTATTATTTTTTCTTATTGGGATAGTACTAACAGAAACTTCTGCTGGCCACTGGGAGCAACTAGAAGTAGGCTAAGAGGGAAGGAGAAGAAAGACTTGCACTAATTGAAGAGAGGAGCCTACAATAACTTGCTGGAGACAGCCAGGAAAGACTGGACTGCATTCTTCTGCCTTCAGAGGCAAGGCAGGACTGTTGCCGCTCCACAGAGCTCTTGGGAAGTCTCATATGGCTTATGTTGTCATCTCTGCTCAGGGTAGAACAATCAGGTTGTGTGAAGTGGGGGGCAACTGGGGTAGATGGTTTAACCAATAAAGGCAGAGGGGCATTTCCTCACTCATGCTGTCATGGAGAAAGCATGACAGTCTTCACTGTTGTGGTTTAAGCCCAGCTGGCAACCCAGAACCACACAGCTGCTTGCTCACTCCCCCTGCTCCCAGAGGGATGGGGAGGAGGATCGAAAGAATGTAACTCCTGCGGCCTGAGGTAAGAGTAGTCCAGTAACTAAGGTATAACACAGCTCACTGCTGCTACCACCAATGATAATAATGATAAGGGAAATAACAAGGGAAGAGAATACAACTGCTCACCACCCACCGACCGATACCCAGCCCAACCAACCAGTGATCTAGCACTTCTGGGTAACTGGCCCCCAGTTTATATACTGGGCATTACGTGCTGTGGTATGGAATACTTCTTTGGTCAGTTTGGGTCAGGTGTCCTGCCTCTGCTTCCTTCTGGCTTCCCCTCCTCCCTGACAGAGCATGAGACTCAGAAAGTCCTTTGTCAGAATAAACATTGCTGAGCAGTAACTAAAAACATCGGTGTTATCAGCACTGTTACCGGGCTGAAAGTCAAAACCACAGCACTGCACCAGCTACTAAGAAGGAGAAAAATGACTGCTACTGCTGAATCCAGGACATCACAGAAGAGTGGAATGTGTGCCAATAATTTGATATTAATCGAAGTTCCTAATTGTTAGAATAGAAGGTTCTGGAACAGTCTTTCTGAAGAAACAAAACACATTAACTGCTTCAAGGTGAATCATTAAGTGGTTTATTTAATATTTTTTCCCCATAGCAGTAGGGACCTGCACCAGTCTGGTAGGACTTCCTGGACTCTGTTCACCTGAGAGATCTGATAGGATTGACACTGACAGCATAAGGAAGGGATTCCCACTCTGACTGTAAGATCTGACTCAGTGTTATTCCAGAAAGCTGTTGTCATTCTGTGTCCCAGTTCGTGAAGTGCTTAAGTATGTGTACACATCAAAGCACATTTCTGTTCATGTCCGTCACTCGTGTATGTATGTGCCCTGCTGAATTTACTTAGTGTTTAAGACAGGATACAGTTTGGAAAAAACAGCTCCTGTGCATGGTTGTTAGATGAGGCATTTTGCTTAAAAATCCATCCTTTCAAGCTGGTTACTTAGGTTCCACCTAAGGACAGCAGGCTTGTTCTTAAATACAATTTTCTGGAAAGGGGTGATTTGAGCATGGGATGAGTGCAGTAAGTGGAAGCACAATATTTTTCTTCATGTTGAAATTCTTCCTCAGCTGGGAATTTTTGGGTGCATCATGTTTCACTTTGTAGGTGCTTCAGAACACACTCGGAAATAGTGGCCAGTCATGTCAAGGCTTGTACTTCCCTTGTTTTGGGGATCCCATTGGGCGGATATGAGTGTGGGTTGTCCCGAGTGGGATTTCTCACTCAAGCATAAACTTCCAGTTTAAGTTTAGGGTTCTGTGTCCAGCCTTGAGAAATGTTGGAACTTCTTGCTTTCATATGTCCTCTCTCCTTGCATTGAAATCTGTGAATCAGCAAAACATTTAAGTGTGTGCATCAGTCTGTCCTTTGCTGGAAACATGGGTAAGTGATTACAGGAAAGGTGATTGAATGATGCCAGGTCCACATGAGCTTAATACTTTACAAAGTAAATAACATTTGAAAGACTTTTGGTATTGTGGGTTTGAAACGTCTGACATAAGTATTTAATTATTCTTGTGCTTGTTAATGTAGTGAGTGATTCTTGCAGTGGTTTTATGGTGCAAAGTATGTAACTACATCCATTCAGTCTTCCCCCTTCCTGTTTTTCTCTCTCTTACCCCCCCTCTTCTCCACCGCCAATCCCTCCACCCCTTTCTTTTTAGATCGCTCCGGAATAGAAAATGTCAATTCTGTGGAGGCGCTTCAGGAAACACTAATCCGTGCATTAAGGACCTTAATAATGAAAAACCACCCCAACGAAGCCTCTATTTTCACAAAACTTCTTTTGAAGTTGCCCGACTTGCGTTCCTTAAACAACATGCACTCTGAAGAACTCTTGGCCTTTAAAGTTCACCCATAGGCCTTTAGGTCTCATTTGTACTTGGACTTGCCTCGTGTTAAAATGTTTTGTGCTAAAATATGTATTTATACAGTTGTACCACTTGTTGGAGAGAGAGAGTTCACAGACTGTGAACAATTGATAGCTGTCCCTTAACCATGCAATAACGCTTCAGCAGGTGCTTTCAGCTAGCGGCGGCGCAGCATTCAGACTCCTCCAAAGACATCCAGACCCAGCTGTGCTGCACTTCTGTGGAGGAGGTTGTGATAAGCCCCAGTAAATATGGACTGTTCTTTCCTTTAGAAAAAAAGAACCGCCACTGCCCTCTCATGTAAACTGAACGCAGAAGAGCTGTGTATGTGCATACAGAGCATGGAATGGGGTGGGAACGATCCTGCGCTAGTAGGAACATGGAAGAGCTGATTTAATTGGTCTTTCACTTATCTTATAGATGTATGTCTGTCTTTTGATAACTCACTCATGGTTTCCACTGTTGTTATTCCATTAAACCTGATGGAATGATTTCAGCCTGCACCAACTCTTCACTGAGCATGTGTTCATGCCATGTGTATATAATATAAATAATTAAGTAATGAGTGTTTATGGCTATATAAAGTACAGAGTTGTGTGTATATATGTGTATGTATATAAATAGTTCTATACATAAAGTATACATATAATTTCTTCACAATATTTTAAACTGTGGAGGAATTTAAACTTACAACAGAAGGTGATCTATGGAAAGAACCAAATAGATGCACTTTGCATATTGCTGAACTAATTAGCTGACCATTTTTTAGAAAACATCCAGTTTGCATTAATATGCTGTGTTTGTTAATTTGAAAAAACAAAACTAACATCAAAACAAAAAGACCAAAACCAAACCCAGAATGGCACCAAAGGGGCAGAGCAAGATTCAGTTTATAGAAGGGGTTTGTGTGGAATCTCAAGTGGAGAGGGTTAGTTGTGTTGCAACTGAGATTGTCTATTGCCACTGAGGTTTTTATATTCTGATAAACGTTAAAGAAGCACCAGATGCTCTTCAGAAACTTCAGCACAGCCAGAAAGAAGCTATCAAATGAATAACAGTATCTATCAGAGGAAAAAAAAACACAAAAAAACAAACAAAAAAAAAAGTGGGAAAAATGTGTCCATGGTTGCATTTGGGTGTATGTGTGTTCTGTGTTTATTTCTTGCAATACATCATTTTGCTGCTTCATTGCTAAATGAGAATTGAAAATGAAAATGTGAGATTCCCCATGTCTTTTCACAATCTGGGCTTTGTGGTTCTCATGTCTGTTCTCTCCACCGGTGCGTGTGCATGTGCGTGTGTGTGTGTATGTGCAGAGAAGGTGCAATGGATGGTCTGGATTTTTTTTCTTTTAAAACTACCACAAAACCCAGCCAAATAAATGGGACTTCTTTTTTTTTGTTGTTTATGCCAGTAGCAAATTACAAAGCAAATCCTCAAGGCTAAAGATTCTGCTGGTTTTCCATCTAGGAAAGTGGTGCTCTATGGTTTTTTTTCCCCTCCATTTGTAGCAGGACCTGGCACCAGAAAAGAGAGACTTTTAAAAGTGTTAATTAGCTGTGTTTATGTTTTGCTAATGTGGGAAGAAGCAGCTCCCTTAGGCTGTGTTTAGTTACCTTAGAGAGGTAGGTAGCCTTCTGGGACTGTAGTGCTTGGTAACACTACTGTGCAGAGGGAGAGACCTCTCTGGTTATTGCTGTGTTCAGGTGTATGCAGTAGTTGAGGCCAGGAGCCAGGAAGCCACCAGACTGCAGGGCTCTTGCTGTGCAGGAGCAGCTCTGGCACATGAGTGATTCAGTGGGAGCCCTTGTGCCTGCCATGGAGCTGGAGCAGAGGCAGACCTCAGCCTGCTCCTGAGCATCAGGAGCTGGGCAGGGGATGGGAGGCTTGCACCCTACCATGGCTCTGGTCACCTTTGGGCTAGGGATTTCCCCTTGCACAGTGGTAAGGAGTGCTGGCCAGGACCCTGAGAGCAGGAGAGGTCATGTGCTTGAACACATTTGGCCTTAGCTTTGGCTGTGGAGAAGAGCGCTTTACCCTCCTCCACTGCTGCAGGGAGAGCTGCCCTCCTGCATCGGTCTGCTTTAACCACTGGATAATGGCCCCTTCGTTCATACAGTTTTGCTATCCAGATGTGCTATCCATGGCATACTGTCCTAATTTCTGTTAACAGTCTGCATCCTAACAGTATTATTTGTTTGATAACTTCAGTGAATGGTGCATTGAACCATTCAAACTTTAGAAAGGACAGTCATGTTTTGTATTGTTTAGGAGCTAAAATTCTTTTTAGACCCCATTTCAAATGTGGAAAGTACAGTTAACCATTGGTTGGTTTGAGAGGGAAGGAGGCTTCTTACAGAGATTGCCACCCTACAACTGTGTTTTGTTGTGTTTTGTTTTATTTTCTTTAAACTGTATTATTAAGCCTTTAGGAATGTATAACCAGGACCGAATAATTACTGCTTATTAAATTTTTAGTTAGATTGACCATGTATGTCTATAGATAGGTATTCTAACTTGTGCAGTTTCATTTGAGATAATCTTCCTGTACATAATGGAAAAACTCAGAGGAAAAAAAAAGCCCCAAACAGATTGACTGAACATAAAGGTGATTAAAGTACGGTTCCAAAGTGATCCATGTATTACCAACCCTAGCTGGACTCTCAGAAGAAAATCTAAACTCATTGTGTTAGCTGTGTATTGTGAGCTCTTCTTTTACTGTGTCACTGGTTATACACTTGTTAAATGCTGAGATAATAGACTTCATGCCAGGCATTTGAGTACTGTAGATTGGGTCATTGCTGAAAGATTAATGTACTGTATGACTTAAATGAAAATTTTTATTCTTGATTTTATTCTTGTTTTGAAAGATTAAATATGGGCATTACATCAGCAAGAGAAACCGTGCTTCTGTGTTCTTTGTATAAAATCTAGAGGGGAAGGCAACATGCTGAGATGAACAAAGCAGAAGTAATGGATGAGAACATCAACTGCTGTGACAGGGGCTGCGCTGGTGTATGGTGGCTAGGAGCCTGTGTCTTGGTCCACTTGTAACACACATCTGCACTGCCAGGGGGTTGGCTGGTGCAATTTTGGGGGTATTGTCAGTAAAAGTGGTAGTTATTTTAAACACCTTAATTACCCTCAGGAATTTACCTTTGAAACTGAAAATAGGATATGGTTTAATGTCTGGTAAATGTAGTCTTAAGGATAGGTTAAAAGAGAGGTAGATGGGAAACAGCATGGGAAGGGCAAAGATCTGTTTGATTTTTACAGCTTGATTTCCTAGTTTGAAGTGTTACTGGTTAGGAGACAAGCTTCTCAGGAAATGTTCTGTCTATTGGTGTTTGAAAGCAAAACAAACTCCCCAAACAAACAGAAACAAAGTTACGACTGCCAGCATTGGAAAGAGTAATAGCACAGAAATGCTTTTTATAAGACAATATAAAATGGCACTATAAAGTGGCATGTTCGCATGCGGTTTTGCTTGTTGCTGCCTACTGTGAGACCCTGTGAGCAGGGCCGTGAGCCATGGAGGTCCCAGGGCGTGGGAGGTCCTTGGGAAGAGCTCTTTCCAGCTTCAGCTGGAAGGGTCCAGGGGTTATTTTTCCCTGTTTGGCTCCAAGAGCCTCACCACAGCAAATGGGGCAGACTGGAGGGGTGTTCCCAGTAAAAACACAATTCCGTTCCCCCCTTTCCTGCTGTCCCAGTTAGGCAAGATGTTCTGGGGATGGGGAAGTGAAGCATTTGTGCTTGTGTGTGGGAAGCATGCTGGCATTTGAATCTACAGCACCAACTCAAGTGCGAACGTGCCTGCAGCAGCCTGCCCCATCTCTGTCCTCACTCCACGAGGAAATAAATGGTCAATGTCGCATGGAAAACGGGTATGAGTGTCACTGTGTGAAAGTATAAACTGCTGAGGGGGTGGGCAGTCTGCTTGTGCTCATGACCCATGGATTGTGCGTGGGGTGGGAGGGAATCAGCATTTGCAGCTGAACCGTAGGGCGCTTTGATTACAGAAACAGTTCGTACAAGGAAATACTTGGCACTTCCTTCCCTTTGATGAGCACAGGGAGCAGCTGCCAGAACCTCCATCAGTGAATACCTTTTGTTTTCCCTTTTAATTTGTTTCTTGTAAGGTTGAAGTTCGGAGTGGGGAGGGAGGAACATCTGGATATGGGAGAGTCTGGAGACACCCAGCCCTAGCAGCTGACTGAGCAGCAATGGGCAGGCCAGTGTGGAGGATGTGCTCACTCGGCAAGAAAGTTGGTCAAGGACACAGCAGTGTTGTCAGGGAGAGGAGCTGAGCAGGCGTGTGTGTGTGTAGGCTGCACGTTGCTGGATATCTGGAAGAAACAGGTCCGTGCACTCCAGCAGACACTGCTCTGCTGCACCAAGCAGCTTCACTGGGCAGTTTATACCAACTGCAAATGCACACCATAGTATGTTTGTTGTAAGGCAGAGCTTGCAGTGATGGGGAGCTGAACTCTCTGGTCTCCTATGGCTATAGGAACAAAACACTCCTGCCTGGCCTGGATCCCCAAGGCAGGCTGTGTGGCTGTCCATGACAGTTGCTCCCCAGCATTGCTCTCTGGGACAGCATTTGCCTCTGGCTGGAGGACCAGTCTCAGGGTTTTTTTTGTAAGTGTTCCTGCTTAAAACTGGGGAAGTGTTTTCTTAAATCGTAGAATCACAGAATGGTTTGTGTTGGAAGGGACCTTAAAGCTCATCCAGCTCCACCCCCATGCCACAGGCAGGGACACCTTCCACTAGGCCAGGTTGCTCCAAGCCCCATCCAACCTGGCCTTGAACACTGCCAGGGATGGGGCAGCCACAGCCTCTCTGGGCAACCTGTGCCAGGACCTCAGCACCCTCACAGGGAAGAACTTCCTATCTCAATTTTCCCCTCTTTCAGTTTAAAGCCATTTTCCCTTGTCTGATCATTGCATGCCCTTGTAGAGTCCCTTCTCTCTGCCCAGCTCTCCACACCTCATCTTAAGAAGACTGTAGCTCAGATTATTTCATAGAACAGTGCTGAGTGCTACAAATAAGGTGGCACAAGGGCAGAGGGAAGTATGACATGTTAAAAGCCCATCTGACCCAGAAGGTGCAGCTCAAACTGAAGCACAGCTAGAGAGGCCTGCTGGATTCCTGATGTATCAGAGCTCTTCTCCATCATGTGTAATACTCCAACAGACCTCATCTAGGCAGCCCTGGATTAGCTGCAAGGCTAGGTAATTGCTGCCTTGCTTTTCATTTACTTAATGCAGACACTCAAAGCTCTGTGGTGTATAAGCAGTGGTGATGGTTTATAAAACAAGGCTGACACTAATGCCTCCTCTTAAGCCACTTTGGCAGGTTAGGTTGCCAGCACACAGGTGGAGATTGCTTCTGACCTAGGCTGGAGACTGACCCTATTCTCACATAGTCCCAGAATATGAAAGGATCTCAAGGAGAACTTCAGGTACCCCTTTGTCCCCTTCTCTCTGCTCCTTTGGCCAAAATACAGCTGCAGAAGCCCTGGGAAGCAACCCAGATCTGTGTACCAGTGTGACAGTCTGGTAGTTGGCTTCTCTTCTGCAGGATAAACACATGGCTAAACCGTCACTTAATGTGTGCTTGGGTCCTCAGTGACAGATGACACAAATGATTTAAGAATGCTGCCTTTCCATTTCTCTACTCTAGTCCCTCTTAGGCTGGTCTATGGTGCAGAGATCAGGCCATGCTGCATGGAGGGTTTTTCCTTTTCACCTTTCTGTCCCTGCCCAATACCAGTCTTTCCAGCCTAATCTCATGATGCTTAACGGAGTGTGTGTGGCTTGGCAACCCTATTTCCTACTGTGCAGTGTACATCTGCCCTCTGCATGCCCACATACAGGCTTCCCCTTGTTGCTAGTTTGACACAGGGCCAACCTGACCCACAATGACATCTGCAGGGGAGCATCTGTCCTGTTAGTGCTTTTCTAAGAGTATAAGCAAAACTGCTGGGTTAACGCATCAGAAAACAAATACTGGTTCTTACATTTCACAAGGGGAATTTAGTTGTAATTCTTGAAGTCATCTGCCATGTGCTTGCAGAAGAGCTGTGCTAAAATAATGATGTATCAGGAAACCCAGTTCTGTAACTCAATGGCTGCTTTCTTTTCATTTACCTGCACACAGTGGCTGCTGTCAGAAACCTGGGCATAAAAGTACCATTTTTTCTCATAGGTTCTTCACCACAGGAGAGGTTCCTCCTTTGCTTTCTAAGACAAAGAGGGGTGTCGCTTTTTAACTTCACTGTAAATGGAACATTCTGGGGGTAGCTAACCATGGAGATTTTCTTGCACTGGAGCCTTGTGTGAACATAGGTGGGCTGAACTAAAGCACTGCTGTGAAGAGCCAGGAGGATCGCCTGCCAGCGATACCAGGAATTCAACCAGCACCTGCAGCCAAAAATTCCTTGGCATAAACAAGCAGGCTGTGGGCTCAGCCTTTGCTCCTGTGCTGCAGGAGAGTCAGTGCCCCTGCTGCCCCATGGCACCATAGCTTCTGGGCCACACTTAGACCATACTTCTGGTCCTGAAAAGCCTCCTAATGCACTGAAGCCAAGAGAAGATAGTGTCACGTTTGGAGGGCTGGAGGAGAAGAAAAACATGGGATGGGTGGGGATAATGAGGCTGCGTGACTACATCCACAGCTAGTAATTAGTTTCAAATCACGGAGAAGGTCTCTGTGTTTGCTCCTTCCCACCCGCCAGGTTGCTGCAGGTCCATAACTAGGTCAGGATCTTTAAAAATACTTCTGGAACTGAAGAGCAAAGCACTGGCAGGCTCTGATGTCCCTGCTCCACTTGTCTGTGGTGTGGCTCTCTAGTCCTGGCTTGGCTCTCAAACATGCTCAGCACAGCCCCTGGATGGCTGCTGCATTAAGCGTTTGCTTTGCCTCTGTACCCAGCGTACCCCCAGAATGTGCAGGAGCAGTGCTGTCGCAGTTATGGCAGAGCTCAGTTTGCCTCAGTGCCACAACAGTTTCCATGTTCAGTCCTAGCATTTCCCTAGAAATAAAATATATAAACTAACAAACCGCCCAGAACCAGGGCACAGCTTTGCCTGCCTGCTCACATGTCTGCAGACATGCATACGTACCCTCTCCATCACATAGTTACTGATAGCAATGAATGCCTCTTGGCTTACAGGTGGCCATAATTTAGGCTCAGTTTCTAGTTCAGCCCTGTGACCTAATCAGAGCACTTTGAACTTTACAAACCACCGGATGTCTGCCAACCACTGAGGTTTCCATGGAGGACAGATCAGCTTTAGCATCATCCTGCTGACGTGCAGCCATAGTTCAGTGCCGGAGCTCTCCCAGCTCAGTGCACGTGCCCTTGTGCACACTCAGGCTGGCTTGAGCACAGGAAGATGCCCTCAGGAGCATGCACTGGCACTGGAGGCAGCCACCTCAGCACCTGCAGTGCTGCTTTGGCTAGCCAGGCTTGCAGTGGACAGACCTGAACAAGGGCGACCACACGGCCATGGGCCACATTCCCAGCGCTGTTGCAGCTGTGGCCTGAAATGATAAAGTGGTCTGGAGAGGAATAGCTGGGGTTTAGTCTGTATTCTGTCTCTGCTACGTGCTCTTGGATGTGTCACAGTCCCTTGCTCTGCCTGTGCCTCCCTTGCTGCATAATAAAGCACTTAACCACATGCGAATGCCATGGGCTTTCATTCAACAGTGCTAGCTCAGAGCCTTGACAGGAGCCTTTGTGTTTCCCAAGGTGCTGAAGAGCTGCCACGTGTTAGCAAGCAATCTTCCTGCACTGGAACTTAAAAAAGTAGCTACCAGGGTGGGTTTTGCCTTCTCTGGAGAGTGTTTAAAGATACAAGGGAGAGCAAGACTCCAGTAGCTCAACTTGTTCATAACTAGGACTTTATTAGAGTCTGAAAGGAGTACCCTGAAGGAAAATGGTGTTTCTCATCTCTAGGAATAAACTCTAATAATAAGAACAAAATTTTAGAAGGATTGAATAATGATGTTAACTTTACTTTAAACCTGATGTTACAGTTTGAAGTGAAACATGGGTTCATACCTCCCATAAATGAATTATGGACAGTGTGTTTCCTTCATGTTTCCTTTTGATACAGGTAGGACCATAGGCTCCCCTGCGCTGACTAGTTTTAACGTGAAGGTCTGGCTCAGTGTCTGTGCTCTACCTTAGGATGGCTAAATGTTTTCAGTACAAACACTTCAGAAAGGGCTGCATACACAGGGCTGCAACACATCACACATCAAACCACAGCTCAAGGTCTTAGTCATTTTGCTGGTACAGAAACCAAACCATTTGCAAGGACCTTGCTCCCGAGAGTGGTGGCAAGATAAGCACTACTCAGTCCATAGGAAGGCAGGTTAATAAAGTATCATACTCCTGTCCCCATTGCCTCTCCACCCAGCAGTTATCCATCCTGCATCTCCCCAGCTGCTGCTGCTGACGCTGCAAGAGAGGCTGCTCCCTCCATTAGTGGCTGGACCAGCCAGCTCGGAGCAGTCTTCAACCACAGAGGAAGATGTGTCAGTGCCTGCCAAAGCATCAAGACTTGACCAAACAGAAACTAGCCACTCAGGGTGGAATCAGCTAATGGAGAAGGAAAATTGCTTTCCTGCAGGAGGGCCACCTCCCCATGCACAGTATGAGTGCGCAGGAGGCCAGCTTGCTTCTCCATGCCCAGCATAGCCCCTTACTGTGAGCTTTAGTATGACAGAATGTGACAGGAAAATACAAGCACCTAGGGGAGCGAGAGAAGTGCATTCCCAGCAGACAAAGGGCATTGCCTCAACACGAAAATGTAGTCAATCTCCCCTTCCCCCCCCCCCCCCTTCATTTTCTTACACACCGTTTGCATCAGCATCCTTTTAGCGACTCTTATCTAAGTTAACCTCTGGTCAGCCACTGAACTGCAGAATCCTGCCTGGTTTTGCCTCCTGCCCTAAGGAAGAGGAGTCCTGTTATTCCCCAGTATTTCTGCAAGGGGGCACTCTGGTACCAGGATTGCAGCGCCGCACGCTGCCGTCTGCGGCAGGGCTGCCTGCGCCTCAGCCCAAAAGGGAAGCTGTTAGGAAAAAATGAACAGTTTATATCCAGCTTTGAGACAGAGACATTAGAAGAGAAGGATAAACTGCAGCTCTAGGGACAAAGGTAATGTAGCAGTGAATTTATTGAAATGTTAGGACAAATGGGAATGACATAACCGAATAATCAAAAGGGGAAAAGGAAAGAAAGTAACCGAGATGATAAAAAATTAAAATGGCAAACACAGCACGACAAGGAGCAATTACCCTGGGCTGGAAGCAAAGGAAATGTACAGCACAGAGATATACAGAGAGCAGCGGCAGAGCACAGCTTGAAATGAAAACAATAAACCAAAAATATAATTAAGAACAATTCAAGCCACCCAGATGCATTCCTGGTTCAGCTCGGGTGCCAAATTGGGTTAATAACTGCTTCCAGCTGCTCGGCAATGCACAGCCATTTCTCACTGCAGCCTCTGTGTCAGAGCTGTGGAGAGCATCATCCCACCACACAGGCACTGTGCTTATGGCACAGGCCCTGCGAGAAAGCAGGGCAGCAGCAAGGAATTAAAAGACAGGAAGAGCCCTAAACCAGTGCTGAGCATCACAGGGACTACAACGTAGTCTACTGAGCCCCTCTTGATGCTGGGCACTTGATGTGGGGGATGCTGCAGCTATAGAGCCTGTGTATTAAAGTGATTCCCCTGTACAGTCTCTGCCTTCACCCTCTCCTCTTGCCCCACATCTCTCTTCTTCATCTTTTCCAGTGAGAGAGAGATGAGGGCATAAGCCCTAAGGTCCAGCATGGGGCTCAACACCAGCCTCTGTGCTCCCTCTCAGCCTGGGGCCTGAAAATACTAATCACAGAATGGTTAGGGTTGGAAGGGACCTCTGGAGATCATCTAGTACCAGATGCTTTAATTTTCCTCCTTTCTTGTTGTTGATATTTTTTCTTAGCTGTGTATTAGGATCCACCTTTTCCTGATTTTATTTTCTCCTTCCCAAGCCAGGAAGGCTCACAATTCAACTTTTCATGTTTAAGCACAGAGATTCCCCCTGCCCAGCCGCTGTGCAAGGTCACAGACACACACATGTGCACGTGCACACACATGTGCGTGCTCACACATATATACATGGTTCCAGCACCTGGGACTTGATGGACACTATCAGCTGTGGGCATGAACTTGCAGTATTTGTAACTCATAAGTTTTCCAGGGATGATGTTTGTCTTGTAAGACAAAACAGTCCTAGTATAATTAAATATAATAAACTGCTGGGAGACAGGGCATGAGAGGGAGAACAAAGCGAAGGCAGAAGAGAGTCACGGGGGAGCTGGATAGTAGCTTTTTTCCTCTCCATCCCCTTTTTTAAGTAACAGCAAGTCTAGTCTGCAGTGCTCAAAATGCCCTGTTTGCTAATGTTCGCTAATCACAGCTCACTTGGCTGTGTAGGAAGATGTAAACAGAGCTTCATGTGTGACTGATTGGAGATGTGAAGCCAGCCCCCTGGATTATTTTCTCTGCTCCTGTGAACAGCTTATGCCAGGCCCCAACTCCAAAAGGTGTTTCTGGAGTCTTCTGTGGTTGGGCTTTAGCTGAGAGAAAAGAATCCAGCTACACTGTGCCTGTTCCCAAGTCCCTGCTGTGCAGGCCCACATGCAGCAATACCCCCACATCCTTGCCAGATGAGGTAGCTACATTTGCACCGTGTCTTCTACAGCTTACTTGTTCCTACTCTACCCATTTCCTGGCCAAACAGCAGAGACCTCTACTGATATCTTAGCACCTGTAGTCATTTATCCACTCCTTACCTGCCTGCCAAAACCCCTCTAGCTAGCAAGTGTGCTACCAGCTTCAGGGCCCATATCTTTCTCTCCCTCCACATCCCACTGCATCCTGCCTGTCTGGCTGCCTTCTCCAGTTCATGCTGCATGACTCAGGGCTGTTGAAGCTTCCTCCCTCCTCCTGGAACTTCCCTGCTTGTTGCTAATCAGCTTCACTTCCCTTTCCTTAATGAAGGCACTCCCCTGCAGCCTCTCCCATCCCACCACACCATAACACCGTCAAGAGTTAACAACAAAGACAACTTTTGTGTTTGCACTGGGAATCTGACTTATGTCTGGGGAACCCAACAGCAACCAGTGGCATTTTGTTGAATACAAAGTGACCAAGGAGGGGAAAAGAATCCATGGATGACTTGAACCAAGAGCATACCAAGAGGTGAACAGTGTATGACTGACAGCTTTGTAATGCCACAGACCCAGCTGTTTCACTTACAGCTTTTAAGCTGTTTAAGCTGAGTCAACCATTTGAATGGTCTTCGTTTCTCTACCTATTGACTCAACACCAGGCTACTGTACTAGAGAACTGAGAGATTATCCATTCAGGTGGGAGGGCAAGAACCCAAATTTGCCTCATGTAACTTAGGCCAAGACAGCAGCTCTGAATGATGGCAAACTTTTAAAGAAAGTTTGTAAGTGTATATTCAGAACCAGTCTTGCATTAAAATCTTCAGGCTACATTGATCTTTTTCTGCTGGCAAAATCCACTTTACTTTCTTCCTTGTTTACATATAATCCTGATTCAGCTTTCAGATAAAAGTAGGAGCAGGTAGGAAAGTCTGTCCTTCAGACACTCTGTGACTCCAGTATTGCCTTTGGACTGATCTGCAGTTCAGAAATGGCTTCCATGGAAAACCACCATGTGTCTGTCATAGGGTTGTGCTGGTACTGCTGGATAACCACAGCCCTTTTCTTCATCTGGAAAATAAAGTAAGCCAAGGGAAGCTTTCAAACCAAACCTCTCCGAGACCCTGACATACTTTCTGACCACCTTCCACCCACACACAGGGGCCTGCTGCCATCTCTCCCTGCATCTGGCTCTTTGTGGTCTGTGATACATATCCTGTGGCCCTTGGCCTCTCAGAGATTTTTGGTGTGTATTTCACAAGGTCAAGAATATACATCCCCAACCTTCCCACCCCTGGGCATTCAGAGAGCAACTTCTGGCTGCATATAAAGTTGATTTAAAAGCTCCAGAGGATTTACAAAGATATGAAAAGTTAATATTTATCTACTTTGATCTAAGTTTCCATAATCACCCCACAACCCTGCAACATACAGTTTATCCAGGAACTATAAGTATCCTCTTATTCATAAGACAACCACTGTGTGTCCCAAGATAAGCACGGCTTTGCTGCTGGTGGTGGATGAGCCTGGTAAAACATTTTCACCATCTCTCAGATGAAAACAGAGAAGGAACTTAATAAATTCCAGTGATAAATTTTCTATTTCTCTTTCACTATTAGAACTGTGACAGTAAAATGTTTGGCTAGTATGGGAAAGTTGACTGATAGGTTATGAATTTAAGGATACATAAGGCAGCCTTCGCTGAGAGCTTTGCTGGTTGCAGCCTTCCCTGCTGAGGTGGGCATCCACATGCTGCGCTGTTGTCTACTTGTGACTGAAGAAGACTCATGGTCTCTTGGAACCTGGTGGCTTATGTCTGGCCAGGGGAGCAGCATCCAACAGTGACCAGCATGTTGTTATCTGGGGTTAGAAAGAGTGTTACTTAAATTTGTGCTCATTATATGATTGTATCTGAGTGTGAGAAGTCATCAAATGTTTTGAACATAAGGGTTCTCCAGCTGTGCTGTATGTTCTATGATCCATATCATACCCTAATTATGTGCCCAACTGAGATTTTACATCAACAGGAAGGATTTTTTCTCCATCATTCTAAAGCTATTGTGGATTACCTCAGACATTTCAACGCCCTCAGTGATAACTGGCCAAGACAAGGCTATTTAGCAATGTGTGTGTGGCAATACAGTTGTACAGGGCTGAGAATTTCTGCCATGTACTTTTCATCGGTGTAATAGAAAGGAAGATCAAGTCAATCAAGTCCAGTAGTGATTATGCATCTAAATTTTGATCAGCCAAAACAACATCAAGGACAAGTTTTCAAGAGCTCTTGACTATGGCAAAGAAGAGCTAGCTGCCTTCTTTTTGGCTGCTGCTCTCATTAATTAACATGATTTGCGCACACATTGTGATAAGCACTTCAGAAAGATGCCAAATGTAAATAGAAAAACTAAGAGCAAAGTGAGATGAAACCAGAAGATGCTGGCTGAGGGAGACACAGCTGTTTCCCGCGCCTCCAATTTATCGTGTTCCTTTCTTCAGCTGGCCCTTCTCTAAGGAGGTCATAAATCCCTCAGAGAAGAGTAAGCCTTGCTGTTGAGGCTGCTAATGTGAATAAAGATTGCTGAATCATCCCCCTGGCCTTTGTACCTATTTGCAGAATATCTAGAACACTTTGAGGGCTGGGGTAAATTATGAAAAGATACACCTGACAGGTTGGTTTTAAAGCTCTTCAAAGGCGAACTGTTTCTCTGAACTTTATGAAACCACAAAACTGTGCAGGGATAATATTTAGATTCAGTTCAAAACCATCCAAATCCCTCTTCAGACTACAAAGTCTACCACTGTATGCCACGCATCCCTCAAAACCACTACACAGCTGCATGAGCCTATAGATCACATGCCCCTTAGCATACCCTACAGCTAATAGTTTGAACCTTTGGAGCTGTAGTTCATCCATGAAACCCTCTTCTTCTAAGCTTTCCTGGCAGCCCCTGTGTGTGTCACCCTTAAGTAATGTAAACAACTCTCATCATCCTTATCAAGAAAGAACATAAATATTTAATGTGAGGCCTAAAGTCTTAAAATAACTTGTTAACCTCCTTTTCCTCTTATTCTCTTCCCCCTCCAGATACTCATACCTTCACCTTTCCAGTCCAACATCCTTGGAACTGAATTGCATGTATTTTATCAAACCTTATTAACTGCTGATAAAGAATATATTTTATGTTTGGTAATAAGAATATATCATGGGCTACAAAAAGTGTTGAGCGTGTTAGTAATAATTAGCTGTGACTTTGTGTAACCTTTAACTGAAGCACTTCCGCAATCTGGACATGCATCCACTTTCTCCCTTTTTCTCTTCCTCCCATGTGGAAGCCTTTTGTTGCATAAGCACTGAGCTCATATTTTACAACAGTAAGGGGAACAGGGCCTTTTCTCTACCTTGAGGCTTCTTGGCCTTGAGATCTCAATTCCTCTAGAAAACAGCAAGAGTAAAATCTTATTGATGAGAGGGAAGGGTAAACTCAGCAGAGCTACACAAAACCAGAGAAAGAGAGAGAGAAAGAAAGCATGGTTGCAGGTATCTTAAGAAACTGGCATTTAAATAAAAGTAATTTTTATGATAGAATCATAGAATGGTTTGGGTCTGAAGGGACATTAAAGCTCACCCAGTTCCAAACCCCTGCCACAGGCAGAGACACCTTCCACATTGCTCACGGTGAATAAGTTTTTTTAGTTCCTGTGTGTTTCATTTGCTTCTTCATTTTGTCATGATGGCCATGCCTCCCTCATTTTCCTGGGACTTGCAGGGCAGAATTAATTTTGCTGTCCTTCACAGAACACTAGTAGAGATCAGAGAACTGTTCTGTGCTGCCACTCATTCAATTCCCATCAACATTCAACCTGTAGTATTTTTGCTTTCCTTCAACTCCATGTGTTATGTCTCACATCAAGCATGAAGATGCCAGTCTCTTAAGAAGGCTAATCTTCTCCTGAGATAAAACTAGTGACAACAGTTTATCTAAGCTCCTTAATCACAGAATAATAAACTTTTTCTCAGACTATATCCTGCCAGCATGGTCAGACGTCAGTTACTATAATGAAAAGTACATCCTGAAGCTACAACTCACACTATAAGGATTTTTTTCCACAGCATTAATATATGCCTATTAATGTAACAGCCCAAGAATTCACAGGGGTAATATCAGTGACATTTATGTTACTTGACCTGTGAAAGAAAAACAGTGTAGCAGGGGCAGGAGCGAACTTTCTGCTCCACACGGCTGTTCCTGTCAGTAAGACATGCCAGTAAGACTAAGAAGAGATTGCTGGATGAGTTCAGGACAGTTTTGTCTGCCGCATACATGACAAAGTGGCTGGAAAGCAAGGACCAGGCCATTCTCTGCCTGGAAACCAACAACCTCTTTTACTTCTTTGCTTCTGTTCCTGTGTCAGAACAGTACACATCAGTTGCAAAATACCCGTGCTTGCCAGAAGGAAAGGTCTTGCCCTGCCTGAGATTGTTTTCACTCTTTTCAATTAGTTTTATTAACACCCTGTAGACTTGGTCTTCAGGTCTTCAGAAGTTTCATCATTAGAATTTTCACAATAACAGCCATGTAAAACCTACTAATGCTTTGTGTGTGCCACTATCAATTACCCTGTCAGAAATCCTAGAAAAGCCTGATGAATTGAACTGTATTTAATCCACCATCCAGAGGAATTCACCCAAACGAGCAAAGCTGACTCAGGCAATTGCAGGGAGTTTTGCTAACAGTATTGTAGCCAAAGGGTGACATTGAGTGTGACACATATAGAAGAGACCAGGCTGTCCTACACTGCTTTTAAAGGTATAAATGTCACTCTCATTATAGAGCTATTTCTGTATCGTCAGTGCTCCAAGAAGGCAGGACTATATTACTTCAATTTTTCAGACAGTTTAGCTAAAGACCCATGTCCAAGATCACACAAAGAATCCCTGACTAAGGTGGGAGT
The DNA here is from genome assembly GCF_034315485.1 of Pezoporus occidentalis. NCBI lineage: Eukaryota > Metazoa > Chordata > Aves > Psittaciformes > Psittacidae > Pezoporus > Pezoporus occidentalis. The sequence goes on from NW_026912995.1 coordinate 1,457,843, forward strand.
GTATTTTTGACCTTCTGAATTCCAGTTCCCATCATCATCAACCCCTTTCTTATCTTGTTTTCAATTAATGCTGACCAGTGTCTATAGCCAAAAGGCAACGATAGCGGACTGCATAACTCAGGCCAGAACTCAAAGGGAGACAAGGGACAAGCAGGTAAGAGGCGATGCAGGCTTCGCCTCGCAGTTTACCTCAGGAGCTACAGTCAGGGAAGCTGGAGCTCTGGGAGCAGAAGTCACTTGGAGTGGTTGAGTCCCAGGACCTGAATAAGAAACATGTGAAGGAATCCCTTCTTCAATTTATCTCTCACTAAACTACACTCCTGGATTCCCATTTACAAACAATGTATTTGGTACACCCTCCCCCTTCCATGCTCATTTTGTGACAAGCTGATAAGCAAGACAATGAGCGATATCAGCTCTTCAGACATGGAGTGCTGTGAGGAGAATGCGTGATACAGGGTGCAGGAATGAAAGTGTACCAAGCACGTGATATGCTGTATGACCAAATTTCTCAGCTGGAGTTCAAAATCTCTGTAGTGTAGGGCTTTGATTTTTTTTTTTTGTAGCTCTCTAGTACTTTTACTACTGGCTTGGGAAAAACTGCTCTGTTTTATCTAGCAAAATCTCTGAAATGGAAAGATTGCTGAGGAGAAGCAGAAGGGTTAATGTGACCAGGTAATTTCTGATTCCCTTTCATCATGTTGTCTGGCAAGCTCCTTCTCCTGGGGTTTGCTGTAGTTTAGATTAGCTGGAGTTGCAAAGATCCAAAAGAAACAGCATAAAAATTATCTGAGCTTTCCAGTTCATTTCTGTGTCTGGAGTCCTCAAAGGGACAACTTCATCCTACTGACTCTGTCTGGAGACTGTCATTGCTCATTATTATTGCCCCATTATATCTTGGCTGGGTAACAAGAAACTTTCCAAGATGAGTCAGTAAAACACACGCAGCATTTCGAAGCAGGGCAATCAACCTGTTATGAAGTATGTAATCAACATTTGTACCATGAATGTTAGGCTGATATGAGATGTTGATACCATCAGGCCTGGAATGGATACCAACGTGGTGATGCTGTGGTGCGCTATTTGTCCATCCTGTGTGCTCTCTTGCTGGCAACTGAATGCATCCTGGGCTTCCTGACTCTGGAAACAAGTTAGACATGCATGATGTGAACATGAACATATCTGGGTAATTGTTCTGTACCAGACTGTAGTGATAAAGTGTAGGTACACATGGATAGCTGTGATTATGTCATTTACGTCTTTTAGCTCTTTTCCCATGTTTTGATCCTCCTTCTTCCACCTTAATCTCCTCCCAAACACACACAACACCCCCAATTATTTTTTCTGTCTCGATCCAAATTTGGCTATATCCATATCCAAATTCTGTCCTTCTGATAATGACATGTAGGTAATCTTGACCTTATGTTCACCTTATGAACCTTTACTGGTACTCTTACATAGGCACTGTAGGCCTTGCAACATTCCACTTCCCAGAAGGATGCCAATTCTCCCTTACAGCTATCTGTGAAGTCTGGTTATTCCCAGTATTATGAATTTTAACCATCTGTGAAACCCATCTGTTCCTCATGGCACTATATGTAACTTCTGTTGGCTTCTCACATTGGCAGTTGTCATGTCTGGCCATTGCTCATGTCATGTCCAGTGGTTTCTTACGTCCCTTTCAGTTAGCTCAAAGCCAGCTCAGGGCACAGTCATCTGCCTTCAGCCTTGAAAACTACTACATGACTTTCCGGCAGCCCATGATGTCCACACCAACTCTGTGCTGCAAGAATCATGGAGTGCTATGAAAAAGTCTGAACAGAGACTAAAATTACCCTGTATCTTTCAGAAGCTCTGACAAGAACCCCAGTGCATCAGGACTCACAACCAGCCTGTATTTCTCAACAGGGAGATTTTAGATGATAAACTATTCTCTGCATATTGATATGTCTGTCAAAAAAAAGCGATTGTTTCTGCTACATAGGTGAACAACCAACATTCACAGCATAATGAACCAACCATTTCATGTGAGAAGAACATTTTGAACAACAGAGATGCAAGCACCTTACCCCACAGTTGCTCAAGGTCTGCTCAAGCACCCAGCTTCCTGGTCATGATCACAGCTTTGTGTCAAGAGCAAAGTCAGGCTTCGCTAACATCCATGCTTTTACTGATTTCAGCTTTTGGTAAAAACAACAAACTTTACTTGTCTGATGAAGAGCATTAATTTTTTGCAAGTGCAGTGCTTTTAAAGAGAGGATGGTTTCCATTCTGTGGAGAGCACTGACATACACACAGAATAGCTTCCTCATACAAAACCTTGGCACCTAACCTCCAGTACAAATATGGGTGCTTCTGCTCCTCACTAAGAAAGAAAATGCCCAGGAGTCAGGGTATGCATGTGTATAAGATATGGGAATGAAGGCTAAATGGTCAGTGCAGAAAAGTATCTCCTCTACAGGCAATCTCTGCATAACATCCACACTACGCAGGAGGAGAGTATTTCCTCTGTAACAGACACACCACAGAAAGAGATTCCTCCCTTCCCAATGCTGTCACAAACCTCAGGAGCTGAGAAGGGCTCACCAGTGGAAGTCAGGCATCCTCTAAATCTCTTCTGAAGCCCAGCAAAGAGAAAGAACATCTTTGCTTCCTTAGTAAAACCAGGTGAATTGTAAAGATAGTCCTGAAATAATTCCTGGGCTTGGTGAGTTGGACTAATTGAGGAGAAGTGCAGCTCTACAGTTGCTGGCTGATGAAAATTATTTTGAAACCTGGCTTATTAGTCCAGCCTCTTGTCCTGTCCTGGACACCCATCTTGTCTTCACAACTCCTGGTTAAAATCCCTATTACCACCTGCTTTCCCATCAGGAAAAAAAAATTGGGAAGATTGTTAGTTTTGTTCTGAAGCTGAAAACACTGTCATCATCTCCAGTTCAGGAAAAATAAACCACATGCGTGGGAATAATGGAGTGTGTAGGTGCATTCAACTATATGAAGCCAAGGCTAGAGGCAAATCAGATCAGATCAGCAAGGCTAGAAATGTGACAAGTTATCATTAACACTGGGTGATTGCTTAATTTCACTATTGACTTTTTTAGTACATCTTTAAAAGAAATCAGATAAAGCAGAATCCCATGCCTCATGCCCCAAGTGGTCTCTTTGTGCCCTTTCCACCCTGGGTTCAGACCAGCAGTCAAGCCCCGGAGCCACTGCTGGAGCACACCTCTAACAGGGCTGCACGCCTGTGGGCTGCTCAAGGCATGTGGTGATTTCACCATGGATATTCCCATCTGGATGTATTCCCTTGCCCTTAGTGCAAGGAACTGAAGTTGTCCTTGGCTCCCAAAATGAAAACCCAGCCCCAGAAAACCTTTGATTCAAAGAGCAATCAGAAAAGCTGGGGGGGATGTCAGCCACCGCTAGCCAAACCACTGGCAGGTCATTAGCTGCCCGCTGTGTCCCTCTGCTCTTTGCTCCATTGACCAATTCAGGCTTCAAAATGCCCCAAGCCTCACAACACTTGCTGATGTCCCAGACCAAAATGCTACTGAGTACTTTGGTTTTCTGGGGAGCTTGGCAGTGAATCATAGAATCACAGAATCAACTAGGTTTGAAAAGACCTTCAAGGTCACCAAGTCCAACCTTTACCCCAGGACTGCTAATTCCACCACTAAACCATGTCACTCAAGGCCTCATTTAGATATTTTTTGAGCACTTCCAGGAATGGCGATTCCACCACATGCAGGCAGTAGTCCTCCCCCTGAACTTCATGCCATCCATCTCAAGTGCCTTTTTGCCATGCACTGGTCTTGCAGCCCTACTCTGATATATTCTGCATCACCTGCAAACATCTCCATGCTATTTTTTTAAAAACAGAGACTTTACCACTACAAACGAAGGCTGAAAATTCCACAGCTCACGCACTGGGGGCTGTGGGAGCACAATTATTTTGGCACATCAAGTAAACAAGTGATTACACAGCGAATCGATTCCTTGCTCCAGAGCTGGTCCCGGAGGGCCTGAGCAGCCACATCCCTGCTCACTCAGTGCAGACCCAGCAGAGGCTTTGGCAAGACTTCCTCACTCAGGTGCCTGAAATGGAGTGCTGGAAGGCATCTCACTGAGAGCAGAGCATGGATTTAATTTCTCCTCAGATGGAGCTTCTGCTTTGAAGGCAGGCCCTATTCCCATGGCCAACAGTGTGAGCAAACCCTGGAGGTGCTTGCACAGTGCTCCCCAGGTACACCAAGCCTGGCATGGGGAAGGTTCCCACCGATGCCAGGCAGAGGGAAGTCAGGAGGCTCAGCACCTCACGTGGAAGAGGAGCAGGACCAAGAGCTGGCGGTCAGCCCGTAAGTGCCTGTGGAAATCACTGTGAGGCAACAGCCTTAAACAGGTTTCCCATCTGTGGCAGGCCAAGAAGTGATTTTGGATCCAGACTCTAGGTCTTGCTTTTCTTTCTGAAGGAAATGAATGAATTGGAGAAGAAATCAAAACTGCAAAGGAATATGAGAACTGAGATAACATCTGAATGAGGAAAGCTTCTCCAACAGGTAGTAGACCATGAAATACAACATTTGGCAACATATGAAGTCTGTTTTTACTTGAACTCTTTTGTTTTGCTATTACCTAATCCTTCTGTAGATGTTTTAATTAAGAATGTATTTTTCATCTTGAAATATCTCTCCCTCCAAGCTTCCATTTAAAAATATTTTGATGTACTTATTTTTCAGCTTATTTTCATTAAGATAGCTTCCTTTCAATACTTGCCTCTTGAAATGTAGTAAGGACATAATCCTCATGCCTTTTGGAGCTGCTGGGTCTTCACTTTCTGGGATGATTATGTGTGTTCACAGTGCTGTGTTAATGAAGTGCTTTTGGCAACACCAGAAAATAGCTCTTACGGTTCTTCTATTACGCACTTAGGATGAATCAGTCAAATATGGATCTTTAAGGACAATGCCTGTGAAGGCGCCAGACAGGAGCTCCTTGCTGTATGCCATAGAAGTAACTTTCAAGTAAGATGAAATAAATATTTACATGAGAGAGAGAGATCCTCTTAAGATCTCTCAATCTGTATATCCACTTGCTTCATCCTGGATGTATATTGGAAAAATACTGAAATTATATTTCCTACAGTGCACTTCTGTGGACTTCTCAAGTTAGAAAATTCCCTTGTTGAATCAGGTGTCTCTGAATGGTCCAAGTTACACCTACAAAGTACATCCTGAGTTCTTGTTTTTGAATAGTAATGCCTATGGACATAATTTTGTTAACATACTGTAAAACGGCCTCTCTTCTTCACTTGAAAAATGCATTTCCAGCTCTAATACTACTTTGTCCAGATAAAAATCTGATGTATGCCTTTATAATTGAAAAATAAACCAGCCCAAAACTGTAGTTTTGTTTGTATTTGGAACCTGTAAGCCATTAGACCGACAGGAATTTTCTCGAAAGACTTGTATGACTTAGTATATAGCAATCAAAATAATATTTAAGACATCCACCAAGAAAGCAACTTGTAATGGACTACTGATTGAGAATTCCTCTAGACTACTGCAGTTTGGGAACTTTAGCTGCAGGCCACGTCTGTTTTTCTAAATAGGTTTTCTGAATCTTTTACTTTGTAACAGCTGTTGATTACACAAATACTAATTGCACGCCTGAACAATAGTTGTCTCTATTGAACGGCTTGGTAGATAATGAAAATAGACTGCAAATGTAAGAAAGCCCATCTTCAAGTTCTTTTCTGCTAGGCATCTCCATTCAAAAGGTTTATACTTTACTGACGTTAATGGACTCTTTTTATGATAATAAGAGAAAATTACTTCACAATTACTTCGAAAGCAGTAATTATGTTTTAGAAACAATGCCTAATTTCTACTTAGATTTGTTTACTGTTGTCTGGAGCCATTTTCATTAAAGAAATTGTATTGTCAGACTGCTGGCAGACCTCTAAAATAAGATGAGAAGGCTCATTTCTGTTACTATCAACCTCATTTTCACTTCGAAGTATTTCACCACCTTGGGCAGCACAATGTGGAATTACTTCAAGAAAAAAAGATAAAATTTAGCGAATAACAACTTTTTTAGGGCAGAAAACCATTTCTACTGCATTGGGTTCCTTCTGTTTTCCAATCAGAATAATAAGTGTACCATATAGAATTTTCAAATGTAAATATAGGCTAATAAAAGGTACTTACCCAGGACATAGGACTGTGGAATTGTAGAATGGTTTAGGTTGAGAGAGACCTTTAAATATCAACTAGTCCAAACCCCTGCCATGGGCAGGGACATATTTCAAACTGGAAAAGCCTTTCATGGAATGAGAATGGAACCCGCAGTCACGCTACATTTCCATTTACGAGTATCCATTCCTTAGAAGATTCTGTACGTTCTGTTTTTTTTAGCTCAAAATTGCTGGCTTTGTCTGCACTGTGGTGTAAATAGATGGTTTACAGTGCTGTAAGTATGTTTATTTTATTTAACTTGGTCTACATTGGAAAAGTTGAGATTCACTTTCCTTCTATGAAATCAGTTGCTGTGGATACACATTTCATTATTCAGTGTAAAGAACCCTTTTTGATCTCACATAATCATAGACTAGTTAGGGGTGGAAGGGACCAGTACCCCTACCATGCAAACTTCATGAACAGTAACAAAAGCGTAGCCTCTTTGTTTTGTATTTTCATAGAAACATTCTGCTTTAAAGGTTTCGTAGAATCACAGAATGGTTTGAGCTGAAAGGGACCTTAAAGCTTATCCAGTTCCAATGCCCTGCCATGGGCAGGGACACCTTCCACTAGACCAGGGTGCTCCAAGCCCCATCCAACCTGGTCTTGGACACTGCGAGGGATGGGGAAGCCACAGTTTCTCTGTGCCTGTGCCAGTGTCTCAAAATAGAATGCTTCATGAATTTGCATGTTATCCTTGTGCAGATGACGTGAGATGATACCATAAAGAGTCACAATCTTGTAGGCTTCAAGATGAAAAATTATGAGTAAATTAGATAATTAAAGCCTCTGTTTTAGTTTGTAATGTCACAGAAAGCCGAAAGAGCACTGAAATTTCTCTTCATTTCCACCTCTGGCTGTCTCCTGGCTTACTCTTCCTAGCTCCTATGAACCTCCTTCTAACTAAATCTTAAGAAGTCCCCAAGGCCCTGCAAGCCTGGGGTAAAAAGGACTCTACTGAATGTTAAGGAACAAGAACTCAACACAGTACTGGTTGTATGATATTATACAATTATCTTCATCCAGACACCCCACGAACATTCCCCTCTTTTTTACCCTAATAGTTAGGCATATCCCACTGTACAACAGGTACTACTATCTTTACATGTTACCTTGCAAACAGGCGCCTCTAAAATTATCTCACTGATTAATAATTCATTATCTAGTTGATTAATAATTCAATTAGACTAAGCTTTCTGGTTCTTCCAGCCAAACAGCAGCTGGTCTAACCAAAATAATGCTTTTTACTGTAAACTTTGCCTCACTGATGGCTAACATGTTTTGCATTTGGCTAACTAGTAATTAGTTGTTTCTAGCAATGCTGATAAATTCTTTCAGCCTTCAGTCATCTACTTGCTTAATACAAATACACTCACTGCCTGAAGAGCTATGTTAGCTTGCTTTCCTTTTGACTATCCAAAAGCAGCCCTAGTTACCCGCTCCTTTTTTTCAGAATTATATTTATCAAGAAAAATACTATTTCTCATCACTTTTTTCTGACTTCTGGTATTAGTGTTACTGACAAACTGTTACCAAACTGTCCTCAGTTCTAGATTACTCATATCTTGTATAATTTTTATTTCTTTGTTACTGTTAATCTGCAAACTACCTCCTCTGTATTATTGGGTCCTTTCATAATGAATCTTCCCAAGTAGTCAATAGTTCTAGCTCAAGTGACCCTCTACTGTAAGCAGATTAATGTTTTCCTCTGTGAAGATGATGTTATATTGTGTCCAGATTAGTTTATTGCTGGTAGGTGTATTTTTATGTCAAAAGAGCTGTTGCAGTGACTGGAGTTGGTGGAGGATTAAAAGGTATAACTTCAGCTCAGGTTTGACCTCATTTTACTGTCATGTGGATATAGTTACATTATACAATTATATTAAATTAAAAGAATCAAAGCTGTGATTCTGGGAGCATTCCAGACATTTCTCATCAGAGTTTGAAACTGATGCTACATGCTGTTGTTCAACATGTGCTGTTACAGGCCTGACTAAAGTGCTTTTAAGTCAGAAAGTTGCTTTTCCCACCTAAGCAAGAAGTTGGATCCAAAATGTCCTATGCAATGTTAATTACTTGCTTTGATTTCTTCCATGGTCAAAGTCTTCAGATAAGGGGAATAATAACATTTCTATTGGATATTTGTAAGAGAAACTGGTAAAACATTCCTCGGTAGAAAATAATATAAAGATTTCTATTAATTTCAGTTACAGGAGCAACTTCAATGGCTTTGTCAGGTTAAATGATTAGACCCACTGTATTTGATTTTGTCAGCATATTTTTGGTGATGCCCGTTGGTCATGTAGGGAATACCCAGGGCAGGAGGGCCACCATGCAGAGATACCTTGTAGCAAGCTTTTATTGGTGGAGGCAGTGGGGTATCCTCCAGAAAATCAGCTAAGATACCCCTTCCATGACTTCAGCTGCTTCACAACCTGCATCAGGCAAGGACAATCATGGTGTAAAACCATCAGGGTAGCTCATCTTGGACAGGATTGTAGATATGATGCATATGTCACTATTTTTATCAAAACAAGAGATAGGTGGAAAACTGTGATGGATACAGCAAGGAGCAAAGTGTGAAGATGAAGAACAAAGTAAACGTAGTTCACTGTTACTTGTATTATCAAATGCAATTACAGTGCAAAGTGTTCTTGGTGTTCCTCTCCTTAGTTGCAAGGACACTTGTATGTTACCCGCCTCTGGGTGGAAGGAGAGACTGGTCATTGAATGGCAAGTAGGACTGTGCTGCTGTCAGTTACCTTTGGAGTTACAGAATGTCATTTTAGTTCCTATGGCTGAGATTTTTCTGGACTTCTGCTTTCTCTGTTTCTTCTTTCAGTGATATATTTTAGGATATTCACAACTGAAATGGCACATACACAGTAACAGCAAACAAGCATGAGTTAATTTCATATGAGACAACATATGTCTCATTAAGGTAAAAAGCATATGCTTGAAATCATCATAGCCACATTAATACATTAATTGTATCACAGCCTTCTTGATGTACAGATTTATTCAAAAATGGTTTCAGTTATTCACCAGTTTAGTGCAAATAAGTGGGTAAAAGATGAATAAACATTCTGATTTACAGAATAAAGTCCAAAGAAGAATATATATACATGTGTTATTATATAGATACAGTTGTCTGTTCTACTCTCTACATGCATAATTATTAACACCTTAATGTATTGGTCCAATACTTAATATACTGGTCTAAGTTCAGATAAAATCTAGAATGCCACAAGTACACCCTCATCTCATGGCACCGTCACAAAAATACATATACCAAAAAGTAACACTGATACTGTTAGTAATACAATAATGACATGCATAATGTTACTATGCATAATGAGCAAAAGGGAAACAGAAGTCAATAAAACATATACTTGTACCTTATTTTTTCTGAATTCCTCCATGGAGTGTGTATCTTTAAATTATCCATCAGTTCATTAGCCATCTCCCCCCATTTTCTCCATTACACAGCAGTAATAAAACACACAGCCAGAAGCAAGCAAACACCTTCAACACAAAGCATGCCTCAAGCACCCCCCATAAATGTGCACACACATACTATCCTTGTCCCTTGGATGACTGAAACAAAACTTCAGTAAGTAAATGGCCAGAAGACTAGTAGTATTTCTTACCTCTATCTCCCATTAACTGCTGAACAGGATATTAATTATCAAAGCTTTTTTTTTAATAGTTTTTTTAGAATATTTTCTATTTTTTTATTTTTAATATTAAAATATGTAGTTCTCCACTAATTGTTCTCCATTTTCCCTGGTGATTAAGTAGCTCAGAGTATAACAGTGGTATAATGAGACAAAAATGTCTCTGATTGGTACAGTGGATCTCAATGATGATGAAACCTGACATTACAGAAAGCAGCTCACACATGTAAAACAGAATAGCCTAGCGCAGAGCTGTTGTTGTAATACCTGTCATGATATGAGAGCTGAATATTAATCATATAATGACTGCAAGCAGAAACCTGGAAGCTGGCAGCACAGTGAAGAATGTGATTTAGCAGACTGGGATCTGAGGGTGAAATCCGGCATCATTAGCATGACAATATAGACACTTCCCTGCTCAGCAATGAAAAGTTAGTGGTAGCAAAACACCCCGCAGTTCTCGAGGAGAACACAGAATTTTCATGCAGTATAATCTAGTTGATGAAATGAGATTATAGGAGGAGTCTCAACTGATTCAGTTGAGTTCAGGCCTTAAGACAGAATCACTGAGTTCTTCTACAGTGAAGAATAGGAACATTAGTAACAGTGTGCTATGTGGACATTGGCATCCTAAGAGAAAACCAGCTCTGCTTCTAGATCAGAATATTGGATGCTATTTCCTCAATGTTCAGTTTTCAGTTTGGTATAGTTAGGATTTTTAACTCTAGGGCTGTTGTCTTCATGGACCAGCAGAATGTGATACTGTTAGTCTTACTGTGATGCCTGAAATCCCAAGGGTTCCCTTTCCCACTGCCCAGAAGTCCAAAAGACTGTAACTCAAACCAAGTAATACCTGAGCATGCCAAAGACAGAATTCTGGGCTGAGCCTGAGAAAAAAACAGGGTAAAACTTTCCCAGTTCTTCAGAGGGACAGAATTCAAGAGGAAAAAAGAGGGTCCTCATTTCTTGTCCTGATCAGCATGTCTTAGCAGATGTCACTCCAGCCAGCTCAGTGAGTAGGAACAATTTCTGCCTAGCCTTGCCTGAGAACTTCTTTCCATCCTATCTGGAGCCAGTTTGCTTACTCTTTTTTTTTTGTGATTCCTCTGACTTTCATCCCACTTGAGCACACGAGTAATTTCTCCTTCTCTTTTACCTCATGCAGTCTTCTCAAAGGAGTGTGTAGCTGAGAACACTGTAAACTTTCTGATGTACTCCACTGCAGCTAGGGAACATGACAGAGAGAACTGTAATACCCAAGATGTTAAATTTATCTGTAATGGCCTATACATCTTTTGAGTATGCTTTATGGGTGTTAGTGTGCACCTGTGCAGATCTGTATACAAAGGTTTGTACAGTCATGCCTTTTGTCACTGCTGCCTACCAATTTTGTTTGCCTCTCTGCTAGTTACTCACTGAAGGAGAGCTCTGGACTAAAGAAAGGCAACTTGCTTCAACTGCTCCAGAGCCACCTTCACCCTGATATGATAAAAATGCAAATACCAACGATGGCAAAGGAAATCTTACCATCTAAAATGTACAAATGACTAGGAAACAAAAGATGTGGAAAAAGCATCCAATGCCAGTATCTGATTGTATCAGTTCCAGGTCTGATCACATCTACTTTCCCCCACACTTCTATACTTGTAAAAGATTATGTGTAGGATCTCTGGGTGGGTGCATAAACAGGGCTTCCAAAGCAGTCTGTTTCACTGTCTTGTGCACAGTTTGTCCCTGTCCTTCAACCTCCTCAATAATTTCTTTCAGAGTACCTTTTATTTTAAAAATGGTTGTGCTTAATAGTTATGAGAACATCCTGCCTCATGGCTGTGTGTCAGCAAGCTTCTCTACTTTGTCTGAACCTTTCAATGCATGTGTTTTCAGACCTTTGTATGAATGAAGACATATAGTATGGTCATTTCCAGACAGTCCTCAAGTTCCCATCTAATTTCTAGAGGCACATACCTCGCCCAGCATCTAGAAGTAGGTCTGTAGGAAAGAGTTTGCTTTCCCACAAACTTTCTACCCCATGATGATTTTTCTGTAGGTACTACAGTGAAATAATCTAGAGAAATGAATTACTGGAATTGGAAGCTCTCCAATGAAAAATTAATGTTACTGGCTTGTGGTACCTAGTGCCAGATCTGTATTATTTTATCTGCAGGTGTAGACTAGCAATCACAACAATCGTCACTTGGTGGAGCCAGATTACTCTGCAAATGGAGCATGCCTTACGGGTGGTTTAGGAAGTCAGGATTTTAAATGACACAACGGAGAAAGGAAGTTGGGAATCGAGGGACTTCAATCCTTTGAGAATCAGAATTTTTACAATTTCTATTTTAGTTACTCTGGCATAGGAGAAGCAAAGGTCTTGCCAGCTGAGCAAACAGTTATTACCTTTTGTTAGAAGTTCAGTAGAGATGCATTTGGTAATCTGTGTGCAAATGTGTAAAATGTAACCAAAAGCTGTCATGTTCTGGTTGTGCACAATTTAAAGAATTTCAGATTGTTGATGTTAAACTGTGCAGTTCTTTTACTGATTATATGGGTTTTAAAATATATCTGCCATTTTTCCATCTCTCTCTCTTAAATTCCCTTAACACAAGCGGGAAAAGACCTAATGCATTTACAGTGTAAAACACAGAACATCTTAAAAGGAAAAAATGAGAGGCTGCCAAATTATGAACAGCTTCTCTGTGCTATGCTGAGATTAGCACCTCGTTCCTCACAGTATATTTATTTCTTTTCCTGACCATACATATGAGACATTTTAATTAAAGAAGTATTAGTAGTAAAAGCTCCTCTGGCTTCTGTTTGCTGTAACAGAATTTAGGGAACTTGCATCACTCTCTATTATCTTGATCTTCAATGATCAGGAGTTATTATTGGGAGTATATGTGCTCTCTGGTGTTTTTGTATCTTCCCCTTACATGCTTTTTCTTTGTATTGAATTGCTCCAAACCAGTGAGATAAGGCTAGATGACAGGTCTGCTTTTGAGGACACATCCTGACTAGCATATATACCAGTCCTTTCCATGTATTTTTTAGACCTGTCAGATCTCACACATTGAGAACAGACTATCAGTTGGATCCAGCCTACTAATTTTCTTCTAATTATATTGAAAAGGAGAAGAGGGCTCTTCTTTGGTCAGTGACCCCATATGCCAGAAGAGGCTGGTTGGCTTAGTCTGCAGTCTGTTGATAGGTATATCTTACAGGCAAGTCAGATAATAGGAGAGAAGCCAGAGCGCTGGGAGACTGCAGTTTAATGCCTGTGCCCACCTGGAGGGGCACCTCCTTCCATGACACACTGGATCAGATGATGGTTGTGGCTTTCATGCTCTTGAGATGTCAAAAAGCCTGGCGCAGAGTCTGTCTGTATGCTGTAGTATACAAAAAGGTGAGAAAGAACAGGAACTGCTTGAGTTACCTCTCTGCAGATTTAAAGTACAAAACCATATTAAGAGCATTAAGTTCTACCTAAGATTTCTCAGAGAGTTAATTACTTCTACATAAATAACACTCTTTAAAGGTGGATGAGCACATGATCATAAATGCAAACCATCCATGATAAACAATTTATTACTATAGGCAGCAACAAACTTTTATGAAGAATTAAAAACTACAGCATTGTCCCTGCCAAGGAAAGTAAATAGAAGTGAAATTTATATCTGCATATAAAGAACATGCCACATTTTACGGAAGCAGAATGAAGTTAGTGATAAAAATCAACAAAGATCAAACAGAGTAAATGTGACTATATGAAATAAAGAAGTGACTTACCCATGTACAGAACGACAGCGTGGTCTCTCTTAATGCTAGGAAGATGGAGTAGCGTTAGGATTAAAATAGATCATTGGTTCTGCAGACCTGGAATAGTTGGAAAGAGGCCCTGCGATGGCACAAGCCAGATAGGAATTACTGTTTTCAACTAACATGTTGATGGTTTTTCTTACTCTCATGTGTGGCTAGAGCTGAGGACAGGGTTTGCATCTGTGCACTGGATGGGAGAAACAGCCCCACAATTAGCCATGGAGACCAGGGAGGCTCATGGAGTTGCAGTTCAGGCTGGAGAGGTCTCCTCTTTGTCTTGGGCCAGTTTGGGCTCACCCACATTTTTGGGAAAGGTGTTTGTACCTTGGTGGCAATTTCAGATCCAAGTGTTTTAAGGGAGTTGATGAGCTATGTTTCTGTGTGGTCCCGTGGAGCTGAACACACTGGGATGTGGTGCAGGAACTCCAGACTGTCTCTGTCTCTCTTTGGTGCAGTTATGGCATAGGGTCAATTGTGTCAGGCCATGCAGGGTATTGAGTCTGGGCTTCAGGTGGGCAGGAGAGCTCAGAAGTGTTTGTGTGCCCCAGCCTTCAACATGACTTTGGAAGTCTTCTACAACTACTCCTGCCCTACTAGTTGTCTTGACCAACAGGGCCAAGTGCAAAATTGTTGGCCCCAAGAACAGGATGAAGGTGTTTCTCCCATTCAATTCAGTGCCAGATCCTTGCCTCTAGGCTGTGCAAGAATTGAGCAGGAGCCTGTTTGAGAGGGTACTGGATCACCCTCTCAAATTGAGAGTGATCAGGTATTAGAGCAGGCTGCCCAGGGAAGTACTAGAATCACCGTCCCTGAAAGTGTTCAAAAACTCTGTAGATGAGGCCCTCAGTGACATGGTTTAGTGGTGATCTTGGCAGTGCTGGGGTAAAGGTTGGACTTGATGATCTTAAAGTTCTTTTTCCAGCTAGATGATTCTGTGATTCCTGCTGAGCGGCAAGGTGGGCACTGGCCAGGGGCTGAGAGAAGAGCTCACTGCTGCCCTCCAGTGTAGCTCAGTGTAGCTGCCCTCAGTGTAGCTCTGACGGTCGTCCAGAGAGGAGGCAGCAAAGATTAGGCTGTGGCAGGGGACATTCTTACCTGTGGAGGGTCTGTCTGGTACTTGGAAGAAAGTAAATGGACATTCTCTGGCCTTTATAGCATGGCTTCATCATCCCTTTTCAAGCTAGTCATAGCTAAAAAAAAACCCAAGCAACTCATTTTTTTTTTCATACAAAGCCTTGTATTCAATAGAGTTTCTCAGCCTGTAAAGTCTTAAACACTTGTCCCAGGTTTTTTGCATAGTCATAGAGTTTTAGATTTCCCCTGATTTATATTTTCCCCGTGAAGAGCAATATATGCTTTTAAGCTAAAATACCTCCTCTCTTTTTTCTTCCTTTTTTTTCTTGAAAGACTGTTCTCATGTCCTCTTCTCTGAACATTTATCATCCTTACTGCCCTCAAGTCAATATTTAGCATTTTCCCATCAGTGAATCCTTTTTAAACTGAACAGTTGGGATTCCTGTGGTGTAGAAGTTTCCTGTTTTTCACTTTAAGCTCTCCAGTACTTTCTGCTACTGGTTTGGGCAAAGCTCCTCTATTTAAACTACGGTTTCCCTAGCAAAACTTGTGAAATCATGACTACAGAGAGGAAGCAGAAGGGTAAATCTAAGTAAGCAGTCTTTAGATCTTGTTCATCATGTAGCCTGTCAAGCTCCTTGTCCTGAGTTTTGCTGTAGTTTAGATTACCTGCATTTTTTTTTCTTTCTGTGACTTTTGCAGTTCTGGCAAAGTACTTTGGGAAAGAAAGTAGTTGAAAGAAAAGCTTCCAATTGCTCTCTCCTATAGTGGTCAATGTGGGTGCTATGTGTCCCCTTTTTGTTGCACAGGCTGGGATCCTTGGGGTTTGGAGCTTCTTTGACAGTTTTTTCTGCCATTGTGTAAAGGGACCAGATGATAAGGATTGAGAGAGGCAGTCTGGCAAGTGAGATAGGCTTCATGAGATTCTATGGTTGTATTTCCAAAATGAGTTTTTGTTTTGTTCCAGCTGAAGGTTTTTGTTTTCCCAGTTGTCATGACCATTCTAGAAGAAACTGCAGTGTCAGATGTGAAGAAGAATGTCTGAGTTGCAGAATCAAGAAAGTTGCTGGAAAGAAGAATGTTTTTATAAAACATCTAATTTAATTGGAAAATCAGCTTTCTCTCTAACCCAGTTTGAAACATAATAGAATCATAGAATGGTTTGGGTTGGAAGGGACCTTCAAAGGTCATCTAGTTCAACCCCCTGCAAGGAGCAGGGACATCTCCAACTACATCAGGTTGCCCAGAACACACCCAGTTTGACTTTGGATGTCTCCAGGGATGGCCCATTGTGGCAGGTACACCTGCTCTGACAAAAGCCCAGACAAAGCCCTGACAAAACAGGACAATACTTTTTGAAGAGCTTAAAAGCTGGCCTGAACCAACCCCATCATCATCAGCTAGGTCATCTCTTTAAACTAGACAGACCTTAAGCTGTCACTTATCTCTCTGTTTACTTATTGCAGGCTACAGGTTTAATCTGTTAGCTACTTTATTTTGCACTTAAAAAATTCTGATGCTCCTCCAATACAGAAAGCAGAAGGATATATTTCTGTATTAGGTAAGGCATTTTACACACAGATACACACAGAGGAGGGAAATGGGGATCTTCTTTAAATAAAAGGAATTATGAAATCCGTTTCAAGTCTCGGGTCTTCTTACTAGTCATCAGTTACTTTGCATTATACAAAAATTATTCCTGGCACCCTGCTTCCTGAAGTGGCAGAAGAAAAAAATGGGAAACTTCAGTACAAACCACTCAGTACCCATTTCAGGGACATGATGAAAGCTCAGAAGGAAGGCAAGAAGCAAATTTCTTAATACAATGATATCACATCAACTTCTAATATTAGGACTGAGCAAATTAGAGCTCAGAATATGCTCTTGGGTTCAGTGCTAGACTACTTCAAATCTGGTCCAAGAATAACACAGTCCTGAGCTATCTTACAGCTTGCAGCAGCAGAGAGAAGCAAGGTTTTCATAGCTGATCCTTAACTCATGCAATAGAAAAAATCTTCTTTCTCTCACAAAGAATATAAAGTTTTGCAACAATTTTAGAGTGATGGCAGTTTCCATTCAATGAAAAGTACTGGCATCCACCCAAAATAGCCTTCCTTCTTATCAGAGCTTGGCACCTCACCTCCAATCCAAAGGCAGGAGCTGGTGGCACATGCTGAAAAGTCCCAAGGAGTCAGTGTGTGCATGTGTATGACACGTAGGAGTGAAGGACAAATGAAGGTCAGTGCAAAGTGTTCACTCTTACTGATCAACCTCTGCTTAAAACACATTGAGCAAGAGGAAGAGTTTCATCTGCAGCAGACACAAAATGTCAACAGTTGAGAGGGGCTCCCTAGACTTTGCAGAAATCAAACATCTTGGCTCTGAGGAAGCCAAACATCCTCTAAGTGTCTGCTGAAGCCCAGAAAAAAAGGGAAAGAAAATCTTAATTTACTTCCTTGATGAAAATGAAAATATTACAGGCATCAGCCTCCTGGAGCTGCGGAGAGATAAAACTGCAGCATCGCAGCTCATGAAAGTGATTCTGAAACCTGGCTCTTGTCCTGTCCTAGACACCCATCTTGTCTTGACATCTCCTGGTTAAAATCCTTACTAACCTGCTTTCTCACCAAAAAAAGGGAAAAATTGGGAAGGCTGTTAGCATTGTTCTGAAGCTGAAAACACTGTCATTATATCCAGATCAGGAAAAAACATGTGTGGGAAAAATAGCATGTAGGTGTGTTCAACTGTGTGAAGCCAAGGCTTGAGGCAAATCAGATTAGCAAGGCTAGAAATGTGAACATTTATTTATGCCCAGAAGAAGTGAAGGAACTCCTGGCCGCGCAAGAGTGTATTGAGTTAGATGTTCCCAAGCCACTCACCGACTCAGTCCTCTGGGATGCTCATGACTTTGCATCTTGTAGGCTCTCCGCTGCTCATATTCACTGATTCTGACCCACTTCACCAAGATACGCTCTTCTTAAATTGTGGATTATGTTTCTGTGTCATAGCTGCCAAACACATTCTCGTGCCTCTTAAAGCAACTGACAGTACCTGCAATCTCTCCTACATTTCACAGGAAGCAAGGAATAACTTCATCAAGACCATAGCCTGCCTCTCACATTTTGCCATTAACTACAGCTCTAACTTCAGGTGGCACAAGAATCAGCCTTTGAGATGCATCAATTATTTCCAGCTTTTTCTTTAAATCTGACTAGACACAAACTCAGCATACTTCACTTTTCATCAAGGTTCCCAGTTTGAAGGATGCTAACCTGAAACTCAGTCCTGCGAAGGCAGGAGATGATAATTGGCACATCAGCCTCTCTCTGTATCTTCCTTACAGTTATGACAGCACTGCTCCTCAGAGCGTGCTGGCTAAGCAGGCCCTGGTGCAACACATGGTCACAGCCACATGCTTCCATTAAGCTGCAAAGCCCATTAGCTGCAGTTACTGCAGCTGCTTTCTTACACCTTAGTAAACACTGATCCAAGGTGCAAGGCTAGCTTATGTTATCCTTTGCGTGTTCCTAAGAAGGCTAATTCTGGAGAGAGAGAGAATAACAACCTAAAGCAATGCATGTTTTCATCATAAGCAAACAAACCTAGGATTTTCTGGACCATGAGAAGTCCCTGTGCATATTGAATTGTTTACCCCTGGGCACACATTTTGTTCTGCTTTCTGTTCTAACAGTGGTTTTTCCCCTCCTCCTTCCCTCCCTTCCTGCCTTCCCTCTCTCTTTCTTTCCTTCCTTCTCTCTCTCTCTCTCTCCTTTCTTTCCTCTCTTTAGTGCGTTAGCTACTTGCCAGGAATTGCCTTCTCCTCAGACACTGCTGTATTTGTGAGGCTTCTTTCAGGTCTTTGACTTTCAAACTCTTTATTTTCCTGCTCCTTACAGCGAAGAAGATGTCTTTGAGATTTCACTTTGGATGTATTTTCAGCCCTAGCCAACTCCTACTGCAGCATTATATACACATTCATCTATGCCCAAGCTTTCATTTCCATTTTAAACATTACATCAGGCAGTGAAGCTTTCTGCCTCTATAGTTGTGCCAGCAAGGCCTTCTTCCCCTTTTTTGCTCCTGTCTCTGAGCAGGGAGATATCAAAGACCTTGCAGCTACCTATAACACACACTTTTCCCTTTTAAATACTGCTTTTGTTTGCGTTTTGCAAACCTGCTTTTATACTTGCAACACTTCACTTCAGAGAGACACTGCTTAAAGCTACTCCCATACCCATTCAGACACCATCCTGCAAATTCAAATTCCAATGGCATTTATGAAATGACTCACTCCTGGATTTGCTTTTGATTTGCTGATGTCCTTTTCTACTTTTTTCACACTGTATTTTCCAAACACAATCCACTATAGATTGTATTATTTTCCCTGAAAAAGGCCACCCCAGTTCTGCACAACAGGGTACTGAATTTGTACCACTTTTCCAAGTTTGCGGTATTCCAAGGCACCACAAGGTCAGGATGACCTGTAAGTCTTTTCTTTTTGTGCCTTTGGGCGCTCTAACTCAGGAATCCTACAAGCTTTTCAGTATTCCTGGACCTCAGAAGTCTCAAAGCTCTCATAATTTATCCAAAGGGGCTTCCTCTTTTGTTTTTCCTCTTGAAATCTGCTTCTTGACCCTGGCAAAAGGGTCTTCTGGCACATCTTTATTTGTGCCTACCAAGGCAGCTGGAGTCAGTAACTGCAGGGCCAGTGCTCTCCCCCAGACACACAAACAAGAGGAGAGAAAGATGCTCTCTGATCCAATTTGGAAAAGAGTCTTCTCTACCTGGTAAAGGAGTAGTGCACTATGATAGAGTGGAGGGACTTTTGCGCCTATCCTCTTCTTATTTCAAAGATGGTGTATGTGCAGTCAGTACAAACATGGTTCACTTTGAAACCAATGGTGCTACTGGGAATACCACACAGCTCACAACCATAAGACACATGGTTGTTCAGTGTTAGACTGTTTACACTGAGAAAACCCTTTAGAGGTAGCTCAGTTTTTCAGGGAAGTAAATAAACCCTCACCCACTGTCACAAAGAGGAAGGACAAACTGCAGCTGTGTGTTAACAGGTCAGGATGCATGAGGCAGCTCACAACAGACAGGAGAACATACGCGGTGCCACTTCAGTTGCTCTGGGGGAGAACCGAACATCTTTCATGTCCTTCTCTGTGGTGACAATTATGCACTGAAGCAAATAAATGTGGGTGCCAGAACACTGCTTCTCTCCACACATCTCATGCTACTTTTTGAAAAAGAGACTTTACCACTACAAACGAAGGCTGAAAATTCCACAGCTCATGCACTGGGGGCTGTGGGAGCACAATTATTTTGGCACATCAAGTAAACAAGTGGTTACACAGCAAATCGATTCCTTGCTCCAGAGCTGGTCCCGGAGGGCCTGAGCAGCCACATCCCTGCTCACTCAGTGCAGACCCAGCAGAGGCTTTGGCAAGACTTCCTCACTCAGGTGCCTGAAATGGAGTGCTGGAAGGCATCTCACTGAGAGCAGAGCATGGATTTAATTTCTCCTCAGATGGAGCTTCTGCTTTGAGGGCAGGCCCTATTCCCATGGCCAACAGTGTGAGCAAACCCTGGAGGTGCTTGCACAGTGCTCCCCAGGTACACCAGTGCCAGGCAGAGGGAGTTCAGGGGGCTCAGCACCCACCTGAAGGCTCCCAGCACCTCACGTGGAAGAGGAGCAGGACCAAGAGCTGGCGGTCAGCCCGTAAGTGCCTGTGGAAATCACTGTGAGGCAACAGCCTTAAACAGGTTTCCCATCTGTGGCAGGCCAAGAAGTGATTTTGGATCCAGACTCTAGGTCTTGCTTTTCTTCCTGAGGGGAATGAACGAATTGGAGAAGAAATCAAAACTGCAAAGGAATATGAGAACTGAGATAACATCTGAATGAGGAGAGCTTCTCCAACAGGTATGATACTGAGCCATGTAAAGTGTGAAGAGACAGGAAGCCTATTGCTCCTGTCATACCATGCCCCTCTGGATTGTGAGGGGAGAAGGCAAGAAAGGGCGTTCCCTCAAAAAATGCAAATGAGACATAAGTCAAGAGTCAATTCAATGGGGTGAAGTAATTCTGGCTAATGTGTACAGCGGGGAAGTGAAAACTTTTGGTTGGGTGCCCAAGGGAGGGGAGGAGAGCAGGTAAGATACAATGTGGATGATGAAAGCGATGCAGAAGGACAGAAATGTGAACAACATTTTGCTCTGGATCCTACTTTTCCCATTCCAGCAGCTCGATGTGTGCGACAGAGCTGACAAAACAGCCTGCAACAAAGAGACAGAGACACCAGGAGGACTTCTCAGTTATAAGCTTTTTCTTTTTTTTAGAATTCAAGCTTACACAGTTATCTATGCCCACTATATTCATAATTACATTTTAATATCTGCATACAAAAGCTATGTAAAAATTATTTTCTTCCCCCAAATATACAAATTTTCTCTTTAGATAGTTTAAAACATTTGTGATCACAGATTTTGTTTTAATATATTTTAGGCTGAAAAAATATTACCAATCTAGCATAACTTTAACACTGTTTGCAAAAATAATACATCATCCAAGGTACTTTGTTTTTTACTGTGTGGTGTAATGTTTGCCTTACCCTCAGGGCATGAAACTGATATAAAAAAAATAAGCCAAATAAGCAAAACCCACAAACCTCATAGACAAAGTAAGACATCGTCCCAACCAGCTTCATTACAACAAATAAACAACCCAAACCACCCTTCTCTTCCAAAAAATTACAAATGACTAATTTGATGTATTTATCAGCAAACTAAAACTGAAGAGTGCGAAGGAAGTAGAAAAAAAGAAATTACAGTATGTCAGCTAGTTCATGCCCTGATACTATCTTTACCAACAATAAATGTGTAATTAAATAAAGTGTCTTTTAATGTTTTACATTGTGCTCAGTAATTTACATAAATTTAATCTACACCCAAGTGCTGATGTAGATTTACATTTGATTGTCTTGTGCATAAACAAGATTAGCTTTTAAAGAAGGTAAACTGTGCAATGGACAGTCACAAACACCTTATTACCTGCACAATATTGCTTTTTGAAGGCGACATCAGTCAATGTGGATACACACGAATAATGCATACTCTTTGCATTTGCTAACATCTATGCTAGAATGTTGTGATAAGGCCAAACCTTTTTGTTTTTTTTTTTGTTTTTAATTTTAAAGCAAAAATAAACCATAGTAAAAAAAACCACCTCACCGTGCTCACATCGTTTTGAGTCTTTTAAATGGAAAATAAATCTCTATCACACTAGAATAAAATTCTCTCTATAAAATTTAAATACAGATCACTTCATTGCTGTATCAAAAGGAAACGTCTGGCAATCATTTCCAGATGATCACAATAACAAGACACATCAAGAGGTCCTGTTGCCTCTTCCTTTGTGAAAAGATAAATGTCGAACACTTTCAATTACTCTCGCAGTGAGAGGAGTATGTTCCTTGGTTGTGGAGTTTAATTCCACCAGTGAAAAAGGTTTAGCCTTAGGAATGCTGGCTACATCTCAAAACCATAAGACTGATTTGTATAATTTATGATTCATGCAGCAAGAAGTCAATATGACACATACAGTTTAGAGTTCCATAGCATAAAAATACATCACTAGCAATGACATGCTCTGCTTGTTATCAACAGCCCTGTCCTGGCAGATTGCTGATATAAATGGTCTTTCTTGACAGTTTTTTCCTCTTTTCTGATGCCTGCCTCTGAAGAAGCAAGCAGTCTGCTCAAGAGTTATTTTGGACCTTGGAAATCTATCTCTAAGGTCTGTATTTTGGCAGAATGTAAACAAAAATCATTATCACACGCTATTTATGTCATTATAAATATCATAACTGAGATCACACATGAAACAAGTATCTAAATGCATGAGTTACTCAGGGCAAAACCATAAATGGTGACAATCAGGTTTGATAGGAAGAATCTCCTATGTGAGACCAACGCGGAGACCACAAAGCAAGCATGAGAGTTGTGTGGCACCATCAGAAATGAGACTTGGGACTGCACTGGAAAGCGTATGTTTGTTATTTTACTCAGAAAGCCAGCTACTGCAAAGCGTGCTGACTGCAGTACTGATGTCTGCCACTCAGATGGTTAAAACCAAGCATGTCTTTGCAGAACTACAGTCAGTATCCACTGGTAAGAATCTTCAAGAACATCCTCATGTGATCTAGTTTTGCTCTCATCATCACATAAATCATACTGAGGGAGTAAATTAAGTTACACAAAATAAGACCGGTAGGAGATCAGAGGCCATTAGATGTCAGTACATCAAATCTGTCAAACTAAGAGCTTGGTCTTGGTTTCCAATTGACTACTACTAATCCTGCCCTGTTAATCAGTGCCAGACTCCAGCTTAATCTAAAAAGCTAGAAAAGTATGCTGACATATGTCCTTTCTGCTTAGAGCCCTGCCAAACCTGTCAAAGTTGGTTGCCTGTTTTTCAGTACTTTAGTCCATCTGCAACCACCTAAGGAGGTTATTTTCTGAATCCTGATTAAGCACAACTCCAAACTGCATCAGCACCTTGGCAAGTCAGGCCATTAACTCAGGCAGCTTACGTGCCTCAATTCAGACATTCATTTATGCAAGCTGTTCTAAAACTTTATAACTTGCTATGGTAGAGCTCTGGGGACAAGTTTCTATACAAGCAATGATTTTTACAGCAGTCAGTGTGTAAAGTGTTAATTCTCAGCACTGTTTCAAGCTGCAGTTCTGTCCAGGGTGCTTCAAGTTGTTCCTCCTCTTGCTGTTTCCCCAAGTCAACCCAGTAACTCTCACATTTTTTTTCTAACCTCTGATCTTTATTTATGTTTTGAATAATGCAGTCCTGACAATCCCAAGTGTTCAAAAGCCAGGCACGAGGGCCGCAACAGTTATGAGCTAAATCACTTTTAGGTAGTGACTTCCAACCTAAATATTTAACATCTAGGCTATTGATTTTCTTTATAGCCCAAAGGGTATGAATTATTGACCTTAATGACAGAAAGAACCTCTCAAGCAGCTGCAGAATTCCAGGAACTGAAGCTCTGAAAAACATACAAAACATTATGGATCTTGTAGTGAGATCATTGCAAGCACTCCTAGGAGAAACATGGTGTGTCTTCTCCTGGGTCTCATTAGTATCAGAGTCAAAAGATTGTACACTAGATTGATCACATTTAGCAAACAGGTGAGATACTTGCACTGGCTTCATGAGGAACTCCATGCTCAGATCTGTGGCAGAATAGAACTCCAGAGGACATGCACAATTCTCTTTTCTTTGCAAGCCACTGTGGGTATAGATACAAGTAATGGGTCTGTTGATTTTTTGCTTTCCCTATGTGCTATCAGTTTCCTATCAAACCACCTCCAAATCAGATATTTTGCACTCTTTACTGACTATGCTTTTATGACAGATGCTGCTCATCTGAGATTCTGCACAAGTACATGCAAGTTCATCACATCGTCTGGTCTCATGTTCCAAAAAGCTGGAAAGTTTCTAACTTCTTGCCCCCAACAAATAGTTCTCTACAAGGAATTTAGATAGAGACCGATGCTGTTAATACATATGCTTCAAGATGGAGTAAACACAGCCCACAACAGAGGTTCTTCAACTTCAGCAAACATTTAAGAACAAATTTCCAGTGATCTGTCTTCCTTGCTACCTGCAAAAAAAACCTAAACACCCCACTGTAATTTATGTTCTCACAAAATTAAGGGTACAACCCCCCAAGTGATAACATCAGTGCTTACACCTCATCACAGGTGCATATGGTATCAAAGAACAGGGAGAACAAGATTCTACACCCCTGAAACCACAGCCAATAGCACTGCAAATGCATTATTAATGATGCAGGGAAAGAGGGGTGGGAAGAATTCAGCCCCTGACACACACATATTTTTGTGTTCCACCACCAAATTTTCCTGAGTATCATGTTTTCATGAGGGGATAAACACATAACATATGGGCTTAGTATGGGCCATGAGCTTTGAAAGTCAACACATCCACCCTAACAATGCCCACCGACTTGCCAGGCAAATGTATCAATAAATGGCAGAGAAAGAAACTGGTACAAATGCATGTACAACATGAAAGAACATGGGATATGAGGAAGTGCAGAACAGGTGAACTGAATCTCTGGTTCCCAGGAAGAACAGAAGGATGCTTTTGATGTATCATACAAATTCAGAGAATGGTTTAATATCAAGTTTATAGAACCTAGGGACAACATCCCTGAATGGAGATGTACAACAGAGAGGAACCTCTACCTATCATGCCCCCATCACCAGTCTCCAAACATTCCAAGACTGAGTACTGGCTTGCAGATTTTGGCAGCAGAACATCCTGCCATTGCTCAGTTTGGTTCCTGTTAGTGCAGTTAGTGGAAATAAATTAAAAGACTCAAAGAGAGAACCTAGCCAAACAAAAGTCATACAGACACCAAGGAGGGAGAACCAGGCTGATCAACACACACAGAGGAGAGGGCAGGAGAGAGAGAAAAGATAAAACAATGGAAATATGTTTAAGACATCTGATGATGATTTGTAATTATATATATATAAAATTATATATATACATGCATATAAACTTTATATATATATATATATATATATATATATATATATATATATAAACACCAAAAGACTACTGCCAAGCAACACTATTTGTATTACTGGAATAAAGCTGCACAGTCTTGAGTGTCATTAATGACACAGTTGGTTTTTGTCCCATCTGAAGGTCACTCCATATACTTTATTCTCCTTGTCCTCATTCTGTGAGCATTCATATCTGAGGAAAGCCTGCTACCCTGATAGAGAGCCTTATCCCTCAGAGTGACGATTTTTACACACACCTCACAAAAAGCAGATGCCTCCACTCTGAGGAAAAGCACCTCAGAGGATCATATTCCCCTCCCTTCTCCAACATACCTTCCAATGAAGTTACCTGGAGTTCAAATGTAGTAAGAACTGAAGGATCTTAATTTCTGATACACGTGGAAAAAAATGAGCCAGTCCCTTCTAAATTTGTGTTATAAAAGTATTTGATTTATGAGGCACTGTTAAACTGTATCTGCCGGAACAATCCTCAAGTAATAATGTGATTATGATGATGATGGAGATCTTAGATCATAATGGTGATTGTTACAATAGGAAAAACCATGAAGACTAGAAATTGTCATCTCAGGTCACTTGTGACCTACAAAATGAGGTAATACTAGACAGAATTGTCAGGGTCAAATTAACAATAGTTGTTTTACCTTGGAAGCCAATTTATTTTCTGCCACTTCAATTTCTCTCCCATAGTTTCCAAGCAATGATATGTGTGAGCTGGTGACCACGCTAGTGCTGGTGAATGAGACTGGTTTGTTTGTATTTTCACTGTTAAGCTGTCAAAGCATTCACATCAAAGGACCAAAGAACAAATTGCAATAGTTAAAAGTCACAAGTACTCGCGTTAAAGGGATGTTTTCATCCATGTGCATACAACTGCCCCCAGTAACCCCAGAAGAAAAACTGAATGAAAACCCAACCCCGCCTCAAGAAACATAAGAGATGAAAGAAGAAGAACAAACAGAGGTGAGAAGAGATGGACAACAGGATGAAATGACAGCCAGTAGTGTGATGGGGGTGTGGAGAACTGCTCCAGTCTCTAATCCTCAAACACTTCCAGGAACAATGGAGGGAAGAGTTCTGTGGGGCACTCCACCTTCATGTGCAGGAAGCGGCTGGCATGGCACGCTCCGATCATTCGCAGGTCTGTCACTTTCATCAGCAGTTTTGGCCAAAAGTGTGCAACATGGTGTTTTCTGTAATTAATGTAGTGTTCAAATGCCAGGAGGAAACCCTCTTGACACTTCTCAATCCTCTCGACACAAACAAGGCCTGGGCGATCTGTAGATACAAAGAAGCAGAGTTACTGTTATTTCTTATCTACTTTAACAAATTCCTGATTGTAAATCAGGAAAAATAGGACGATTCTGTTATTAGGAAAGAAAGGAAGAACCAAGAACATCTGGCTCTGCCACAAATAACGTCTTTGACCCTGGACACCTCACTTATCAGTACAAGCCTCATTAAAACAAGGAGATAATCCTTTCATCATCTTTTGTCCATAGAGAGTATATATGTTTGGGAAGTTTCCTTACAGTGACTACAGCAACAGACCCCTGATCTCAGCTAAGGCTTCTATCTATACCTTTCTATGAAACAACTAATAAAGAATCAAAATATTTTCCCTGCCAGATATCTAAATCACAGTTCTTTCATATCTGTTTCTCTACAGTATGACCAGTGCTTTGGTCAAGCTTTGATCCACAGGTTAATCACAGAACAGTTTGGGTTGGTAGGGACCTCAAAGATCATCTTGTTCTAACCCCTCGCCATGGGCAGGGACACCTTCCACTAGACCAGGTTGCTTCAAGCCCTGTCCAACCTGGCCTTGAACACTGCCAGGGACGGGGCAGCCACAGCTTCTCTGGGCAACCTGTGCCAGTGTCTCACAGTTGGAAAGCTGCAAAGGAAACTGTTATGGAGCATCAAGGAACAACACCACCAAAAGTCTGCCTGATTGTCTCAACTGGCACCCAGATGGGCGCTGGGAAAGCTTCGTTCACAAGTCACTCTTCAGAAGACACTTTTGTGAAAGCAGGTCCTCTGAACTGAACTGAAAGCAGGTCCTTCTGAATCCCCTACTCATGTACCATGGCATAGGGAACTAAAATCAAAATTTTGATTGGGAAGGTCAAGTGCTTTCTTGTGATTAATGTGGAAATCTTTCTGTCTCAGATACAGTTAATGCTTGTAAATCCCTGTCTGTGTATTGTTATTCAATGCTCAATTCAATTCAAAGTGGTCTTAAACCAAAATCTTACCAAACCTGCCACTGCCCAAGAATGGAATTTCCTCTTTGGGCTGGCACAGTCCATGGAAGCATACTTGAACACATACTCTATTTGAGAAGGTTAGAAACACTTTGGAAATCATATGAAATGTGCTGCTTCTGTATTACAACACCAAGAGACCAGTTGCGGTCTGCATGGGGAAATGGCACAGCTCTCAAATGTCCAAAAGCAAGTGGTGCAAGATGGCGTATGAGAGTCATCTTGCTCATATGCAAAAGCATACGAGCACTGATGGAAATAGGTGTAAACTGTACATCCCGCCCAGTGCATGGCAGTACATAGAGGAAGAAGGAACTTACTGTAAGGACAACTATTGCTAAATTACCAGGTTTTCATTCAAGGGAAATTGACTCAGAACCAGATCTGATTTCTTTCTGGTGATCATCCCTGCCTCCTCCGTAAGTACTACACTGATCAAGCTGTGCTACCAAAGCCACTTTCATACCCATCTCTCTGAATACCCTGGATTTTTTTTTCCTAGTGTTGAGTAAACTAATTCTAAGCTGCTAGGGGTTTTTGAGAGAAAATTTCTCCCACATTACTCTAGTCAGCACTACAAGATCTAACATACTCTATTTATTTTAAAAAGAGGTTTGCGACAAAGGCTAAAGAGTTTCAAAATCGTTGGGTTCCCAATATATTTCTGTTCTCACCTGATGACATAAGCAGAACAGCCTGAAGAAGGGCAACCTCGGTGTCATCCAGGTTAAATGAAGAAAGTGACATACCCAGGTCAAAAATGGCATCGGACACTACGCCAAGACCCCCATTTTTCAGCTGGCCCCTTGTCACCGCCATCTCCCCATTCAGTGTTAAAGTCTCACTCTCGGGGTCATAGCGAACTGCTGCTCGGAGGGACATTATCTCCATACAGCAGCCTTTCAGAAGGATGATCTGGTCTTCACATGGCAGCTGCAGAAATTATAAACAGTAAAGGAAAAGATATGTTTTCCAAACTGAGTTGGTGTTACAACTACAATAAATCCATGAGCATGAAGTTGTGGGTCACTCCCCAGGACACTACCTTGCATAGTGCAGCTACTCTCCAAACACATTGCTGACTGACTGCACCACGCAGACCTTCAAGACTCATACTTTTGCTTTCAGACTCTGCCAGCAGGTTAACACCCCCCCCCACCATTAGGAACTTCAGTGATGACACAGCTATAGGCAAGTGGTCCTGGACAAGATACTCCAGGCAAATCAAGCTGTTTCAGATGCTGAGATGAAGTGACCCAATTTGCAGATGTGCTGCTCTCTGTGGGACCAGTCAGTTTGTGGGAGCATTATAAAATTAAACCCAATAAACCTTAAGAATGTAGCTTTCCATTTTGCAGAAAATTTAACAAAGTGTGAATGGAGAAGCAGACCTGTCAGGTGCCAGGTTAGTGGTAACATGTACTATTGGTTTTGTCTCCCATCAGGGGTGGATCTCACTGAGATGGCTGAAGGGGTCACTGTTCTCAGCTGTTTTCCTTCCTCTCTTCTACTCCTGAACTCCTTCAGCTTAAAGCATAGCATAACAGAATAAAGTACAATTGGAGCTGGTACAGACCTCAGCCATCCCAGTTAAACTCACAGCCAGCCATGCTTATTTTTTACCTGGCCAAAGTTAAAACCAGACATTTGGAAGGGTCTGTAAGAGTGAACAGTTTTTTAATTAAAAGGAGTGAAATAAATTCTTGTCTCTAGGACAGAAACCTCAATCACTGAATAGGGCAGGTACTCTAATTCTCACTGCCCATTTGAACAACAGAAAATTTAAGCTATATTTTAGCGTAGTAAGGCTGATCTCCCTAGGGTCCCCATATTATTGCTGGACAGACAGAAAATCTATGGTTTAACTTCAGCTTTTACACTAGTGCATAAGGCACGATCTTCAGGGCATGTGGCTAGACATGTCTTTTCCACAACGTCAAGAAAGGTAAGCTGTCTGAACTGGTGGAAATAGGTCCTGTATTTATAAAGTACTACCAGGATGCAGACACATTCTGTAAATCATGTCTTTATGTTTTCATAAGTAATTTAATGATAGCAAAACCCACAAGACTATTTCGAGACTGCTTCTAACAGTCTCAAACAGCAATGGTCACATAGATGAAAAAGCAACTCATTTCTACTTGGCTTGAAGGGAGGCAAAAATCCATCAATTTCTCATTCACACAAAGTTATTATATTTACCCGTTTCACAAATCAAAATGAAAAAATCCTCACCAATTACAGGTTTACATGGCAACTGTGTACTCGCAAAGCAAGTACACTGATTTGGTGTAAAATGGTGCAGAGTGGATGCCAGACAGCTATCTAACTCAAGTGGAAGGCTGTTCCTTTTTAGAGAACAGTTTTAAGCACAAAGCTAGCCACAGTCAGTTAAAGGAGTTGAATCATGCAGCTATTTTTCCAGCAATGCCAACTTCAGGTGTGAAGTGTTTGGTACACAAGAAAAATGACTCATCCTGTTCAGGGCAAATCACCTTCTCTGCTGATTGCTCTCAGCTCAGCAGCAGTGTATGGAAGGCTGCACAGGCACAGTGGAAGTCTCACTACCCAACGACAGTGCCATTGTGTGGCTGCTGAGACTGAATTAGGGAAAGAAACAGAGTAAGAAATGAAATAACATTAAATAAAATTAAATAAAAGGGGAAGAAAAGGGAGGCAAAGGATGAGAAGGGGAAGGGAGAGGAGAGAGAAAGCATATGTGAAGGAAAAAGAAAAGAGACCTTAAGAATAAAAATAAGGAGAAGGAAGAATGGTGGAAAAGAGACAGATAACAACATGGAAGGTATTTCATGATGCTTTAGATGTTTTTTTAGTAACTTAAAACCAGTGAGAATTTCTCTTCCTATTTGAACCTTCTTAGAACTTCTTTATGATCGTGGTGCTGTGACTATGCCTGTCATTCATCTGCTTTCCTAATTCTGAAGAATATATGGGACACAATTCCAAGTGTCCAGCCTTATTTGCCAGTAGCAGCAGTCACCAAAGACAGGGGGATGAGCATCAGTTTTGTTCCCAGCTATGCAGGTTTTAATGCTATCTACAGTCATCAATTGAGCATTGCTACCACCAGCGCACCTTCCAGGAGCGAAGTCAACAAATGTGACTGATTATTTGTCACATGTTGTCCTTTCCTTTTCCCTCTGCAGGGAGAAAAAGCAAAAGGCAGGAGCCTGAGGTGCTCACCCCGGCAGGACATATTGGCAGCCATCACACTTGTAACTGCAGCCCCATGGAACTGAGCTGAGCACCTCAGTTTCCTGCCCTTTGCTTGTCCACTTCAAAAAGGAGCAAACATTGTTATTTTCTTTATGCTACAGCAGGATCTATATGACAACTCGGATGAGAGCTGTCCTACTCCTTTGTGTTCACAAGTTGTCCCTCACTCTGCTATCACACCTTGCTGTATATGGAAAAATAACAGGTATACCAACTGCTACTTCCCACCAACAAATGCCAAATCAGAGGAGACAAATTGCCTCAGACACTGAATGCTGCAGTAGCCTCTTGATCTATGGACACATTCCCTGCATTTTAAAATCTTCATGCTTGGCCATTACTTCATGCTTTCTCGGCTGATGGAGCCAATGCTGAGGTTAGCCAGGGAGAGCTATTTAACTTGTCTGATGGAGCCAATGCCGAGGTTAGCCAGGGAGAGCTATTTACACTATGCCAACTATTGATATTTACCTCTTCTTGTGCTGTAGGTGCCAGAGGACATAAATAGCTTTCCTTGACTGACCTTAAAGGAAAGCTGCCAGCCACAGAAGAGTAAAATGCTATGGTTGCCTTAAACTTCCTTCCTGAGTGATGTTTACTTGTGAAGAAGAAACACTGTTCCTGAGTTAGGAAGCCAAATGTTCATTGACCATGGTCACTCCCATTTCGAATGTAATTCACCACTGGCATTTTACCAGCAGAGTCAAGTGCTGCTCTGCATGGTGGGCAAGCAAGCAGGCATTCTTCCATGGCTGGACTGGGGATATTTCCATGTTAAAACGTCATTAAGATTACTAAGACTGAAATATTATTCCAGTTTGCAGTTCCGATACATTTTTTTTAACTCAGGAAAAAAATATCACCACCATTGTGCCTGGTCCTTCAATAAAACGATAGCTCAGTATCAGCCTAGTGCCTCTGTATTCCTAACATGCAATTAAGTCTACTTAAGTCTATTTACTGTGTATTTTACATGGTAGTATCTACCTGTAATGACATTCCATTACTTTTACAGACTCTTTTATGCATAACTTCCCTGTTTAGGAAAAGCATTCCTAGGTAACACAATGAGGCAAGTGCTATTCCTTGATATGGATGCTTTCTGAATTTGAAGGATTTGTTACCGTGTAGACCTCACTCCACTATACCGTACTGGCCAAGGAGTCATAAGGCACAGAGGGAACTGTGTGCTGGGAGATCTGATTAAACAATTCAAAGATGCTTCTAGACAGTTGCTTTTTGTTCATCTGTTCTGTTCAAGGCTGCCTCTAAAGACACATTTGAGTTCCTAATGAACCACAATGACTTCTACATGAACAAAATCAGGACTTCAGTAATCACAGGAAAAAGAAAACCCATAAAATTCCACATGATTCTAGTCCCATCTATGTCAAGTCTCTTTAACTTTACTCATCTTAAACACAGTGATTTTTTTAGTTCTGTGCCAGGAAGATTTCGGATAGTTTTTAACAACAGGTATATACATGAGGAGTGCAAGGAAGTCTTCTTACCTCACAAAACATAGGCAACTTTTTGGCAAAATCCACCACTCTTGTAATCGCTGGTGTGATAATTTTTGTAAACTGGCTGAAGGCTTCTAAATCCACTTTCCCACCTTCTGGGGCATTAACTATTGGTGCCTGACCAATATCTTCTGGCTAAGGATATAAACAGATATATTTAAAGGAACAATCTCTCTTACAGCAACTACTTTAGATGCTAGAAAGTCCGGCTTAGCAATGGAAGCTACACTGAAATGCAAAATACCACAGTTTGCTTTGTAAGTAATGCCCATTATGCCACCTTTTGTCTGTAAGGCATTTGTGAAAGAGGTGACTGCACAGAGAGATGGGCGTGTAGAACACCGCTACCCATCCTGTGTGGGCAGCTGCAACAGTGTGCACGTGCAGTTTCTTCCTTGTGCCTGTATCTGAGTATTTTGTGGGTATAGCTTATATGCAAATTTTTTTTTTTACTTAAAAATGTAGGCTTGTTCTTGGTTCTTACAGGTGCTGAGAACTCTCAAGTTTCTCTAGAAGAAAAGGGAGCTGAGGTGGCTTATTATTCCTGAGAAGTTGCTGACAGCTCTGCAGAATTGGGCTCTTCACATACTCGAAGTTCTGAAATCCTTACCAGAACAGATTGCCTGGCATCACAGAGCTCCAGGCAACTGCTAGGGCCTGTTCCCAAAACTAGGCTAAACCAACTGATGACTAAGAACTGTCTAACACAAAGTCAGTCTGGATAAAGTGACTAGAATTTGAGCTTGTCTGGGTAAAATTTTGGTTGAAAATCACCTTCTGCATGACTTCAGCCCAAGGTTTCTCCAAAAGCTGAAAAAAGAATTAATCCCATAGGGATATACAATGAAATAGTTTCAAGCAGAATGTGATGAGTGTTTCTCTATTCCAACTCACTTGAACTTGTTCACCTGATTTTTATGACAGTGCATCAATGCTCCTGTGTATTTTAAAAACATGCATATCAAAGCTGTTCTGTTCCCTAAGTGTGGCTTTGTGGTTGTAAAAGACCTGCCAGCCGCCATGCAGAGGTTTGATTTTGTTCACATCAGAGAGCCAAAACTGAATAAGACCCAGAGAAAGTGGCTTTTAAGACTTCTTGACATTTATATAAGGGCACTTGAACAGGGGAGGTGCTGAAAGTGCTATCTATAATAAAAACTTGTGCTCGGCTAATTTTTTAAGCAACACATCATAAAAGATCATTCCACAGCTCTGTCACCAATGTGAATCCAAATCTAACTTCTTGCAAGAAAAAAACTCAGCAATGTGTTTATAAAGCAAGCTCCAAGTGTAAAAGAACAATGAAGAGGACTGGGCTCAATTATCTGATGGGTCCCAGTAAGAAACTAAAATAATCCCAGTTGTAGGTCCTCCCCTCCCTGAATCTTGGGAAACTAAACCAGATTGTCTGTGTGCTCATGAAAAATAACCTTCATAACTTCCAAGCAAGAAGACCAAATGCTTAAAAACATGCATAACATTGTTAGGGAATAAAAGAACTCAGCATTTTCTTGGGAAAGGCAAAAGAAGTCAGGATTGCTAGCTAAAGCTAATACACTCCAGAAGGGCATGCAACTGGAGGACCCTTGCCACGTAACTCACCTCAGTAAGAAAAGAGGTCCAGACCTCAAAGGAGCTCCTGCTGTTGAAGTATCAGCCTCAACTGCCTAAGGACCGACCCACAGCTCCTGGGACATGCAAGTCAGCTCCTATTGTTCTTCAGGAGCTTGTGGCTGGGGCTTTCGAAGTCCTCCACCCGGGGTTGGTATACCATCATGGACTTTTCCTTCTGTGTTCACTGCAATGTGTCAGCAAGCTTTGCATGCTTGCCTTGAAACCACTGGGCTTCAGCATGTGAGCACTGCAAAGAACTAGGAGGCCCTGCAGTGAGGGCTGCACCTAGAACAGTTTGGTCTGACCTAGGAACCAGCTGTGGAAGTCACAGCTGGTTTCTGAGCTGCCCATTACAACTACCCTTCCTGCCTCTGCTCCATCCCTTCTCTCAATAGTTCTGTCATCGCTTCAGCTCATGCTCTGCCTCTGGGCGCCCTTTGCCGGAGGCTTCCCCTCTGCTGTGATTGTTTTCAGAGCCTGAAGTCCCTCAATGAGAACATTTTATGTGGTCCAGGGTATTCATTCCCAGCCCCAGTGTCAAGCTGCCCAGGCTTTATCCTGAACCAGGCAATACCCAAAGAACAGCCCTCCTGTCTAAGCAACCAAACACACTATTGCAGCTGCTTCTTGGTCTGCTAAAATCAGTGCCACAAACAGTGCTGTGCAGCACCACTGGAAAGCGCTCTGTTGCTTCTTGCCATTGTTTGCTGGCTGTGGTTTCCCCACTGCACGCTATTACAAACATGGAATTCATATAGAAACTCAGATAGTGCCACTGGAATTAACAGATCATTATAAAAGGGATCAGCTGGTTTGAATATATAACTTCTCTAATCAATTGAACCGTAGGTCAAGATTCCAATAGTGAATGAGGCAGCAGGAGCCTAGGCTTACAGAAAATGAGTATTCTCTATCTGATTAGCTATACACAGACTGTTAAAGACCCTTGGGTATTCCTGAAATATGGTCTATAATCCCTCTTCTGTGCTGTATCAGCATCTTGGATTCTGTACTTATTTCCTTTAAAAATCGATTTAGAAGAATCAAATAAATCCTTTTTTAAGGCTGAGCATCACAAATCACCATTTATTTTCTGATCCTTAGTTACAGGCTGAATGAAAATTTAAGTAATCTTGTAGTCTGTAATCCCAATGCTATAGTGCATGTATCATCCTGCTTTCATTGAAATTAATTTTTCTTTGCCAGATTTATTTTAATTAACATGTTCACTTTGAAGTAAGAAATGAAAAACCATGAGTTATTAATAAAAAAATCAGCTTTCTCCTAACACTTTGATTGTTTTAAGACTTAGAATATGTTGCATAGTAGCTCCTAATAAAGACAATTATCCCTAAATACATATATAATATGCTACTGTTGTCAATCAGGAGTGAAACAATTCTACTTTTTCTTATAATAGCACATTAAGATTATCCATCTGAGTAAGTCTTAACTTAGCAACACGCTGTTTATCTGTTGAAATACGTGGTCTGATCAAACCCTGAACTTCAAGGCAAGAATAAGCAAGCAGTAACTATAAAAAATCATCCCTTTTTCATAAACATCAATACACTGGTAGTTATACCCTCTTTGGTGTTCCAAAGTTGGGAAGGAGTTAAAAGTTCAAGAGAAAGAAAGGAATACGGCTCCAAGAGCAGTGTAAAAGGCTACAGTCCTTACCAGAAATTTCCTTTTCTGCTTCCAGTGGCTTCCTTGTGCATTGGTGGCCACATGTGCTTCAGTAACAATTTTGATGAGCTCCCATTCCTCATTTGTCGGCTCTGGTTTGTGCCCAATGGTTTTCTGCAGCTCTTCCCGACGTCTCTTCTCTCTATTTTCTTCTATCAGCTTCCTTTTTGCCAACCTCTTGCTGTCATCCAACACCACTAGCAGGCGAAAAAGCATAAAGAAATGGAAGGAAGCTCTTAAGCCTGTCTGAACCTTGGTCTTTTCTATGGCTGAGGTAGTAAATGGTTATAAACACCTCAACTGATCAGTAAAGAAGTACTTTGGTAAGAACTGCAGTTGACACAGTTTGGAGGGAGACACAAAAGAACTTAATTTTCTCAGATGCCTGGATTGCGAAGAATGACTTACCCTTCTGGTAACATTCTGTTAACTGCCATTACCTTCAGTTGCTCATTCTGCCTATAAAATTAATACATAAAAGCCTTCTAAGGACTCAAAGTGCTGCCATAACAGACTTGCAGTAATCCATGATGGGAAAGATACACTTTTGTTTTCTTTGAAGTAGTATCAGCATGCTAACTGCTCTGAATTGTGTAGAATGTTCTTGTAAGCCAGCAGAAGGTAACGTGGATTTACGAAATTGGGAACACTTATTCACAGGAGGCTCAATCACCTGCTGCATGACACAATCCGAAACAATCTGCCTTTGGCCTTTTCCTCAAACCCTACAAATGGTAACATTCTGTAGCACTCCCCTTGCTCCCCACTATTACCAGTGATGCCAGACAGGCAGGTCCCAGGGCTGCACATCTGTGACCACCACGGAAGGTTTTATCCCCTTTTCCATGCAAACGTGAGTAGTCCATTCAAACTCACTGGCCCGCTTTGGCAGAGGAGGACTGTTCTGATTCACAGCTGGTGGCGGGCAGGCAGGCAGGCAGGCAAAACAAAAGCCTTACTTACATGCTCCCATTCACATGTTTGAACTCAAAGGTGGGAGCCGCCCTTCCTGAGTTGGGGAATAGTTGGCCTGTCTGCTGGGCTCAGTGATAGCTCCTTTGACTGTTATAAGGGGGTGCAGCCCACAAAGGCCACAGCAGCTTTATGGTAATGGCGCCTGCAGGTCAGCACCAGCCTCGGAGAAACTTCTCACTCCATACATCCACTACCTGTCTGATGCTCACCACTGCTTGCTGCATCAGACTGGGCTGACTATGAAATGGTGGCCCAGGGTTACCTACCCCCTCTCCCGAAAGTCTACCTGCCTAAAATGAAATTGTGTTATTTCTGCTATTTCCCTTTAGACAGAAGGCACTGTTATACATCACATTAACAATGAGAAATACTAAGTTAGAGTGCTTTTCTGTTGTTTATTAGACCCGATTTCCTGTCAATCCTTCTGCAGAGGATTACGCCAGCAACAACCATTAACATCAATGCACAGGGGGACTCATGACTTCCTCCCACTTGCGCTAATTGAAGTTATTGGTATAAATCCCTGTGCAGTGGCAGAAAAAGATGACCCCCTAAGGGTTAATCTTACAGCCATATTTTCTATTACTTCAGAATTAGAGTCGAGTTCTTTGCAGCAGATAACTTCTTCAGGGCTAAAAATAAAACAAACAACTGCAGGATGACTCACACAATGACATTCAATTTCACATCCTCCAGAATTTTCTAAACAAGATACTTTTTTCTTAAGCAAAGTGTCCATTCAGATGTACTTCTCCCTCCCCTCCTCCAGAGAGTGAACATTCCTACTGTTACTCAGCCTGGTAGGGCCAGGAGAAGGTGCAGTCTGGAGAAGGGTAAACAAAAAATTACAGCCTTATGAGAGTGGTTTGACGCAATGGACAAAAATCCCCGCTACAAGTTATTAAAAAAGTACTGGCAGTTCTGCTCTACTTTAACAAGCTTCAAAACGCAACATACTTTAAGCAAACACACACATTAAAAAAGGAAAAAATAAAGAAAAACAGACAAATGTACTTACAATCTGTTGCCATGCCAACAAAGATACATTTTTTGAAGCGACATTCCTGGCACTGATTTCTTGTTACTTTGTCTATCACACATTTTCCTTCATATTTACAGGAGTAGGTTGGATGGAGGTTTTTCTGAATGGTTCTTCTAAAAAAACCCTAAGTGCAATAAACAAATACATTTGAAAGCATTAGCATTGCACAATTTTTTTTTTTTCAAATTGGGAGCCACTTTGGTTTGGTAGAAATGTACCTAAGAATGCAAGATAACATACTTCATTCCATGAAACTCTCATAGAGGAAAACTAATTTTGTAGTGTATGGCATTTCTTATCTGAGTTTCACAAAACATTTCCTCTCTAAAAACTAAAACCACATAGACATTTGGGTACGTAAAGGCATAAGTAACACTCGAGGGACAAACACTGTCTACATGTCTTCTTGAAATAATGTTTCTGTGTGTTGAATTTTTTTGCATTTGAACTAGAGAGTTTATTTTGATCCCCTTTCTAAATTACATAATAATTTAGAGGGATATTAAGAGACATATACATACTTTTAATTAAAGAGCAGCTTCTGCAAATAGTAAGAACAGTGGTGTGTCTGAGCCACTACAGGCTACACTTAAGAACAAGCAGTTCTACTCCTTTCTTTCCATCGAAGCCAAAAACCCCAATCAACCAACCAACCAACCAGCCAAACAACCAAATCTGGGTAAGACTAAGAATTTTGCAAATACCCCATAGACCCTGGCCTTAGGTAAGGAAATCAGCAAAAACTTCTGTCTGAACATTACGGACGTAATCCTGGTACTAATTCCAACATCACTTTTCTCATTGACTTCTGCAAGAGTGGACAAGACAAGCTGTAAACCAGAAACGTAGACTTTAATTTCAAGTTTCACCATTGTTTGAGACTGCCTGCATCCAGCAGTGCAGCTTGCAACTGCCTTGACATAAAGACCAGGGTTCCAGTGTGATTGAGGCCACTGTGAATGGCTTTGGTTTCAGTGAAAATGGCAAAATTCAAGTGAGATTTTACCTAATAAATAGCCTCTTCAGTGGGGATTTTATCTAATGAACGGTCTCTTCACTTCACAAAGCAAAAGTTCTGGTTTTAATCATATTAAATAATAC
Source organism: Pezoporus occidentalis (assembly GCF_034315485.1). Taxonomy (NCBI): domain Eukaryota; kingdom Metazoa; phylum Chordata; class Aves; order Psittaciformes; family Psittacidae; genus Pezoporus; species Pezoporus occidentalis. The sequence continues at coordinate 1,496,723 of NW_026912995.1, forward strand.
CTGGTAAAATCTTATAGCAGTGTGTAATTTCTGTTAACAGAGAATGTTGTATTAAGATGTATGGATAAATCTGTACTTCAGCTTGAGCTTCTAATTCCAGTGAACACAATAAAGAGCCTTGTCCTTATTAGAGTTTTAGCTTACATATACAACTTGAGCTAAGAGTGCAACTTTTCCTTCCTTAATAATAATAAGACATGAAAACTCAATTAAAATGAGTTGCATAAGGCATGTGTGTGAGCCTTCGCAAGACTGGGATCCACTGGGTCGAGACAAAATCCAGAAAAATCACAATCAAGATGCCCTTATGTGAGATTTGGATCAGGTCTCAAACTTTCATCTACCCAACAGCTGGATTTGGATTCACTCTCAAGCTTGTGACGAATTCCTAGAGACAGAACCCGTCTCCCTCTGCCCTGAGGGTCAAAGCTGGCTCTGGACAACCAAGGACAAGGGCTAATCTGCAGTTACAGCAAGAGATGGAAAAATCTCTGATGAATCTCAGGAAGTGTTTTCCAAACCCTGAATGGGACTTAACATAGCTCTAGTTTTACAATGACAAGGCTCTTCACCATCTGTGTTGGGACCAGCACATTTCACCTTCCCATTTCTTTGCATTTCTTGGAAACTTTTTGCAGAAAACCTCTTTAATCATCTCTAGATACAATGTGATAAGGAAGCTGTTCTCTGTCCAAACACTTCATCATGGAAGTGTTAATTTTCATTAATAAAATAAAACATAAATAAACAAATAAACATAAATAAAAAATTTTATCGTAAGGCAACTACTCTTTTTCCTAAATTCCTTTACCATGCACCTATATAGCAATAGATGCAATGGGTACAGTCCAGAGAAACATTTCAGTGATGTCAGAACTCACCCTTGTTTTATTCGTGTTTAATTTCCTTACAATTTACTCTTCAGAAATAATGCAAAAGAATGCTTTGTTCATGAAAGCACTTGCCAAAGCAGATTTTTGGCTGTCAGCCTTGATTAATGTTGTTACACAATTAAAGTGATTTTGAGTGGAAGCATCCAGTAAATGTCAAATTCATTGAGAATTGATTACATACAACTTTGCTGAAAAATCACAGAATCATAGACTGGTTTGGGTTTGAAAGGACCTTAAGATCATCCAGTTTCAACACCACTCCCATAGGCAGGGACACCTCACACTAGACCATATCACCCAAGGCTCTGTCCAGCCTTGCCTTGAAGGCTGCCAGGGATGGAGCATTCACAACTTCCCTGGGCAACCCATTCCAGTGCCTCACCACCCTCACAGGAAAGAATTTCCTCCTTACATCCAATCTAAACTTCCCCTGTTTCAGTAAGTTTTAACCCATTACCCCTTGTCCTGTCACTACAGTCTCTAATGAAGAGTCCCCCTCCAACATCCCTATAGGCCCCCTTCAGATACTGGAAGGCTGCTATGAGGTCTCCACGCAGCCTTCTCTTCTCCAGGCTGAACAGCCCCAACTTTCTCAGTCTGTCTTCATACGGGAGGTGCTCCAGTCCCCTGATCATCTTTGTGGCCCTCCTCTGGATTTGCTCCAACATGGTCTTCTTACGCAGGGGACACGAGAACTATACACAGTATTCCACGTGGGATCTCATGAGAGATCTTCCAAAGTATGTGTTGAAATTGTCCACATAAACCCCCCCATCTTGTACAATGAATACATTTGCCAGAACAACAACTCAAAACAAAACAAAATGGTCAGTTTGTAAGCCAACTAGAAATAGGAGAAAGAAGTTAAATTACTGTTTGGAAATGGTTAGCTCTGTTCCTTGTGCACAAAGGATTGTTTTAGATTGTACATCAGACAGAAGAACTGTACCTGAAGATAAAAGTAGATTTTGTATGCTGTATCTTTAAAATACTTGGTAGACATAAAGAGAAATACTTTGGTTGGAGCAACAAAAACCTTAATAGAAAAACTGGCAAGAGATATAGCTGTTCAGCTGGGAGCAAAAGGTATTTTATGATGCCACAGTGTAGCTTACTTCTCATTATACCTGAATTAAGTCATACTCATACATTTTATGTATTGTTGACACCTGGTATATGGGATGCAAATGCATAAGAATCCCTTGCTCAGTCCCAAGGTTTTTCAGATAGAAATATTTTTTCATACTTATTACATATGCATGTGTATAAAACCATTATGAATATTACCACAAATCTGCTGTATATAGGATATTTAGTTCTTTGTGCATTTCATAAATGTAACGTAGGACAATGCTGTACAACTGAAGGCACTACTTCAACACAAGAGTTACTGGGATGTGGGGCCGTAAAGCCAATCCAAACCCAAAATCTCAGATTCAAATATTCCAGACTTTGGGGATGAAGAGAATATGACTTTTGTGGCTTGGTCCCATGACACCCGTCCAACACATGTGTGGTCCTATTTGTTTAGAAATACAATAATTTGTTATTTTCTGCAGGAAAGAATAGCTTTCTTACATGATCTCAAGCTATTCAGGCATATTTATAGCAGTGAAAACATGTAAGATGTGCCTGACCGTGTTGCTCAATTTTTTCTTCTAATTTATTTGCTTGCCCAAAGCAATCTCTTTTCTAATTTTGCATGTAGCTTTGGGATGCAATTTAGGGCTGAAAGCACATTTCAATATGCTTAAGATAAAGAAGTAAGGATCTTATTGAAACTGTTTTAACTGGGTGTCAATGCTTCCCAAAGTGATAGATGTTACCATTGTATAAGCATGCGGAAGGGACCTTGATCTTTGCTTCTTCACAGTGATGATGAGAGGCACTGGACCACTGCTAATTGCTACATACTCTTCATGGCCATAGGCAGAATCTATTGCATAAAAAGTTCCACTGGAGCTGCTGGGAGCATGCTGATGTACATTGACTGAGAACATGGCCAAAGAAGCATTAAACAATGGAAACGTAAAAGCTAACAGTTAAACAGCAGCTACAGAAATCTAAATTTCTTGTTTTCTTTTTAGAAGCGAACACTGCAAAAATCAGCTACATTCCTTATGCATATGAAGCGCAGCAGCATAGCCAGATACGGCTTATCATCAGTACTGGATGTTCTCATTCACTTCTAATCTGTCTTTTCTATGACAGCACAGTTCAGGAAGTCTGTATAATGGAGGAGCTGGAAAGCTATTTCTGATTCCCACTTTCCCACCATGCCATTTACCTTGCAACCTTCGCAAGTGATGCAGCGATAATGATATCCGGTGGCTTTGTCCCCACATACTACACATAGCTCATCCTTGTCTAAGTAACTGGGTATATACCCTGTGAAGAAAAAGAGGATGTGGCATGTAAACTCAATATAAAATGACATGATACATTTGATATGAAAACATGATGTTAAAATCCACTGCAGATCTTGTCTACCAGCCCCATGCTTCTGAACCCACTGAATTTCCTGAATAAAAAGCTCATACTATGTTACAGACTTACTGAAATACAGTCTAGAGTATCTTCTACTTTTCAGACTGTTTCAGCATCTGCTGGTCAAGAGGGAGAAACTGGAACATGATTTCTCTCTTCTGAGTGAGATATTACCTCAGAAAAATAAATATATTTATTTTTACCTCAAAGGTTTCAATGTGAAAAGATCAAATAACATACTAGATATTTCTCTTTCCTGTTTCACATAAAACCAGATATAGTTGTACACTGAAGATGAGATCCCTGGTTGTAGGGTGCCTTATGGACCTGCAAATAAGAAGTATTTACTGAGAGATTGTTAGCTTAAAGAAAACTGCACAGGAGACAAGTACCAGCAATAGACATCCCAAACTGTACTGATCATACCTGGCCTGGATGTGTTCCACAAGAACATTGACTATAGCCTGGATTTAGGACAAAATACGTGGGCAAACAAGTATGCGTGTGTGCGTATGTGCATGTGTTAGAATAATACTTTCTCTCCTGACGTGGTTTACCGGATGCCCAACAAAAGAAATCAAGTATCACTGCTATAAAAAACATTGGCAATGCTTGATCCTTTTCCCACAATGACATTCATTTTGGTAACATAAACGTATTTTCAATTTGAGCAAAACCCCAAAACAATTCTGATGGCAACCAAAAGGCAATTCTAAACTAAAGAAAATTTTTAAACAGGGTAAATTACAAACCATTTAATGCAAGTGTTCTCATGACTCATAATCAATGGAGCTATGGTACGTAACTTTTCCTTCTGAAAAATGTATCCATAAAGATGCAATACAGGGATCTCAGATTCATTTTGAGGGAAGAGAAGGAAATGCAGCTATGTGTATAACCACATAAGATTATTAAAGTGTAGTAAAAATTTCACAGAAACCCAGAATGGCTGAGGTTGGAAGGAAACTCTGGAGGTCATCTGGTTCAACCTCTCTGCTTAAGCAGGGCCACCTACAGCCAGTTGCCCAGGACCATGTTCTGATGGGCTTTGAGTATCTGTAAGGATGAAGACTTCACAGCCATTCTGGAAGTCTGTGCAAGTGCTTGGTCACCCTCTTAGTCTTTCCTGCCTTTCCATAATGCTGGGAAGCAGGAGCACTCTGAAGCCATGCCCAGCTAGCTGCTTATCAGGTTTGCCAATACGCCTACTGGCATCTGAAAGTGGAGAGGGGAACTGAGCTGAGATCTTACTGATGTATAGCATCAGTCAATAATACAGTAAAAGATCAGATTTACATTCAGGTTACACCTCTCCATGATGAACAAGTTGTGCTTGGATAAAGACTGGTGGATACACAGAGCTGGTTCTGTGACCTTGAGGGAAGAGACACAGCAGGGTTTCGACTTTACATCACTGACTCCTAATGGACATTATGCCAGTGGGGGATTAGCAGAAGCTATTATCTCCATCCTGTCTCCCTTTTGCTCACACCTGCCTCTGTGCATGCAACACATATACAACATGGAACTGTTACAAGAGGCAGCAGAGTCAGCAAAGGGATGCAGAATTTTACACTAAATTTCTCATGAAGATTGATGGCTTCTTGGTATTGCTAGTTACTGCTATTCATGAAACAGAGACTTGGTGTAGCATAGACTATGTCCTCTAAAATTCAGTATCCCTGGCTTGCTTCTTAAAGAATCACTTGTGCATTAAATGCCCTGATATTTCATTAAGTACATAATCTGGTTAGCACTGTTTGTGTAATGGCAGCTTTGTTCTACTGGAGCAGGAGACCACTTGTCTAAGCTGCTTCCTTAATATATACAGTAGCTTGCACATGTAACCACTTGGCGTCTATTTTCTTCTTGGAGTTTCATGACTATCCAACCCAGGAGACAGTTTCCAACCTGGCAGAAAACACATATCTCCTACAGGCACTCCTAGTAAGAAATTAAAAATGGCATCCTTATATGCAACCACATTCCCGCTTTTGCAGCATCAGAAGTAAGTGCCAGCTATTTAAGATACTTAAATATTATGTTCACCACATTTGCAGGATTGTGCCCATGTCACAAGGTAAGCACACACTTCAAACTCTTCTACTGATTCAACAGGAAACATGGATAGAAAAAAAATCTTATCCCAAGAAATCACTGGCGAAAGAAGTGTGCAATAAACATCTTTTTAACCCTCCTTCCAACAGCTAATGGGGTCAGAAACTGCAAGAAATTAGGAAAGTTGGACCTTCAGCAGTATTTTAAAAATATTTAATTCAAACAGACATGATGCCAAGAGGAATAAGGAGACTTAAATTCAGTTCGTACAAACAGTAACGTCCACTCTAAATAATTTCTAGCAGTTGCAAATATCCAGTCTGACCTCTGTATAAATTCAACGCGATTTAACTTGGAAGACATGCAGGTAAGTGCCTCAGTGCATTTTTGCTGCTACCCAGGAGTTAGTTAGAAACAATATCAGCAGGAGGAAATTCAATAGTGTTTTTCCAAAGTTGGTACTAGCATGGAAGCTATGAATAATGCAACGGAGATTTCTGGCGAAGCCATGGATAGCAGCAGAGTTGCCTGTTGGATGGTTTGAGGAAGAAGCAGAGCAAAAGACTTCTCTCACTCATTCAGCACATGGGGAAAAAAGATGAGAGGCAGACTAATAGGGACTTGTTTCTCATATCAGCAAGTACTTTGGCATCTTGTGTGTTTAATAACTCTAAACCAAAAATAAAAAATCCTGTGTGGAAGAAGCAGATGCTGTCTGGACAGAGTAGCCCAGGCGCTCTCTTACAAAGAATGATGACAACAAATCTCATGGGAACGCTGCGCAGGTTTCTATTACTGGTGTTTGCATTTCATCCTGTATTTATTGGTCAAAACCTACTGAGTAAACAGCTAAGAAGAACCATTCAAAAGCAACACCAATCTCACTGAACTGTACAATACAATAACCAGTATAATTTCTTGGTCTTTCAAGACTCTGCTGTATTTTAACATCCTCAAGGACTATCATTTCGTGTATCCTGCATGATCCCCAAAGTTAACAATCTATCAAGTATGACTTGATATTGTTCATCCCAATGCCCACTCTGGAGTGGAGACCACCAGTGAATTACCTTGACCTGCCATGTTGTGTTTTCCGTGCAGCTTAATGCAACTCCTTTGCTCCCCGGACTCCCACCTGCCAGCCCACCTAATCTTACTGTCTTGGCAAGGCTAAGTACTCAGCAAGACTAGTTCCTCCTGTCTAGAATAATATATTATATAATCCATTATAGCAATCCTGATAGTGATTTACATCTTTTAAATTGTAACACTAGCTTTGTAGAGGTATGAAGAAATGATTCCTTGTGCAAGAAATTATTCCCTTTGATAGGAAAAGGCACCATGAGTTTGCCCCAGCAGCTGTAAGGACAGAATGAGATCTGCTAACCTATGCAGTCACCTGAGGTACTCTGTTTCATTAATATGGTATGCCTACACTCTCAAATTACCATTTGCAGGAATGATACCTTAAAGCATTATATGTGACAGATTGGAGGGACACAAATGGGACACTTGGTGGCTATTCTTGCCCCTCTCCTGCAACAAGGTAAAGAAAAACTACTGAAATGAAAACAACCCCCGAAAAATGATACTGATTTTTTTAACTCTGTACCTGGCACACATTAAAAAAAAAACAAACAACAAAAAAACCCATGTTTTGAGAAAAGTAAAGAACCAATTTCAGTTTTGTTCAAGTCTCATTGCATAGACTCTACATCTCCAGGTCTGCGTCTGTACAGATAATGTAATACTGGTTTAGGGATTAAACTACACCTTAAAGAGATTCTAGGACCCAAACCATATTTGACTACCAAACAGGGATATGAGCGACATCAACAGAAATTATGCCTGTATACCAGCTGTTCCTTAGTAGTTTTCTCTTGATCCACCATACACCTATACTGTGCAAGCAGAAAAAGCCATTTTTTGCTACTGCACAAGGACACTTATGTTTTAAGACCATTATTTAGTATTTTGATTATCACTGTACACTGGCAGTCATGTATTAAATATATTCCCTGAAATCTTTCTTTTCCCTATCTAGTATGGTCTGCATGACTAGCAATCACTCGCTAAAATGAGTAGTTTAGGATTTACCAGTAAGCTCGTATTCACTTACCAGACGCTGCAATAAGAAAATGAAAACGATTAAATTAATTACTACCTTGAGAATCCTCAACTGCGTTAGAACTGAAAATTTATATGCTGTTCTACCAACTCCGTAGTCACATTGTAACTCTTTACAAGTTACAAAAAATTACAAGAACCATCCGGGTATCATCCAAGATACATCCTTGTGTAGAAAAAGCTTAAATTGAGTGTTTACCAGAGAAAGCATAGAGCTGAGTGACAAAAAGCATACTCCATTCTTGTTTGTGCTATTACCAATATTGATCTGAAAGGCTAGGCTGTAGACTGATCCTTGTTTCCCATTTCCTTTAAATTATTCCCACTGAGAAAAGTTGCTTATTTCTCCATTGAGCTCGGAAGCACAGAGCATGTCGTTAAACAGATTTACACATTTCTTGTTAACTAACAGGCTTTCTTGTCTGCAATTTCGATTGCTGTTGACATTCTTCAATTTACAGAATTACTGAAATTTGGCAAGAGATTCTGCAAAGATAGAATCTGGAACATTTTACACTCCCTTTTCCCTCAGTGATTTATCTATGTACTACCCCTGTTCTTTGGGCTGGGTCAGAACCCTTATCAAAAGCAATGCATTTTGCTCAGATGTGCTGAAAACATTTTAGTCCAAACTGTGTTATCACTTAAATTGCTGTGATCAGTTCTGTACCTGCATCACTGCCAACCACAGGTACAAAATGCTCTACTGTTGCAAAATTTTCCCCAAAATTATTTAAAGTTTTTTAGACACCATTGCTTAGTATCACATGTAACTTCTGTGTTCAGAAAGCTAAGCCTCACTGAATATCAGTTTTACTACTGATGCAAAAGCAGAGCATGACTTAGTTCACTTTTGCACCCTTCATTTGGTTGTGGAAAGGTTACACTAAAGGAGCTGAAAACCCTTTTTCCACTGAAACTTTTATTAAAAAAAGAAACATATAATTGCAATGATCTGCTGAGTAAGATGCAATTTTTCTGGTCAGTGCTATCTCCTTAGAGAAATGGTCAAGAGCAAAATTAATCATTTTAAAGCCCAAAAGAATTGTTAACATTCTGAGAGCCGCTCTGATGCAAAGGCCAAGATTGTCAGTGTTTCTGTGAATTGGTTATATGCACACATACTGCCCTGCCTGTACCGATGAGAAGGCATTTTGATACAATCTCCATGTTGTATTTTCTTAGCTATTCAGAAAGTACTCTAATGTTTTCACACCACTAAGAACTCAGTTTGGACTAATTCATTCCCATACTCTTGCACTCAAACAGCACATATTCTCAGCTGCACCTAAATTGCCTGAGAATATAAAGGGAAATAATAATGACAATTACAATTATATACATTATTATTTTACAATTCTAACATTAACAAGAATAATAACTTTTAAAGTTCCATTCTCCCACCATAACAAGAGCCCTTAAAAAGACACCATTACCCTCACTTTGCTTCTGGGAAGCAAGGTAAGCCACAGCACTGAGGGGCTGGCACCGCTACAGCCCAACTCAACAATTCCCACCTGCAGACCCTTGGTTTGGGGGGCAGCCTTTGGTTACTCCTGGTCCGCTCTACAGAGCCTGAAGTTAAAGCCTAACCTCACGGACACTCACAGGCATCTTTCATTAATTCTGTCCATAAAGAACTGTGCAAAGGGAAGTGAAAGACAACTCATCCCAGTTTTAACTTTGCAGACCTACTTCTCACATTGTCCCAATGGCCAGAACACTGCGCGCAGACCAAATATGGAGATACTGAGGTTTCTGGACCTCTGTACCTAATTATTTTGTACTTTTCTGGCTGTACTACCTCTACCCTGTCACAGGTACTTCTCATTGTAGAGGCAGTACGAGGAGATCCAGGAACACTTTTGCCTATCTTCGGCTTTGGCACAAGGGCAGGGTGGCATAGGCTGCCTCTGAGCATCATCTATCCAGTGTGCAGTGTTGCAAGATAACCATGGCTGGTGATAGCATAAGAGGGGAAAAATATTCCAGTTTAAGCTCTCTGAGACAGAACTGGAAATAGCACCTCATTCTCACAATCACAGAATCACAGAATCATAGAATAGTTAGGGTCGGAAAGGACCTTAAGATCATCTAGTTCCAACCTCTCTGCCATGGGCAGGGACGCATCACACTAAACCATGTCACCCAAGACTTTGTCCAACCTTGCTTTGAACACCGCCAGGGATGGAGCATTCACGATGAGCCCTGTTCTGCTCATCAGATTTCACAGCCCCATGTAGAAAACAAAGTGTATCCGGTTGCCTGTCTCCTGCAGTAGTATCAGGTCCAAGATGGCTTGCTTAATAAAACAGTGAGCTCTTGCACAAATATTGCGCTGCTATATTTTAAAAGCATACACTGCAGCACAAGAGATAAAAGGAGCAGCAAGCAGATGTAAAGCTAAAACTGCACTTCCACCTCTTGATTTTCTGGAGTACAATTTCAAGTCTTTAATCAGAATTTGTGACAGATAATCAGGAAATAATAGTTTTTAATGTAATGTAATAACTGGAGCAGCTTAAGTGCTTCCTTATATTTTAGAATAACTGGCCATACTTTCAAAATATTTTCCTTTTTCCTTCAGTAACACTTTGTTGGCGTCTTTGGTTCTTGTTTTTTAAAGTTATTTTCTGACTTCTTTTAAAGAATAAAAAGATAAAGATTTAAAGACATAAAGATAGAGCAGTAATTAAACTCCCCTTCATAAAGAAGATTTTTTTCAGCATATAAAATGTTGCTTTTTTTTTCTGGCCAGAAGTAAAAAGATTTGACCACTTAGTAACTTGGATAGGAAAAGACTTCATGTGCTATTGTAAAGGACAATCTGATTTGAACAGCATACTACTGAGGTTACTACAAATTTCAGAGGACTAACAGAAATACCAACTGCAACAATCAAGACTTATCATGAACACCTGCTTAGGGACTTAATTTTGCTTTAATGGGCTATTACTAAGGCTTCTCTAACAAACTCCCTCATCGTCACCTCCCCAAATCAATTCTGGATCAATATAGACACACATGCCCTGTGTAGAGCCTTCTGTTCTTAGGACAGGATTAAAAGATTCGTTAGTTTTAGGATAGCTTGGTTAAAAGATGGAAATTAGGAAAAACAAAAAGGAAGATGCACATGTCCCAGAGAGTTTATATTCCTTCTGCTTAACAAACTCAGTGTTTGTAAAGGTTTGACAGAAGGGAGGCAACTTCTTATTGATTATCACAATAATAAGGTTCTAAGGGTTGAAAGAATCCCAAAGCACATTGCTCAGTCTCTGTGAATGATCAATTAAAAGCCTGCTTGAAAGCCAGCTTCCACCAAAATTCACAGCCATTTCTTAGTGAAACTGAGGTAGCAGAAAGGAAGGGCAGACAAGCAGCTTAAAAAAACTATTCTTTCAACTAAACAAAGACAAAAACTTTAAACAGAGCAGATGTCAGGTGTCTGAGTCCTGAAATACCCTAATTAAAGCTCTGATCTAGGTATATCAATTATTATTTATAAATTTTAATGTTATGAAAAATGTATTCCTTCACTGACTTTGCAATAGCAAGTCTTTATTTTCTCTGCATTAATCCTTAGTGCTATTTTTCTTTAACCAAAAACAAAGTATGAGAAAAGTCCACGAAGAGTTATAAATTCATTAATTAAAACCCAAGAGCAGATAAATAGCCTTAAAAAGCATTTAAAATGTTGCACAACACAAAAACATGCATTATCCACAACCAAATTTAGTCTACAATCTGATCATGCTCTGCTAGCTTCCTAGAACAGGATTTTAAAAAACATTTCCTTTATTATGAAATACAAAGCTGTTCAAAGTAACAAAACTCAGACATTTTTCTACCGAACATAGATTTCTGCCAAAACAGACTTACTGCACCAAGTCCTAAATGACTATTGCCTGCATAAAAGAAAATACTGCAGTTTTTCATGTAGTTCATAAGATCAATTAGCCTGCTTTTTACTGCAAAGCTACTCTGAAAGTAGCAAATGGTGTTTTCTCTATCTGCCGAGGTACATCAGATTCACCTGTGTTTCGGATAACTGCATGCAGAAAGTCTGGTCTCAACAGAAAAAGGACATTATGTTGGTACAACAGACTGTGTGTTTTTATCCTTTAATAATGTGATTTTACAGGAACACATAGAACGTACACTTTGTATGCATCAGTTTGTTTGTCTGAGTTCAGAGCAAGTAGCACCAAAAACATTTCCAAGTGTTTGCTGGTATTTTGGGCTCTTTTTTGAATTTGCTTTGCTTACTTGAAAGTAAAAGAGTAAATGTTAAAAGCAGGCACTGATTTAACCCGGAGGGAGCAGATACTTCTCTCTGACTGTCTCTCACAAACACATCAACTTTTTGGATGCAGAACAGTCTTTCTTACATAGGTACGTTCTATGTTTTGAGTCATTTTTGCTTTGCATAATAAGAAACTACATGGCTTTCACTTACAAGACAGTAACTCTTAAATGTAATCATTTTCCAATACATATTTACAGTTCTACTTTCACAATATTTTTACAAGAGTTGCCGAGTGCACACAGTCCACATTTGCTGATAATGACGACTCACACAAACTGTCTGTAAGTAACCAGAAACGCAGTGTTAAGACTCAGAATATATCATGACGGTATTTTCTAAGAGAAACTTTCTTACCTAGCTTGCTGGTGAATAGCAAATGAACTTAATAGCCCCAGAAAGCAGAAAACAAGCAATATATTTGCAAATGTTTCTTACAGATTAAGAAAAAGTGCTTGGAAATGCTCACTGCTCACAGAAAAACCTTACAATCACCTAGCAACCTATGTTACTGCTGCTTTCAATTTTGAACAGGCAGCTTTCACATCCAAAGATGCATCTGAGCCAACTGATGCACCTGTAAGTTTAAAGCAAAACAAAAACAAAAACAGAGATTATATTTTTTTTGTTATTTAAATAAATTGCCCCTACCTTTCTTCTGAGAGTACGATGGCGACTGCACTTGAGAAAAAGTAGGTTTTTCTTCTGTGAAATATTCAGGTTGGTTGTACTGATTCAGGGCCATGTCCATGTCAGAGTACTCGCTTTTAAACACGTTTCCAGGGTAACTACAGGTATAAGGCTGATTCACCGCCCAGGCCTGTTCCATATATATGTTGTTACTGTGCAGGACCTGAGCATCACAACTGCTGTAACCCTGATTATCTTCAATATATGTGCAATAATCAGTGGACTGCATGTAGCAATTGCTACCGGCAGCTGGGTGCACTTCATATATTTCTTGCATACAGTAGTTCATTTTGTTACCCTATCTCAGCTTCTACTTCACGTACTCACACACATGCATACACACGCAGGCATGCATACACATAGAACGGGAGAGGAGCAATGAATATACACCAACAAAGTCAACTGAAAAACAGTCCGTTTTACTTCGGAGCACCACCTGATGTGCTAAAATCCTATTTATATTGGGATGCCTTGTGAACTCCCCTGCCAGTCAAACATATTGGGAAGCAGATTTATGACAGTCAAAGGTCTTAATCTGTGACTGTAAGTTAATTCCACGGGAAGATGGCAGGCAGGTAGCACCAGACAAAGAAGCGACATCCCGACAACCCTCCTGTTCCCCCGTTTGTCTGGAATAATCATTTTATAAACCATTTCCAGCCTTTCCAATATAATTAGAAAATGATTACTAAGGCGAGGACACAGTTATGTCACTGTAGTTGTCAACTTAAGTGTGAAGCATTATAAAGACTGCTTAAGAACTCCCAGAGGGGATATGCTGAAAATCCTAAAATCAATAATCCTGTTTTTCAGCATTAAACCACAGAAAATCCAATAGTGTTGTGCTGATGACCCCAACAGTAGTCTAGTTTTACAAAATTTAGCAACTTAATCTGTCATCAGCTTTATTGATTTTGTTTTACAGAATTACACGCATGAATCTCCCCAGCCTTCCACACATACACAATCCTCCCCACTGCCATTACTCCTGTAATGCATTTACGGGAAAGCAGCTTTTCTAAACTTCAGTGATCTGGGGAGGTAATTTCTATCGAGTTCAACAGGTGGGTAACTTAGAACACTGCTTAAATATTATCAATAAGCTAATTGCTTTGCTGTTTTGCCTTATTATCTTTTATGTTTCAGTAATGAAGAACTTTTAGGACCGTATCTTTTTTGACAACAGAGTAGAGTAAGAGGCGTTTTTGCTCATTTTGGCTCACCTATGAGCCAATGCCACTACAACAAAAACTATATGAACTTATAATTGCTTAATGCACCAAAAACTAATATACTTTGTTCAGTCAGCCATTCTTTCTGATCTAAAAGAAATGGTTGTATTCTAAGTTACATTAGCTGTTATTGGTTTTTTACTAGGCAAAACCTGATTTTTTCTGTACAGCACAGCTAATAGGTAAAACCTGTGAAGTCAGTAACAAGACGGTATCCCTCTTTAATGTCTGTACTTATTAGGAAGCAGAATTATTACTGATTTAATAATGAGGTTTTAGCTTTCTTATTCCACTCATTTTAAACGATGCACAGGATTGCCAAAATTACCATGTAGGTTGCCCCTTTTTTCATCTAGGATCTTAAGTGTACATCAAACAACTTTGATGAATGTATACCTAAATGTCAATCAAAATTTCAGTGAAATAGGTAAGAACTGGGCACGACATATACATATTTCTCCCTACCCGATATTGTTTAATGTTTGTCTAATGCAAAGAGCCAATGCAGAAATGCTCTCCCTTCCAACATACAACTGTAACTAACCTATCTAAATAAGAAGCATTGCCAATTAGTATCTAATGTGCAGGCTAGCAGAATTCAGGATAAATGCCTTCGGAGGATTGGAGAAGTTAAAATTCATGCTTGGATTTTTATTTTCTTCCCCTCTAACTATAAAAAAAGCATCTTTAACACACACCTCTTATTAACTTCCTCACAAAACAGTAATACATTTGATAAGTCAAAATCAACTCTATCAAGATCAACTGTAATGAAGTCAATGGAGTTGCTTCCAAAATGAATTTATTCGACTAAAACTCTGATAATTGAAACTAATATCTTTCTTCATTAGGAGCACTAATAGTTACTGAAATCCCAAGAAGTACAACATCAATGAATGAATGGCATTCTCCATGCCATTTTTACCAAAGATCTAACTCAACAAGTAACACTGTGATATACCATGTGAAAAAAGCACACAACAGAAGTGAATTTTCCTTTTAGCTCAGGCCCATGATCTAGATTTTACAAACGGTGATTCTGTCTGTGATTAAAAAGCACGTCTTAGGCAAGATCTGACTTTCCCCAAATCGATGTTCAGCACTTCGTAGAACACACACGTTTCCTAAGAAACTCTGCAGTAGTTGTTTACACAGAAATCCCCAAACCGTACTTATTTATGTGATAGTTTGGTAACACTGCAGTACACCCAAATGCAACCCATGCAATCTGAGAAGTTTTCTTCTCCACATTCCCCAGAAAGAAAACATTCCACGACTACAAAACGCGTGTTGTTCATTTACCACTACACGATCTCCTGTACAGCTAACAGGAATTGATGTGAGATTGTGCACAGAGCTGGGGCTGTATTTTACAGGTTACCAGAGCAGAATACCTAGGTATTTCTACACCACCCAGAAAAGCTTTGGAGAGCTGGGCTTTAGATCCTTAGTGTTTTTTTTTCCCCATGTGGATTTGTTTTGCCAGATTAATCAAACTTCCTATGAATCTTCTCTTGTTCTCCCATTTCCCCCCTCATCTCCCCCTGCCCCCAGTCTGATTTAGCTTTATTACTGAAAAAAAAACAAAAGCAAACTAGAAACAAGACAGTGTGTAGACAGAGCCATCCCAGCCAGGCTGACACCTGAGGATATGGAATCTCAACATGGCACACCTGCAACTTAACTTTCTGTTCCAAAATAAATCCCTCAAATATTTCTTATTTTCTACTGCTGTCAATAATGTTTAGAAATGTGGCATATGTACTTTTGTTGGAATTGCTGCAATACCTCAAGGAAATTAAATTACACAAAAATCTGAAGAACGAGGAGATAAGGAAAAATGGATGAGAACCTTTTCTGACAAAAGAATGATAAACACTGCCGGGGAACAGAGGTTGCTTACCTGTAATATGCTAACATTAAAGAGGCTTATAGCACTGCAGATTGTTGTTCCCTTGGAAACAAATCAGTTCAAGAAACACTGCAAAGATTTAACATCCGTATTAAAACTGAAATATTCCTAAAATATTTTAATTTTAATTTCTGAGGATCCAATCCTGCAGGTCCCTTCCATGTATCACTTTGAATTAAATCATCTGATAAAAGACAGTCAGACAGGGTCTTTATTAAAAGGCTAAAAATGGAGTAGAAAATAATATGAAGA
The DNA here is from genome assembly GCF_034315485.1 of Pezoporus occidentalis. NCBI lineage: Eukaryota > Metazoa > Chordata > Aves > Psittaciformes > Psittacidae > Pezoporus > Pezoporus occidentalis. The sequence continues at coordinate 1,512,677 of NW_026912995.1, forward strand.
GCTTTTGTCTCGTATTCTGATTTGAATACTAGTCTTTAAATTATGTCATGTTGAACTTCCATTGCCTTCAGCAATGTAGTATTGCATTTGGAATTTTATTAGTTCACAAGTGTCTGCTTATGTGAACACACGGAAATTAATCGCCAACAGAATACAATCTCTGGTGTGAGCCAACAGGCCAGTGATAAAACAGAAACTCTGATACTGCAGCATAAGAGGATCCAAAGTTTGACCCCTTCATGGTCTGAGGTGTCAGTTCATTGTATTAAAGAAGGCAGAAATACTTGCTGAACATGAGTAGTGAATGCACCAAAGGTTGTGAAATACTCACCTGGGTGTAAATCAGAAGTAAACGTGGTGCAGTTAGTGATGTTACACTGGGTTGGAAGAAGTCAGTCTGGGAATGCCTGAAAGATGTCTGCAGGAGACACTGCCTTACATGAGATCATGCAGCTCTTCATCAAGTCCTGATTTTAAAATCCTGACTGAAAGCTTTTGATTATGAACAATGAAACCCCCCACTACACTTCACTTCTCTTGGCACTTGCAGTCTCTGTTACAAAATTCACCAAAATGAACCCACAGGAATGTTAAGGCAAGACAATATTGCTGTGGATTATCCTCCTGACAGTATACCCCACCAACCTAGAGCCCCGACACCCACAAAAGAACTGTCATTTACCACAATCCATTCTGCTGTGTACATCTGCTATCTGCATGAATGCGCGGGTGATGTATTACCTGCAAGTCATACTCTCCTGACTGTTCCCAAACTGCGCACCCCTGGTCTAGAGTCCTGGCTACCTTAATGCTGCAGTTAGAGCCCCCACATGCTATTCCTGAAAGCTTCAGAAGTGTCAGTACATGGGAGTTACTGCAGAGCACTCAAATTAGCGAGGGCAGAGTACTACTTCTAAAGGACCACATGGAAGAATCTTGAGTTACATACTATGACCAGAGACTCAAAATGGTCCCTCAAACATACCACTATGCAAACTTACTGTTAAAGATTAAACTATGAAAACCTCAAACATCAGAATCCAAAGTAATACTGAGCACTTACAAGAAAGGAAAATTAATTCTATGTTGTATTTATCTTATTTTTAAATCTCTACTTGTGACTACATCATAAAGCACGTAGAATTATGGAATTCTAGTGCCGTACAGTTACAATAACACTTGACAGTTCCTGAAGTAAGTCTCAGTGCAATCAAGCACATTAAAAATTGTCATTTTGTCTACACTATAATAGCAACTGATAGAGCTGAGGGAAAAAGAGCTCAAGTTTTTGCCACAAAATCATCTCTTCGCATTTTCAACAGATGCAACAACTTTCAAACCAGCTGCCCCTGGTTTAAACTTGAGGAAAATCTTACTTACGTAATAGCGCACCTCTTTTCTCAACAGGTATTAAATTAGTTCTTTCTCTAAAACTGTTTCCCTCACAAAACCTGCTGTACCTCAGTTATGACATGCCACTAAATTTGTATATGACTCACAAAATGCCAGAGTGTGATGTGCCTTTTATTGAAACACTTTAAACTCATTAGTCTGTTTGGATAACAAAGAATGTCATAGTTTACACTTAAATGTTCAGGTTCACTACAAATCCAGTTATCCCTGAAAATACTTGACACCTTGAATAAATTTGTTTAAAAGAGAATGGAGCTTGCTGTTTCATGATCAGGACTCTTCCAGGGCTCGTGCTTGCTTTATCTTGCACTAGCTCCTTGCACTATTCACAACACATGTAGGTAGCACACAGTCTTGTCAAAAAGCATTTGCTGTTTGAGAGGTCTCCCAACGAACCAGGTAACAAAATCCTTGAATAGTGTTTGACAACATTTAACATGGTCTCTGAGAAAATATTACCTAGAGTAATTATAGACCTGTGACCCAGACAACCCAATTTGTTAAGCCTCTCAATATATCATATCTGGAAGACCCTGCTAGCAGACATCAGTTAATTACATGCCTTATCTCTTGAGAAAGTAACTGCCAATACTTACAACATGTACCTTTTCTGCGTCATTCCCTACCCCAACTCCACATGAAAACTTGAAGGTAAAAAGTTCTATTTGTTCAAAAATAAAACCTAGCAGAAAGCTACCTAATTTTGCTTGACACAACATAATTAACAGACTCTGGGGTGGGACTGTCTGGGTTTGGCCACCTCCTGACAGCCCTTAGTAAGACGTTAAAGCGATCAACACCTGACATCTGTTAGCAAAGAGGCATTCTGAGGTAAAGAGCAAGTAAATCTAAAGAAATCAGGTACTTAGACCAGTTTAACTTTTCCATGAGGTGATATCCTGCCTGACACTGTAATCTTTCTTCCTGGAGTGACGTAAGACTTAAGTAAAAGAAAACAATTTGTAATCCCTCCCTCATAATATGGACTAATTATTTTTTTGAGCAAAGAACAATGAAGAACTATTTACCCCAGTTTAAAAAGGAATAAAAATAACTTAAGCACTAAATTTGTGCTAATACCTAAGCAACTGTGATTCTTAAAAGGAATCCCTTCACTGTGAACAAAAAAGGCTACCTGAAAGAAAACGGTTCCTGACTAATAAGGCAAAGATTCATAACAAGAAGTTCCATTTATCTGAGTTCTGTATATGCACTTACTGAGGCTTTGGGGATGATTAATAATAAAGAAGGCAAACAATACAGTCACAGGTGAGAGCTGAACACCCTGAAAGTAGTAAAAGAATGCTTTTGTTTGCCTTTGCATTGTTAATGTATCAAGAGCATTCTTTATTTAAAAAGACCAGGTCAAAAAAGATTTTTGACCAGCTTATCAAAACCACAGAGAGACAAATACATCTTTAAAGGGCTAAAGGAATAGATACTATTTTATATTGGGTACCACATAGAAAACCTCGAACTACGCATCACATCGTCCTCAGGGCTCTTCACAAAGCTATTAAACTGAATAAAAAGGAATAGTAAAAATCTCAATTATTGCTGCTGAAACAAAATAAAATTAAAATAATTGGCAACAAGAAAACACCCCCTCAGGTAATAATGCTTTTACCAATGGTCAACCCCCTAACCATAAACACAGATATAACAACCTATTTTGTTTGCTTGCTTTTAATACAGCATTTGCTGTACTCTGTATAATAATGCCAGTTACCTTTACACTTTTTTTCTTCTTTTTGGCATTCTTGGGCACCTGGCATGACTTGAAAGTTTGCTTTTGTATGGCCTGGCTGTAAAACTGTGCTATTCCAAGTTGAAGCATGGAGACATTGCGAAAGCTGCTGTCCATTCCTCTGGATATCATATTTTTTGGAGTGCCTTTTCCTACACAAACAGTTTTCTGCTATGCCCACTACATTCCATTTCTGATCTCTGTCAGGAAGGTGAATCAGTTTGTCCCACGACAGGAGGCCATGTCCTGGATGTTTGGCAAATACTGCTGGGCTACAAACTGTTGGCATTGCCAAAATCTTGCTCAGGTGTGGAGTTCTGGAAAGCAAGAGGTTCCCCAGCTCTCCTGACGCTGTGGTATTCCTGTGCATCTCCACTCGACCGCACTGATACGATGCAGAGCCTTTCAGCCATGCCCATTCAACCACCATAGTTCCCCTTCGGTACAAGTAAACAAAATTTCCCCGTCTGTGAAGCCTGAACAAGTAGGCAGAGCTATGTGGACAGGCAGACACTAGATGTAACTTTCACAACATCGCAACTACAACATGGACCTGAGGGCAAGTTACCACCAATTTATTGCCTTGCTCATATGATCATTTGAGGTCTTGTAGGTGGAGGCTGGTCGTGAACAATTTTCAGATGCTTAAAACACAAAACATCAAGGATTCAGCCTTGTTTGACTTTGCTCTTATCGTAGGCTGACCTGAGGGACACTCTGTTACCTAAGTGTGACATTCTTATGTGGGCATGCTTAGCAGCTCCGCTTTGGCTACCTACTGCCTTTCTCCAGTTGTGGTCACAGTGGAGTATCAGAGACACTAATTTTATCACAGAAGCATGGACTCTTGGGTCCATGGTAAATAATGAACGATGTTAAAGCTGCATGATTTGATCTCATTCGTCATAATGATTAAGTAAATCTATTTATTCTTTGATACAGAAAATGAGATATCACTCGTTGATAAATCTGTAGGACTAAATATAGCCCATTTTCTATTTTTGGGTTGCAAAACTAAATTCTATAAAAATGAAACATCAGAGATGATATTCCGCATTTAAACCAATTATTTCTTACACATTATGTGTGTCAAAACTAAAAATACAAAATAGTCTTCTAACTTTCACATAGAAAATAGCAAATTCCAGACATGTGATGACTGACATCCACTGTGGTTTTAATCATAGTAAGATTCTGCTATGTTAAGGGATCTAAGAGTTAATTTTACATGTATTTCACTCACTATAGAAATCCGTATACATAATAGTAAATAACTTTGGATTTCAGTTACCAGATGCATCATGCTATTGCTGTTCCTGAAAGTTTTATCTTAAGAGTACTCTTAAGTGGAACACTGCCAATATAGACCCTATCTAGCAGACTTAAATACGGTATTAAATACTGTTGTCCTATGTTAATCCCTGATAGTATATATAGTTTTTCTCAATGTCTGATTTTAAATGTAAATGCATAGCTTTTTTTTTTTCTGGTGGGAGTGTAAGCGCACCTGATATTTGAAGTTAAGGGTCCTTTCCTTCTAACTCAGCTGTATCTCAGTTGGAGATACCACTGTATCTCAGCTGGACATTAAGAACGTGAATTTGTATGAGAAAGTACCTGGCATCTCAGACTTCAATGCATAGGGCAGGTAAATTAACTACAGAATTTGCACCTACCTACTTCTGGCTTTATCTGCTCTTAGTAAAGACTTGATTTTTAAAAACTTTAAATTAAAAACTAACTCTTAAATGCAGGTAATATGACAAGACACTATCACTTGTAGGAGGATAATCAGATTTAAAATAGAAAAGGGAAAGTAACCCAGAAAATACCAGGCAATTTTTTAAAATAGAACAGAATATAGAACTTTTTTTTTTTCCATAAATTGGACACTTTTGTATCTTCTAGATTTCATAAGAAATTTAATCTCAGAAGGAGAGACTGGATTGTTCTGGTAAGACACTCTGGGAGCTGCACAGAACTCCCCTCTAAGATCTGAACCAGACCGGGCCATTTCACTCTTCTTGGCAGGGAGAGAAACTGCGCACTATAACCCTCTCTCTCTTCCACCAGTCTCTGTATAACCTTAGATAACATACCCTTCAGTACAAGGCTACTCGATCTCATCTTCCATCATATTCTAGTTATCTCCCTGCATGGATAATCATTATGTAAATGTGAGAGTCAGGCATGTACAACAGATACAGAAGAAATAAAATAAAGGCATTTCTGTAATTCAATCTTAAATAGATATTTCTATGCTTTGTTGATTCCTTAAGCAGACCACTGGCCCCACACAATTCTTGATGTTGTTGTTTAATTAAAACACATTCACTCACTGCAATGGTAAAAATTTTGTTCCCCAAGGATTCAGACAGGATGTCACATAAGGCTTACAGATTTTTAACTTTAGCGAGGAAATCTAAAACCCTCCTTAACTTAAAAAACAGAGTTAAAACCGTATTTTCCAATTTCTGCATTTGCCAGCGTTTGTAGGATTTCAAAATATGATTTGGATTCATTTAAACTATGAGAAGAAACTGATTCTATTACAGCTTCCATCATTTGGAATTTGCTCAGGCAGAGTTTACAAAGGCTAAGCCAACATCAAGCATCTGTACCATTTTTCTTTTAGTTCCCTCTAAAATTTGCTCCATTATTTTGACTCCTGTGTTAGATACTGTTTACTTAATTTTACAAGCTTCCACCTTATTTCACAAATTCCCTTCAGTCACCAGCGACACTTCACATTTAAATTTCGCTAGATGAGGGTTAAGTTGTAAGGAACTACCACTGAAGGGTCTCATATTTTCTCTCCTTTTCTAAGACTTCCTATACTGTGGCCCAGCAGATACGTATGTGCTAATTACCATTCAGCTTATTAAAATGTTAAATTACAGTTTCACCACAGGACTAAATTATTTGTTCTACTCATTTTGTCTGAAATATCTTGCCTGAATTTTTCGAACGCTTTCTTCTTCCTTTCCTGCCCCCCCCAGCAGAGAATGCAGTTTAAATCTCCTACATCTGCTCTTGGTTTCTCAAACCCAACCCCTTGATAAAGGATGATAATATAATTTTGTCTTAGCTCCCTAATTGTAAGAGAAGCATCTCTCTCTCCCTCCAGCTATTGCTAAAATAGCCATAATAAAGGCAGAAAGCAGTACAGCCTACTGGGATGAATCACGACTAAAACCACAGGCCTTTTTTCAGAGTAAAGAGGACTAATAAGAACGGCCTAGAGCTCTTTTTGTCAACATAAGTAAAGGAATCATCAAGTAATTTCACAGATATAAAAGCAGCACATCATAGCAATAGCTGGCATCTGAGCAGTCAACAGTTCAAAAGTAATTTAACATTGCCAAACTGCTCACAGCCTATATGAATTTTAACTCCTAGCTGATCAAAACAGCAGCAATAGGTGAATGTATTAGCAGTCTCTGAATTGTCATTAACATACTTGATTGCAAAACTTTATATATAAGTTTTGCCTCTACTCATACTTGGAGTTTACTGAAAACATAGAAGCAAGGGCAACAGCACTTTACGGGGGTTTTCTTTAAACATTTAAGTATGTGAGCATCTAAGGACACTGAAGTGGGTTGGCTTCAGAGAGATCAACTAAGGCAAATGTAATCAGGATTAGGACTGAGGGGTGCACAGTAGGTTGATCATGCAGCCTAGCTTTGTATGGACCCAGTCCAATTAACACTAGACAATTTTTCTTCATGACTTAAGAAAAAACAAGCAAGCTACAATTACAGGATGTCTCCCCAGCAAAATTAAACATGTGATCCTTGAACAAGCAGGATGGAGCACAGCTAATACAGACCAGCCAGGTTCTTCTTCCTAAATATGCAAACCCTTCATCTGTGTAATGTGATAAATCAAACCTTTGAGAACATGTGGTTTGTTTCCTAAATTATAAAATGTAAAAATGACAGGGACTGTAAGAAAAATTGTACAATGAGAGAAAGGGACTCTGCAAGTGGGACTAGTGATGTCTACTGAAACCACTAGGTTGTTCCAGTATCTTACAGGTATACGTTTATGTGTATACTTGTGGAGAAAAACATAGCCAGGAGTATTTAATCCAAGACTGTTGTACTGTTACTTACTTTAACAGTGGTAATATTATAAAATATTTAGACGTTACATTTTAGAATATGTCTTTCATTATAAACTAAATTTCAGTATTTCCAATCTTTTGGACAAAGATTACATCATCACAAAAGAAGATTTTCCAGATATTATAGTAAACTTTTTAAAGAGTTTTTAAGGTGTAAGAAAAGGTAACATTAAGAAACTTGTAATACACAGTGTAAGAGCTTTATCCTTGTTCTTGTCACCAGGTATCTTAATGAGCGCCTCAATGTGAGCAAGTGTAATTGCTTTTTAAAAACATGCTGAATTTCTATTAACTATTAAAGTAATACCAGACATATAATTATCTCATCAAGAACCTGGCTTTGACATTATGCTCAAATTTCTAAACATAAGATTAATTGGAGGAAAAGAATATCCAGAAAAACATGACAGCTCATCTGTAAGGCAACCAGAGGTAAGTTCTGAGCACAGAAGAAAATGGTCCTGGGTTTTGGTATGTAAAGAGCTATCTGAAAACCTTGCCTTAGAGAAATGAACACGAGTTGCATACCCAACTATGGAATCTTGTGACAGCTACAGGTGCCATGAAAATACTGGAAGAAATGAGTGATGACAGCTCCCAGTAAGATCACCACAGAAGATACTGGGTTACAGAATGGAACTAGATAGGTGATGTTAACCAGACAGTCACACAGATGCTAAATGCAACTGACCCTCTCATACTTCTGTACAACGTGGGAGTTTTTCTGAGAACAAGGTATACCTGAGCACTGCAGCTATGTTCAAACCCCAATGCTTGTCTGGTTTCTATTCTCCAGCAGGAGCCATAAGCAGGTACCCAGACAAGAGTAAGAGCAAAGACAACATATATGAATGAGTTCCTACCAATAGTCTCCCAATCCCCAGCTATTTGTCAGCCCAAGGGATTGCCTGAGCCCCTGTAGCCTACCTAAACTGTAGTAATACCCAAAGGATCTCTTTCTGAAGTGCAGCTCGGTCTCCTCTTGTGTACACTTCTTGCATTCACACCACTCCTTGGCAAGGAGTTCCAGTATTAGTCTCTAATATGCAGAACAACCTCCTCCTGTTCGCTTTAAACCAAGATCAATTTGATACTCAACAGAGAGCAATCCACCTCTCCAGGACTCATTTTGCCGTCTACTGCTTGTGTGAATACGGGAACGTTAATGGATTTTTATCTTTTCATATTGTGTTAGGTAATTCTTTAAATGCTGGGAATGCACTCAAATAAAAGTGAGAGGACGCTTCCAGATTAAGGATCAAAACACCATAAAATAGACCATTAAAACATGTAAGTTACATTGAAACCACTTGGGAAAACACACAGATTACTTCCACAAATCACTTCAAATCACTACCACCATTTTGTAAAATCCTGATTCTGAGTACTGCTTTTGCCATGAGCTTTCAAATCACCTCACATGGTCTTCCCTCAGTCTCACATTAGACCCTTCCACCCCTCTCCATTGTGGAATGGACGGTATATTTGGCCACCATTTACTAACAGCAAATCCTGGGGATACCTGCATATAATTGAAGCTCTTTGTTTTTTCAAGATGCTGAAACAGTTCAAGATATTTCAGTTTTTAGCTTAAGAGCTACCCAGTATCTTGAAATAACACCTCCTGTTCAAGGACTGAAGTTTGAGGAATGGCCAGGTAGAAAAGCAGGTAGTAAAACTAGGAATCTTGACAGATATATTTGTGAAATACAAAAACCAATAAACAAATAAAATTTGCTCAAATAATGGAGTCAAAGGCTTCTTCAGAAAGACACAGAAACTGGGATGTAAGAATTCTTTAAACTGAAGTTTGGTACAGGCCTGAACAGTTTTCAGAGCACATGATCACATACAGAACAAAGAAGATCTGAAAGTCTGGCCTCCCTGTTCCGCAACCTCTAAACATTTCCATAAACATTTATCTTCTTTTATGATAAGCACTGTAGCAAATCTGATGCTTTTAAAGAACATAATCAGAAATGCATATAGGGAATATAAAAGATACTTCATTTATACGAAATTAACTAGAAAATGCCAGACTAGATAGCAGCTTTCCTATTGTTCATTGACAGTTTTCTATTTGGCACAAAAAAAATACAGTGCTCTCTACATGTAGGACTGTATATGAAGGACAAGTATTGTAAGTTCGTTGCTCTGCAATACAGTCATCAGAAGAACTGAACTGAGCAGTCTGCGGTCAGGCATATGAAGACCATAAAATGTCAGGCTGCAACTCCTGTGGCAAGCACAGCAAAGGAAAGTGGTTTATAAGGCTACTGGAGAAGACGTATTAAAACACAGGGACATTTTGTTTTTTTTTTTTAATTAACTGTTTTAAAAGGGTTCTGCCCCTTTGTGTCTGATACTGACAACACTTACACTCCTCTTGACTGATGGCAGCAGTGAAACAGTGATGCACAGTCTTATAACGATACTCATAATCTCAAACACTACAGTCCACTCCCATCAGAAATAAAATTCAGGCAGACGAGTTAACAAAAAGAAGCACCTCTGGTTAAAATAAAACTCCTACAGACAGGACACTGATGGATTATTGATAAAAAAAATAGAAAAGAAAAAATCTCAGCACTAACATGCTGAAACATGCTTCAGAAAATGGCTAGCAGATGTTGCAGATGTAAAAAAAAAGTGTTTGTTTTCTCTGCTCCTTGTAAAATCTAACCAGATCTTTTGGCCTGGTTAGTTTCAAATGTGTGTACCCTCGCTGGAAAATGTAGCGGGTATCCATGAACTGTAAATGTCAAACTTAAGCACCTTCAGGAGCACACAGACATAAAGGTCTTCATGTTTATCCTACAGAAAAATACACTCTTTAGAGCCTTTTCTCCCCATGATGGGAAAGAAAAACCCAATGCATTACTAAAGAATTGCATAAAAAATTAGAAAGTTACAAATATTATACAGACTCCTTGCCTCCTGAAACTTGCGTTATATAGGACTTTCTGAAAGCACTTTTTTAAAACATCAAAGTTTAAAACAAGAAAGTTAAAATTAAACCAGAATGTCTGTAACCTAGAACTTACCAAGTGTGATATTTTTAACTGCATATTTAAAAATACGCTTCTAAGTAATAAGAGCCATCATGGAGTGATTCATAGCTTCATGCAAAAACATCCCACAATATAAATCTTGTTAACCTTTTGAAAATCCCCAAAAGCTCATTACAAAGCTGATGAATCCTGGCATAACAAAACCTCATATTAAGGTATTTATTGTCCTTCTAGAAAGTCCTTTACTTAAAAGAAATAATACACTTGAGTTACTCGGATTTTATCATGGTCTGGCAGACAAGAAGTGTCAGACAGTGACATATGTCAAATTAAATTACCCTAGGAAGATCATATTTAGGACAAATAATTTCTCAGCTGATGTTACACAATAAACTATCTTCCATCTCAATTAATATCAAGTTTACAAGGTAACGAGCAATATAGTGAAAAGACTCATGAAGAAAAGGCGGTACCTTTCCTATCCTATTACTTTTACCAGTTCTTGGAAACTACATGCAACACCCTTAGAGACACTGCTTTTCCAATGAGTGACCTGTTACAAGAAATGCTGCATATTAAATCCTACTTACTGAAAATATGCATTTATGACATTTACATTCCCTAATGTAAGCACTTAATTTTATTGTAATTCCTATCTTGATCTAACTTTACAGTCATTACCAAACAGAACAGTGTGAATATTTGAGAGCAGAAGCACCATGTCTGAGTCAATTATGAAACTCCAAGTAAAAGCACAGTAAAATCCTGGCCTTATTGAAATCAGTTGCTGCAGACTTCACTGACACTGCTATGGCATTCTTTAAAGTCAATCTTCATCAGCCATGAAGATGAAACTAATGAGATTTTACTGCTTTCTACAAATACCATTTTCTGGTGTTTAGAACCCATGCTTGAATTCCTTCTTCAGTTCTCACTCCAGCAAATTAAGACAAAAATCTGTCTCAGAACTTGTCCTGCATTTTGGGAGAAAATGTACAGAAGGCAGCCTTCAGTGGTAGGTTATTGCCAGTGAATAATGATTATTGCCAGTGAACAGTGATGCTAAAACCAGAAGCTCCACTATAGTATTTAAGCAGCAAGGATTTTTTAATGAACTATGTTACATACTTACTTATTTGAAAGTACTATCTTCTCAATTAGAAAATAATAGTTTCCAACTTTTAATTTTTTTCTATTCTATTGTACAAATATATGGCAGAAAGACTTGTAGTTATTGCTAAGATAGTACTAATTTTTAAAATACTTATAACTTTTTTTCCCCAGGTATTACTCTGTGGTAATTGCTAGTGCCAGCTGTGAAGCTATTTTTAACTATGGAGGAAGCATCCAGTCAGCCATTTTCCACTTGTTTCTGTTTAAAAAAACCAACCAACCAAACAAACATATTTCACTTACATTCCCTAAACACATTTCTGATGTTTTTACTTAAAGCATCAGATCTGCTCCAGCTTTCATCAGGAAAGAAAATGAACTTCTACAAAAAATTAGGTTTCAAAACAGAAAGTTGAACTTTCAGATTTGCTTTGTTACATTTAGGTATGTAATCACTCATCTTAAAACTATTCTGTTTAGCGAGGTACCCAGCTTCAGTTTATGAGAACAGAATGTGTCTGTCAGACTTAGTACTCAACTGCAAGCAGCATTATGTCCAGCTCTCCCTCTCCAGAAGCATCCCTTTATCTCAATGTTTGGTCATCATCTGAGTTATGTGTACATAAAACTGGTTATGTGTACATAAACTGGTACGTAAAATATGTAACACACATGTGTACATAAAACTGGTTAGGCGACTTCTGACACTCAGAACTAGCAGCTGCAAAAATACACTGACAGAAACTGACAAAAACACTGACAGTGTTTACAAAACCTGCAGGTTCAGCTTTTTATTTGTCAGCTTCTAATGTCACGAAGTGCCCACTGTTAGGTGTTCGTTAACTCTATTGATGGGTGAACTCTAATTTGACTGCATATGAAGAAAAAAGAAGAGTAGTTTGGACTTCATTAACCCAATATTTGCCTTTATCTTTTTGCATGCAAAAGTTGTACCTGATGCATTCATTTAGCTGTTTTTATTTTATTCACTTTCAAGTAATGGCTTCTACACCTCTGACATCCTTCCATGTTACCTGTAACTTTGAAGTAACCCAAAATAGTTTTGGAAAACTTGAACTCTATTAAAAGCCATAAGCACACACAATTACAGAACGTGTGCCATAGAATAATCACACCAGTAGGTGGTTTTAAAGCTGAGATGTCAAAATACTCAAAATATTTTTCCTATGGCAACTGCAAAATGTAGTAAAGCCCAGCTTTACTACCTAAGGCCAAATTCTACAATCTCCTGTCAGAAAAACTCTAGACTGCACCAAAAACTGGAGGCTTTTGGGCAGTGCCTACAAGAGGAAAATTTTTACTGCAGCAGAAATGTAACATATGGGCAGAGAAATTATCTATCAAAAAGTCAGAATAATACAGCCTATTATTTTAGGCAACTGGTTTGGTTTTGGATTAGATTCTGCTTTCATATTCCAGTGACGCAGTAACAGAATATAAGCTTTCATTTTCATTTTCATTCATTAGGAAAGGACTCCTGTCTGGCTGTAGATGGCGGCTTTTAAAGAGCTTGAAAGATTTTTATTTCATCCATGCTTCTTTTCACATTCACACTCATGTAGGGAATTTCAATCCGATAATGAGAAACAGAAAACATAAACTGTTCATAATGAAAAGTGCTGGACATCTACAGCTGTACCGACAGTCATCCCCTGCAATGAACCTCTTTTTTTCAGCCTGGTGATTATTTTCTTTGCACATATTTCTTCTGCCCACTTCTTTTTTTTTTTTTTCTTTTCATTAAAAAAGAAGGAAGAAAAATGTAGCCCTTCCAATTGGGCTTTTTGTTTCACTCAGCTTAGCTGCCCTGCCAGGGAGAAGTCCAGACAGACAGGTCTGGTTAAATCACTAGTGGGAATTACCCATAAAAGCCCCCTCCATAGGAAGCTACACCCAAACAGATAAGGTCAGGATAAAGTGGATACACGGCATTTCCTCCCCCATCATTTGCCATTACACAGCACAAGCTACTAATTGCTCCCTGAAGCCCTGTAGCTAAAGGTCAAAAAACACAGTTTAACATGAGACAGAAGAAAGCAGAATAGAAAGCTGGAAAGACTGAGTTACATGTCAATGCTTTAAATTTATTCCAAACCAGGTATTTGTTAAATGGAATTATCATGTCTAGAATGCCTGCAGAAGAATGCGAAAACACTCTAGTGGGCGCTGTTAATGTGGCCTAAGGATACTAACACCTTCCTGATCCTCATGTGACAGTGATGCTAACACAGAGCCTGACACACCAACTGAGGGTCAGATATTCCACTTCATTTTGCAAAAAGCCTCAATGCCCTCTGCCTCCACTTTCTATTCATCTGTGCATAACCTTCACTTCAATGGACAGCAAAAACCCCATAAAACCAGAAGTCAAATGACACATCTTCGCATATTATCAAATAATACATTTTACTATGAAAGAATGCATTTAAATAATGCTGTTTCTCCTCATGAATTTTACTCTCTACCTTATATCTAGGACCAGCTTTGTTGGTAAATGCAGCTGTTACGCCTTGCTGGTCAATACAAAAGGATGGGAGCTTTCTAGGGGAAAAGAAAGGATATTTGATCTGCCCAGTCAGCAAAACTAAACTGTTCCTTGAGCATAACGCCAGGAATTCAGTCTTTTTTGTTATGACCTTCGCTATGTTTCACATGCTGCATTTTACAAACAGGCTTTTAAAAGGTTCCATTTATGTCATTTGGCTCTTGAAATATGCATTGAGAAACAGCATCAGCAGAACATTTTCTTCTCTTATGCAATTTGAGGAATACTAAAAGAAATTTTGGAAGTCTGAAGTTCTACTGGCTTTCTATATGATCTCCATGTAATAATTACATCTTTTTAGACACCCTGTTCTGGGATTAGAATATATGGGGTTTCTGACACAGTTAATTCATGTACAGCCTTCAAGTCCTTTGCATCTGGCAGAGATAAAGCGGTTAAGTGGACTTAAAGTGGTTAACAGTAATTTCAACTCTGGATCTTGTCAATTATTATCTGAAGATTACTTGGTAATCTATGTAAAATGAATTTGACTGTCTCATTTTGAACCTCAGTAAATGTGTCTACTTCACAAAGTAAGTTGGACTAATGTACTCAGCAGAAACTGTCACTCCACTGTCAGTTTCAGCAGAAATGTTGAAGTTGGAATGTGTCTTTAGAACAAAACACAACTTTATTTCTGAAGGAAAACCAAGCAGAATGAGAGTTTCAGCTGAAAAATGCTGGGGAAGATTACTATGTGCTCCACATCTCTATGCTCTGGGTAGACAAAAGACTTCAACTCCCAGTGTCTGTGCATTCAGAACTTGTTAAAGCAGTATTTTGCAGTAAACATTTAATATAATCACTCTGGCAAAGCAAGAAATATTGCATAGATGCTCTTATTAAATATGATTACCTGACATGCTGCTGGGAGTTATGGATATGTAATCATTCTTGTTCTTCTTCCGTCACCAATGTCACCTGCCAAAAAAAGGAAGAAAGTCCCATGTAATACGTCCATAAATGCAAACTGCAGAATACCATTAACATTTACACAGGATGGAACATTTTGGATCTTGAATACCACAGCTGATGTCTGATGGCTTAACACATTAAATTCAATTCACCTTGCTAAACTGCATGAGGCAATGAATGCAAGTCAGGTCCAAAACCTGGTGAACCAGAGGAGCTGTGGGTAACAGGGATTTGGAAGCAAGGTCAAAAAAGCTAGTGGCTACTGATGCATGATGCAGGATAAAAAATACTTCTGCCCACTTCATGGAACACTTTTTAAAAGTTTTTTTTGCAAAAGTTCCTTTAGCTCTAATAGGGAACTTGAGGAACCAGTGGTTTTTACTTTACAGCAGATTTAGATTAGATATCAGGAAGAAATTCTTTACCTGAACAGGTTGCCCAAAGCAGTTGTGGCTGCCCCATCCCTGGCAGAGCTCAAAGCCAGGCTGGATGGGGCTTCGAGCAACCTGGTCTAGTGGAAGGTGTCCCTGCCTGTGGTAGCGTGGTTGAAACTAGATGATTTCTAAGGTCCCTTCTAACCCAAACCATTCTGTGATCCTGTGATTCTCTCCTCTCGCAGTGTTTCCCTTTCCTTGTCCTTGAAATACATATCCCCCACCACCAGCAGGCCGAGAGAACATCCCGCACATCTGCTCTGCTTAGCCACAGGCTGCACCACCAGAATGAGAACGCAGGTGAACTGCAGCAACCGCATGTTCCGTGTAATTAATGTATCTGGGACGCAGCCTCGCAGTTTCACCTAACCCCATCATCAACACCAACAGCGCTTCACGGACGAGGGCTCAAAGCTCGCCCTGGCGCTCGGGCACCTAAGGCGTTGCAGTAACCCGTCAAACGCTCCACAGCGTGGGGCGGACCCCCCCTCCTCTCGCTCCATGAGCCCCTTTGCGTCCCGCTACCCCAGGGCAGCGCGGCTGCCCGCCCCGTGAGGCTCAGCGCAGGGGGAGCCGCCGCCTGCCCGCTCTAACACAGAGGCAGGGGGCGCGGGGGTCCCCGCTGCGCCCTTGTCTGACCACAGACACCCGCCCGGACCCGCTCCGAGTCCCTCCGGTCGCCGCCGCGCAGCGCGGTGCGATGCTGCGGCGCCCCCTGGCGGCAGCACGGGCGCAGTGCGCAGCGAGGGCCTGCCGCGGGGCACAGTGACGGCGCCACACACCGCCGGACACCACCGCACACCACCGCACACCACCGCGTACTGCTGTAAGGCGCTGCACAGCCCTACACGCCGCTGGACACTGCTGCACACCACTGCACACCACTGCGCACTGCTGCACAGCTCCACACGCCGCTGCACACCCCTACACGCCACTGCACAGCACTGTACACTGCCGCCCACCCCTGCACACTGCTGGGCACCGCTGCACACCAGTGGACACTGCTGCACACTATTGTACACTGCTGCACAACCCTGCATGCTGCTGCATGCCACGGCACACACCCCTGCACAACGCTGCATGCTGCTGTACACGCTGCTGCGCATCGCTGCACA
This sequence comes from Pezoporus occidentalis, assembly GCF_034315485.1. NCBI lineage: Eukaryota > Metazoa > Chordata > Aves > Psittaciformes > Psittacidae > Pezoporus > Pezoporus occidentalis. Next base: position 1,529,120 of record NW_026912995.1, read on the forward strand.
ACCCTGCATGCTGCTGCACACTGCTGTACGCCGTTTTTTTTACCCTGTGCACCACTATCTACCACTGCACACACCCCTGCACACTGCTGTATACAGCTGCACAACCCTGCACACCACTGCACAACCTTGCACACCACCACATACTGCTGCACACACCTCTACATACACAGCTGCACAACCGTGCACACACTGCTGCACATCGTTGCACACCCCCGTGTGCCAAACCTGCAACTGCCATGCAGCGTTGCTGGGGGGGTTCCTTCCATGCAAATCTCAACCTTCCTAATTTCTATTATCTTCTCTGTAATGTATTCCTTGTCTTTTTTTTTCTTTTTAAAATCACTTTATGCCTCATTACATTAGCCAGGCATATCTAGTAAATCTTTAAACTAAATTAATTGCTACTCCAAGGTTCAGAATTGTTTTAATGATTCAAAAATTCCCAAATAAATCACACCCCCCCCCAAAAAAAAGAAAAGAAAAAGAAGAGAAACAAGCAAGAGGAAACACCCCCACCCCATCATGTTTACTGTATTTGCAAAAAAAACGACCGTAAGTTTTACAGCAGGAACTGGTAAAATCTCCTCCAGCATAGTGTTAAAATGTATTTTTAATCTCCTTGTCTTTTCTTCCAGGCAAACCACCCAAGACTACATCTATGCTGTTCTGACAAAAGACAATATTCTCCTTAAACTCTTAAGTGAAAAGCAAATGCTCTGCTTGATATTTGCCATGTACAAACAATGCAAGCAGAGGTGACAACACAAGATCTTTCTTCCACTCCTACCATCCTGTGGAACTTCATAACCCTTCACAGTCTGTCAATCACAGGATTAAAGAGGATACAAATTTAGATCAGGCCTCCAATTAAAATCAGACTCTGATCCATCCCACCGTGCCATGGGACCCCATGAACCTCAACAATAAGCCATTTCCCAGAATTTAATAGTGGTTTGGTGACTCAGTGACACACAAGTGCTCTTGAAGTAAACAATGAAGTGTTTCAAATAAAAATCCTGTCCCTCCTGCAAATAATCAGCTACTAATCCCCAAATTATTGTTTTTGCACCAATCTATTAAAAAGAAGGAAAAAAAGAAAGGAGAAATACAGGGTTCTTCACTGAATCTGTATGCAGTGAAAAATTCTAGCTATCCTGGGACTTCTGCCATTTTCCCTGATGAGTCCAGGACTTGGCATGAAGGCAGTTGTCACTTGTGTAAAAAAAACTAATTATGAAATGATTGTACAAAAGATGGTCTTTTGTTTAAGGCATCATACTAATGCATCTGGCTTTGGCACAGTCTTCCTATGCCCCACAGTTTAAAATGGAGAGTGTGCATCAGCATCTTGCTCATCCAGCATCTCCACTAGCTCCATTCAGCAAGTGCCAAAAGGTAAATATTGCACCTGATGGTGATTTTAATAATCTTTCCAAATGTATCAGGAATGTTTTCGAGATGATGCTTTAATCCTGCCCTTTACATGCTGGAAGTAATTTTCTGTTTTTTCTTTCTAAGGAACGTGGCACATGAATGCAAACATTGGGTGCAGAACTATTTACGCATTCTGGCACCCAGAACCTTGCCTTGTCTTCTGAAGGCCCAGCACAGTTGCTACTTTACATGAGCAAGAAGAACAAGCAGTGTCTACACTTTATATACCAAGTTACACTTCAAGACATAGATGTGGAAAATATTGGAGGAAATCAGACTCTTTTTCACAGTCTAAAACTCTCTGTGCAACTTTTCTGTAGTCTGTAACTAAAAAGCACACAGAGGGGCACAAATTGGAATGATGTGGATGAGTCACAGGCGAGGCTCCACCACACCAGGCGGAGTCTGTCTGGGAATAATGTCTGGGAGCCTTCACAGACATTGCAGAGCGAGTTTCTTCCTTGCCAAAAGTGACACGATTTTTATGGTTAAACTTTGCTGACATCACAGGCAGCAGGCTTCATTAGATTAGCTTTTGTCTGTGGAGAGCTCATTCGCCCACACAAAGTCTCATGGCCCTGAACCACAAGCCCTGAGCATGCAGCACTAACTTTAGTGGTTGTTATCTAACACCTCACATGACTTCCCTGCCAGAGAGCTCAGGTGGAAGAGCCAGCAGTGTGTTCTTTCTCCATCACTGGAGTTCAACCCTGCTTTTTGTTTTGTTTTGAAAGAAAATAAAAGTAGGAACATGCTGATTCCATTCTGATAGTGAGTTCTATTTCAGATCTACAGCCCTGCACCAGGAAAAGAATATTCCTATTTTGCCCCAAATAAAAGAAGACATTGTGGGGATCTTCATCTCCTCCGGCCTGAAAATGTGGTATTTGGAATTCTCAGGCTTTGATCTCCAATACAGAACCACTGTCAAGCCATACTGCCAATTACTGCACTTACTTTCTTTTCCCATAATGAAAGACAATTAACCAATTAATATTAATCAATGTGGTTAAGTGTTCTCCCACTCTCATCCAGTGCCTTCTCCTTCACACAAATGCATCAGATTAACCAACAGTTATATAAAAGAGTTGTACTGCTCGGGGGATGAGGGTGTTTTCTGCCTTACGGTGTCCAGTTTTGGCTGGGATATAGTAAGTTTTCTCCTAGTAGCTGGTGCAGTGCTGTGTTTTGGATTTAGTGTGAGAATAATGTTGATAACACACTGGTGTTTTATTTGTTGCTTACTCTAAATCAAGGACTTTTCCGTTTCCTGTGTTCTTCCAGTAAGGAGGTGCCCAAGAAGCCATGGGGGCACAGCCAGGACAGCTGAACCAAACTAGCCAAAGGGGTATTCCATACCATAGAACATAATGTTCAGTATATAAACTGGGGGAAGTTGGCTGGGAGCCACCAGCTGGTGCTTGGGAACGGGCTGGGCATCAGTCAGTGGATGGTGAGCAATTGTATTGGCATCACTTGTGTTTCCAGAATTTTATGCCTCTTCCTATCTTTTCTTATTATTATTATTATTACTTCACTTTATGTTAATTACTGAACTGCTCTTATCTCAACCTGTGGGGTTTACCTTCTGATTCTCCTCATCCCATCCAGGGGGGTATGAGTGAGCAAGCAGCTGCACGGTACTTAGTTGCTGGCTGTGCTTAAACCATGACAATGTTGCTTCAAAGTTTAGGTAGCAGCTGTCAGTCTCCTGCAGGCCAGGTGCACAGTAAATCCCAGTCCCTGTCTGTATCATGAGCTGCATCTTTTCTGGCTATCCTCAGGCTTCCTTTCCTGCTCCACAAACAGCTGCCCCAGGCAGCACTGGGGACAAGCATTGCTGCTTCCCATCTTTTCTCAAGGTAGCAACAGATAGGAAAAGGGATTCCTCACCTTTCGGAAGCACTTTCGAGCTACTTGGCTCCTCACCCTTCACTGGACTCCCTCTTGACATCCCCTTTTAAAAGGCAACAGGAGGGCCATGGGGTGACCTGGCTCATCCACACACGTAACCCTGCCTGCAATATCTGATGTCGGTGGCTTATCCCTGCATCCTTATACAACACTTACACAACACTTGCTGTTGCTGGGAGCTGGGCTGCCTCTTGTGCTGAGAGGAGGGGAGGGCTGCTGGGCATGGAGCCCACCCAGGTCCCAGGGTGTAGGGAGGAGGCAAGGGTCCAGAGCAGGATAACAGAGCACATAGGTCCTGTAACGGAGTGCAGGGGAAAGCTCCAGCACAGTCAGACCGAGCACTTGAGGATGCCAGCCCCTCATGCTCTGCCCTGGCACTTTTGTTTTTCTTGGGGGCTTGGGGGTGATGAATTACAGGATGTATCATCTGAACATTTTGTTCTGCACCCCCTCCATGAAATTTGTTCTTACTTTCAATTTTGTCTGTAGTGAAAAATAGGAAGTAGAAACTCCACATCAGGAAAAATGACAAGGTAGCCTATAGGCTGTAGAGATGCCTATGTGAAATTTTAAATTTGTTTCAATATTTAACATTGCAATGTTTAACAGCAAAATAAAATCAGTATTCTAGAGCAGAGTTATACAGACAATTCTGTACTAACACATATTCAGTGAAAAATGTACTAGGCTATAGCTTACGGTACAAGGTACCTATACAATGAGCAAACAGTGTATACATTCCCTCCCTTGTAAAACATACTGATCAACTGCATTCTATGAGAAACAAAAATCTATTTAGTTTTCTAGCTACGTTTAATAAAAAGCCCCCATCAGAACTGGCTTGTAGGCGCAAGCTCAGAAACGGACTCTGACTCATGCTTTTTATTGCTAGTCTTGTTCAACTCCTGAGAACAAAAAAATCCATGCAATAAAGCGTAAGATCTAAACCACAGAACACTATCTGTATAAACATTTGCAGTCTGTCCTGAAGCCATCAAAAGGCAAGGAGCTACTGAGCTTTCTAATACAAATGTCCAGTAGTTCTGTGTAATTTTAAACTGTCCTCCACACACATACTCAATATGTGCTCCTCAGAATAGGATACTGGTTTTACCTTTCGGGCTTTTTAACTTGCTTCTTAAAGCTCTAAAAATTGCTGAACGCTAACAGGTGAAGATTATGGATGTTCTGCATCAATCAGAGCATAATATGGTATGTGCTCAGCTCTGTGCAGGTATTAGCAGCTTTTTTTTACAGCATGAAAACCAGAAAATTATTATATGCAGACAAAAAGCCAGATAAATTATAATGGCAACCTCACTCCTTTACGGATTTTTGAAAGCTCTTGTGTTTCAACAAGCAGAACTGCAGGATGAACAATGTTAATTTGGACAAAGCCATTCCTTCTATTATCCCACACTGGTGGGGGGACTGGCACGTTGTTTGCAGAGCAGGCTGAATGATAAAGCCGTTTGTTTTGAATGTATCTACAAAGAATAGACACAGCACCACAAAATGAAGTAATGCAACATAAAAGCAAGACAGAAGTTGTTTTTATGATTTTACCAGAACTTAATGTCTTATTGCATTCGGCTAAATGTATCTTTTTATAAGCTAATGGAACATACAGTAATTGATTTTGTCACAGACAAAAATAAAAAGAGTTTTAGTATTTCTGTCCATTTCCCAGTCGCCTGAACACACTAGAAAGGCAGTCTGAAAGGTATTATTGAGAGTACTGTAACATTACCTTTATGCCACCTGGCATCAAGCAGAAAACTGAGCATGTAATGCTTTCCTTGCCCTGTACTTACAGAAATGAGTAACATTATCTCACAGAGTATCTCAAGTCACTTATGGTGTGGAGCCACTGACTGGCTCTAAGACAAAGGCTCTGTGAAATCTGCTTATTTTCAGCTTAAAACGTGGTTAGCACAGTGGGCTGTAGCTTTTGTTTTACTTCATCCCCTTGCAGAAATAGCTCTCCAGCACTTTGCTTTATCCTACTACATGTGTACACAGGAGGGCATGAGAGGAGCACAGAACTAGAAGCAGCCTTGTTTAGACACTATTTTGGTAACCAGCAGCTTTATTCCCTGCAGAGGACTTTCTTAACATGGAGCATTACAATGCAAGCTAGGCAGATTTACCAAAAAGTAGCTGATCCATAACTGTGCATTAAATGATGTTTAAATCACTAGGGATTTAGACCTTAATTCAGAAAGACCTCTAACTATTTGCATAAATATCCAAATAAGCCAGGATCCTGGAGGACCAAAGATGATAGAAAAACAAAAGGGACAACATAAAATACCTCGTATGTGAGTGATTATTCCTGCTTTTTTTGAAGAGCCTTTGAGACACTTCATGGCTTACGTGTTTGTTCTCCAGCATATGGGAGTTTCATTCAAACAACAGCTTTGACATATAACTTCTTGTTTGTCTGTTTTCTTCTGTCAACTCCAGAAACATTAGCTCTCCCTGAAATTTCATTAGGGGATAGTTTACCTTCAATGCTAATTTCTCTTATTACTCACTGTAAAGTGTATAATAGATGAAGGCTGTCTTGAATTATCCAGTAAATCTCTACAACTAACATCAGATAATCCCAAAGATACTAGATTTCAAAGACTTTCAATGAAAAGTGGTGATTTTCCATGCTCATGATTAAATGCATTAAGAAAAATAATGTTTTCTAAATGCCAAGAGGGGAGGTACTTGGATGAATCTTGTTAATACGAATGCATTTTGTCAGACCAGCTTACATATGCCATGCCTAAAAAAATCAGTGAAGCAGAAATGAGTAAGTTCGAAACTGCAAATGTCACTCTGAATAGGGATAAGTATTACCCTAAAGATTGGTACTGGCATTTGTTTGAGCTATTTTCAGGGATTTAGATATGAACAGCAGAATTAATACAGCCTTAGGCTTTCTGCTTTTCTTAACCAGAGCTTCACAAAGTCACCATTTAACTTAAAAAAATAATTTTTAAATACTGAAAAAAATCTTTATCTATATCGCAATGCCTTGAGTTATACTGTGCAAATACACAGAACCTTGCAGAAATCCTTGGAAAAGAAACAAGATACGCTGTTGCAGCTATGGGTTTATCCTGATGTGTTCTGCATATTGTGTGACTTGATAAGTTTCCAAACCTGAATCTATTTGTCCTAAAAACTGATAGCTGACTTGCAAAACCACTGAATTCTGAAATGTTCAACACAGGATTCCAGACTTGAAATGTATGACTTAAATTTGATTTTTATTGGGGAAAAACTTTGAAGAACCTTATTTTCAACAAAATTAAGGTAACAGACCAGAACAAAAACTTAGTTGTTTCCTGAAATCTATATCCCTAGCCAGCAAAACCTATGGTAGGCGGACAAAGACTACCAAAAAATCTGCAGAGATCCTTTCTACAAGTTGAATTGGTGGTCCTGGAACCTTTGCCTACTACTGTAGTAGCAGGTCAAGGGAAACGGGCATCAGCAGACGTTGACAGTGTGACACACACCAGAAGGGGACAGTGCATTTCTGGATGTGTAGGTTCAAGCCTTATGTCAAGCAGTAAGGGAGATAATATCCCTGGAGGCATGACGAAGGCATACCAGAGATACAATAAAATTACGAATAATAGAAAAGGAGGAACAGACAGTGAAGTTAAATAATTAAGGGGCTAGGCTGACATGTATGAGGTGAGTGTTAACTATGGCTCGGCAAAGCGTCAGAGAAGTGAGCACTTAATAGAATCATAGAATCATAGAATAATTAGGGTTGGAAAGGACCTTAAGATCATCTAGTTCCAACCCCCCTGCCATGGGCAGGGACACCTTACACTAAATCATCTCACCCAAGGCCTCGTCCAACCTGGTCTTGAACACTGCCAGGGATGGAGCATTCACAACCTCCCTGGGCAAGCAACCCATTCCAGTGCCTCACCACCCTCACAGGAAAGAATTTCCTTCTTATATCCAACCTAAACTTCCCCTAGAAAGAGAGCACAGGATGATGGAAGAATGTGACTGTTCTGGGAAATTCTTGTTAAATTATGCTAACGGTTACTAGTGGACATGTAACTAGGTTAGATGGCAGCTAAATTTACAAAGGAGAATTCCAGCCTGGTTTTAATCGATATTTTGAAATGGAGAAGCCCATATTGCTATTTCTGAGGTTTACCAAAAAGCTTATTTTTCAAAAGAAAAAAATCAATGACTTCAGTAACAATTAGGCTCAAGTTGGGGAAAACTTTCTGCAAACATCACCTCTGAAGTTTCCAAATACAAACCACATGTTTTATAGAAACATAAATATATTTATAGCTATTATAAATAAAGAGTTTCAAGTTACCTGGCAATAAGCTGGTGGTCATAAAATATGACTGTATTAAAACAATCTAAATACCTATTTGCTTATGGTTTTGGGCAGACAGGAGTCATGGAGAGAAAGAGTAATACTTGTGAAAATTAAGTAGAAGCTCTTATATTGACAGAAAATTACTTGCACGCTCCGTAATGGCTCTGTCTACATGACCAGCATGAAGTTAACAGTATTTCAGCTGAGGATTTTCACACTCAGAGGTTTCCCTATTCAAAGTTCTACTTCTTTTTATCCTCACTTTTTGTTTGCTGGAGAACAAATACATTATGGCATATTGCCAACTAAATTATTCACTGATTTACTCTTTAAGGCAGGTAGAGTTTCCTACGAGATGTGCTGTAATCTCTCTTGCCCCTTATACTCTTTTTCCTGACCTCACTGGGGCTTCAGTACAGGGAGTGGAGAGGATAATTACTTCTTCTCAGAAGAGGTACATATCCTAATGTTAAGTACAAACAGCATAGATGCAAACCTACTTTTGGGTGCAGACTGAAAACAAATCACATAGCCTCAGTATTAACAATGGCCTTTCAGTTTGTACAATAAAGCTGTGATTCCTTCTTTTTTTTTTTTTTTAACCTCCTAGTTTGCTGCCTCATTTACAGCCAACAATAGTAGAATCAGGCCCAGAAATTAAAAGAAAAAGTTTAATCACTGATGATTTCTCTATCTTTCGCAAGCAAACAACAGAAGTCCACAACCTTTTAACCTTTTCTATCCTCTTTGCTAATTACTTCCTTTGTAATTAACCCATTATGCATCTGTCATTGTGTTTTAAATTAAATCACTTTAATTGCTAGTAAGTAGGGTTTATTTAGTTCCTGGTATGGTTGTACAGGGTCACGAGTGGGGAGCTGTTGAACCACTCTGAGTTATAGGTGCTCTCTGCAAAACTGCTGAAGTTGCTGAAGATGAAGAAAAGTGAAGCTGCTTTCCTGAGGTCATTTGATTTTAATGTCTAATGGCGTATTCTAGTGGGTGAAAGTTTACTACAAATATGGGAGCGCATTTTTTATTCCTTGTATATAAATCACATTGGACATTATTTTGTTTCTTGAAATAATTTTTAATAAAGGATTAATTATGTTAATAGTTCTAGAACATGCCTATCACCACAATGCTTTCTTTGCTGTACAGTAGAACTCTGAAATGCAACACAACTTAATATTAACAGCTGAACTTCAAATAGAATAGGAAAGCTCTAACACATGAGATGCAGGGAGTTTTAAGTATGGGGCTAACAGTCAACACACTTTAATATCTTCATATAAAACACTATAAAAACTGAGGATAGACATCAAGGATTTATGTTCTCTGCAGCACAACCCCCTTCTTCCCCTTGGGTGACTTGACTTGCTTCACTGACCCAGCAGAAAACCCACTTTTTTGCTAGGTTAGTTTTTTGCTGGGTTAGTGAGTTGAATGAATTAGCCCTGTGAGGTGGCTGGGGAGCACCACAGCTGGCATAAAGTGAGTGGCAGGAGCCCACAGCTGCAGGAAGGGAAGAGGAGGGGGATGATGTTCACCTTGTCTCATAAAATGGCACCCTAAAGGAACACAGTATGGGTTTATGCTTTTTGTAATAAACTATTTCTGACTCTGTGCACTGAAATAACTTTTTTAACTGTTAAAATAATTTATGATGGCTTCTGAAACACCTTTAAAGATTGCAAGCAGTGGGGAAAAGCAAACTTAATGGCAGCACAATTCATTATAACTTTATTTTAGTATTTAGACACTTGTATGCTGAAGGACACTAGAAAGTGCTTGCTGTATGTTCTAGAGAATAGCAATATGAATTGGTAAGATCAAACTTCTCTTTAGTACTAAATAAAGTCAAGAATCTACTACTGATGAGACATGCAAATTTCCAGCAAGAAACCAAGTGCACACTTTTGCTAAGTTACCTAAAGGGAACTGAGTCAAATAAATAAAGACCACACATATGAAAGATAACAGATTTATCAAGCTGAACTTCCCACACAGACTGTGCTCTGAGAACTTAATACTAAAATCCAAGATAAGCTCTAGATGTTAATTACTTTCTTCCCTCTCCTACCAGAAAAATACAGAAGAAATTAGAGGAGTTTATGGAGCAGACCTTAATAAGACCTATATAGCCCTTCCAAAACCTTTTCAGCTTATGTCATCTGTGCATTTTAGCTACCAAGACATGGCTCATGTCTGGAAGATTCTGGTGCAGCATTTTGCTGCTGCCAGATTTCTAATGCTGCATTCATCCTGCATCATCCCTTGTGGATCTCAGTAGCTCCACACCTCCACTGGCAATGTGACTGGGAAGCTCACCTTGACACCTCCCAGTCTTTGCACCCCATCGCTGCATTCACTTTGCTAGCACTTCCACCATGAGCAATGCTTCAGCTGTGGAGGAAGATGTGGGACTACAGAATGACACAAAGGAGGGCAGGAGACATAGTGGTGTCTTCTAAAAATTTTTAATGAGGAGCTTTTGGATGACCTTTGGGGACAGCACGGCCTGTCAAAGAGAAGCCATCAAAAGCTCATTAAACAGATAAATCTGTTGCATAGAGAGGTAGGATGCAATAAGAAAGCTTATGGTTGCTTAGAAAAGAGGAAGAGGGGCAAAGATGCAGCAATGGATGTGAATTAAGAACCAGAAAGATATCCCTAATAGCAGTATCCTGAAAATGTTTTAATACTGTACAACCAGTCTTACCATGACCCTACCTTCAGATGATGAGGCTCTGAGCACATGTTCGAGAACCTTAGATCAATAGAGAAAACAAAACCACTGAAAGAAGCAGACAGCTTTGAGTGTGGCTCATGCACAGGTGTGCATAGACAGAGGTCCTTGCTGAAGACAACATACAAGCAGCCCAAGACTCCAGAGAACAGCAGGAAAAGAACAAGCAGGGGAGATTTTATTGCTAAAGCCCTGTTCTGCACCTCACCTGAGGTGTGAGGTGGACATGTGCAGATCTTCTGCTTTCCCTGATTGCCAGCTGTTGGCTTGGTGCCCTCAGACCTTTCCAGTTTCACTGTTGCCTGCATTCAACCCCTAACAGACATAAAGTACTTGGGATAAAGGCATGTATTTATTAAAGCAGTTACATTAGAGGTCCTGAGAGGGAAGTCAGTATGGAAGCAGCATCCTTCCAGTATCCTAAGCGAAACCCTGGTATTAACAGACACACTTTACCCAGAGACTGCACTGAAAATTACAGGGGGGAATTCTTATCCACTCCCTTTATTAAGTTCATTAAACTCTCAATACGACACTACTTCGTAATGGCTGTGTGCCCAAGGTAACACTAGGGTATCAATTAGGGTTTCTTTGCACTCCTGAGTTAAGGGGATGTGCCAGGCTTTTCTTTTAAAACATAATTCTCTCCTCTCTCCCTTCTCCTGCTTTCCAAATTGTCAATTTTCCAATTAATCTTTCCATCCTAGTTTCTAGTTTTGCTTGTGGGAATGTGTATCAGGAAAACTGGATGCTACATTTCATCCCCAAGGATCTCAGATTATGCATTCATCACCCCATCCAGTGATGGGAAGGAGCTAATCTATCAGAGCAATTTTAGAATTAATGAAATTCATAAGTATTAATAGATGGATCCAATCTACAGTCAGTGTTACCCAAATTACCTTGTGCTGAAAGAACAAGTTCTGTATAATGAAGAGAAACAAACGAAGCTCACAGAAAAATAATTAAAGATGTGAGTTGCAACAGGAATTGGAGTCAGCACTGCCTCATGTTCTGTGTTGAACATTGATTCTTACAGTAACCCAGCTTCCTCATCCATAAGGTGGAGATGATAATACTCACTTCAGTTCCAACAGTATACCAGTAAGATCTACAGATAAGCCATCAGAACTGCTATTAGCAACATTATCTATGCTTGGCATGCATTTTTTACTTCAAAACAGTTTTATAGATTGCATTTCTGGCCTATGCTCAGTGTTTTGGAGATCACTTTTTTTAGACTTCTGAAAAGTTATTCCCAATTTACTTACTGCATTTGAGCAAATTCTTTGCCATTGACTTTAATTCTACTTTACAGCTTATTAGTTTTATGGGATTTTGTTCTCTATATGGTGTGGGAACACAGTAGCGTAATGATTCAAACGACACCAGTTTTACCAACCAGCCAGATTTAACAGGCTATTTCTTGTTGTATCCTATAAACACAGTGAGCAGCCAATCTGATATTTAATGATGCAAACCATAAGCAGAGGTAGTGTTTCGTGCCAAGATACAGTATGTGGAGGTTGCAAAAGCTCATAGCAAAATTTCTGTGGAAAAGAAATACAGCATGGAGGTTACTGAGTTGTTGTTCTGTGCCAATCAAAACTGATTGTATTTACAATGAAAAGCAGATAGAGTAATCAGAAAAACCCCAAAGACACTGACAGAATAAGAGAACAAGAGGAAAACCTCATATTGTCCATGGAAAGTATTTGCAACCAACAGTGCTTTTTTTGGTTTTTATGGGAAAACTTTATCAAAACAGGATTCCCAGACTTATTTTCATGTTCTGCCATCCACTAAGTGACTTTGGTTTGAACAATAATGCAGTTTGCTTATAAGGGAAGCACAAAATGTACCAGCTTCTAAAGAGGGCTTATTTTTTGGTATCTGTGAAGTTGTTGAAGAATCTTACATAAGAAGTTATTTATATTGACTCAAGAGTTTTCTTTGAGGTATCCTAACCAAATTACAGCAAAAAAAGATTTGTGAAACAGGATGAGGTATGTTTTCAAAGCAGCTGTTTGTGTTTCTTAATAACACCTTTGTAGATCTCTCAGAAGTGAGACTGGTATACTATCAGGACTTTATGAACTGGCACAGAAACTACAGCTTTATAGTCCAGGTAACAGCAGACTATAAAGGGCTGTCCTTGCTCACATACAGACAATAAAATGAAACAGAAAAAGAAGTCTTAGAAATTCAGAATGAAAAAGCACAGCTGCCAGTAATGACCTGATTCACAGTTCCCAAGTGCTTGAAATTGACAGTACTGGACCAGTGGAAATACTTTAGTAACACAGACATCTTTTCTTCTGAACAAACTGACATTGCTACAATCCATCAATTTGCTGGAATTCACAGCCACGCTGAGCTTTATTTCTGAGCTATTGTGGTCAACAGCTATAGCCAAAATACGTGTGTCTCTTCCAGTTCAATTTTTAAAAATCATATATCCTTTTACTACATGTTACATATATTTTGTTCATTTTGGTTTTATTCATCCTTACACTTTTTTGTAGATTAATGGGCTACAATTCCTGAAAGCCCTGAGCAGCTGTAGAAATAAATAATGTGTTTGATTCGCCAGGACAGATTTAAAATGTTATTGTCAGCTTTAGGATATCTGTATGTTATTAGTCATTTTGCTAGCATTAAGATAGTACGAGAAAAGATAAGGGTCTGCTGGAAAGCCCACAGAAGCAGAGGGAGCCTTTCTCTTGACATCAGCTATTTTGTACCACATTCATCTAGCATGGATTAGGACACAAAGAAGAGTTTCTCATGCCAAAATCTGTACTTACTTCTTCATGTGAGCTCATTTTTATTGAGCAGGCTCAATAAAATCCACTGGGACCATCATTCCTGCAACCTTTACACAACTTTTACCTTACATTATGTAGTCTGTCTGGGCAAGGGGCCAGGCCTTCATATTTTACAAAGGAAAGCCTTTTCCTCTGCCCATTTGACTTTATTCCTTTGCTTCACCCTCTTATTTACTGTACTTTCTGCACCAGGTTCAAAGAGGTTGGTCCTTTGTTGGACATCAACCCTTTGGAAACCATAGCACTGGCAACAAGACAGCTTTTTCAAATTTGGGCCCAAAGTATTTGCCCATGGGAATACATCATTTAGGGCTAGTAACCTTAGGGACAAAAGGGTCTGTGTGTTGAGCACTGCAGTCCAGCTCCTATTTTACGTCTTGCCAAGTTGGCTCATACCTGCCATTTTCACGTGAGCTCTTGGCTGCAGGTCATATGATGACTCTCTCCCACTCTCACGGCAGTACCCAAGGTATACTTTCTTTCCAATGCTGAAAATTTCCTGTAGGATCTGGGATGTCAACCTCAGCCACCTGTGTAGCTTGGGTGGGAATCACTACCCTGGGGAACACACTGGGCGGGCAGAGTGACATTGCAAACACTGCAAACAAAAATGATGGATAGCTGCATTTCACTGATGGGTGAAGGGGAGCTAGCAAGTAATGGCCAAATGTCACGGAAGAGGGAAAGGGAGGGCAGCAGGACCTATCATGTCACCTGGTTGGGGGTATCCATCAGATGGCCATGCCCTTGACTACTGTAGCCTGTTGTCCTGAATCAGAACAACCAACCAAGTCTGTTGTTCTGAGCACACTATGTATGCCAACCTGCTGGTGCGCTTGGGAGGACTGGGTGGGATGGACTCAGGGGAACATTCGAGGCAGATGGATTGAGCATCCGATGTTGCCACGGTAGTGCCTGTGCCAGGCCTGACAGTGTCAGTCTCTTCCTGACCTTCTCCTCAAATGCACACAGGCAGAAGGAAACCCCCTCCAACCAATGCAGCATCATCTTCCCAAAATGGCTTCAGCCAAACTAATAGAGGCAGTGGCACTTTTTTATTGGCAGACCTTCATATATGTTAGGGGTTTGCCAGGATAATTTCACTGGCAAGGAGCAGGTGATTATTTTTATATGCATCTATGCAACATATGTATGCTGGCAAATCATCCAAAGTCACTTTACTGCTTGCCTAGTCATGAAGAAGGAGTTAACACCTTCAAATTTGGTGAGCAGCAGAATGGGTAACGAAACCAAACTGCCCATATTTCTTCACAAAAATGCCACACGTAATTATTGCATTCTTATATTGAAAGTGTTATTTTTGTTAGGGACTAGGTGAAAACAGAAGTCTCTTCTTTCCAAATTGTTTTTTTCCACTGGCACTTTCCTAAAATCTAGATTTTTTGTCAGTTAGTGTCATACAGACACAGTTTTCTTTGTAATTATTACTGTCTTTAGACACTGAGCAAATTGCCCTTAAAAGGAGTATGCAGCGTATTAGCCTTACAGATGCATGAATCCAAACACCCCCTCTCGGAGTGTAGGCTACTGATGCTGATGAGTGAAATTACATCCAGCAGACAGATGTGCTGCCTCCAGGTGCCAGCTTTCTGGAGTTTGCTTCAAACGTGAAGTGAGATACCAGAGAGAAAATTTATCTGCAAGAGTCAATATCCTCAAAAAGAAAAGGCAAGTCCTACGACTCTCAGCTGGAGATAGACAAAAAGAAGAAAAAGGGTCTTGTTCATTAACAAGAAAACTAATAGAATCTAGAGACCAGCCTGCAGAAAGATTGATGACTGGCTCCACACCAAGACATCGGCAGTAGATACAAACCTAGAAACTTCACTAAATATATTGTCTTTTACTCATAACAAGGTTTTTAGATGAAAACCTGATCCATTTTCTTAAAGGCAGCAACAGAATCTCCACTGAATAGCACCTCCTGAGTTCATAGCACATCTACAACTGAGCAAAGCACCATTCAGTGCTACAACTGGCTGCACAAAGCAGCAGAACACCAGAGAATCCAGGCACTCCTAGGAAGAATCTGGGACTTGGGATGTTAGCCTTTGCCTTTAGAGTTTTTGTTGTTTGGCTTAGCAGTCCACCTGCATATTTAACAGTGCCATACATTCTTCTTTAATGCTGTCTCATGAAGAGGGTATTTTATACAGTGTTTTTTTTTTAATAGGAATAAGATATTAGCTGCTAAAGAAAAAGCTTTATTTGTTTGGATTTGTGCATCACTGAAATAGCCAATAGTCTGGAAGCAGATCAACCTATACGCAGTGTCAAAAATCACATTTACAAACTAAGCAATATAAAATAACCTGTATTTTTTTTGTTGTTACTGCGCTGTTGGGAAAACTTCTGACATACAGATAAAACATTTTTAAAATTATTATTATTATTATAATCTATTGATTTCCTAACAGATTTTACAATGATGAAATCAAATGGAAAGAACTTGCACCAATTTCATTAAAAAAAAAAATAAATCAAGATGAATATATAAGCAATTACTTTCCATAAATCTTAGGCATTGTAATTAGAGTTCTCCAGGTTTTTGATCTAAACCTCGCTTTTTATTTGTGGCCCAGATATAAGACTTGGTAGCTTTACACATGAATGATCACAAGTAAGGCTCCTCTTTACAATAATCATCAGTTGCCTGTTTCAAATTGAGTAACGACAAGATTCCCAACTGAAATACTTTTGACTTTGCAAAAGCAAAAAGCCAACAAGCAGTCTGATCCTGAATCACAGCCTGATCCTGTTCCCATTTAAACTGAAGAGAACTTCTACCCACTGCTTGTATTCTTTCACAGAAAAACAGAGATAGCTCAAGGCAGCAGGCAAGGTAGGCAGCAGCCTAGAGCAGAAAGCTGCCTACACCAACCAGGAGGAGTGTGATGCTCATTTGCAATTCCACAGCCCTCACTAGTACACCATCTCACAACTCAAATGTACTGACTGAGACCAAGGGCTTCAGGTTAAATTTTACCAGGCTATGATACCCATCATTTGTAAGTCTCAGCTGCTCTGGATAGCTGATTTCTGAAATATTCTTCCGTCTTTAAATCATTGTATTGCCATGTAATCACCTGAACAAATCTACATTTTCACATATTCACCAAACGAACCCTCACTTGACGCTGCAGAATATTTGTTTCTTTTTATATTCTTTTACAGCTAATAGATATTTTGTTTTGTCCTGGTTTTAAACCCATGTAAAACCTCCAGGCTGATTTTAGTTCCATGACTTCTCCCAGAAAAGGCTGACATTTTTCTTTCTGTGGCTTCAGGTAATATTTAAATATGTTATATAAAAAGAAGAACAGCTTCAGCAGGAATACTGAGAGACCCCCACTGTGGCCAATGCTACCTACCTAGCAAGGAGGCGCAGAGCTGAAGATCACATAAGAGAAGATGAGAGATGGGAATAGGAAAGCCTCAGTGCTGCAATCTTGAACTGTTGTGCATAAGAGCACTTCCTCTAGCTTTTGCGAGACAGGGATGGGTGTCACTTGCCTGGCTTCAGGAGTGAGCTCTGTCAGCCCGAATTCACTAGCTTAGGGGTGGGACTTGACTTAGCTTCCACTCCTCTCCAAGGCAACTCTTGCTATGGGCAGCTGGAGCAGGTTCATCTGTAAGTGCTGTAAGGAACCCCAAGAACTAAGCCTGAAATAACCTTCAGACTCCAAGAAATAGGCGTCACAAAGCAAAACCTTCATGCACTTATCTACAAAGGACTCCTGCATTGTGCTTAGCGTTTTGATCTCCAAATAAAGTCACTGGTCCCTCCAGTGTGCAGATGCTCAGCTCCTTGAAGGAACGTAGGATAAAGCTCATATTCAGTATGTTAGTCTTTTTTCATCCCCTCTTCATATAGAATCATAGAATAGTTTAGACTCCTAACATTTCATCTTTCTAGTCTTCCTTAAGAGTCAGGAAATGTAAAGAAATCAGTGGGTGTTTTTAAGCACTTTAGTTGCCAAAGTATGACTTGAATGGTTATATTATATGATTCAACGCAAGTATGCCTCGTGTCCTCACCATTTCAAGATTACCCAGAAGATTACACTTCCTTAGAGCTTTTGCATTGCCAAATCAGAAACTTCAAATGAAATTCCAATATTTGCAAATTCTCAGTCAGAAACCATAGCACGTATCACTAGCTTTCAAACAAAAGCACATAGAAAGCAATTTCACCAAAAAGGAGGAAAACTTAGCAGGAATCCATTGATTCAAGACAACAGAATTACTATTATTTAATTCAAGGGTTTTATGTGATAATAATTTCGTGTTTAAAAGACAAGAGGGGATGTTAAAGATGTCACAAAAGTACTGTGGGACTTCAAGAATAAAATACCCTTGGATATTGCCAAGAGAACTGCAAGCATTTTTTGAGGGAGCATATTCTGATGGTTTTTTTTTCTCAAAATAAGGTCAACAGCAGATTCCCACTTCAGCACTTCAGTCTTTTAGCAATGGTCAATACACAACCATTTACATGAATTCTTATTTGGAAATATAAACCTGAAGTTTTACATATTACTGTAGCTGGTTGCGAAGGATTTTCATTTTGGTATAATGCCATATTACTGAGTATGTGCTAATGCTCTCACTCCTTCTTTACATTGCTATTACAAGTCAGTCTGCTGGTAAGGAAATCTGGGTTCGTTAATCTTGCCAATACTCTGCACTGTGTCATGCGCTGCTCATTAGGAACCACAGGCAACTAGACTGTCTCAGCTGATCGGTTATAAAAGTTACAGGAGCCTTTCCCATCTCACTGGCAATAAAGACATGAAATCTGCTACCACCAAAACTCTCGGAAGAAGGGAAGTGACGAGTGCTAATTAAAGAAGGTGCCACGGTAGGCTGTACAGCAAACAGCATTCAGAATGAACGCTGGAGCATGAAGGACAGAAAGCTGCTTCCTCTTTCCAAGAAACACAGCAGAAAGTCAAACACCGAATAACCGCTCTGAAATAACACAATCTGCGTGCATTTTACTAATTTGTGTAGAGCAATGAAGCATCCTTAAGCCCTGTGTTACAAACTTTATTGCAGCTTTCAATGGGCTTTTAGCATTTTGACTAGTCTGAAGTTCATTCTTTCATCTCCAGTCCAGTGATGAATTTATTTTGTCTGTCCATACATGCTAGCAAGGTGGGCACTGCTGGAATTCATAAGCAGGATTTGCAGTAAATGGAGGGAGAAGTAGTGGAAGACAGAAAAGACTGGAAGGGTTTTCATCTTATGGGGTTTTATATAAATTCCAGGATATGCAGTTATTAATTGGGACTGCTATAGCATGTCTTGCATGAGACAAGGGAATACCTCACCATGTGGGACAAAGGGAGATTTGCTAGCTGGTGTATGTCTCTTGTAAATCCAGGCCCATCAATGCTAGCTTCAAACACCACACCTACCCTAAGCAACTTCTTCTATTTCGCATCTCTTCCTTTAATTAGAGGGTTTTTTTTCCCAATACAGAGTTCTCATACTGCAAATTCAACTCTGAGTGTCCTGCTACATCCACAAGTAATGCTAGCTTTCCCTCCTCTCCACAGCTAACTTTTATGTATTTCATGAGAACTATTACCATGGTCTTCCCAATCATCATTTTGCAAAACTAAACAGCTGTGTTTTGCTCTAAACCTTTACTTTGAACTCAAGTTTCCTATGCCTTTGGTACTTCTTGATACTCCTGCCTAGACTCTTTCCTGTTGCTCATTACTTCTCCTACAATACAGTACTTGGGTGGGTACTCCAGCTGGGACCTCAGCTGGACAACGTAGTTATGTACATGTTTTTCAGTCGTTACTTAGAGCAATCTACACTATTTCTTTCAGATTATTTCCTCTGGAGTAGGTCTGCTTTCACATGGAAATGTATGCATTCCCCCATTTCAGAGCTGATGTCTAGATCTATCCTGCCTAAGATGGTTAAACTTCCAGCAGTTTTGCACTTGAGTGACAGCTACTGAAGACAGAAGGAAAATGTTGGTTAGCACTTCTGAAAATAAGACTAAGCTTTGCAAGACCATCTTTCTCAGCAATCTGGAAGCTACCTAGATTTACTTCTATTATTGTAATGGACATTTTTACTATTGCCATGGATTAAATGCTGTTACTGTTCACCTAAGAATATATTTAAATGAAGTCTTAAATGTTATTTTACAGGATTAATCAACACATCAGAGCACCAATTTTCATTCATGGCACAGAAAAGGTCAGTATGCAAATGCAATATGCTAAAAATGGATCCACTCTGAGTAATGCCCAATCAAGTTAATGAAACTGCATCCTGCAGACGAAGTTCAGCTTTTTGTATTACCTCTGATATTTTGATTCTGTTCTACAGACTAATGCTTGATTCAAAATGTCAGGGAGAAAAATAAGAAATTAAGTAATGCAGAAATAACTTTTCTTTTTTTTTCATTATGCACAATCTATTTATACAGTGGCAATTACTTTTTTCCATGAAAAACCATACTGATTATCAAAGTTTATTCTGCTTTTCTTAATCTTTTTCTATTTAAATTAGAGTATATATGTAAATTGTAAAGTGACTTACTACTATATATAGATATTAAATGAAACTTAGAACAACATTAGCATAACCTATCTTTTTTAGTATCAGGGAAGCGATAATAATAACCTTTTGAGCTATTAAAATGCAACTACATAATTCGGAAGAGCAGTCTCCTCAGTACGATTTTGAGCCTTTTCTAAGTGACAAAGACTTTTACAATTTTTTTTTTTGTTAGAAATTGTAAATGTCTAACATCATAGAAAAACAGAGAAGTGACCCAAAGACCAATGCCTTCAGAAATGCATGATTCAAACATTTTAATTCTGTTAAATATCTTCAGATGGATGGATGGGGGGGGGGGAAGTGGAAATCTTTTAAGTGTATTATGTGTAACTAAGAGAGCAACTGAAATATATACAAAATATGTAACAGTTACTGTACCTGCAGAGTACTTATGGAAAACTGGTTAATTTTACGTATTTATGGACATGATACAGGTGCTTAACACCTACAGACAATTTTTCCTGGGTAAAATTACCCAGAATCAATACTGGATTTGGTAGGTATAACAGTTGTATGCATCAACATCTGAATCTACCCTTTCAGAAAGTCCTCCGAGAATAGCACAGCCTGGAATAAACCATAATGGAAGAGAGGCATGCTACAGCAAAGTGCACAGAACCTTCCCCAGCTGAACTATCCTTATTTATTAAGGAGAACTTCTGTTCAGCATAAAGCTACTGCCATTTGTAATTCTTCCCAGCATGAGATTTCATACAGATAGGGCTTTACTGATTTTATTTTCCAGACACACTCTTCGTATTTTGCTTTCTTAATAACCAGTATGACTAACATCTAAATCCTTCCATCAAAGTGTTACAACATCGACAGGCATTAATACTGGAAAAATAAAAAAGAAAAAAAAAAGAAAAGAAAAATCAGGGTCTATCTTGATTTGTTCTTCAGTATTACACGGTTTCTAGATCACATCAGAAAAAGATTCATCTAAGGATGTAAAATTCTGTGCTGGTATATGTACTCTAACACTACAGACATGAAAATCTCACAGATCAGAACAAAGATCACATCACTTGGATGCAGTTCTATGCAGAATAAAACACGGAGAATATGGGATTTTTCTCTGCCCCCTGTACTATCATTCACTGTCACTGAATTTCCTCTGCCATCTTATTACTGGGTCACAGTCAATACTGTCAGATCCTTCTACAACTCTTCTCAGTTGATTTTAACACTGTCAGCAGGCTTTATTACTGCAGTGTTAACCCCCTTTTCCATACGTTGAACCACCCAGATGCTTGGACTGATGCCTTTGGGACTCCATTGGTGACTTCCTGCCATTGTAAAACTTGACCATTTACTCCCTGTTGCTTCCTAACTTTTAACCTGCTATTAATTCATTACAAGAGTTTCCCTTTCATCACACAGCAGCTTTTAACTCTTTGTAAGACTTCAGTAAAGAGCCTTATTGAAAACTTTTGGAAATCCAAGTAGGTTATAACTGCATCACCTTTTCCCCCAAAACTGTTACCTCCCTTGGAGAACTGAGTAGACTTGTGAATTGTGACCCCTCCCTGTTACACCATGCCATTTAGCCTCCACGATGAACAACACAATCCTAAATTATAAGTAACACCCTCTTCCCATTCATTCCAATGTGCAGTGCTAACTGTAGCTGTGGTTTGATAGCATTCATCATCTCAATCAGCTCTTTACATACATGTGACACGGTCTTGGTTGTCAGAAATTTAATGGTTATGAATTATGAAAATTTAGGGGGTTTTTACAAGACCATTACTTCCCATATCAGTTTTTTCTTTTCTTCTTTCTCCAATGCAATAAAAATGAATGGAGGTATGGGAGAGAGGAGAAAGCTCTCGAAATGGAGAAGGTGGCTTTGTTAGAGTTCACTGCAATGGAAACCAAGCCTAATCCCAATGGAGTGGCCCAAATTGAGGGCTTCTAAGCTCTCAAGTGACTTCAAAGCTTCAGAGGACATTTCCAATGCAACTCCCAGAGGAAATAGGGTTTATCACAGTGACCGTGCATCACTTCAGTATCGTATTCCCTCCCTCTGCCCCATACCTTCTGTCTGTTGGATGTCCCTTTTTCGACAGGGACACCAAAGTCTGAAATACCTGCATGTTCTGGCAAGAGCCACAGCAAGGCAGGAGCTGGACATGGGGTAAGAGAAGTGGGCAGTGCCTCCCTTGAGTGGGAAGCCAGGAGCTGTCATCAGCTCCAGCCAGGCTCCCAGAGGAGGAGCAGGAGGACACCATGCAGGCACTCAGCCTGGGGTGACCTGCAGCACAGTAAGGAGGGAATGGGAACAGGGTGCAGTGCAGCCTTTGGTTTGTGCACAGTTTCTCTCCTCATCTGACAAAAATCCTTCCTGATGAGTTTAATTTGTTGCCAATGTTTCATTAGCCAAAGTTTCACAAATACCAAGTTTGGGGAGCAAGGGTCATGCACCCCCTAGACCTGCAGCCTCTCAGAGAAGCTGAAACATAGGTGCAGCTGGGGACCCCAGATAGCCAGGTGTAGCTAAGGGGTGCACGGTCACTGGCTCCTGGCAGCTGGGGAGCACGTCCTGCCCACCAGCTTAGACAACAACAGGCACCTCTCCATGGAGCAGTCTGCCAGGAAGAAGACAGGGTCATCAGGGAACTGCCCCCTGTGTCTAGCACAGGCTTACCTAACCCAAAAGGTTTTGAATTGAACTTGTAATTCATGAAATTGCAATTTTCCATTTAAAATGTCATTGTGACACCCTTAACAGAGCTCTAATGTATTTCACTTTATGCTCCCACATAACAATAAGGCAATATTGTCAAAGTGTATATGACACTGGAGCGGCAGGTATAGGCTGATGGTTTAATATTGTGCTTTTACTGTCATGTCTAAAGAATTTTGGCTGGCTTTTAAAGTGGATAGCAGACAAAGGCCAAAGTACAGTTATTCACACCCTGTTTTATGGTTTGGCTTTTCTCATGTTATGACATGAGATGCAAGGAACACAGCACAAAGGTTTCTATATGCTAGAACAGAGAAATGCAGAATCCCGAACACACAAGAAAAAGTCATAGTGATATTCCCGTAAACGCTTATCATTTGAGATACTTGTAGCTATCTGAGTATATCCACAGATACATGTATAGACACACAGAGAAAACCAGGAAAAGTTTGCCTTACTCTAGATAACCAGTTGGAATACAGTGAAAGTGGCTCATTAGCAAGATGCTATATGCAACAAGGAGGCCCTCTCAAAAGTGTTACAGACTGTTGTTACAAAGCATTACATTGTTACAGATTAATACCCACTCAAAAGACACTATGAATAAATAAGCTCCTGCTTACCAGAACGGGTATTTTTTTTTCCCTGGCTTTATGATCATAATTTTACAAAGTAATTCTTATGGATCAATCCTGGTAAAAATACTTGAAATCAGGAATGTAAGAGCCACAGCCACCTTTCCTAAAGATGCTTTCCAAGCAAAATCCAGGTTCCAGTTCCTGGGATTCTGATGCTGGTAGCCAGTTACTTTTCCTGTGACTATCTGAACAAGATCCCAAGCCTGAAAAAACAACAAGCTCTAAGAATATTCAGGTCTAGAAGAAATGCATGTTCCATGAGAGCTTTTACTCTGAAGTAACCTTTTTCAACTGTATATACATTTTTAAAGAAAGAGAAGGCAAGTTCTAAGCAAATCAAAGAACAAAAGGGAAAATCTTCCACAAATTGAACTATTATCCACCACAGAATTTTGCACAGACCCACAAATAGGTAGGTCAGAAAACAAAAAACACATGAAAGAGTTGAAAAGTGAGAAAATGTAGGTTTCAAGAACCAAGATTAATCATCTCTCTTTTCTTTGAAAAAGAGCATTCCAAAAAAGCATCACCAAAATGCAACTAAGGCACCACAATAAAAAGATGTCTTACGTACCAACAAATACTTCGTGTTTGAAGAGACATCACAAAAACTGCATCACAGCCTTGAAATAGATACTTAATCCCACAGACAACCCTTAGTTTAACTGGGTACAAAGAGAAGTGGTTTAGATGTCACTCTCTTTATGTTCAGCTCACAAAACTAGACACTTGCCTTATTTTTTTTTGTTTGTTTATTTGTTTGTTTTTTCCTCCTGGTAACAAGTCCGAAGAAACAGGGGTTTGTTCTTTTTGTACATCAATGCATACATTTGCTACATTAACCTGAAGTATATTTCATCCTTATCTTTGAGCTGCACACATAAATATCAGAGGGGCAAATATCGTAGATCAAAACAAGCCTGGTTTAGAAAGACTTTCTGCCATGATATATCACAAGCAGAGAGTTAACTTTTTACTTTCCAAATCACCAAATATTCAATACTGAAACATTCTTTGACATGGTAACATCTGGTTCTTTAAGGGCACCCTCACAGACTTCACAACTTTCACCTAATTTGAGGGTAATAGGTTACAGCAAATTTTATTGCTGCACTGGACATAATTCTTTTTGTATGTGCTTTTATGTTATGCCAAAATTGCTTAAGTGCATACAAATAAGAGGGGGGTGGTGGTGGTGGTGTTGTTTTGGCTTTTTTTTTTTTTTATAAGAATGTGTATACATTTAAATGAATGCCTTTGCTTTAGCTTTCAACAAGAAGTATTTCTGACCATGCTAAAAGCTCCTTGCTATTGTTTCTGTCTGTAGCCACTGCATCGGCTCCACAAGAGCTTCCCAATGTATTTGTTTTCCTGAAATCACATTGCATTTTGTATGCAAACCTTACACAGAGTGAAAGGAATTTAATGAAATGCCCTTGACAGCCCATCACAGATCCCTGCTCCGCGTGTGAGAAGGTGGCAGTGATCTGACCCCAGCCAGGCTCTGCGTTTGCCTTGCTCTGGCAGAGGAGAGTCCACCAGAAAACTGCTGGCTTCCCCTTTTCCAAAAGCTCTCTAAATGCCACCTCTTGAAGAGCATGGAGAGAAAACACATTTAGGAATCAAACCACTCACTGCAGCTGAGCCTGTGAAGCAGCAACAGAGAAAAAGAAAAGAGAGGACTCACCAAGATACATCCTGACGTAGGGAGAACAGTTTTGGTAGCAACCCTCAACAGACTCAAAGCTAATACTCTGCTTCTCTCCTCTTTTCTTTTCTCAGTCACCCCCCCACTCCTAATTTCCCCATTTAACGGAGAAAATAACAAGGCAGAAGATGCCAAGAGACTTTCATGACATAAACAATAAGGCCTTCCTGTGCCAACATTTCCTTTAAAAACACTTGCCAATAAAGCTCCTGGAGGCCAGCAAGAGAAAGAAATGCCGAAACAGCCATGACATGAACTTGGCATATTTTCTGACTCACTCACTTCCCTTGAGACAATCCCTCCAAGAGAATGCTGAAGGATAATAGGAAAAGAAAATTCCTTCCAGCAAGATGGACTTCAGCTGCCCATGCTATACAACAAAACTGCCAATTAACTTTATTTCTGTTTACCTACAGCCTCACTCCACAGCCACCTCCACTGCCATGTTTCCTGACTCACACGCTCATGTTTGCACATTTGTTTTGTAATCCTGATATCTGAGAAAGGCAAAGAGACTTTAAAAAAAAAACATAAAAGTCCTGAGAATCCCAGCCTCCAAATAGTTTCTGAACAGCAGAGAGAATGATCAGTGATCGATCTGGCTAGCCAAACACTTGGCTGCTTCACATATTGAATCCAAATTTCCTTTTTTCCTTACCCCTGCTATTTCTACTTCTTTTATAATTTTTTAGTGCCAGACACATTAATCTATAAAACATGAACGATACTCACATATCTTGTGTATCTGTAACGAAACATTGTCAAGACTATTTTGTCTCGTCAATCCATCTCATTTTGAGTAATACTATGTTTTCAAAACTAAATGGCATGTTAAGAACCAGAAGCTGAAATCTCTGGAAATCAGCATCTTACATGCACAAACATGCATTCACTCACTCACTCCAGGGGTACGGCTCTCCCCTGCCTCCAGTCCCTCGTGGGCAGGAACGCAGGGGTTCAGCTGTCTGCTGTCATCTGTGCAGGATGATTCTTCCTGGGAGGCAAAAGCCCAGGTCCCAAGGAAGCGGAAGGGCAGGAGACAGGCCAGCGTGTGCTGATGGCAGCGGGTAACGTGGGTCGCAGCAGCTCCTGTCTGTCCAAGGGCAGGGACAGGCAGATGAAACAGGTCTCCGCCAGGGCTTTGCTCCAGGGCTACCACCCTGCTTCTCTCTAATGCCAGGCAGAGCGGCAAACCCCCACCTTATCCAGAGGCAGACCAAGCAGAAAGTTTTGTTGCTTTGAGGGGGAGCCCTGCTCAATTACTGGTTCAGTCTTGCAGTGCAGAGACACCACCTCTTCCTTCCACATGTACCCGATCCACACAACTGTGCAAAGATCCCTCCATCCCTTCACGCGAACTGTCACCCTGTCACTGAGTTAGCTCATGCTCACCCTCCGTTTCTAAGAAGGCAGTGAGCACTGCCAAGCGCTCCTCACTCGGCTAAGGGTTGTTATTGTTGCTGGGGTTTCTTTGGTTTTGCATTCAACTCCTTAGATTAGCATCAGGGTATCACATATCAAAATAACCACCAGCGAGGATTTGCTGGCCTGCTCAGAAGTGAGGGTTCACCATACCTACAGCTGCCTAATTTTACCGTAATGTAGTCTGATATCATACACCTCTGGTTTCTACTTTCTAATGCTGCTTTAGCATTTGAGCTTGTCACACTCAGAAGTCTCCTATCTCTCCTCTGAGAGCCTGCCTGCCTCTGAAGACATTTAGCAACCATATCTAAGCCAGTGCCACCAGACTGAACAATACTGGTTTGGGTTTTTTTGTGGGGGAAAAAAGTATATTTTTTGGCATTCCCAGCTAGTACGGCTCTGCTGGTAAAATACTGTACCATATGCTAAATGTATTATATGCTATAATGCATTTGATCTCCATTAGGAGTTATCTACTAGCTCACCTTTACTCCATCATGGCTTCTGGGTACCTTGTCAAGACACATACACATACACAGTGCAAGATTCTTTTTTCTTAACCATCTTTTTCTGCCCACTTGCAAAGCGAAAACTGGTTTGTTTTTAGGTTTGTTTTCATGAAAACCTGAGAAAATATGTGGTTTTTTTGTAACACCACCAGGGCAAGCCATCTGTGGTTGGCTGGCAAACTCCAAAATTCAGGGCTGGGGCAGAAATATTTAGGAGTCAAAAAAAGCTGACTTGCTCAAGATATTAAAGCCCTTCTGACAAACTTCCAGAGAGCCCCTGAGGAAAAGGGAGGGAACCAGAGAGACTCAAGGAAAATGGATGTGAGCCCAGCATGGAGATTCACGCCAGAACGGTTCCTGGCCAAGAAGGAAGGTTGGCAAGTAGACAAATACAGGCTTTCATAGGCAGCATTGTAAACAAGACATTAAAAATATTAATCCATTTAGATTTCAAGCAGCAAGATGAGATCTACTTAAGAAGCAGAATTATGCTGGAAATGGCTCCTCAAACAATTCAGCTGAATGTCAAAACTTTTTCCCAACTGTATCAAGCGAGGATACAAGGAACTGTTGGCACTACAATATTAAAACATTTGATCATATGGCAAGGCTGGGAAAACACAGAAAAAGGCAAAGGAATGCTTGAGCGTTGGGCACAAACTCAAGCCCTTGCAAGGAAACTGCATTCACAAATTATTTTTACCTTCATTTCTACACCAAAATAATAAATTGAAGGGGCAAAACGGTTTCTTAAAACCAAGCTTCCTTTCAGAAATCTTTTCAAATAAAACATAAATTACCTCTACCAAAATACTTTATTTCAAGTAGGAACAGTCATCTAGAACAGAATGGTTTTTTGTGTGAAAGAAAGTTTAAGCAAACTTTCAACACTTAGGACTTCTTAAAAAGTTTCTTCTCTCCTACAGGAATCAGCACGTCTCCCCTTTTCCCCTTAGAAAACATACACTTATTCTAAATGATTGAATATATATATTCTAAATTATAAAATACATACATATTTTATATGTAATAAAATATATATATACACATTTTTAAAATGTATTGGAAAAGTAATTTTCTACCAAAGCAAACAGGCAGTTGGGACAACTGAAGTACACCAATGCTTTTTTAGTGTACATGGTAAGTGTCATGTCACCTTAAGCCTTATATGGCCAAGATCTTCTTCTACCTGTGAGTAGGGTTCACAAGCTCATGTACCAACAGGGAAGCACATGAGGGGAGACCCACAGGAAAAAACAAGTGCCTTAAACAATGAGAGAAAGATGAGCTGCAGTCACTATATGAGATTCGGGAACTGAGAGAGTCAGGAATTGGAAGATTCCCGTATTGGGTTAAAGGAAAGACTAACATTTCTTGAATTAATGAGGGTGATCCCTCATGGAAATCCATGTGTGCAGCCTGTATCCAGTGAGGTCTTTTTCTCTGCTCAGTAGCACCAACAATGCTTGTAAAATGGCATGTGTGGAGAGACCGAGATATCTCCCTTCAAAGCACAAAAAGCATTATAAATAAAAGGTTAACGTTCTCCATTACCTTCAGTTACTTAAAAAAGCACTAACTTAGTAAAAAGGACAGAACTGCATTCCATCTCTTGCAACCCAGGATATACTATACACTGCTTCCTTAAAACAAGAACAAAAAATTCAGTGATAAAAAAACCCCACTAGCTCTTTTCCTTGCTCGTATCTGTAGCCACTCATAAACTTAAGATTTCCACAGTATTGAAATGGAAGATCTGAGCAAACAAAAACCTCCAAACACAGACTAGCAGAAAGAATAACTCCATCCTGCTTAGGAATGAAAAAACTAAAATTTAAAGAATATGAAATTTTGTAACAGTTTAAACATCTAAATGCAAATGTAAGTAGCAACACATGAATTACAGAAATTCTGTAGCACTCCTGATCTCATGAATCATACCATGAAATGCACTTTCTGTACTCTCAATGCAACCAGACTGAAATACTGCATCTCAGATATTTTGAAATGATTCAAAAGCACATTTAATAGCATTAATCTTAATAAGTCAGCATTCTATCTCAGGTGCATCTGTTTCAAAATGTTCTAGCTGACGGTATTTTTATGAAGGCTATTTGCCTGTTACGTACCACAACCAGTGCAACTTCACAGTGCAGGGAGGCATTTTCTCCACACAAATGGAGAAGCCATTAGCAAAATGCTGCTTGGCAAACAGTAGCTCACACACTGAAGCTGCAATATTATCTCAGCTTTTCTACATATTAAGCATAGGACTATGTTCAAAGTAAACATGTGGTCATAATTAAACAATAATTATGACTAAGATTTGTGTAACACCATTCATCCAAATAGTTTAAAGCATTAGGTAGATCTGTAAACAATGGGTCTAATCCTGCACCCTTTACTCAACATAATACCATGCAGTTCAAATGGACTATGTAGATCTTGTCTACACACAGACTTAATTGTCCTCAATTAACTACATGTGTCAACACTCATTCCAGTGCGTCTTGTTCCTGTTCAGCTTAATTCTCTCACTGCTTACTACAGGTGAACACACTCTTTCTACACTCTCACTAATTTAGCACCACTTTTACGGACACTTTCCTACATGGATCCCACAGGGCTTTTCAAATCCCAACACAGCCTCACTTCTCCTACACGCTTCTAATAAGATAAATATTCCTCTACAGATGAGGAAGTTTACTTGTTGTTAGTACTCTTAAGGGACTGACCATCACAACTGAACTGCATTTGTAAACCCAGGACATATGATTTCTATTCTCTTACGTTAATCACACAAATAGCCTTCTTAGCCATCACACTCCAGAGTAAAAATGCAGGAGAAGGTTAGAAGGAGTGAAAGTTCTGCAGTTTCTAAAAATAAAATATATTTGGAAGCAGACATGCTCAAATCACTTTTATGCATCTGTGGTACAAATGATGTCTGTTACAGGGAGCCAGCGCTGCTGAACGAGTTAAAAAATAATAATAATAAATTGAGAAGAACTTGTGGACCTCCTGAAAACGTGGTGTCAGTCTGTCCTGACAGCCAAGCGAGCAGAGAACAACGGGAGAAACCAGGAATACCCGAGTCAGATTTCATTTTGGCTCTGCTATGGACAGTTACCTAACTTCTTTGCTTTGGCTGCAGTATCTGTAAGTCAAGCCAAATCATCTCTTCTTCCTATGGATCTTCTGAAAATCATGAAAATCCCTAGGGCCCTCTGAAGACAAATACTGTTTACTAGTGATAGCTATTTTGTATTTTCTTTACCTTTTATCTTTAAATTTGCACAGAAGAAAGTCATTACCACATTTCACTAGCACCATGATTTAGTATGTTTTCCTTCCAGTTTTAATTTTCCTTTGCAAGAGGTATGCTCCATTTTAGCTCTTATATGCATTCTATGTAACATGGCATACATCAGAAAGCCTTTTTGTTTTAGCACAGACAAAAGCAGTGCAAAATGTCATTCACTGCTGAATTGTCAGAAAAGCTCACAGTAGTGTGGCAGTGAAATAGGGTGTGGTTTTCTCTTTAAAATCTTCTAACAGGTTTAAGGCATTTTTCTGATGTGTTCATTCAGAAAAAGTAAATGCAATAATTGTCACACCTACGCACAATTTGGTTAAACCTGGGAAGAATCCAGTGTCACAACTGCAATTCCTACTATAGAAGAAATCCTGCAAAAGTCAGGAGAAGAAGCTGCATGGCTGCCAGCTAGTAAGGACCCAGCTCTCCTTGTTCACTCATTACACCTACAGCTATGCAATCTTAACCCCACATATAAGTAGCATTTATGGACCCCACATGAGTGAAAATGGGGAAGTTAATGGTTTAATTCACAATACATTAACACTTTGTTTTAATACACAATGAAAAGGCTATGTTATATCGAAGTGCATTGCCTTCACATGCAAGGGTGGGGATAGGGAAGTTTGCTTATCTGATCAGTTGTACAGGCAGCATCTGTCAGCAGCATGAACAGGCAGTGGGTAGGGGAGCTCTCTCACTCTGTCCAGCCAAGAAAGCAGAAGAGGTGCTACACTGCCTCCTGCCAGGACACCCAGAGCAGCATTCCTTCTCAACAGCACCTCTTCATATATTTTTGTGGTGCGTGGGACAGGATTGAAGCTGTAAAAATTGAGCAGCCTCTTTTCCTTTCCATGGATCAGATCTTGACGGTGCTGCAGAGACCACGGCTTAAAACACTGAGTCAAGGCAGAGAAACAAACAGCAATTCCATTCAAAACCAGTCTGTAGCCTCCTCTGCTCCTTATCTGTGCCCTGGTTGGGGTCAGGCCAGCAAGAACTGGCAAGAGCACCTCTGGCACTGCTCCACATCCACAGCCCAGACAATGAAGGGACCCTGGGGAGAAATGGGTGTCATGCTGCCAGGCATCAAAGCTGCCTACAAACACAGAGAGTTTCAACACTACCTCTTAGGAGATCTGTAATCCTGGAGAATTTGTTCACAGTAAGCTGTTAGTCACACCACGCAGGATATACAGTTCATTGATGCACCACTAATCACAGCACCAGAACAATTAATGCAAGGCTTTGATAGGGTCACTGGGGCACTCTATTTCAGCCAGGAGGGCTGAGAAGCTACCTGAAGTGAAAACGAACAGCACATTAAATGAAAGCACACAGGAAAAACAGGCTTGGTCATTTGAATTTCCAGAACTGCTTATCTTGCTTAAAAAAGCAGTTATCAGATTTGACACAACGGCATGCTAGTCCATGCTTTCAGTTCACTAGCAGGGGTAACTGGTACTTGCTTAGAAAGCTTTAATGTTTAATGCTAGAAATGCAGAATCAAATTTGCCTGAGATATAACGTATCTTAGTCAAAACAGTCAAACATTTTAGCTGATGTTACAGTAGGTTATATATTGCAATAGCTCAGGAGTGTTCCTGATAGAAAAAGCAGCAGCTCCAAAGGATAATAACCGTTTCAGGAACCTTAGCTAAATGTCTCTGAGTCAGAGTTGGCTTTAAGTGCATTAAGAGAAGATATGTAAAGATGTTCAGGGGCAAAGTCAAGCAAGTCAGCAAGTCAAAACTTTTGTTGAATCTTTTCTTGGATTTCGCTATCACTCTATAATTTATTTATCACATATTCACCCTCGTACTGAGTTTATCATACCACAGATCTTAACATTTCATACTCTGCTATTTTGGGGCTCTTGCATCCCTGAAGATGTAGTACTCCAAATCTCTGTGAGCACAATGGATTCTGAATATCCCATGGTACATCTCCCTGACAGGGAAGCAGATCCAGTGCACAGTAAATATACAACTAATACCAAAACACTTCTTCAGACCTGATCAAAGTGCTGGTTGCATTTAACACTGAATAATGATCAGATAGAAGTCACTTTTTTAAAAAGGGATGACATTTCTGAGTGTAAAACACAGGCCAGATTCTGAGGAGATACTTCAGATGGTCTAATGTTACTTGGTTTGAAAGATGTTTTTCCAGGCTGAAATTGTGCTGCTGTAGAGACCAAAACTAGGTAAGAGTTCAGTTCTGTCATCCACACATGACCTCACGTATTCTATCTGGCATCCACCAGCTGCTCTGGACCCTGTATGAACCTAGGCAGGGCATGTGTACAATCAGCCAAGCTAAATACCTGTCCTTGGTCATCCCTCCACAAACCAATTGCTGTTTATAAAATACCTGAAACCTGGAAAATTGTTTCCCTCCAATTTCTGGTGGGCTGGGCATTCAGACCCTTCAGGATCCTGGATTTATTTCTCCTCCACATATTGGAGCATCACAAATGGAAGATGACTACAGTGATTTCTAAAGATCTCACATCTCAGCACAGTGTATTCATATTCTTCTCAAAGGAAGCTTTGAGACCTTCGTTCTGGGGTGTACACATGCAGCAATCAAGAAAAACCACCAGCATTCCCAGGCAATTTCTACCCTGTTAGGATGTGGCAGAGATCATACAGAAATGATAATTCTCTTCTATCTTTGAAATGCTGCATATTATGATACCTCAAACTGAAGACTTTTTTATGAAGGATAAACTTATCAGCCTCTTTCTCATTGGATGGGAACACTTCAACTTGAAGCTAATAATAAACTTTTATTGTGCTGATATTTCATAAGAAACCCATATATTCTAAATAGGGAACCTGAAAACTAGGCTAAATTCTAAAATAAAATATAAAATGTGATGTTCCTGCCTTATACCTGAAACACCTTCTAATAAATGTAATATAGCTGTGGGAGGGCATTTTCAGAAGGGAGGAAAGTCCTAGGAAACAAAATGCTTTTAGTAGAATGCTGAATGTCTTTATTGAGTATTTTTAGCCTGGCCTCCTGAGATGCCCTGCAAACATTAGCAAAACTCTAAAATGGAGCCAGTGTTATGTCACTATCTCTGGTACAAATAATTTGTTAGGAACTATTTTGTTCTGGCACAGGGATATATCGAGAGGATGCGTGAACTGGCTTGTTTTCTTAGGATTAATGTTGTTTGTCAACTGAAGGCTGTCTTTATGAGCGAAGAGCAAGGTGCCAAGAAGTACATTTCACCATGCCAAAATTAAAGGGAGGAGTTCAGAAGCAGTCTTTTATTATGTAATTAGTTTTATCAAATGACACAGATCAGCTAACAGGAGATAACTAATAGGAAAAAGAGGTCTAATGAAAAAGTAAGCTATCAGCTGGATGCTCTCCAGAAAACAATTCTCTCTTTAGGTAAACAAATACTACTGTTGGGAGGTCAGACACAAAGTGCAAGGAATGGAAGTCTTCTCAGGATACCAGCCCTCAGAGGAGTTGAAATAGAAGAAAAAAGCAGTGGGATGAACTGAGAAGAAGGGATGACTTGTTGTTACAAGAGCTAGTACTATTAGATTAAATTATTCCTATCTGGTTTACAGATATCCCTCTAGGCTTCTTGTTTGTTTGTTGGTTTTTGTTTGTTTTTTTGAAACACAAATCAAAGCACTGCTTGCCAGATTAATATCTCTATTCAAAATAAAAATTAGGACTACAATAAGGAAAGCCACATTCACCTGTCCAGAACAGATACCAGAATAACTTCTTTTACACCTAGCAGAGAAAATGGCAGCTCACAGATCTTATTTTATCTTGATTGCTCTCCTAAGACTGGAAAGCATTATCCCAAAAGGAAATAAGGAATTTTATACGATACTCTGCTTTATCCAGAATAACGGAATGTAAATTTCTGGAAGGTCATGTGTACTCAGGTATCCTTTCCATTATTTTCCCAATTGCATCATCTAAACTAGTTGGAATTCACACTCATGTGGCTCACATTCAGATTACATCAACTTCTAATTCTTAATTTGAACCATATTTCACATTTCCCATTATTATCTGCTTATCTAGCTTATATCTAAAATATGCCAAACTTGACCGACTATTCTAGGTAGTAAAATGACACCAGGCACATATAACAGCACAAAGGCAGTTAAAAAGCCTGGTTGGGGAAAGAAAGAATATCCAAAGATGAGGATTTAATTGACTGAAGACTTGTGCCCCCCAAGCACCTTGAAGAGACGCACCACTGATCTTTACAAACATGCTTTGAGAGTTTTCAGTGATGTAACAGAAGAGTTCTATGATGCTATTCTTTCCCTTCATTCTCTCCCTCCTCCATCATCAGTTAATTTGCAAACACTTGGGACAAAGAATTTATGGGAAAATGCTCTACCTCTTGGGATTGACAGTTGTACCTTTACTGCAGGGCTGTGGGGACCACAGGAAAGCTTCATACATATTTACAGTACACTCTAGCAAGGACTGCTAGATACAGAACTATTAAAGGAACCTAAATATCAGTAGTTCTAAATGGAAATGCCAAACACTGCTATCCCAGAAGTATGTTAAGAGCAGGCATAAGATGTTTATGAGGCCTTGGCACATCCTGAGCAGGGCTGGGTAGCTTTGCCAGTAGACAGTGGTCCATTTGTTTCCTGTTAGCATGTGTTTCCATGCATGGAAAGGCTGAGTTACAGACAAAGTCCTAGTTCAGGTAAGACATCTTGACAATCCTGCATCCAGCTGACAGCATCTGTGGGGACAGAGGCTTCAGCCTAGACTTAAACAGCCTAGACTTAAACTTGCTGATCCAGACTGTCACAACCCTTCCAACAGAAGCACTGATATTGGCCTAGGCATGGTACAAGTTTCACCACTCCATCTCAATAGACTTAGTAGGGTATTGGGTTGTGGGGACTCCATAATAAGATAGTCTGGGAAAAACAGAAGCAAAAAGAAAGTGAGAGCACAGTGCAGGAATGCAAATGAGTGAGCTCACACAGGCACAAATAGAAAGCAGGTTTAGCTGAGGAATGAAATAACCAGAAGATGAATTTATTCCATCTGCCAATCCACCTTTAAAGCCCTGCAACGGGAAAGACCACGAGATTCATGGCTTTCACATCTCCAAATGACTCTGCAGAGTGGGAATTCTTTGCCAAAAACAGTCAGGCTTCACTTCCCTCCAGAGTCAGTCCTTGGCTGGCAAACCTTAACCACTGCGATATCCAGACCTGCACATGGATGAGGTCACTGGCTGTGATCAGCACATCAGCATGTGTGGTGCAAATCTCAGTGCACACAAGAGCCAACTTCTCCCCTAATGTATGATCCTTTGTTCCCACAAAACAGGACAGTACCACTGTACTCCCTTCATCTCTCTGACCCACCACCACCTCCTTCTTGTTCCTTCTTCCATCACTTCCCCTTACGTTAGAATTGACTGCAAGGCATGATGCCATCATACTGGGGCAAAATCATCCTTGGCTCTGTCCACCTTGAAAAGACTAGCAGAGGAGAAAAACTGGCCAAGCCAGGACAGTGAGCAGAACCAGAAAAGTAACCACCACCACTGGTTGTAAGTAACCACTATGATTACCCAAAAATTCAGTCAATCACTTTCCTTCTTCAAAAGAACTTGCCCAGACTACAGATTACCATTTTAACTGCACATCCTTTCTCTCACAAAGGGTTTCTAGCAGGCTTTGATTGTATGTGCTGTGCACAGACACTGAATTTCCTAATGCTTTGTTCACTTTTTTCTTTAAATCCTTTCCCTCTATATCCTGAGTGGCAAGTATCTACTATGTCTACCAGGAAACTAAGTAGCAGGGGTTCCTGGACCCAAAGTCCCATATCAAACTGCTTAATGCTGGGAAGTGATTTTCTGGGTTCACCTAGGCCACTTGAATTCATACAGCTCTACCTATAACATTACAGGATGACTCTTTCCATAAATCAGTATACATCCTAGGGTGCTGCCAGAGTGATCTCCCAAGATCATTATTCCTCCATGCCTATGGCATTCCTGCAAACAGCTCCTCTGAAAATTATAAGCTTTAAGGCAGTGTTCTCTGCACACAAACTTCCTTCTCCATGTCTCTCTCAGAAGCTTCAGCCTTCTGCCCTAGCATCCCTGACACTGGACTTGTCCCTGTGGCACAATGTGAACCTGGGACAAGCTGAAGGAAAGGCATTCATGCTTACTCCTGCTTTTGCAGTAGAACGCTGGCATTTTCAATCTGGTCCTAGGAGTACTAAGGCTAGATGCAGAGCATTGCCAATCCATGGCTACAGTAAATACTGAGACCCCTCCACAAAGATTGAGTTGGTTCAGGAAGCATACCTGAATATAGGAAAAAAATTATTATACGGAATGTGGGCAAGAGAAGCCATCCAAACAAGAAAGCCTCACTTGACCAGATCATTGACCTTGCTTAGGAATGCAGGCACCATACACAAGAGTAAAGTTATCTGCACTCAAGCTGCAGTTAACACCCAGATTCAGACACTGTTTTTCACAAGGACAAGGTCTGTGAAAGGTCAAAAGGCAATAATCAGCTTATTGTTTAGGACACACAACAGAAATATGAAAGCTTTTTGAAATTAACAGTGAGTGATTATGAGAGGCAAATGTAATGAAAACAACAAGAATCTCTTAGCTAGAGGTAAAGAATATTCAGCGAAAGCCTTCCTCTAACTCCTACTGAGAACAATGCAATATGGAAATAACCAAAATCATGTATTAGAAGAATGAAGACTGAAGGCTTCCCATTATCATTTTCCAGAATTACTAATTAAAAGCTTTCTATGTCATGACAGTATCTCAAACACGGACCTTTTATAGGATAACATACTGCATATATTTGAGCATGGACAAAAATTTATCATTATTCTATTATATCTAGTAGTACACTGAGCATTTGGTCCTGGTCCGTTTGCTGCTATAAAATTCAAACTAGGCAAATTGATGATAAAAAATTAACAGGTTTAACAACACATGCGATTAGTTGCTGTCATACTAAGATAGAGATTCTTATGTGTGTTAAGTGGATTATTTAATTAAGTGATATACATTTCAGCAGAACACGCTGGGTAAGAGTGTGTGCAAGATGCATGCATGTTGAAATGAAAGTGTTATTGCAAATTCAATACACATAGGTGGGAACTGTGACACAAACTGTTGCTAAGGATTATCCAATACTTCCCATGATTTTCACATACTTATAATTTTACCAGACTAATTGTTTGGGCTGAAACTTTCCATGTTGGATTTGTGCCTCAGGCTAATTTTTTCTTCCATCAGCTAAAACTGTTCAGTGATTTCCAAGATAACAGCCAGGAAAAAAATATATTGTTTTACAATGAAAAAAAAAATATCCGGTTGCTTCTTCTTCAAGAATTCAAATACCCTTTTCATTCTTAACAGGCAGAAGGTGCATTTTAGTCAGGGAAGTGGCTTTTGCCATGCCAGTTAAAACCAGTTCAAATCTGATAACACTCCAAACCTTGTAAGAGGTGCTGGATAATGGCTTTAATGTCAGGTACCACTGACAAGCACTATCCTCAGGTGAGGAGAGGAGGGAGAGATGCCTTCCCTACCATTCCTGCTGCCTGTGATGCAGCCCAGGATGAAGGTCAGGCACTGCCGAGAGCAGGACCAGGCTGACACAACAAAAACCCAAACCTGCTGAAAAGAGGAGAAAGAAGGTATACCTGGCCCATGTAGACAGGGTTATGGGTAGGGTACAGAGCTTGAGTTTGCAAACTCTGTGTGTTCTGTGTGCACAGCACTAAAATAAGAATAAAATGCACTTAAAAGGACATCATGGCATGGTAATTCATAAATGGACAACACAAAGCTAATGTTCTCAGGTACCAACTATAACATGCTGCTCCTAAATATTTAGGAACCTCCATGCACGTACTCTGTTATTTGGACTCTAAGCATCCCCATAACTGCAGCCAGAAATAAGCCTTGTTAATCAGAAGATTCCTCTTTTTGAAGGGTATATAAACTTCCTTTGCTGTTTCAATTATTAGAAACCTATATATAAAAAATGAGAAAGATGAAGTACCTCAAACAACAACCAAGCTAATACCTCTTACTGAGTTTTTAATGAAAATTTATACCTTTGAAAATCTTCCCTTTCTCCTTACAAATCCAGCTATAAACATTTCATTACAACAGTCCTGGGAGAAGACACTGAAGCTACCAAGCGTGACTGAGAACAAACCATTAAACAAAACTCTTCAGAAAGTGTGTTTACTCTATGGCTACTGTATAGCCCAGCACACACCTCCTTA
The DNA here is from genome assembly GCF_034315485.1 of Pezoporus occidentalis. Lineage (NCBI taxonomy): Eukaryota > Metazoa > Chordata > Aves > Psittaciformes > Psittacidae > Pezoporus > Pezoporus occidentalis. The sequence goes on from NW_026912995.1 coordinate 1,567,597, forward strand.
GACACATACTACCCTGCTGTGGTAGCAGCATAGCGCTGGCGTGGGCAGAATTCCTGTGTCCCTGGCTTTGAGCAGCCAGAGCTCAGACCTAGCTCCAGCATGATTGCTTCACCACAGCCATGACATGCCAGTGCACCCAAGGTCATCGTGCCAGAAAGTCGGTGGCAAGGACAGGCAAGCCTTGAACTGCTCTCCTCTGCAGGCTGGTGAGCGGGACAGGCACTCTGCCTCAGCACAGGAGGATTGCTGAAGGCTTCCACTGATTTCTGCAGTGATTTTTGAGCAGCAGTCAGAAAGGAAATGCAAGGATTGGTTAATCATTTACATTTCTTGTGTTGATTGCTCAATATAGAGCAGGCATTGCACATGCAACTACACCATGGTCCACAGTCAAAATTAAATAAGGCAGAAAACTTTCTGTGACTGATGGTTCAAGGTTGTGCCCAGAGATTATACTTAGAAATATACACAGAAATCTATCAATTTATATTACCCCCACCCCAATCTTCAGCATTCTATCATTCACCTATTCTCCTTTCTGCACCGAATTCCACTTTGCACAACTAGCGGATTATATGATGAATTAGTCTAAAAGGCAGAAGATGAAAAGGCATGCTGGCCACACAGCTGGACCCTGCTTTTCTTCTTGCCCCAAACAGTATCATTTATTCCCACAGATATATAGTACCCATTATGACAACACTATTAATGCCAACTTTCCTTCAGCAAAGAACATTATTGTCTCCCAGGAGAGAAGTGATTTGTAATTTCATAACTGCAGTGTCTCTTAAGTAGTTCTAACAGGAGAAAGTAAATCTCATTTTACAAGGACGGCAGAACCATTACACAACACAGTGCTACAACCTTTTCAGAATGCAAGCATTTGCTTAGAGATAGAAATAAAACAGACCTAATTCTATGTGAGTTACTATTTTTCTTATTATTTAAGAATAGAAACATACTGGAACTTTGCATACCATGTGCTTAAGAAGACAAATGCATAAACCCAAGAGATTCAGAAAAGTTAAGACCTTGAAAAGTTTCCTTCCATCATTTCAATGAAAACTATTAGATAACATTTGAAGAACTGTGGTGAAGGAACTGACATTTAACAAGGGGTGTATTGGACAAAGACAGATCTACTCTCCAGTTGCATTTCTCTATTGCATAAAACTATTCCCATCAGCGCCGTCTGATGTGGCGTATGTTCCCAATAATGTGGGAGAAGAGTAGCCTCAGTGGATACATAGCTTCTCCATCCCCCACAGTTCTGGACGCATTCAGTCTTAATACTTGTCACTGTCACTACTTCTGCCCTATAAAAATTAACTCTGGAGCTAGCAGGGGAATCAAAATATAACTTAATACTGCAACTTCTTGATTTATATTTGAGCTAATTGCTAAACAGCCTACTAGAGACTTGCTAGATCTGGCCCAAAAGTTACCATCAATGAATTACGACAAAATGTGTGTTGATGCACATAAAGTGAAAAGGATTGCTTCAGACAAGCAAGACAAAGTACCAAGTGAGTTGGAAATGGTCTGTGAAAGGCAGAGGGCATACACTGTGGCTCTTTTGTGCTCTGGCTGTTTTTTGTGTGCTTGATTTATATATAATTAACCATATTTTCCCCTGCAAATAATTTCTTCTGAAGCTGTGCTATCATTTTTACCCCCTATCCTCACATTTTTACCCCCCATCCTCACATAAGCCACAGCCACTTAAGGCAGTCCAGCTTAGAACAGTGACAACTGAAACACATTGCCCCAGCAAGAGTCCAAACTCTCTATATTAGCATAAAATCCCACTCTCGTCTCCCTCCTGCTCTTCCTAACATCACAAGAATGAAAGAAATACATAAACTGTAACTCTCTGTGTAACAGAGCATTGGCCAAAATTCAAGCTCAATAATCAATTACATTCTGTCACTCCAAATTCCCATACTAGGCCAACTAAGAGAAATAACTAATCTTTTCCTCTCGTAGGCAACAAGTTTTTGTATGGCTAATGGACACAGCATTCCACCTTGGACAGCTGGGGGTTAACTGAAGAGAAAGATTAGGTATTTACAATACTTGTATAAGATGACAGCAGTAGATGAAGAGTATTGTAGTAAGTTTGAAGTGTATGTCAACTCAAAAGCTAAATCATTGTTCTCTAATTACACTTTCCACCAGAGAATAAAAGCACAGATGATCATACAGGACAGGCAGCTGTCAGGACTTGGTGTCTGAGCGACTATAACACAGATTGAATGATTTGGGATAGGATGGTATTTGAGACAAATCAGATATGCTTATGAAAAGCTGATAAATCAGCAAGGTAAAACACATTTAAATACAGCACCAGCCTTCAATAACACATAGAAGGCATCCAAACAATTTCAGTCTGAGGAATATGAAGCATTAAAATTAAACCATGTTCTTAGCCATAAAACAAATCAGTACTTCATGCCACTATTCAGTAAATTACCAATACATCAAAGAAGGAAAGCTATTATGATACCTGTGCTACACACATAACATAAACCACTCAGCAAACTAGGATTGTAATTTGAGTTTTATTCTGAGGTTGACAGATGAACATTATAACCTTAAGCGGCACTCTTACAAGTTTTTGTCTATTGTGTACTTTATGTGTACCTGTAAAGGACTTAGGTTCTTTCCCTTCTCATACAAAAAAGTGTGCATCACCACTGAAAAAATCACCAGGCAAGGCTAGCATGAAGGGTTTTGCTAGTATTGCCTGTATTTCACAGTGACAAAACCAGGTGCAATTCTTTCTGAATACTTAAGATATCACCAATAAAACCTGGTTTGGTCCTTCCTTAATCTGGTCTGTGTCATATTTACTGTCTATGTCACTGTTTTATGGATGCCATATACCTGAAGCCTAGAGATTGTATCCATACAAGCAGAAGACATTAATATATGGTGACAAACTAATTTTACATTGATCATATTACTATGAAGAATATATGCAGTAGATGTTGACAAAAGCATAGGATTGTTCTCCATGAACCAGATGGTAAAACTTTCGATCCTCTGTTTCTATTAGTTTTGGTTTCTAAAAACTCTTCCAATTTTAAACCAGAAGCAGGATAATTTCAATCCAGCCTCACTTGAAAGGTGGTGTTGGAACAATTTATTCAACATCCATCCAGTTCTTCATTCATTCCATTCATTTTCAACCTGTAAGACGTCCAAGATACTATAAGCATTAACACCCACTGCATACTGCACCCATATTCTGATGCACCCTATGCATGCTCTTGAGATTTACTTCAAGAAGTTAAAGCACATAAGGCTTGGTCACCTACTCTCTTGTCAACACCAAGCTGACATTATCTAACTTACACATTTTTTTTTTATATTGAAATCTAAATCATCCTGTGCTTGCAAACATACATAACAACTGTAACAATAACTGCTTGTCCAAATACACTACTTTCTGTTACTAGGTGGAAAGGATGGAGTGATCAGACAACGATTACCCCCATGCCAGTGTTTGCTTTAAACTGAAGCCTGTTCTCAGAACTATCACCCACAAATGTCTGAAGACTGACAATCCTACAGCTCCCAGTGGAGGAACCCAATTCACAGGAGCTCTCATCCTCCTGATCAGATATGTAGCTCATTGCTACACAGACACTTTCTATTTATTTCAATTTCTTAACTATCCACATTAATGACAGGTACAGGGAGACCACAACATACACTGCCTTCAAAATGTGTACTGGAACTTTTCAGGTCTCCAGTAAACCAGCAGCAGGAGTTAATTCACATCTTTTGTAGATCTGTAACATAATTTCACTGATTTAGGTGTAATTAGTTTCAATTTATACACATGACAATCAAGGGAAATGCAGTATTGCAGGCAGGGTATTTCACTTTTACTTTTCACCAAGGTGTAGGCATCTGTCCTGGGTTCAGCAGTAGCAGTCATTTTTCCCCTTCTTGGTAGCTGGTGCAGTGCAATGTTTTGACTTTCAGCTCGGGAACAGAGCTGATAACAAGCGATGTTTTGGTTTGGCCAAGGACTTTGTGAGCCTCATGCTCTGCCAGGGAGGAGGGGAAGCCAGGAGGAAGCAGAGACAGGACACCTGACCCAAACTGACCAAAGAGGTATTCCATACCACAGCACGTCATGCCCAGGATGTAACTGGGAGTGAGCCGGAAGGGCTGGGAGACTGCAGGGTTGGAGGAGGTATCGGTCGGAGCTTGGTCGGGCTGGGGGGGGGCGAGTTATCGGTCGGCTGGTGGTGAGATGATGTATTCTCTTCCCTTGTTATTTCCTTTATCATTATTATCATTGGTGGTAGCAGTAGTGATCTGTGTTATACCTTAGTTACTAAACTGTTCTTATCTCAACCTGTGGGAGTTGCATTCTTTTCGATTCTCCTCTCCGTCCCTCCGAGAGCAGGGGGAGGGCAAGAAAAGGGGGGGAAGTGAGTGAACGAGTTGCCTGACTGGGTTTAAACCGCGACAGTTCTTTTTGGCGCCCAACGTGGGGCCCGAAGGGTTGAGATAACAACAGATCTGACCGAATTAATAGTCATTCGTCACAATGCTGATTTATTGGCTCTCAGAGTTGTTCTTGTTGATCTCACAGCTTCAGAATGTTGTAACTTACGTAGAGCCGGTATTTGCTGTGTTAGTGTTTATCAAGTGTGGGGCCTGGGCTAAGGTTCTTGTCTCACTGTGCTTTATGGCAATGGCTTGTAATACGGGCGGGCTCCAGCAGCAGGGCGGGACGGACGTGGCCGTGGACTTGTACCTGGCCGTCCGGCTGCTCTTCACCGTCCTGGCCCTCGCCCTCGCCTCCATCTTCGTGAGGCTGTGGGGAGCCGAGGGGGAGCGGCCCCGGGAGCCGGCGGCAGCTGAACCGGCCCGGGAGAGCGGCCCCGGGGACCAAGCGGCGGCGGGAGCGGGGCCGGAGGCCGCGAGGGGACGGCTGCCGGTGGAGGAGGTCGGGGCGGTCGAGGAGAGGAAGGAGGCGGCTGCCGAGCAGCGGGAGAAGGCGGCGGAGGAGCCGAGCCCCGCGGAGGAGCCCAGCCCCGCGGCCGAGCCCAGCCCCGCGACGGCCGAGAGCATTTCCCGGAAGCCGCCCGCCGAGCCCCAGAAGGATGCAGGAGACCACGCAGCATTTCCCAGCAAGGCAGAGGAGGAAGAGCTGGACTCAGGAAAAGAGAAGCTGGCGGTGGGAGAGCCGGCAAGCACAGCAGCTGCACCAGCCCCAGTGACAAGTACAGCAGCATCGTGTGAGAGTTCTGAAGGTTTTGAATGGCCTTTGGGTGTTCTTGGGACCTGCCTGCTGATTGTGATGGGGATCAGCATGTTGGCACACACACAGACTGTGTTCTACCCACAACCATTTTGTCTGATCTCAAAAGTTAAGCAGAGTCAGGTTTGGGTCTTGTCTGGGGTTAGACGAGGATATAGGGGGACCAAAAGGTTTTCTCCAAGGCTGGACAGTCATGAGTGGCAGGGTGTGTGTGACAGTATGGGCAAGTATCTAGTCCACTGGGCCCCTCCAGTGCTTTGGAAGCATTGGAGATGGAAGGCAGCTGTATGGAGTCCCCAGCAACAAGCTGCAGAAACTGCTTAAGGGGACAGTGAATTATTTTAAGCCTGGTTGGCCCATAGCACTTCAGGCCATCAGAGCAGAGATGCAACACAGAGATGGACTCATGATCGAGGGGTGGACTTAGCAATGGACACTATTGCCCAGGTTATTCACGAGTGTGAACACTGCACACAGTCTCTCCTGCTCTGGAAGACTATTACAAGAGATGGAGCCTGACATCATGGACCAGATGGACTCAGCAGCTTTATAGGGACTGGTCTATGCACTAAGATAAGAGTATATTGAAAATGTGGGATCTGAGCATGACATGAATGGTACGGAATAAGGGGTGGATAATGTCCTGGGTTCAGCAGTAGCAGTCATTTTTCCCCTTCTTGGTAGCTGGTGCAGTGCAATGTTTTGACTTTCAGCTCGGGAACAGAGCTGATAACAAGCGATGTTTTGGTTTGGCCAAGGACTTTGTGAGCCTCATGCTCTGCCAGGGAGGAGGGGAAGCCAGGAGGAAGCAGAGACAGGACACCTGACCCAAACTGACCAAAGAGGTATTCCATACCACAGCACGTCATGCCCAGGATGTAACTGGGAGTGAGCCGGAAGGGCTGGGAGACTGCAGGGTTGGAGGAGGTATCGGTCGGAGCTTGGTCGGGCTGGGGGGGGCGAGTTATCGGTCGGCTGGTGGTGAGATGATGTATTCTCTTCCCTTGTTATTTCCTTTATCATTATTATCATTGGTGGTAGCAGTAGTGATCTGTGTTATACCTTAGTTACTAAACTGTTCTTATCTCAACCTGTGGGAGTTGCATTCTTTTCGATTCTCCTCTCCGTCCCTCCGAGAGCAGGGGGAGGGCAAGAAAAGGGGGGGAAGTGAGTGAACGAGTTGCCTGACTGGGTTTAAACCGCGACAGCATCCAATGCTTTTTTTGTGGCAGGTGTTTATTGTATATCATCATTTGCTTTAGAATGGATTATCACACAACTCTTATAAGCACGGCTTTCTCGCTTCCACCCGTATTACCCTCATCTAGGAAAGATTTGCAATACACAATAAAAGAGCCTGAATACTGTTGCAGTGCCAAAACCCTTAAAAAGCATCCCAAACACTTGTAAATCATTCTTCTTTCCTCGGTCACAAAATGTAATTACAGCTGAATCTAAGCACAATGCACAAACCGTTCTCAGTGTTTTGTATGTTCATTGACCCCTTCATATACAGATTCTAATGCTCTTCAGAAGTTTGTATTTACATCTGCAGACTCCCCACAATACCCAGCCAGGAAAACTAGATTTTACAATTAACTGACTATCGTTGCATCAGGACACATAAAAGAAGTGCTTTTCTTGAAACAGTATTCCCAGCTTGAAGAGCATTCATTTATCTACTTTTCCAGACAATATAGTGAACAATCCCCAGTCTCTTCGGGCAGCTAAGCCAGACCATGAGGGGAATCTATTCTCCTAAACTCAGGATGATTAATAAAGTGCAAAAGCTGCTAATTCATGTAAGCTAGCCTTAGCTCTAGTTGGGTATCCTGAGCAGGAGGAAGGGAAGCAACATACACACTCTCCAAAACACTTAGGATTTGTCTTCTCAGGATCACACCTCAGGGCTCAAGTGCAAAACCAAACCATCCTAGATGACCTGGTTTCAGCTGGGATGGAGTTAATTTTCCTCCTAGTAGCTGGTGCAGTGCTGTGTTTGGGCTTTAGTCCAGTAACAATGCTGATAACACACTGATGTTTTAGTTGTTGCTCCGTAGCACTTACCCTGATCATGGACTTTTCAGCCTCTCATGCACTGACAGTGAGCAGAGGTACAACAAGCCAAGAGACAGGACACCTGACCCCAAGTAGCCAAAGGGGTATTCCATACCACAGCACATCATGCCCAGTATATAAACTGGGGGGAGTCACCTGGAAAGCCCTGATTGCTGCTTGGGTCAGGCTGGGTATTGGTGGTGAGCAATTGTACTGTGCATCACTGCTGTTTACTGTTGTGTTGGTTTTTTTTGTTTTGGTTGCTGCTTGCTATTTCCCCCCCTTTAATTTTATATCTCTCTCCTTGTTATTTCCCTTGTTATCTCAACCCATGGGTTTTACATTCCTTTGGTTCTCCTCCCCATCCTGCCTGGGGATGGGGAGAAGTTGTGGGGGTGGGGGGGAGCAAATGGCTACCTGGTACTGAGTTACCATCTGGGTTTAAACCACAACACTAGAGAAGTGAAAAGAGTCTGCTATGATCCCATTTATTAACTCGCATCCAGGTGGCTTCTTAGGGATGTTGGACTTTTCCAAATAGAGCGTTTAAAGGAATGAGGAATTGGATTATCATTTAACATGCTATGCAGGCCACACCCCTTAAATAATAAAACTCATGTATAGATCCTGAATATACAGATACAATAAGATATACTATGTAGATAGAGTTACACTATATAGATTCTCATCTACAGATCCCAATCTCAACTTCAGCACACTTTCCTGGATGCCTTTAAGGAAAACCCCAAATCAGTGGAGAATCCAGAACCTTCTCTACATATTTGAAATTTTTGGTCACAGCTGCTAGTTTTTTTCCCCAGAGTTGGAGGCAACTCTTGGAATGCCTCAGGCACTTGAGGAACAGGGTCCAAACTACAGCAAGTCCTTCAGGTCTTAGAAGAACTTTTGCTATTAAATGCAGTATTAACTGTCTCCTTGTAAATCCTCATTTGTTAATTCAAGAATGTTAACCACGGGGGTTACTGCATTTGAGCCCAATTTTTTTTCAGCCATTCATGAGCTTTACAAAACACTGAAGATCTTCCTCACAGAAAGATCAGAGGACTCCTAATGAATACAGCGATTAAGTCCATCCTGCAGAGCATTAATCTGAAATAAGGACTGAGCCTTTAAAAATATGTAAGAAAATGTGTAAGAAAAGCCCCCAAAGTCACAATACTAATGATGAAACTTACTGCAGGAAAATGGCCAGACCGGTTTCCTAAGATTTCCAGAACACCCGAGACATTGCTGAATCTTAGTAACTTAACTAGCAATGGCCTGATGTAAGGGATATAGGTAGGATTAAAAAAGCCTTCTTGATTTCACAGAATAGACTGGAACATCACCTGGAAAAAGGACTCTGGTAATCATAGAATCATAGAATAGTTAGGGTTGGAAAGGACCTTAAGATCATCTAGATACAACCCCCCTGCCATGGGCAGGGATACCTCACACTAAAACATCTCATCCAAGGCTCTGTCCAACCTGGCCTTGAACACTGCCAGGTGAATGAAGGAGCATTCACAATTTCCTTGGGCAACCCATTCCAGTGCCTCACCATCCTCACAGGAAAGAATTTCCTCCTTATATCCAATCTAAACTTCCCCTGTTTCAGTTTTAACCCCTTACCCCTTGTCCTGTCACTACAGTCCCTAATGAAGAGTCCCTCCCCAGCATCCCTATAGGCCCCCTTCAGATACTGGAAGGCTGCTATGAGGTCTCCACGCAGCCTTCTCTTCTCCAGGCTGAACAGCCCCAACTTTCCCAGCCTGTCTTCATACAGGAGGTGCTCCAGTCCCCTGATCATCCTCGTGGCCCTTCTCTGGACTTGTTCCAACAGTTCCATGTCCTTTTTATGCTGAGGACACCAGAACTGCACACAATACTCCAGGTGAGGTCTCACAAGAGCAGAGCAGAGGGGCAGGATCAGCTCCTTCGACCTGCTGGTCATGTTCCTCTTGATGCAGCCCAGGATACGTTTGGTTTTCTGGACTGTGAGTGCACACTGAAGCCGGCTCATGTTCATTTTCTCATCAACCAACACCCCCAAGTCCTTCTCTGCAGGGCTGCTCTGAATCTCTTCCCTGCCCAACCTGTAGCTGTGCCTGGGATTGCTCCGACCCAGGTGTAGGACCTTGCACTTGGAATGCAAGGGTAACTCAACGGTATTGATGATTTTAGTTTACTACATATATTTCTCATGTGTATTATTCAGTTCTTCTTTTCCTCACTGATTTTATACCCTTTGTCAGGAACTGTTGCTGGTTAACCTGTCTCGCTGATACTACTACAAGCAAGATTAGAATCAGTTTTTCAGATTTTAACTGGAAGACAGCTAGTGACTGAAAAAAATACATGAAGATCTTAATCAAGAAAATCTCGAACATAAATTTAAAAATGGCTCACACAATGCAGCCGTTATGTTACAGAATTACTGTACCTTATACACATCACGCAAATGCTGCTTATACTTTGTTTTACTGACATGCTGAATTACCAGCCTTGTTCACTGTAACACATAATTTAGAAGTATCTGTTCAGATGGGACAGCATAACTACATTTATTACACACATGTAGGCACCTGTGTTATAAAACATATCAACTGTGCCAGAATGACCGTACTGGAATCCTCTGGTTCTCATCCAAGAGGAAACACATTGAAAGCTTCACTGAATTGCCTTTAAAAGCCTTCAATTCTATAATGAGGAGATCACCAGCCAAAGCAAAAGACATTTTATGACCTGCCCATCTCCATGTTAAAAAGACCAAAGAAAAAATACTAAGTTTTGGTCATTCTGCCCTTATTACATCAGATGAATACCAAGATTAACACTTTTTTTCTTGTGAGAAGTGGTTGATAACTTTGCTGCCAATCTGGTCCCCTTTTACATAAATATTTAACTCCTAGAGGAAAAAATCAAAGGCAAAAGGATGAAAAGAAAATAAAATCTCGCTATCAATTAAAGTAACACAAAGTTTACTACACTCAGCTGCCTGTTTCCAGGCACTGCCCCAGCATGAGGGGGCATCTCCCACGGAAGACAACCTTCTAGAGCCACTGCTGGAGGTCAAGTGGGACATGACACCCTCTGCGACATCTCAAGTATTACTGGGCATCAGCATGTTGGCAGCTGAACTGAGACATTAGTTAACACTCCCAAACATGAGACTGCAATCAAAGCCACACTTCATGATTCAGATTTGGTATTGAAAAGCCTCCTCCATTAGGAGTCTCATGGGATTCACTGATGACAGTAACCTCTAGGGGATTCCACACAGGCCACACCAGTAGATGAAAGGACACTTCCAAAAGCTTTTTGTGACTACCAAGATATCTGTCTTGATCAGTGCATACTTTGGTGCTGTTGTAAACAGACTGGCCAGTATCTTTCCAAATACCATAGTTTAATAAAATGAATTGAGACTAGATGTTCAAAACCTGCATTGTGTTTGCTTTTACTCATTGTTCCAAGTTCATTTTTCTGACAGGCAGAGTTTTGTTTCAGGCTATTGCTATGGTGTACAGAAGATAATCTGCCAGATAGATTTCAAAGTTGTCTTTAGCTTCAAAGGTCAGTTACTCCAGCTCTACAGCCAAGCTCTCACACTAAGCCGAAAACTCCTTATGAAATGTTCAGTGATTAAGAAGGGTGTGTACATGCAGAAGATTTAATAACATTGTCTCCTGGCCAGACTAGTTCGAACAGCCCTTCTTCACATTCGTACCTTTGCTTAAATATTTCACCAGTATGGTACAGACGTATTGTACTATCACTTATTCAAAGTCAGTGAACAAGTGAACGATTATTCAGATAGAAGAATAGAGGGAAATATAGACTAATTATGGTGTGGTGTAATGGCCTTTACCATGTGAGTTCCAAATTCTTCTGGCAATGGCAAACAACGATAGCAGGCATCCAGAAATTTTGTCAACAATATCATTAGATTGAAGACTGATCAAATGGATTTCTCTATAGAAATTCATGAGCATGGCAATACATTTCCATTCCTACTAAGCACAAAGATGTTTTCTTTATTTAGTGCTAAGCTGAACAATGGACCAATTCAGTCTCAGGGCAAGACTGATTTCCAGAGGTCCTGAAAACAAACACTTCAGTAGACAAGTATTTTGATGTCTCCGTCACGGGAGAAATAACATGGGAGGAGGTAGGAAGGAAGTGAAGACACCCTTGAGGTGTCCCTTGCAGGACACTGAGAGAAAAATGAGTGAGAAGTGGAAAAGATGCTTTTGGGCAAAGCATTGCATGAGTGTAATGAAGTTCTTCTGAAAGTATACTAATAAAGTTTTAGTAGTACTGCCTTTTTTTTTCTTTTTAATTTCACCACATTAAAAGAAGAAAAAACACCCAAGAAAATCCCCAGAATCTTAAAAATCCCTCTTTCCTCAGCATTTGTGAACAACTTAAGGAGAAAATTCTGATATTATAAATAAGATGATTGCTACACACTGAATGGTCCACAGATAGCAGTGACACATTTCTAATGATGATACGCTTCAACCTTAGGCAAATAATTCCAGATTTTTTTTTCTTTTACAATACCCACGAAGGAAATAATTACTGATCTAGATAAATATCTCAAAGTTCAGTTCAGAGCCTTACTTAGATTTTAAACTTTGTTTTGCCTTTTGCTTTTAGGGCTAATTTATCTTATTAACCTCCTTCTCTAGTAAGGCTGTGTATTAAAATTTTGTGTCCTTTTCTATACGATAATTATATAAAAAAAAATAATTAAGCACACTATGATGATAAAAGAAAACCTGAACAGACTGCCTTGCAATACATAGATTGCTTTGGAAAGCTGCAATAAGAGAATAAAATAGAAGCATTGTTAATAAGTTTAGCAGTGAATAATCACAGGTCTAAGAATTATCATCTTCTGGTAGTGCCGAGTAGGATAATAAACCATCTCATTTTTGAATAGCATTGTCAATCAATTTTAAGCAAATATTTCCATGCGATTGTTCCTTTTTAAGAGTTTCGTGGAAACTGGAAATGGGAGGGTTTTCTTTTAAAGATTTTTCTCTGTTGTGAACAGGCAGTAATGGTGTTAGTGCTCCTGCTCAAAAGAGCTTCAAATCTGCTATTTGCTATGAAACTGCAAATGCAAATCTGTGAACTTCTCAAAACATAATAAGAAACAACTCAACTGAAAGCTGATACTTGGCAACTCCAAGGAGATTTTTTTTCCTATGTCTACAATTACAGCTTAGGCATATCATTACAGTCACAATATAATTATTGCTTACTTTGCACTTTTACAAATGGGGGACAATATCAGAACTCAGTACCCCTGACTCCCAATATATTTTCTGACATTCATAATGCTTATAACCAACATAAGATCCTTATGACTTCCTCAAGTATCGTATAGTAAAAATTACATGAATACCTATTAAACTAGGTAACTAAGTTCTGATCACAACAAAGGTTTTATATGTTTTCAAAGGAATTCTTTCTTGTGAAAAACATTAGGATTTTTTTAATATATATACAACTGTTAAATCAAGCAGTTCACCACGAACAGGATCCTGCAGTTTAAACTTATTTTTTGAATGAAAGGTGAAAAATCTTTTGCACTAAATAACAATATAACACTTTATTAATCTGCATTATTCAGTTAATTTACTAAGGACTGTTCAGCTATTTGTAGTGCACTCGATCTGCACCTGCTTGGATATCCAAGGGTCATGCACAATCTTGACAACTAGGAAAGGCAAATCCGTTCTCCAAGATACTAGAAAGAACAGCAAGAAGCGCCACATAACCAACAACATCAGAGAACTTCATGTGGTAGTAGCAAGGTCAAATACACTCGAGGTCCAAATCTAGGTGAAAGCCTGCTGTTTAAACAGCCCTGGTTTAGATGTGTGAAAAACATAATCAGTGAACACTGACCCTTTAACTGTTTAGGGCAAATGGTATTATTAAATCGCGTTCCCATTTAATCTCATTTGTAAATAAGTAAGTCTCAAAAACTGTTCTCCATTTCAGTAAAATCAATTTTATTATCTCAGTGATGAGAGTGATTTTTGCCAGCTGCAACTGAAATGGCTAAAATCTGAATACCTTCAGAGATCACCAAAACCTTCAGCAAAAAATTCAGGTTTTATGTTCAACTACCCAGCAAGTATCTCAAGAGTAGTAATTGTCTATCTCTTGCTATAGGGTGCAGAAAATGTGTATCTGTGTTACACTATACAAAGTCGTATGGGTTTAATTATTACCACATATATAACAAAGTGGCTTTCAGGTTACTGTAAATTCTTGCTAAAATAATGAAATTGCTTGTAGAAGTGCAGACAGATAACATAATGTAATGTTACCCTACTGATGTGTCATTTGAATGCCACACAAGCTAAAGAAATCTGTCATAACGCCCCACACAATACAGAAGAGTCAAATGCTTTATTTTACCTGTCAAACAATTACTTCCTGCTTTTTTATCACTGAAAGTGAGTGCATAAACATTACGTTTACTTGCAACAAAATGACCTGGAATTCAGAAAATTCATAGCTAACACAGATAACCTAAACAATGTTTTCTTGTAGAATTAATGAGAAGTCACATGCCCAAGCACAGGACAGAGTTTCTGCAGTGATTGCACTGGATTTATTTTAAGCCATGTTCACCCTGCATGAAACAGTAAAGTTACAAATCAGAACATCAGGGCATCTCTGAGCTCCAAGGATAAAATAAGGCGTCAAAGAATCAAAACCAAATGGACTATTTTAGCTTCAGATGTACTTTTCAGGAACCAAGCTTGCTCTGCATTTTCATTACAAGCTGCTGACACCCTCCATGGGAAACGCAGTTATTTTAGACTTTACTGCAGCAAACAGCAATGGCAATTCCCTCTGAAGTGCTGGCTCCGCGCTGGGATGACCTGTGCATTTTCCAAAAGGGAAGTGTAAATACTGCATACAGCCATCAACACTGACTCATCATTCCTGTGGACTCATCATTGCCTCCTCTCCACACAGCCACTAGACCTGCCTGCAAACCGTGGGATGCCAGAAGAGGAGGAAGATTCCGATACCAACTGCTCCCAGTCTGCTTCTCCACGGATGAGCAACCCAGCCACTCTGCGCAGAGGAAGGTTGCACAGGAACACTCCCCTCAGGGGAAAGGTCTGTTTTCATCACGCCTTGGTTTCAGCCTGACCACCCATTCGTACAGGAGACAAGCCTCAGCCATAAACTACCAGAAACACCATCTAAAACACTCTGGTCACAGTTCCATCACAAAGTGTAATCACCCTGCTGTGGCAGATTATCACCTTGTAACATGGGGACTCAACAGCAGTCATTTTAATGAAACTAGAGTAATTTTATACATATATATATATATATATATAAAAATAAGATTTCCGGTAAATAGTAAAATTAAGTTGAATCCAAACGCTAATACACTAATGAAAAATTACGTGTACACATAGTATCACCATTATCAATAGAGAACACCTCTTATGAGGTCACAACTAGTGAAATGCTCTTGGCAGTACTTACCCAGTTCTAATCAGCAGGTGGAGTTTAAAACAAACAACTCAAAACAAAAAGACAAGACACTAATAAAAAAAACCCAAACAACCCAAAACAACCCCAAATAAAAACCAAAACAACCTCAAGAACAATAGGAAGCAGTGTCATCTCAATGAAAGTGATGATTAAAGCTTTTTAACTCAATTATGAACCTTCCCAATTATTTACTGTTACACTGAGTAACACCCTGAATTTAGCAGCAGCACAGATGCAATCTGCAAATAGGAAGTATAACACAGATTTCAAACAAAGGGCAATTGTTACAATGAGAAGCCTGCCACAGATAATCCATTATTGCAATAATGAATGATCTGAGTCATAAAGTGGCAGCAGCAATGTTTCTGGCTACAATCACTTGTGCATATAAAGCACACCTGGGTGTTGTACCCAACAAATAGATCCTTAGTAATGCTATGTGGTTTTATAAAGAGAAAACCTTGAGACAGTACAGCCAGAGTTAAGAGGTAATTAATTTTTCTATCATTATGTGTTTCTTTCCCTTCTTTGGGAAATACACTTACTCCTCCCTAGCACATTTTGCTTTCCACACTAGGCTAAACCACTTACAATAATTCAGGATGCAACCTTATGCAGCCACAAGTACTCAAGTAGCACTAACCCATGCCGCAAGAAACTCAGGCTGGGTGGCCAGCACACACAGGTAACCCACATCCACTACAGGTACCAAGCAGCACAGCTGCCTTCACAGTCCTTGTGTGAGCAAGGTACCAAGGTGCAGCAACACGTGCAGAGTGAGGCTGCTCTGTGTTTGTGCAACTGCTGCTCATAAACAAGAAACCAACTCAATCTAACTGCAGAACTCAGCAGCACTGTAATTTACCAAACTTTTCCCAGTCCTGGGCAGCCAGGAGTCCAGAAAGTGATAAAACAATTAATTAAAATTAAAAACCTGAAGCCTAAGAGAACACACAAGTGTATAAAGTAAATGAAGTTTCTTTACAAGCATATTCCCAAGCTGAACACATGTTTTAGTTTGAAACAGAGGAAGTGTTTTGCAAAAGCATTATGTAGATCTGAAGCTGCTTTCATGTAACTCCATTTATTGGTGAAACACGTTGTATCATGTTTGTAAAATATCAGAGAGATAAAAGTATAATCATTGAGATATTTGCATATTTTGTAGTACAAAGAAATAATGTATGCCAACAGAATATTTGTTGTCCTATTACCTTCAAACAAAATAAATAAGGAAAATAAGGAATAAGGGTTGATTTATTACTGTGCGTCTCAGGATGCAGAATGATAAAATTTCACTGACTACTTTAAATGAAGGTCCAGTAAAAATAACGGAAAAAATCCTATTAATTTCATAATGCAGGACAAATAAGTGGTATGACATTTTTATTAAAACAAGTTTTATTAAAATGCTGATTAATATGATTTATGAATTTACCTTATTTATTGAAAGCATTTAAAGGACTGACTTCTAAACTGTACTTTCTTCAACCTGCACTTTAAAGAAGGTTTATGCATACCATACCCTTCATAAATAACAAAGCAACTGAATGTGTTGTACTGCAAACCCCAGCAGCACCTCTGCCTCAGGACCCAGTCACCCACCTTTGTGTTCTGCTGCTGCAGCCCCCCATGTCTCCTGGTCAGTTTGATTTTTTACCCCACTGTTATCACTGGGACCCTTCCCAAAACCTGACTGCTCTAATTGTAATCTCCCAACCTTCATGCTTAATAAACTGCAGATCAGTTTGTAGACCCTTCCAAGGTAATGTTGGCCTCAATCAGCTAAAAGTTTTCTCCCCTCCCTTGTGTCTCGCTGCAGAAGGCAAAGTGGGGAAAAACAGGAGGAAGGAAGAGGAAAAGAAACTTCAGCATGCACACATACACACATACATGCATACACATGTACATAAATGTGTATTTATGTGTCTGTAGTATACCTAAAGTCTGATTTACAAATATGGGATGAATATCTAAATTAGGAATGAAAGGTGAATTCCTGAATCCACAGAAGCATTAGCTGCTTTGGCTAATGACTCCAAGTTTTGCTTCCGTTCACATGAGGCAGTTTTGGAGCAAAGCTCACTGGGAAACCAAATCCAACAGCTGTGGTTTGATTCAGTATGTTGGTCATATCCAGAAATCCCATGAAAATTCTCTCAACAAAACCCAATGCCCATGAGGGACATGAGAAAGGTGTGCTCACCACTGCAGGGTTTAGTGCTAAAGGGAGCAAACAAAATTGCTCATAAAAAAATCATATGCAGTAGTAATATCACACTTATAGTGCTTAAGGGATTTAAGAGAATCACAGAATCGTTAGGGATGGAAAGGACCTTAAGATCATCTAGTTCCAACCCCCTTGGCATGGGCAGGGACACCTCACACTAAACCATGTCACCCAAGGCTCTGTCCAACCTGGTTTAACACCGCCAGGGATATAAATCAATTTTAAAATAGCTTTTTTCAGGGATGGCAAGTAAATTAAGAGTGTTTCTTTCAAGTGCTACAGCTAAGGCCATACAACTCCATGTGTAGATATCCCTCAGAGTAAGAACATCCTTTCAAACTTAAAACCAAATCTACTGTGAACAGAGGTGAGATTAAACCAAAATAAGACATTCTCAATGTCAGCCTATTCCTTCATAATTCCAGAGGTGGTTTGGAATGTCAAAGACCAACCACAGATAAATAAAAAGAAAGAGCAATTCCCAACTATGTATTTTTATTTTCTCATTCCCTTCCATTAATATTCTCCCATAAATGCCATTGAATTAAAATATCTTAGACCTCATCTTAGCAATAATAGGGGCAATTCTGTGAAATAATATTAGTTGTGAAAACATTCACGGGTTATTGTTCTATTTATGTGTAACTTGAAAAGAAAGCATTTTTACAGTAGAAGCATAACCCCAAATAAAATGACTGACAAAGTCTTAAATTCCAAAAAGCAGCAAAAAACTCCTGAATCTAATTTTAAACAGTTTTTAAAAAAAGCAAGTTATGACGGGATTTCTTAACCCAAGTCATTAGTCATTAGCTGCGTTAACATTTGCAGCATATTATGGGCATTAATCAGAACACATTTTAACTTGAGTGCAAAAGTTTGGGACCTTCCTCATATGACCTTCCTGGCGTACTGCCAAGGCTCAGCTCTTGTTGACATTTAATCTGAACATAATCCCCAAAATCTCTGTGCCATTGCTGGGTTGCATGGGAATGATTCAACAACAATGCACATGGAATTGTGCTGCGCATTTTATTCTCATCTCATGGCTGCTCCCCTTCGTTTTCAGCTGCTGCAAATTATTTGTTTGAATGCAAGTAAATAATCTATACCCTTTATTTGTTATTGAACCATATAGTACCTAAAAAAGAAAGCAAGTTTGACACTTCTTCTTTCAGTTGTTTTTCTACTGATGGCTACCACATTTTTAAGGGTCCAAACTCCAGAAAATAAACAGAATTCAGCAGCTGATGAAAAGCCTGGGTTATGAGCTGTGGTGGCTCAAACCACCCACTGATTGAACAGGAGCAAGACCACACTGCAGCAGAGGAATGAGGGTTCTGGCTGCGGGCACTTGAACTGTAGTCTTCTGAATGAGCAACTGCCTTTACAAAAACATACACTTAAACAGGTTTTTCATATTCAAAGATGCCTCTGATCTCTGAAGCCAACTGCCTTTTTGTTATGAATGCTGTGAAAAATCAGAGTCCAAGATATCCACATTTGTGACTTTTGGCACTTGTGCAAGGGTAGGGGCTGATTAAATGATGTCTGAACAACACTAATTAAACTGAGGCAACACAGCAATTTGTCCTGCAGGAAAGCATGGAAAAGCCTAAAAATCACTGCAACAAGATAAATGTGGATCTCATTGTTCTCTGTGTGCTAAGAATTTCGCAAGTATTTTTTCCCTGCATTCAGAATTTCCCCCCCTACACTCAGAAAAGACCTAGGTAGGCAAAGCAGAGTGCTGACTTTAATCTTGCTAATGCAGGTCATAAAAGCACTAAATCATACAGGAGTATGAGCTCTGGTATGGGATGGACAGACCTACCCATTGACCTGCATATTTAGTTCAGCAACAATTTAAGTGTCATTATAGTTCAAGTGAGCTAGCTCTGGTCTACCTACATTTGCTGTGGTCCAATTTCTGCTTGAATCAGAGTTTGGCTCTTATTGAGACTTCTTATTTCCTGAGTGACACCAACATTTTCCCCTCCATAAGTAAAGGAAGTAAATAAAATGAACAAGAAAAATTATTCCCTGCAAAAGATTAACTCAGTTTAAGAAACTGTGAAAGGATGACAGATAAACTAACCTTAAATTTTATGAACTTTTAGTTTGCAGCAGGCTTGCTTTGTTCAGCATTCTCCCTGTGCAGTAACACCTTCCCACAAAGGCATTTCCTACACAGTGTGGACCAAGCTACAAAGGACCATAATTCCATGAGAAAAGTGTTCTGAAGCATTCATAAATATTATTACCTCTAAGTTACTTCTAATGCTAATTTGTTCATACATATAAACACGTATCCTATTTCAAATTTTGGGGTGGAGAGGACCTTTCAGTTCTTCTGCTCTTTATAAAAGCTGAACTTCCCAGGAAAAATAGGAGCTACTCCTTTGGTCCTCTGTTTCCTACAGCAGTGTGGCTTGATCCAACTAACAGCTACTTAAGTCAGTGTGGACCTGTTAAGTGTTTGGTTTAGGCCATGTAAGAGGGAGAAACTGAGAAACATGCTATTACCTGGCCTTCAGCCAGTTACAGTGCCACCACTAATGAGTGGCTGCTACAAGACCTTTTGAAACAGTCATGTGTGAGATACGAATCAATAAACACAATGCAAACCCCATCCCTATCTCACAGAGGGGAAAAACCATTGCAGCTTTATCATAAATATTTTTAGGTGTTTTGGTGCCAGCCTTCTGCCAGAGGAATTCAGTGATAGGGAAGGGCAAGGTCTGTTTGCAATGCAGCCCTCCCTAGGGAGGCGCATTTCACGGCTCCCAGCCAAAGCCTCCAAAACGCCTCCAGGGTAGCAGTTGGGCTGGAGCTGCCCCATCACGCCCTTCCACTGCAGCCGGATTTGCCTATTTCTGCATCTGGCACCACCAAAGGCTACAAAAACTTGCAGTCAGCACAATCCCTTCCAGATTGACTTTTGAGTCTCTTCAGCTAATAAATGCTGAGAGCAGTGCATAGGCTGGCAACAACTGTAAGCACAGTTTACACAGGAGGGTCTCCACCTCTCAGTCTTTTTCATGAGAATTTCTGCATGATTACCATCATGGCCCTCATCAGCCTCAAAAGCAAACTGGCCACCAAACCAATTTTTAAAAATGCCATTTCACCTAGCACTGACACAACAAAATCCTTTTTGCTCAGTGTTTCCAAACCCCACGGTAACAGTGCTATACTCAGAGCGTCATGATGGAGAGAAGCTATGCTGCTTAGTCCAATGACTCAACAGTGGTTTCTTCCTTTGCTGCTGCAGAGGCACCAAGAACGCCTCGAGAGCTTACATCGTGATGCTAAATACATGTTCACTATGCAGCTAATCCTATTGTTTTCAAGACAAAACAACAAGTCTGTGCAGCCTACAGCTACTAGTGATGTACATCCTACTTGTGCACCATGTACTACCTAAATGAAGAAGTACTTTCAGTAGTGAAATGCTTTTAATAACATCTCCCTTTGCAACCAAAAACTCAGACAACAGAAAAAAAAAATCAGAAAGAAAGCAACCAAGGATTATAAACAATATTACATATATAGGTGTATCTCACATGATTTATGGAACACAGGCGAAACATCAGCAGTGCTCAGGAATTCCATGATCCCTTCCAACAGAGAACTGCAAAGGGCTTTTACAAACTAGAGGTCCTAGAGACAATTAAGCACTACCTATTTTCATGTAAAGTGTTGCAAAGCCTGAAGAGTGAACTAGGGGTGTGAGGTCAAAAGAAACCCCAGACACACGTGCAAGCAAATCTGTATGTGCAATTACCACTGCCCTGTGCGGTAAGTAAAAATATACATAACAGAACAGTCATTATTTCTCTAACTTTCTGTTGTGGGCCTTCGACAACAGTGACTTTGTTATGAGCTTGCAAATTAGCTGCATGATGGAAGACCACTCAAGCTCATTCAAGTTCACAAGGTTGGGTTCTGTTGTGTTGCTAGCTTGATGTAAAACTTGGTTTGTGCCCCTAACCTGGCTCTTATCCAAAGAGAAAAGATCTCAGAGGTATGGAGTGGTGCTGTGAGCCTGAGCAGATGGCCCACAGGCAGTCAGAGGAGACAGCTCGATATCATTAGGGATAACAATGCTAGCAATGCACATAGGAAGCAAAAGCTTGTATTTCAGCATCCTCCTCAAATGCTAAGCCTGAGAGAGACTGTCTAGTGTCTAGCACCAGGATCCAGAGGCTCTGGGGGGAAAGGCACAGCCAGCTCATATCCACATCCCTACACTCTTTCCCCCTGCAAAATATGGTTACCTTTTCAATAATGCCTGCTGAGAACAGTCCCTCGCCATCCCGCCACAGGTGTCATCTGGGGGTGTGCTAGCTGGCACGGGCCAAAACCGTATCACGGAATGTGCTAGAAATGAAACAATATGGACAATCATAAGATACAAGTCCTGGCCCTGATTAACTTACCAGTGCAGAAAAAGCAGTGGTGAAGCAAAGTGGAAGTGTTGCTGCAGTTAAAATATAAACATCAGAAACAGGGCAGTACCGGCAGGACCAAAGACTAAAACTCCGAAGTTTAGACTCGTAGCCACAACACAATCATGTCAGCACCACAAGAAAGCAGGAAGCTTTCAAATAAATTCTAGACACTAAGTCAAATACTTCTCAGAAAATAAAAAGGCTGTGAGTGCCACAATACATATCAGGGTGCTGGCAAAGGCAAAGTGTGAAATGGGTGCTTTCCAGCATTCAGTTTAGGAAGACAAACATTGTTTCACAAATTCACTGTAGCCCTGCATATTTCCAAACTCCTTAACTCACGCCAAAGGGCTTGGACTTTCTGAACATCCTGTTCTGTTTCCGCCACCGCTAGTCTGAGTCCTCAGTGCTAAATGTCTTTATTTCAGAGCCACATTTTCTATCATTTTATTCCAAACTCCTCATTCTGTAGGCTTTGTATTTTACCTCTGGGTTAGAGTGAAGACAAGCAAATTAATGAGAAGTCTGAACAGCACATTTAGTTACACCTATATTAAGAGCTTTCCACAGTAAGCATCCCAGGGCACTGTATAAAAATAAAACTGCACAAATCACACTTGAAGCTAACAAAAAGCTTGTGGACTCTGGCATGCCTTGAAGCATAAAGATTGATGATTAAATGATTCCACAGTTCCCAAAGTCTCAGAGCCACATGAACACAGACCATTTTACCTGTCATTGCCTGGATGCATTACCAATCTGCCTGGATGTAAAGCTGAGACATCTCCATGACGGCCTACTGGCAGGAAAAATATTCCCCCCTGACAAGGGCAGGAAAACAACTTTAGCCTACAATCAGGAGCTGGCCATTACAGGGATTTCCTAACTAACTGATTGCAATGCCTCCCGCACCTCCTCCTTTCCCTCTTCACAGCTGCAAGAAGTTCAAGGTATAGTGGTTTCATGAGAGTGACTACAATAGCAAAGGCTTGGGCATAGATAGGAACATCCTCTCATCATCCTAATGACTTTCAGCTCCCAAATCCACTGCTCTTGAGACTCCACCAACTCCACAAAAAACAGAAGCAAAGACTTTGGCATGGCTGACATGCACACTAGGCCCAGCTCA
This sequence comes from Pezoporus occidentalis, assembly GCF_034315485.1. Classification (NCBI taxonomy): domain Eukaryota; kingdom Metazoa; phylum Chordata; class Aves; order Psittaciformes; family Psittacidae; genus Pezoporus; species Pezoporus occidentalis. Next base: position 1,590,291 of record NW_026912995.1, read on the forward strand.
TCCACCTGTACAGACCTACTTCCTGGCTGCTGGGCTAAAGTGACACGGGAGAAGGCATTTCTCTTGGTATGAGAGGAACTGCTGGCACTGAAGTGCTGCTGATGGTGTGGAACACAAAACAGTCCACTTGCTTCCTACTTCTCTGATGTGAGACTTCCCATCTTGGTTCCTTCCTATTCTTTCCCATGGCAGCGTTTCAGGCTGAGTCGAAAACATGCAGTCAGAGATACAAAGAAACAACTGTGACCTTATTTGCCTTAAATAACTGCATTTCCACGCTGTCTGGTCAGGGTGCCCAAGCAGACACCGGGCACAGCAGATGCTCCCATGGGAATCTTAGACCCTGGTAATACCTCCAAAGTGCCCCAGTAAGCTATATGGGTGACCCTGCATTTGGTCTCACTCTCATCAGGAGCTGCTGCTGGTTGTCAGTACCTATGTCACCAGCACAGCTACAAGCGGCAGGCACAATCCTGCTGTGCTCCAAAACCCCATGCCCTTCATACAACCCTTTTCCAGGAATCCTCACTTCCAGCTACAGGGATGGCCACAATGCTGTCTGGTAAGCATCACTCCTGTGTGAAGCTCCCACTTAATTTCATCTTGCCCTGCAATTTGAGGCAGAAATGGTTAAAGCAGTGTACAGATAACAAGCTGGTCCTTGCTGAGATTTACTTCCCTCCTTGAGATAATTTAGGAGAAAAGAACCAAGTTAGGAGAAAAGAACCATTTGCAACCTCTCCAAGCAAGATCAACTTTGGCTTGCAAACCATATCAAAAAGCAGTTGTAGCTCATGCTAGACCAACCCTACTTTAAAACTATGAATTTATTAACACACGCTAAAGAGGGAAATGATATAAATGGCGCAAATGGTAAGTGGACAGTAGGCTGTGGCTGCAGCAGTGAAGTCAAGCTAAGGCCCCAGGGCCATAAAAACTTAAAGCTGTTCACATTGTTACTTTGTGAGCAGCTGAGGTGATCACCAACACATGCACATTCTAGAATTTACGGAATTAAAACAAAACTTGAAAAATGTTATGGCAGCCAACACAGTGACATTTGTGAAGAGTATTGACTTCAGAGAGTTAGCTAAAACCAGAGCTACAAACTAAGGAGGGGGACATGGAATAACATCAACGTAAGAAAAACCAGAGGTCCTGAACAGTGCTGGAATCCCATTCTGAAACTAGTTCAAGAATATGTATATAAAATCAACTGAACAGACAAAGCCAATGCTTCAATAAGGAAGGCCTGGAGGGATAAGACTTCAAGCGGACGCTGCTTGAGCAAGGAACACTTTCCTCACCATCTGGCTTAGAAAACATGGATTCCAGAGTGGCCTTCTAATTTCCAACAGGAAAACAGGGAAACTATTTTAAGCAAGCATCTGTAAAAATAAAATCGGAGACGCAGTGAAAGGAAAAAAGAAAGTGGTCAGTGATAGACACAGTATTACAGTATCTATCACAGTATGCTAGAGATTGGAAGGGAACTCGAAAGATCAAAGATTATTTTGCTATTTGTACTTTTAATGCTATTTATATTTGAAAGCTTTCCCTTTGAGACACTGACAGGTGGGCTTCCACATTTATCAGCCTGGGATTTGTCCAACTACCCAGTATTTATGGAAACATGCAAAGGCCAACAGAAATAAAAAATACATTCAAATTAATTTCTGTCACAATTAGGGATTATTACTATCAACTCCCATTCAAGTTCAGCCACATATGAACAAAACATTTCCCAGCATCACACTGATACACATTTCAAATGCTCTCCATGAAATCCTACTCCAGCAACATAGCATACCATGAAAAAAACTAATGCAAAAGTTTGACATGGTCTGACACAACTCAAGTTGTCTGGAGGTAAGCTCTTTCAGATGAACTTCTTGTGTGGGCTTAATTCCCCAAAGCCAAATCCTTAACGTCATTCAGGACACCAGCGCAGCACGTGTGATGGAAGGGACACGAGGAACCTGTACATCAAATCACGACACAGCAAATCTGGAGGAGAGCATCCGTGAGAGTGGGATGACTGCTGCGAGAATGATAGCATGCTGAAATACCCTGCACAGTCCTTTCCCAAAACATAGCATTTGGCTCCTCAGAAGCTAAGGCATTTGAAATCGGAAGTCCAGCTTCTCTTGCGCATCTCTGAAGTTCGTCAGAAAACACTGTGAGTGTGATTAAGAATCAATCGCATTCATGAACCCATTTAGAAAATGAGAGCTAAGACGCATGCTGCTTCTCTAGTAACCTGGATGATCTAACTTAGTTTCAGAATCAATTGGCTGCTTTCTGCTCAAATTGAAATCTGTAATTAGCGTTGTCCATGTGTCAACACTGTTTAGCTTAATTAGCTAAGCTTCTTCTCTAGCAGACCTTTCCCTGATCTATTTATTATGAACTATCTTATGCCTCAGGCTTTACTTTGCTAGCCTATTATGCTAACATACAGGCTCTCAGAAATACTTTTCTTTCTGTACCTGTCCTCGTTTGAATTGTTCTTGAATTCAAAACCCAGAATTACATACAACACAACACATGACATTTCATTTTGTACGCTTTTCTTCAATGACTGTAAAATTTCCATGCCTTCATCACTTTCACATTACCCCTATTCCACTCTAGATCCATACTGATCTTTCCAGGGGCAACATTACCGGAGATTTGCCTTGTTTTGATACAAGTTTCAAGTACTTTTAAAAATATTTTCTCTACTTTTAAATGTCTAGGCTTTTTAGTCCAGCCAATTTAACTACCTACCAACATTACTACCTTGTTTCCTTAATTTCAAAGCCTATTCTTTTGTTAGAAGGAGCATTATTTATGGACCTATGTTTGCTTGTGCTTGTATTAAATTTAAACAGAAATAATTACATGTATGTTTCATCCAAGATTATTTAGTATGATCAACTCTTCTATAGTATCTTCATGCTACATGAAAATGAAAACTGAGAGAGCACATCAACATCTCAGTTCAGAATCCCTTTTTAAGAAGTCACATTCATTGCCTGTCACAGCAGGCACCCAAGGCAGTCAGGGTCCTAAGCTTCCAAGGGATTGCATCTACTGAGCCATTTACAGCTGTATTTCTACAAGCAAAATAAACATGGCCAAGACTGCTGAGGCCAACTGGCATAGAAAGGTGCCATGCTATTAAATTCTCTCACCTTCCAAAACAGGGTGGCTATTTTCAAACTGCTTACTGGGAATAATCCCACGATAATTTTCAGACTTTACCTGGGAATATTTCAGGTGAGTTCTGATAAATATAAACCAAAAGTAGGCCAGTTAACAGTACAGACAACTGATATCCAGGGCCTGGAAATGCTTCCAAGCACCATTTAATTTACTAGTACATTTAATTTATATGCATGAAGACCTCTTAATGCCTGCGCCACCTTGAGTTTTTCATGACTCTTTCCAGATCTTCATTAGCTTGTCATTCTATCCCCTGTCTTCTCAGAGATCAAAATAATTCTACTGATATCAACCACATCAGCCACAGCTTTAAGGAGACGTTTCTCTGGCTTGACATATTAATCTCCATTTTGTTCCAACAGGGACACAGATCTTTGTCTCAAGTTTCTTCAGGACTGTTTTCAGCTTTAAGTCTGAATGGTATTTCTTTGCTCCTGGAAAACAAAACACTGCTCTTTCCCCTAGCTAAGCCCTGCTGGTGGACATGTCTTTCAACTTAAAGGAGTCTTCAGAAACACATATCTGCAACTTCCTCATATCATGATAAATGCCAGATCTCATGGGGCTTTTCCCCCCTTTTCCCCTTCTGCTGCTCAACTATCTTCTATTTTCTACAGTTCTTCTGTAGAAACACATCCTTGTTTCTCCTTAGCCTCAAGTCTCTAGCTATGTCCATCTTAACCTAGTTTTTTTCTGGTGCCACTCTTCTTCTTTAGTGTCTGTTTCTCCCTTTTTCACCTGAGTTCTCCATTGTAACAGACTTTCACTTGATTTCTCCACTACCAATTCGTGACAGCCTTCACACTGCACATGTATCTGTGGCTGGCTTCCTCAAAGACCTCTCCCTTCCAACTTGTATTTTTATATACAGTTCTGCATCCACATCACCTCAAGTGCTTCTTCTTTTCCCTCATGTATTTAGCTCCCTGCCTTTAGCTGCATTTAAACTACTTAGATATTCTCTCTCCTGACTTCTGTCAGGTGACATTTCTATGTAAAAGTAGATCCTATCAGGTAACATTGAAGAAAGCAAATCTCTTATTCCTGCATCCAGTCTCAGTGTCTTTTCTGCTATCCTTCATTCAGTGCTGCATCATTGCACATCCTTCCTGTCTCTGCCTTCAAGGAAAAATAAAAGGCCCAGAGAAAACCCATCCAAACTAAATTTTCATTAAATGCTGGCTTCTTCTGGACACTGACTTCTTAAATTTTTGGACACATCTGAAAGGCAGTTATCTGCCCAGCCTGAACCAAGCTCTCTTAGACGAAAGGTTTCAGTTGTGACCAAGGGTAGAAAACCTCTTTCATATCCTTCAGCTATGAGAAGTTTAATTCACTGACAACTGCAAATAGGTCCTGCAAGCAACAGGGAAGGAAAAAGAAGAAAGAGTAACTACAATGTAGGGCAGGAATTCTGGTACATGAAGCTACAACTTAAAGAAATATGGATAACTATCTAAGTAGAAGAAAATGAAAGAAGTAGTGGGAAGAATTTCATGTTAAAGATCAGTAAGTCCAGTTTGACTAATCTTCATTGTCTGGTAAGAGGCTAGGTGTCAAGAGATAACTCCTCATGCTTGTGAAATAGAGGGGAAAAAAAGTTGACAAGAACCACATATACAGAACATAATTATTGGAGTTTTCTGCAAAACTGGAAATAATTGCAGAAGCATGTGGCTAAAAAGTAAATATGATTCAAGGGCTTAACTAAGACATCTTTTTGCAAATCAAAGCACAGACTCCAACCCTTGATTATTCCAATCAAAGTGTGAAACCATATTAAAGAGTTGGATCATACAATCTATACTACACTTTATTGTTGTCCTGGGTTCAGCAGTAGCAGTCATTTTTCTCCTTCTTAGTGGCTGGTGCAGTGCTGTGGTTTTGACTTTCAGCCTGGTAACAGTGCTGATAACACCGATGTTTTTAGTTACTGCTCAGCAATGTTTACTCTGACCAAGGACTTTCTGAGTCTCATGCTCTGCCAGGGAGGAGGGGAAACCGGGAGGAAGCAGAGACAGGACACCTGACCCAAACTGACCAAAGAGGTATTCCATACCACAGCAAGTCATGCCCAGTATATAAACTGGGGGCAGTTACCCGGAAGGTAACTGACCAGATCACTGGTCAGCCAGGCTGGGTATCGGTCGGCAGGTGGTGAGCGGTTGTATTCTCTTCCCTTGTTATTTCCCTTATTATTACTATTGGTGGTAGCAGCAGTGATTTGTGTTATACCTTAGTTACTGGACTGTTCTTATCTCAACCCGTGGGAGTTACATTCTTTCGATTCTCCTTCCCATCCCTCCAGGAGCTGGGGGAGGAAGGGGGGAGAGTGAGAGAGAGGCTGCGTGGCTGGGTTTAAACCACAACAATTGTTTTTTTCCCCTTGAAACAATACAGATTCTATAAGGCAAATAATAAGGACAGATCCTCAAAAGACATGAAGATGTGCAGGAACAGAATACAAAGTAGTGTCATCTGAACTTTTTTTTATCATACAATAAAAATAGCACTTTTTTTTGAGAATTGGGAATTTACCAGTTTCACTGTTAATGCAAGGCTTTCCTGCATATTCACATGTACAGGAAAGGACAAGCAATGAACTGCAGGGAAGCCCGGTGCTCCTAATACTTTGGTTTATCTCCAGAACTTAACATCCAGCAATGCTGCTAAGTAAATAAGGCACACCAAAACACAGACAGAAAAAGTGTGCCGACTGCTTTTATGTAACCAAGCACCTGGGCACCATATTTAATTATCAGTAACTGGGATGATTTTCAAAGATGCAAATGGACAGTAAATCCCAAGTTCAAAAGATATCTGAGGCTGGCCTAAGTGATCTAATTGCTCCTGTAAATCTATAGTTCCTGAGAGCCATAAGGTATCCTTCACTGCTGTTAAAGATTTTTGAAGGAGTATCCACTATAAACACTACACTAATTATAATTAATTACACTAATTTTCTCTTAATTTCTGCAGTGATTTTCTTAATATGAAGCAGGCCAAAAATATATCCAAACAGGTATTTCCTCTCCTAGGTCACTGAAGCATGCTGTTGTACTTGACCTACCTAGCTTAGCAGACCTCTGGCTAAAACTGATGTAAGACATAAGTGAAGATGAGCTTGAAGGTTTGGGTTTTTTTCCCTAGATCATCATAAAAAACACCATGAAGACTAAAACTGCTAGACATTTCTTGCCAGAAAACATCCCTGAGACTCCAGTCGTGTATCACCACCAGTTAGGTTGCCACTACAGCAGGTCTCACACTTCACTTGACTGCACCAGCCTCCCCTGAACTACTTGCAGAAAACGTATTAACACTTTCTGGCAGATCACATTTATCTGTGGCCAATGCAGAGACTGATCCATGAATCCTGGCAAAAAACAGGAATCTTTTAGCTGGCTTTAAAGCCACTTTTTCCTTTAATGATGTAAATGAAGGTGCAGTCCCTGCTTTTCACCAGTGCTGCCATGAATATTTTTTAGAAAGATACATTATATTAGAGGAAAACAAAAAGGAATATGTATCAGAGTAAAAAACCTACAACATTAATTCCATACTTGATATAAAACTGATGGACATAAAACAAAGTTCAACCAGTTGATAGTTCTTTCTAAAACTTCAGAAATCTTCCTCTGATTTCTCAGTGTTGTTTTAACTTGATTTTCAGACTAATACTTTGCCAGAGGTGGTGTATAAATGTTTATGTCTCATCTAACCTGAAGTGGAAGTTGAAATTCAACAAGTAAATATGAAAATATCTGCTAGTGATTTGTACTTGCAAAATATAATCCAAATGTTTACTGCAATCCTATTTAAGAAGTTCCCAGTAGACACATTTCTGTCAATGGATTAAATACCAATAGGATCAGATTTCTGGAGAGCCAATCACAAAGGGCTAGAAAACCCATATAAAGAAATATTTGAACAAGATTCCAAAGATAAAGCCTTTTGTTATGAAAAATATTTGAAGAAGTATGCTTAACAGAGAAATGCAACCAACTGGTTCAGTATTTGTGTACTTGTTGCACATTTACACCAAGGAAAAGCATTTTTCTCACCAGTGGAAGAATTATGTGGAGTACAGGGAAAAGGGACAAAAGAAAAACCCATTGTGAAAGGGCTTTTTCACCATTCTAGCCGAAGTTGATGTCTTAGAATATGTCAGCTAGACAAATGAAAAATACAAAAATAAAACATGATTAAAGATAGTGTAGTTTCACCTAGCAATTGGTAACCATGTGTTCAAGCCAGAGAAAACACTGGGAAAGCTACTGGAGGAGTTTTCCTTTGGCTCAGGGAACAGATGAGCAAGAGTTCTCCTAAGGCATTGCTTACAAAGCCAAAAACTGTTAAACTCAGCAGCAGCTAAAGCAAGTTACAACACAGCCTGCTCCAGCCTATGCGGACAGAGCCAAGCTGCAATATAATAACATTTAGGAGGGGGAAGAGAGAGCAGAGAAAACACACCTTATGGTTTTATCCCAAGTCTGAACCAGACTCACAGAGCTGTCTCAAGTAAGTCAGAATACAGAGGCAGAAAAGGCTTTCCGCTCATACAGAGCCCACCTCTAGCAGCACATGTCTTACAGTGATATCTTCTAGTGTTTATTCAACCAAGTTTTGAAATCTAAAAGAACAGAGACACTTTCTTAGGAAAATTCTTGGACTTGGTGTCCTTGAGGAAGACTTCCAGTCCAATAAATCCCATCTCTCCTGACATGCATTCTTCCTCAGTTAATCTATTTTTTCCTATACATCACTTTAGCGTGTTCTCATAGCACTGCTTTCTCCACTACACGAAACCTCTCTCTTCACCTGTCCTTGCACATTTCTTCACATCCATGGCCCATTTTCCTTTCTTTTCTCAGAATTTCAGTTAAGCTACATAAAACGATGCATGAAGACTACAGGGAAGTTCAAAAAGCTGAAGTGAAAAACAGGCTGGTATTGTGAATGACTGTTTTCTGGTTCAGCTGTGCAGCTCCAGTTCATTGCGGAAGCATGAGTGTAAAATCATTCTGCAGGTTCAAGTAACTCCCATTTGTATATTTTCCACTAAATTTAAGAATTAGCTGGAGCAAACTGTACTGGCATTCTAAGGAAGGTAGAAAAAGTTAAGAGGATCTAAAGGTTTTGATGCAATGATTGCGTTACTATGTCAGTCAGAACTGGTTTTTAGGATCCATAGGAACAAAAAACTCCCTACAGGTTCTGTTTTAATTTTATTTCCAGGAAGCAAGAAATAATAAAATTTAAACAGAATTATGAATGCTAATACATTTTACAACTGCCTTGTGTTTAACCTGTGTATCATCTTCCTATACATGAAAGTTTCAGCTTTAATCAACTTTTGGGAACACAGAATGCCAATACACCCATACAGTACAGGAACACATCAGGGTCAGCCTCCCATTTTCCCACTGAGGATAGGTTGCTTGAGGAAGTGAGCACTCCCTGCCATTTTCACTCAGCTTTTGCTGCCCAGAAGCTGGAGCTCTTCCTATAAATCCCAGTATTTTCCAATCAGTCCATTTCCAGAAATGCAATTTTGTCCAGAAAAAAACACAACTTCCTATATCTCAAGAAATTCAGAGCCAATAACTACACTGTGGCTACATAGCTGAAAATCTTGATGGGTTAGGTCTGCCACTGTATTTTAAAATGGCTCTACACTGAATTTTTTACTATCTTGTATGTCTTTACATTTTACATACCTGCTATGTAACTGTGAAACATAAGGCTCTCTGAATCAGCCCCCGTCAGGGGGTGAGACTAATGGTGTGTATGGTTAGCATCTTAATATAAAGGAAGTCAGAAATGTCAAAACTTATAACTGCTCAACAGGATTCTCTCTTAGTACCAGATATCTATTATAACTAAAGGACTGTGACACATTTTAACCTGACACCCTCACGATAAGCAAAAATTCAGTCCTTCTTTTCCTTGGTGACAGTCAGATGTGGCAGAGATCATTTCCCTTGGTTTCTGAGTGACCTTTACGGGAACCTGCTGCCTTTCTCTGAGGTGCACATCCACTTCAAGTCTAAGTTACGAATGTAAATTTCCCTCCCTGAAATTTCATTATATTACCTTTACCTCTGGTTGGGGATGTTTTGTTGCTGGTTGTTTGGCTGTTTTGTTTTGGGTTTTTTTTTGTGATTATTAAATCAAAGAAGGGATGACTGGCTTTTAAATTAATTTGTGAAAGGACAATGAAAGATGTCTAGTTGATGGCTAGATGGATAGGAACATGTTTCTAACAGATCAAAAGAGAGAGAGCATTAATGAGAAGATGGGTCCTGAAAGTTTTCATAAATGCAAGCACAACAACTGTTTCAAGACCGATTCATTACAAATACAGGTCTGCTCATCATGCAGAGAAGAGCTCTTACTGACTCTTGATAGAAGAAACGGAAAACAGCAGAAGCAGCCTCAAGTAAGAAATTCACATTTGAAGGGAAAATATAGTAGGCTCCATTTAGTCCTTGCACTATCTGCAAACAAAATCATCTCAAGTGAAAACACAGGAGAAAAAACACAAGCAATTAAAGTCCTCATCTCCCATCCTCCTGTCTGATAAGGATCGTAAGAGCTACGGCTTTCATAGGAAGCCATCTCTGACCTCTCAACGACACTCTGATTTCAGCGTTACTCAGAGCCCACAGAAAGCTTCTGCCCTCCCAGGACCAAACTCCACTACTGCTCTTCACGGAGCAGCTCAGGTAAGAAATATGCCCTGAATACAGCACCCTTTTGTACTATCAAGTGAAGCCCAACACATCGCATAAGATCAAAGAGTTAGAAACTAACCAGCAAGTGTGACTCTCAAGTCACTAGACTGTCCCTTTTCAGTCACTGAGCTGGGCTGGAATGGTTGAGGTAGTTTTGCAACTGAAAAGCCAAGCGTTTATGGCTGTATTTCTTCTTCTTCTTTCCCCCCACCCCCAATGTAATTCTAACTGATCTAGATCACCATACAACTCAGATCAAACAGGCATGCTGGCTTGCAGTTAGGTTTACATTTATCTTTGCAGTTTGGTTTACATTAATCTTTTTGGGTTCCTTTCCTTTTTTGGGGGAGGAGGGCTTTTTTAACTTTGAGATAAACAGTTCTCTGCCAGGAACAAAATCACCCACCAATCCTGGCTGGTTGCACCCAAAATCCATTTTAAAAAAATTCTAGGATACACATGCATTTTACTTCAAACTTCCTGCTAGATTGCATTTGCACTTACTTGAGCAGAAAGTTACAGCTTCTACGTCTCTCGCTGCCTGAGGGAACCAAAAATATTAGCTCTGATTAAGTATTTATTTTGCAGCAACATGAAATCAATCATGCTACAGAAATTACTCTGAATTATACCTCTTCAGCAAGGCTGTGACTTTCAGCTTTTTCCTCTTACTAAGTTACACATTCAATAAAACTACAGCTGGGCCAAGAAAACTCTGTTTTGTTTTGGCAAAGCATCAGACAGCATCTTCTGGTTTGCAAACAGATGCAGAATCTTATCTAACTGTGGGATGTTCTTGGATGTGCTACCTATTAGCAAAACTATTAAGAAGCACTGAAAGGTTCCAGCCCCTTTTATGAACTCTCAGTCAAATCTCATTAGTTTGCACGCTCTCATTTTGCACACAAAAATATAGCAGCCTTTTCCCACCTCTCAGGGAAAAATTAATAGGCGAGTGTTAAGTCTCATGTTACTAGAACTTCATTACTTTTACATGCTATGCTGAATAATTAAACTGCACTTGTCAAATAAGTGATTTGAGAACACTTTGTGCTGCGGTGTATGTTTTTACTGTCTGTTTACCTCAATTGACAAAATTAAATCATTCAGAGTCTCCCACGCAACAGCGCAAACAACTGAGACCCTAAAGTTGGAGAGGAGTACAGTTCCAAAATGGGACTCGGAGGATAAGTGTATATAGGGTGAGATTAAAGGAAGAGCACTGGATTAAAGCAGTAGATGAGGAAATCGAAACAACAGAACCAAAGCTTGCTCTGAGGATGCTGCTTAATGAGAATGACCTAGAAGCAAATCTAGCTAATCACAGAATCATAGAAAGGTTTGGGTTGGAAGGGACATTAAAGATCATTTGCTTCCAATCCCCTGCCATGGGCAGGGACACCTTCCACTAGACCACGTTGCTCCAAGCCCCATCCAACCTGGCCTTGAACACTGCCAGGGATGGGGCAGCCACAGCTTCTCTGGGCACTCTGTGACAGCACCTCAGCACCCTCACAGTAAAGAATTTCTTCCTAATATCTAATCTAAATCTACCCTCTGTCAGCTTAAAGCCTCCTTGTCCTGTCATTATATGCCCTTGGAAGAAAGTCCCTCTCCAGCTTTCTTGCTGGCCCCTTTTAGGCACTGGAAGCTGCTCTAAGGTCTCCCCAGAGCCTTCTTTTCTCCAGGCTGAACAAGTCCAGCTCTCTCAGCCTGTCTTTATAGGAGAGGTGCTCCAGTCCTTGTATAACTTTCATGGCCTCTTCTGGACTCGCTTGAGCAGGTCCATGTCTCTCATGTGTTTGGGGCACCAGAGCTGAACACAGTACTGCAGGTGGGGGTCTCACCAGAGTTGGGTAGAGGGGCACAATCATCTCCCTCAACCTCAAAAGGTCACGTTCCTTTTGATGCAGCCCAGGATACAACTGGCTTTCTGAGCCCAACCATTAACTCAGCTCTTGTCCATATTTTCACAGTAATGTATGGGAGGGGGGCCTTTGGCTACTGCTGGTAGAAGGGTACAGGAATTTGAAATATTCTGTAGTAAATAGGATCCCTCAGGGCTGAAACAGAGGGGCTATGTGCAAAATAGTAAAGGTAGAAAAATTAGAGTAACAACCTACCCCTCCACAAGATGAACAGAATTTCTGACACAGTGCATGTTGCTTTACCTGTCTTTCTCCACAGGTAGGTCTTAGGAACTCAGCCAGTTCAGTGGGAGGACCCACGCATCCAAGTGAAGCAGATATAATCAAATAAACAGCTGTGTCTCCCTCTGATGGGAATTGATCTGTTTGGCCGACCTGGCAATCTTTCAGAGGCAGTCTTCTAAAGGTTACGCAAAACAAAACTGTCCGGCTGCAAATCCCTTCTGGAAGCAGCCAGACATACACTGTAGCAGCTTGCTGCTACTGGGGCCACATCCATCCTCCCAGGGCTGCAGCAAACAGAAGGACCTGCTGCCCTGAACACCATCGTGATGTTCAAGCTGCACTCCATCAATGAGCACATACACACAACCTGCTATTTTTCAAATGTACTAGTCTCCAAAAGCCACATTTCCATTGAGTGGGCGAGAACATTCCTGATGCTCCTGTTCTCTCACAGCAGCAGAATTTCCCTAAATCGACACTTTTTGCAAAGTTATGTAACAGTGAGCACAGCACTCTTAACTCTCATCTGAGCACACACTGCGAGCACAGTGTAAGCACCAGGGTACTTCTTTACAGTGAGCTGCGCTCCAACCCAGCATGTCATTTAAAAATGACAAAAAAAGGTATATTTACTTCTCGGAAGAGAACAGCAAGTTACCCAGGCAAAATCATGGATGCCTGGGTAGGGGTTATTAAGTAAACAAAGTGCAGGAAACAAGATTCAATAGCTTTTAAGCACAGTAAAACTGAGCTTCTAAAGCAACTTCAGTTCTTTAGCATAAATAACCACTTTGGGACTAGCAGTGCATGGGAAACCAGCCAAAGGAGCTCCCCAGACCTCAGCACAACCCCTCCTTTTTGTCATCTGGAGTGCTCTTACAGCGTTGCCGGAACAGAAAGAAAAATGCCACATAAGCTCTCAGGGATAACCAAAATCAATTTTGCAGGCTTGTGAACCCCTGTCCACTAGAGGTGTTTCTTCTGTAGTATGAAAGACTGTTTTCCTTTACATTAACTGACACAGCCACAAGCTTTCACATGGAAGAAAACAGCAGCAATTTGATAGCTCAAATTCATTTACTAATGGAGAGAACAATTTTCTTCCATGGCACAGCCTCCTGCACTCCTTTTCAGTACTGAAGTACCCATTAAAAGTGACTCAGTGGTAGAAAAAACATATGAAAACAAGACATCCTACAGTCTGTTTTTAAATACTCTCCTTGGTCAGTATTACCCTATCAGGAATTTGTGAAAACCAGAGGTATGGAATATATTTTCAGGAGAGATGGTGCATAAAAAAAAATCATACTAAAAAACCCACAACTGTTAGCACACAGCAACCGGCCAAAAATGTTTGACTCCTGACTAACTAAAGTCTCCTCTCCTTTCTACTTCACCACAGCCACGAATCCCTTACCTACTAGCAAGGGTAACTACCCTTCTTTTATCTTTTTCTAATCTCTTGCCCTCCCTGACCTTTCTCTTTTCTCTGGACATGTAGGAAAGCAGATGCCTCCCTGTGCAGGGATGCAGACTTACCTCAGCCACCTTACTTCAGGTTATCAAACACAAGGGCATTTCTCTACTTTGATTTTCCTATTGTTTTATTGTTTAGTCTAATGATTTTCTCAATTCAGGTTTAGACTACCATGTGTAAACCATACACATGCTTTAGTCCAGGGAGGGAGAGAGTAGGGATAGTCAGAGTACAGGAATGACAAGCCAGGTACCAAGAACCCACTACTTGCCGGCAGGTAGGTTAACAGGTATTATGGAACACAAAATCCTCTGCTATGCCTGGGCTCACTCTCAAATTACCTGGATAGTTATACAGAAGAGCTTTTTTACAGGTTTTTCAATAGAGCTGGAATTACATGAAAAATTCTCCTGAGTAACAGTTCATGAACGCATACCACCAGCAGAACTCTTACCTATTCCTCCTGTCATGCTACTGTGGAGTTACACTGTACAGTCCTGTAACAGAAGCTATGCTACGTAAGTGCAATAGGATGACATAACTCTGAGCTCAACTTGAAGGATTTTTCTATTTGCAAGATTTTGCACCATAACTCCTGATTAATTTTGGATGTGGAAATTAATGAGCTTATCAAAGAAACAAAGTCAGAGCTATTCTTGTTCAAAATGGTGTTTGGTGTTTCTTCTAGCATAAAATGAGTTTTAGGATCAACCATATTTTATTATCTTTTCTATAAAAAGGATCTGCTGCCTCTTACCCAGTAACACACGGATACACTTCCATTTAGCTGATGAGAACTGGAAGAGAAACATCCTCCTCTGTCTCTCAGTATCCTATCGAGGTTCCTGAGCAAACATGCAAGTTATTTCCAGTTTTGGGGAAAGCAGATTACTTTATACTAAGAATTCTACTTATCTGCTAAAAATCTACCCTGCCCTTTCTGCTCATACAGATAGTAAGATTGGCTATAGAAGATCCTATGTTAGGGTTAGGGTTCTGAATTCATTCAGGCCTTTAGTTATATCACAGAAAGGATTCAATAAACGTCACAGACAAATCATGACTTTTCAGTGAACTCAACACAAAAGGCAAGCTACTAAGTAAATTGGCTGAAATATTGGAAGATCATGCAGAAAGATGTGTCCATGGACTGACCAGAAAAGAGCAGAAGTTGGCTCAGTCCTAGTACATATGACTGTAGCACACAAAGCCTGCAAACTCAGCAGCACCGTACTCACCACCACATTTCTTCAAGGACCTGCTCAAAGACTTTTCAACCCTTCACCACTGAAACAAGAGTGACCTGCTCCAGCTCTGATTTTGGAAATCTTGTGGCTGCCTGTACCACGTAAGAGCCTTTGTTGGTGGAGATGTGGATTTAAAAGGCCTGAAGGAACTCTGATGATAATCTGGTCTGACTTCCTGCCTGGCACAGGCTCTAATACCTCACACAGCAATTTATTCACAAAGCCCAAGAACTGGTAACTCTACGAGAAGATATTTCATAAGGAGATCTAATCTTGATTTAATTACTCCAAGTGATCTACCACATTCCTTTCTAAGCTTTTCCAATGGTTAATTACAGCTACAGTATCACATTTGCAACTTGAACTCCTCTTGCTTATCTCGCTGGTTTTGTCTGTTGGAGCCCTATCCTATCTCCCTACACAGATATTTTTAGATACTAACCACATCACACCTCAAAATTCTCTTACTTGAGATAAACAGTTTGCCTGTTTGGCAAATCAAAACAGGGATTCCTGAATCCAACGCAGAGCAGCTGCAGTGCTATTACAGACAGCTTTTGACTATAGAGACTAAAAAGAGAAAAGTCAATTTAAGCGCACTAAGCATCTTTAACAAGCTTTTCCAGCTTTCATAGCAGTCACCCATTTGTAAGACCTGGAAATTTGGGATCAATAGCACCACCATCTGCAGAGTTTCACTTTCAACTTAACTGATAAATTCCAGCTCAAACTGGATCAATACTTACTGAATACTATAGTTAAAGAAATAGATGGCTGATGGCAGGTGGTTTTCTAGTACTTGTATGTCAAAATCATATAAAAACCCTGCTAACAGAATGACCCAGTACTTCTGCCAAGGCAGAAATCCAGGATTGAGCAATCTGTACCGAAAATACTTCCAGTTGTGACTCTGGGAAACAAAATGAGTAAAATTCCACTACTGCTGTCATGCCATATTACTTAAGCATATTACTTAGACATTTATATTACAGTAGGATTCAGAGGCTTCACATAAGGCTCTCTTGTGTTAGGTGATCAACTACAAACACAGCAAGCTTAATCCATTTTTGCAGCGTTTGCCCAGCTCTTGTATGGCTCAGTCCTGGTAATGAGACTGAAGGAGGACTTGTGTCCTCCCTGAATCATGGATGTGGATGAGATCAGCGTACAAAGACTGCTCAGAACCAGAATTTCTTCTGGCATTTACTAAATCCCTGTACAGCTCATGTGATTCCCCACACATTATGAAGTTCCTTAGCTTCCTTAGCCCTACTCCAGAAGGACTTCCAGTGCTTCACAGTGTTTTGGTGCAGAACGGCAGCATCTTGCTATCTCAGATATACTATGTATGCACAAACCTTTGTAACTGCAAATACTTGCACATGCTCTCCATGTACTAATACAATGCACCAGCTGCAAAGCTCGACTGCTACTTATATCACTTTAAAATTTTGCACAACAAAAAATATGTGATATGACACCTCATTACTTTTTTACAGCACTTCTGTTTTTCCATTAATGTTTCACATTTCTACTCACTTGTGGTATCAAAAAGCTTACATTTTGCATAGCTTAACTGATTTCCTTCTTAGCCTCCCTCTTCCCTACTCCAAGGATGCCCATCTGCAAATAAGGAACACAGTTTATGTAGATGTATCGACTTTTACTGGTTTAAAATGTCATCAGGTTTAAAAAAAAAATTCCTTTTAGTCACACTTCCATTTGGAAGGTGTTTGACTAGAAACAGGTGCAGGAAATGCAACTAAGAGCTCTGCAAGCTTTTACTTGAACTACCTATAAAAACCAAAACAGGCTAATTTGGGAGGAAAGGAAAACAGTAACCAACAACACTTCCCTTCCTTGGCATCCTGTGAATGGGTATTAAAATTGAAACCATCACCTGTGACTGAAAAGTAATTATGCATTTTTGTAATGCTTTGAACAGGTTCATCCTGGCACTGCCTGTCAGAACAACTTGCTATCACACACACCTGGCTATGTTATTTGACGTAGCTGCATCATTTTCTAGATAACACAGCACATGAATGTCAGCATCCTCACTTGCAATGAAAGAAATAAAGAGATAAATCCCCACTTTTTAACACCCCTTGCTGTTGATAATGTACTGAAAGACCTTAGTCTGCCTTTTGCTTATCTAGCAGATGCACAGAGAATCCACTTCCTGATGCAGCCTGAATCATGCCATATAGGAGAGGAAATACTTCTAGAAGAGTTCACGTGTCCTCTACAGGTACATTTATTTGACTATGTAATTCATTTATTTGACTATGTAAACTCCCACTGCCATACATAAAACCCTCAAATTTGCCACAATACTACTTATTTCAGCATGTACTCTAGCATTTAATTTTCAAACTGTAAGAAAGGTCTCCTTACAAGTGAAGATTTTAATTGACTGAGTAGTAAAAACTAATCTGTTGAAAAATAATTACCTGTAAATTTCTCATAGGCACAAAGAAGTTTCCAAATCTATGTAGTAATCTATCTTATTTTGATTAAAAGACCAAACAGTGGCTTAACAACAATAAAAAACAGTCAAATGTTTTTACACTCATTCTGCAATGCTGTCTCCTTTTCACAGACCCACACTATGTTTAGGATGTGTTCAGAAATGCTGAGCATATTTGTTAAAAATTGCCTCCAATTAACTTGAATAACTTACTAAAGTGGAATAAAACATTCTTACCTTATTAGAGCTTCATTTTCCGTTCTTCCACTGAAAAGAGTAAAGAAATCTGTATTAAAGATCTATACGGTAAAGTTATTATTTTAGTTTCACTTCAATTAACACCAAAACTATGGGGTTCTTTTCACATAACTGAGATAAATTTCCATTCATTTGGAGAGATAATCATTCTCAACACTCTCAGGTGAAGGCCTTTATTTATTTACTATTTATTTAACCAGCTCTTCTGAACAAACAATTCAAATGCTTTGGAACTATCAATACAAACAACTGATCTAGTCAATTCATCACCTAAACAGTAGACTTCACAGGTTTATTTTCACTGCAAGCAGTATTCTGTGACTGGCATTGGTATTGCTATTATTTTTTGTTGGACATTTGATAGTTGCTATTCTAAGATGGACTTGCCCTGCAATATGCTCATTCAAACTGCTTCTCAGCCTGAAAGTTTCTTTTAAAAGCAGCTCTTTCCTGCTCAATCCCAAAACAGGTAGGGTCAGCCTGTATAAGAATGAAAGCATCAAGCCATTTCATTAAACATCTGCTTCAACTAAGCCATTCTAAATGGCACATTCGCCAACAGTGTACCAACATCCTTCACAAAATCCAAAAATCAAAAAAGCTATAAGACTATGCTGAAAAAGTTCCAGCATAACTCAGAGCAATCAATGATTTTTGAGGGCATAGCAAATATTAATTAACCTTTCATTTCTTTGTGACTTTTGTTCAGTCCTTTACAACCAGGACCTATTTACAGGCATCAGCATTATAACTGGGAACTGGATTCTGGTAACTCTGAACTAAATGGGTATATTTTGCCACTAATATATGCAAGAACAGAATCACACTTTCTCTTATTTCACTTTCAAAATTAGCATAATACACAGCACGAAACAGAAAACAAAATGCCAAGTCTAATAAAATATGACAATTATTAGTGGTATTTGTTGAAAAGCAGAGAAATCATGCTGAGTCACAGGCAAAACATCTCAGCCTCTAGCACTTTCTGTACACACTCCATTAGCCATCAGTCAGTATGGTTAGAAATTTATAGATGAAGGGAAAACAAGGAGAGACCTTGTTCATTTCTGCCAAGGAAGAATTTAAGGCTTGGCCTCGAAGCATGTGATCAATGAAGTGGCTGAAGAAATTAATCCTCTGCTCTACAGTGAAAATACTGTGTTTTGAGGGGCAGTGGGGTTAACAACAGACTCTTCTAGGAATGGCTGTGAATCTGTCAACCTGAGGGAAACAAAGCTCAAGTGAATAGTAGAAGTGCCTCTGCCCTTAGAGTATGTTCACCTGTTTTTATTATGGGAGACCTATAAAATGAGCCTATTTCAGAAATGGAACAGGTAAACGTAAAAAGAAACATTTCTGCAGAGCAGACATACATTAAATTAACCATCCATTTTGAGAAAAGGCATGAGATCTCATTTTTATGAAACAGTTCATCAGAGCTGACATTTGCAATGCCCGATTTCCCACAGCTGAGGAGGTGCATATGTGTACCTTTAAAGGAAGAGGAACAACTGAGGCAGTTTCATTACTTAGTAAAATACATCTCAACCCTTTGTGCCCCACGCTGGGCACCAAAAAAGGACTGTCATGGTTTAGACCCAGCTGGCAACTCAGCACCACGCAGCCGTTCACTCACCTCCCACACTCCCTCCTCCCCAGGCCATGATGTGGAAGAGAATAGAAAGAATGGAAACCCCATGGGTTGAGACAGGAACAGTCCAGTAACTAAAGGATAATATAAAACTACTACTAGTGATGATAATACTAGAAGTAACAAGGGGAGATAATATAAAACTAAAATGGGAAAGGAAAAAAAATAAAAATAAACACAAGTGATGCACAATGCAATTACTCATCACCTGCCAACCGATACCCAGCCTGACCTGAGCAGTGATCTCACCTTCCAGGTGACTCCCCCCAGTTTATATGCTAAGCGTGACGTGCTGTGGTATGGAATACCCCTTTGGCTACTTTGGGTCAGGTGTCCTGTCTCTGCTTCCTCCTGGCTTCTTGTGCCCCTCGTCACTGGCAGAGCGTGAGAGACTGAAAAGTCCATGATCAGGGTAAGTGCTACTGGGCAACAACTAAAACATCAGTGTGTTATGAGCACTGTTCTCAAGGCTGAAACCAAAACACAGCTCTGCACCAGCTACTAGGAAGAAGAAAAATAACTGTTACAGCTGGAACCAGGATTTACTCATGGATTTAATTTTCTACAACTCCTTCTGATAATCAGCTGCTAAAACATGCATCAGCACCAGATTACCTCACATCTGGCTTTAGGTGTGGGTCACGCATGAGAGGTAACTTAAGAAAGGTTTTGCATGCAGGAATCAAGGGACAGAACCAGTAGGTATTCTATCACTGGAGGCTATGCATGGTTTCAATAGGATTGAGTGGGATTTACTACAGCACGAACCAAATCCTTACTTTTCTCACGTAAAACACCCATTGAATCTAACCAGAGTGCAACCGAGAACACGTCTCTGATTCTTTATTACTCACCTGTCTCAATACTACAGCAGCCCACAGCATAAAGTTTACGGGACCAGAATGCTTCTTTGCAGGAAGGGAAAGGAATATCTTACAGGATAGCCTGTAACCACAAAGCAGATACAGGCGCAAGTCTGAAGAAGACTAAAAGTCATTCTGGATTTGTGACAAGATCCACAGCTTTTGAAGCAAAGTATTTCTATGCTAGAAACACTCACAGCACAGGCTGCTTTGAAGCATATTTAACTCATCCTACGTACCTTTAAAAGAAGAATGAAAGCTGACTTTGGCAGGGTTTATGACTCCCAGAAAAAAAAAAACAAACCCCAGCATGCTTAAAGAGTTTGCATAAGTTTGCCTTATCTGATCTAGCTGTTGATAACAGGACAAGCTGTAATGAGCTCCATGAGTATCTCCTATCATATGTTCTCATGGGCCCTGCTTCCTGCCCAGCTTGATGGTCTCAGTAGTCCATGTCTGAGGACCTAGAGAAAGATGGACCACTATTGTTTTCCATCAGGCAGCAGGAAGGGTCTATCTTCAGATGATCTGGCTTCTATCCAAGTGGAGATAACTTCTCAAAATCACACTGAGTAAGTGAGGCCCTAAGCATTCAACAGTGCTTGCCTGGTAAGACTTAGTCTTACCTGCCCCTGATACCTTGGCAAAGAGTTTCACATGGACTCTCTGCTTTCACACAAATACATCTCCTGTTAACTGCCTGCACTGCTTTCATGCTTAATGACCTCCTTGCTCAGATGGAGAGAACAATCTCTACCAAAAACGCAATTGCATTTCATTGCAATATTCAGACGTGTCATCCTTCTAAGCATATGCCTCTTTACAGTAAAAACTGTACTTGTTGCCAGTCACCGAATGTGCTAACTCTGTATGCACTCTGGAGGGGTTCCAGCAGACTGCCTCAAAAGTACATCAGTACAATTAAGTTAAACAAAGCAGGTCACTGTCCACACTCAGTGACAAAAGGCTCTGTAGTTTCAACAAATGGTTTACCAGAATCCTTTAAATTCAGATACAAGAAAAAATATAAATATTTTTGCAAGCTCCATCTCTTTCAGAATAACTCCTTATTAATCACTTTTGGAAATACTAATACTAAAAAAACCCTACTGACAGAGATTGTTTTAACAATGTACTTTGCTACTGAAGCTGTTCACGAGTCTTCTTAGAGAAGACTCACCAATGACTCCAACTGAGCCACAGAAAACTAATACTGCCAAATCGGTTAGACAGCAGAATAGTTGTAGATGAAAATCTCCTCCTGTACAAGACTCAGAAAATGCTTGACTGCATGGAGTTGTACACATAAAAGCATTCCTTTTTGTTTCAGTCATTGTTATTTCATCTTTTCTGTTTATGCTGTTTAGTAAAAACTGCAAAGCTGAAGATACAGCAACATATCTTGCCATAACCAAAACACGGGTTTGATCCCTATAATAAATACAACCAATAAGTTAAAACAAGTTATTTCCAAATGATTCAGCACTTATACCGTACACAGTAGGAGAAAAGGCATCCAGGTGCCCTTCACAAAATTTAGATATAAATTACACATTCTACCTATGTCTTCGAACAGATATCATAGTAGGGATAAAGTCACTGCTCTTCTTCTTGTACATATATCCTTATCTATCAAAATCCCATTCATCCTACTGAACATTACTTTTAGGCTCCTGAAACCCATCACAGACATCTTCACCTGGAAAGAAATAAGTAGGGGGGAAATTCTTTAAAGTTACCAAAAAATGCAAATCTATTCAGGCTTCTAAACATAGTCATCATCACCCTAGAATTTGTTTCAGTTTATTTTTGTAGCCCCCACAGGATGCCCTCATGTTTGGAGGTCCCACAAGGAGACTGACTGAGCAAAGCAACTACAATTTTCTTTTTCACAAAAGATCACAGAAAGCCAACCGGGCCTGGAAAAGGCACTGAGTTCTCATTCCGTCAAAGCCAAGAAAGGAAAAAGAAAGGGGTGGGGAACCAAGAATTCTGAGCAGGAAACAAATTCACTCCTAAAGCCACTCCAGAAGTTTGGCTTTCAGTTCTGCTGTTCAGCAGCTCTCAGTAGGAATTAAAATGTGCAACAGTGAGGGGAGGGGGGGAATAGGAAAAAAACCCACACCAAAAAACCACCAATGGGGAAGATCTCACTGACCCCCCACAGCAAAGCTTCTCCTCAAGATGCAAGGAACTCTGCTGGCATAGAAACATAATTTAATTCTTCCTGTCCCCCCAGTCTTGACTCAAGGCCATTTGATTTCACAGTTCCAGCACTTGCAGTAGTTAGCAAATTGCGCTATGCACTTTGTAGAGTAAAAAGCCATGACTGCAGCATGCCAAATTCTAATCTGTGACAAGCATTTTCATTCCTGGAACTCCACACAGCATGCCTTGGATTGTTTGGTGCTTCTTAGCCAGCGCCGGTCTGCGCAGGTGTGGCAAGGCAGCAGATAGGCCTGTGTGCACAGTCTAAACTCTGGGACCTACAGATGCATCCCGAGAATGTTTACTACCAGTACAATGCTAATCATAATTACCATGATGGTATATGTTCTCTGCAGGATAAAAAGGCTAGAAGAAAGCCCATGTTTAGATTGGACAGCAAACACAAGGTCATAGCTGGAAGGTAGAAAACACATAAAATCGTTCCATTTAAAGCATATGTACAAATTAAAAGTTAACCATTATTGCCAAAAAATTGCATATAACCTCAACTACAGCTACAGAGACAACTGCCAGCTGCAAGAGGAATATGTGGTCCGTGTTCTGCTGCCCCAACAGCACAACCAGTCACAGAAACACTGCCTCACTTCTGCCCTTCTCCCCAAGGAAGTGCTGAGGAACATCCCTCTTTGTACACCCACTATTTATTATTTCTCTTACTGACTGGATGACATTCAAATCATAAAGCTCAATGACTTTTTGAAGCTAGGCCTCCTCCTGGGTCTAAGAAATCTTGTATTTCAGCCAGGTAGCTCGACTCAGCTGTTCAGAGGTAGAATAATGAGGAAACAAAGATCACCACTACCATGTTGAGATCATCCTAAAGAGCTAAAAACTCACAGCTGCTTCACTGAAAATGCTACGAATACAATACCCAGAAGCTATTACCCACTCCAGTAAATGGCAAGTCCACAGACAGTAATGCCTATGGTCCTTTTTTTTTGCCAGCATTTGAATTATAATTCTCTGTTTAAATGACAAATTAGCAAGATAAAAATATATTTTGGCTAGTAGACCTTCAAGATCTATTGGAGCATATTTAATTTACTTTATAAATGTTAATGACACTGTTTTCCTTGACTTAAAAAAAGGGCAAAACTAAACTAATTTACTTTTAAAATAAAATCTGTACCAAAAATCATTGTTTCACTATATACTGCAGTTATCAGTGGTGCAAACAGCACTGTGGAATTTTCTCCTCTCTTCCTCCAGCTTACTGAAGAGGAACCTAGAGAGCAGACAAGCTGAGACAGCCAAAACTTCATCCTTAGATTCACACTGTTTTATAGCAGACGCTTGATTTCTATCCTTGTCCATATGTCTGAGTAAGCACAAACTACATCAGAGATAAGATCTGGACTTTCAAACCTTGTATCAGAAGTCATAAATCTTGTATCACATATCTTTCTGACTATAATCACACCACTGACATAAGAGTAATTGTCTTAATTGTTGACTGGTTGTCTTAATCGCGTGTCTTCTATGGGATGGCAGAATTAAAAATAGAAGAAAGAGCATGCAGTGAATGTTGCTGCACAATATCCCCAGCCAGTGAATGTCATCATGAAGTCCTGGAACATGGCAGACTCCTGTTATCTTTTCCAGAATGCCAGTTTCAGCCCAACACATCCCAAACCTTAAAGCAGGGCTGACTCCAACTCATGACACATCCAGAATGCTTATTTTTTTCCCCCAGTACTTCTTCTAATAACTGAGTTGGTGGTGCCATGTTCTGCTTGGGATGGTGGATGGCAACCACCACACTTGCACACTGGAATGAAGCTGGTAAGTCCATCCAAAATTAAAGTAAGAAAGTTCTATGAAAGCAGAAGTTTAATGACTGCATCAAAGAAGGAAAAAATATAGTGAACTAGTCTGTAAATTGGGGGCTTTATCTTTCATTTAAAGATTGTTTTTTGCTATATTTCTTTCTTCTATCTTTTTCTACCTGTATGACACATGCCTTCATTTAAGTCCCATGTATAGCACATGCCCCAGTAAAATGTCCCAATGCAGTCCAGAAGTGTGGCACTGCATGGTTTGTGCAAGGAGTATGTCCTTAAGCTCTGCATACATTTTCAAAGCTATGAAAAATAACATAAGAATAAATAAAATGGAAATTGCCAATTGTAAGTCAGTGAAAGCAAGCTTAGAGAGTACTTTCTTCTTATTTATGGTAAAGATTTTAAGGAGTATTGTACAACATCGTATAATCATCAGGCCAGCAATTCTGCTGCGAAGTGTTTTTCAAATGGCAGTTCTGGTTGCCAATGTAAGGACTAGACAATGAAACAGAAACAGGTATTTCTAACAGGGGCTTGGAAAATGTCTCCCTATGCCCAGTGCATACAGCAAATATAAACCTTCACTGAAACACAGTTTAAGTAATGTCTGCAGCTGTCTAACTTCTCTTCATCATTTGTGGTGGGGTGGTGGTAAACATTGCTAGCGACGATGACATCATTTGCTAGTGATAACCAACCATGACTAAATTCTAAACAGTGTTGAATCAAGATCTTCTGGCTACGCTAACAGGACAAAAGCCTTAAGGCATGATATTTGCTTTATTTTCTGGAGCTAAGGCCAAGCATGCTGAAATGCCAGAGTTTTTTGAGAGGTGGAACTGGGTTAAATTGTGATTAACAGACAAACTGGAAGATTCAGACATTTGTTTAGTAACTATGCAATAATGTCTCAAAGTCAATGTGCTGCAATTGCCTTTTATGTTTATTTCTACAAAAGGAGATCAGAAAAAAAACATAAAATCTATCCAAGTAACCAAATTCAAAACTGAAGTCATGCGCGTTGAAAACTTCTGAATGCACAATCAGCAGGAAAGGGTAAAGTGGTATTTTCCCCATTTTGGATGTTCCATTAAAAAGGGCTTCATTTATATTTCTGTATTTTCAGAAAGACTGCGGTATTTGCTTGCTTTCTCCCATCAGTATATCACAGATAATACTCAGCTGCCAGGTTTATGAGGTATTTGCAGTTGTAACTCAACAGACAAATCCTTTGTTACAGAGAACAAATAATGGGGATTTACAAAGCTGTAATTACACTGAGAGGCTTTATGCATAAGGCTATATTAAAAGAAATACTATAACAAAATACCTTTTTTTAAAAATTCCTCTGAGCATTATCACCACTTACACTAAGGACAATTTTGTAATGTTACCATGAAAGGGATTTTAAATGCATGTCATCTCTAAAGGATGCCTGCAGCCCCTGCCAAGCTCTCCTACACAGGCTGATCTTAGCAGCATATACCTGTTTTACGGTTAGCAAATGATGACGAATGAGCAAGCAAACTTTTAGCCCACAGCAATAAACCACACTAAAGGTAGATGCACTCCAGCAACCGGGCAAAGCATGTCAGCTACTGCAAGTCTAGGCAGTGAAACAGGAGCAGAGACCAAGAGGTGGTATCTGCAGTCCCCAGCAACTGACACTGAGAAGCTGCATGGTTGCCTGATGAGCACAAGCAGAAAAGCTGACCTATGAGCCCACTCTGGCTACACATCAGGCCACCAGCACATGACTGACAGTGCATCAGCTGAGTAACACACCACTAGAGACAAAGACCACGTTCTTGTCTTTGCACTGGTCCATTCAGAGGGACCTTGTGTGGTGTGGCTGACATGCTGGAGCGAAGGGATGCCATCTAGAGAGGCCCTGACATGCTTGAGAGGTGGCCAATGCCAACCTCATGAAGTTCAACAAGGCCAAGTTCAGGGTCCCACACCTTGGTCAGGGCAACCCCAAGCACAGCTACAGGCTGAGTAGAGAACAGATTGAGAGCAGCCCAGCCCTAAGGAGGACTTTTGAGGTACTGGGTGACAAGCTCAACATGGGCCAGCAGTGTGCGCTTGCAGCCCATTCTGTGATTCTGAGAAAGGAACTCGGACACACAGAAAAAGTATGCCATAGTCCATGGTGGATGCAGCCTCTATTTTGGACTTTCTGCTTCACCAGAAGTCTCCTGAGGACAGGCACTCCCTGCATACAAGAGACTTGTGGCTAGCTCGGTGGCTTTCCCCTGTGCAACATACCAGTTACAGTTGTGTCTGAGGATGCTGTGAAGCAAACTGCCAGCCAGCCTGTCCCAAGACTAGAGAAACACAAAGATGACTTCAAGCACTCCACTGTCTACATGAAAGAGGATGTAATGCTTCACTTCAATGTATTTCATGAACAGAACATATCTGAGAAGTTATTTTCAATATGGTGCACATTCTTCATTCAGTTACCGATGGCTACCACAATTTCTGCTCTTGTTCTGGCAGGCAGACTTATGCATCTCCTCACAATAAAACACTGAGGTGGGAATCACAAAAAAAAAGTTAAGACATTTTGTATGAATTTATCCTGAGATTCTTTTGATTCTTCTGGCTTATTACAGAAAAAATGGGAGAATCTGACTGTTATCCAAGAAACTATATTGGATAAAACTGACATTTCTTTCCCAAACCTCTTCTCTAAGATCAGTGATTCATTATCATAGTTCAAATTTTGCACATAATTAATTATCAGTGGGCAGCAGCATGCAGAGTATAATTATGGATTTTCAAGGTTACCCTTGAACACAGCAGAACAGTTGCTAGCAGTATGTATGAAAAAAATCGACCAGTTTATTATTAATTTCTTTGATAGAGACAGGCACTACAATTAATTAGATGGTCAAGAGAAATCCGGATCCAGTGCCACAGATGTCAATACTATGAGTAATATGTCTCCCATGTAGAACCTTTTTCTAATATATTAATTACAATGTTTTCAGCTCTGGCACAGATCTCTGAACCAGACATGGCACAGGAATGCAGTGCAGCATCAATGCACAGGCAGAAATAAAGTGGTATGGGGCACGTGCAGCAAACTCGTGGCACAAGGGGGCTGAGTGGTCCTGATTTGACAGGAGGGAGGAATGGGCAGCATCACTATCCCTCCGTGTTTTGACACCACAGAGCTGGAGCCAAAAGGAGATGCTCAAAGCCTGCTGGTAGAGGAGAAGGGCAAGGAAGGTACAAGTAGAGAATACGCGGGAGAGGCAGAGGTTCAGTCTTCCACCCTCATCGCTATGATGCATGATTCCATGTCCACAGGGGATATTAGACACAAAATACCCTACTTTCTCTTTTCTTTGATTTGTTCATGTCCTGGGTTCAGCAGTAGCAGTCATTTTTCTCCTCCTTGGTAGCTGGTGCAATGCAGTGTTTTGACTTTCAGCTCGGGAACAGTGCTGATAACAATGATGTTTTGGTTTGGCCAAGGACTTTGTGAGCCTCATGCTCTGCCAGGGAGGAGGGGAAGCCAGGAGGAAGCAGAGACAGGACACCTGACCCAAACTGACCAAAGAAGTATTCCATACCACAGCACGTCATGCCCAGGAGGTAACGGGGAGTTAGCCAGAAGGGCTGGGAGACTGCAGGGTTGGAGGAGGTATCGGTCGGTGCTTGGTCGGGCTGGGAGGAGTGAGTTATCGGTTGGCTGGTGGTGAGGTGTTGTATTCTCTTCCCTTGTTATTTCCTTTATCATTGTTATTATTGGTGGTAGCAGCAGTGATTTGTGTTATGCCTTAGTTACTAAACTGTTCTTATCTCAACCCGTGGGAGTTGCATTCTTTTTGATTCTCCTCTCCGTCCCTCTAGGAGTAGGGGGAAGGAAAGGGGGGGGGGGGTGTGTGAGTGAACGAGTTACCTGACTGGGTTTAAACCACGACAGTTCAGAAAAGGTTTTCGAATTTGTTTTGTTTCATTATAAGGAAGGAATTCTCTTCTCCAAATGCATCATGAGTAAAATATGACAAAGCAACTGAATATTGCAATCCCACTGTCCATGCAGCTGACAATGGCAATGGAGTAAATCTGCATTTTTCATTTTAAAGAACAAAGAATTTTTGTTTCATATAATATTTCAACATTGTCTGGGCTGATTGGGTATTTTTTTCAAGATCAATCTATGATTTGGGATTGGTCATATGCACTATGGAATGGAAAAACTCTGTAACTTATCTGAATCATTATTTTATTTTGTTCTCCCATGGTTCCAATTGTTCATTGTTAATCAGATCCAGCCATAACATCTTATTCTGCAAAAGGCATACTCTGCTTTAATCAAAATCTTGGACGGCATTTTGGACAGGACCTTTAACAACTTGGATAGAATATTCTGGGGTTTCCTCACCGATAAAGAATCAAACAATTAACTATGAACATGTCTTGCACAAATGCTGACAGTTAACAGGTTATTTTGATGAACATTTGCCTGTTTCACGGAACTACTTTCAATTTCCTTGCATTTTTTTACCTGGTTTCTTCACTCAAAACAATAATGAACTGTAAACCTGCCCTGCAGGATGCATCAACGATGAACTCTAAAGTAACTTCATAATTTCTCATTTTATGCTATGCTGAAAAGTGATGCCATAAACACAAAAGATGACTGCGACAGTCTCATCTATTTGAAATCAGAACTTTTTATTTATGATGTTCGAGGGATTTTCCCCATTGTTTTGGCAGTAAACAGAAATGACCAGTGTTCAGAAATGAAACACACCAACAAGCTCATACTTACGTCTTCATAGATGTATTCTGGTGATTGATTCAGATTATCCTACGAAGCATTTACTGGTAAAAAAAGTTCTGAAAAATGTCTCTTTGGCAGGTACAAACACAGCACTCTGCTTTTTCCTATCAATAAGCAAATTGTCCTTCAGTGGCACCTTTGATTTTGGTACTGCTTGCAGTTTTACATTTTGACCTGTTAGATTTAGCCAGCTCTTTGATGTCAGGCAGCTTACCGACTTCTTCCCTGCTGTCATCCCCCACTGCAGCCTCAAGAAATCATAGACTGACAAACTGATGTCTGCTGTTCCCTAATGACTTGTTTGTAGCAGCTCCGTCACCAACTAAAAGCAAAAAAAAAGAAAAAGCAGCACTGTTCATTGTCTTTGTCAGCCACATGGACAGTGGGATTGATGCATCCTCAGCAAGTTTGCTGATGACACCAAGCTGTGTGGTGCAGTCGACATGCTGGAGGGAAGCAATGCCATCCAGAGGGACCTGGATAGGCTTGAGAGGTGGCCAGTGCCAAACTTAGGAAGTTCAACAAGACCAAGTGCAAGGTCCTGCACCTGGGTTGTCTGAGAGAGATGGGCTTGCTTCTTCAGCCTGGAGAAGAGGACAGCCCAGGGAGACATTAGAGCAGCTTCCAGTATCTAAAGGGGGCCTAAAAAAAGCTGGAGAGGGACTTCTTACAAGGGCATGCAGTGACAGGACAAGGGGGAATGGCCGCAAACTGAAAGAGGGTGAATCTAGATTAGACATTAGGAAGAAATTCTTTATTGTGAGAATGATGAAGCACTGGCACAGGTTGCCCAGAGGAGCCGTGAATGCCCCATCCCCAGCCAGTGTTCAAGGCCAGGTTGGACGAGGCTTTGAGCGACCTGGTCTAGTGGAAGGTATCTTTGCCTGTGCCAGAGGGGTTGGAACTGGATAATCTTTAATATCCCTTCCAACCCAAACCATTCTGTGATTCTATGAAACAGCCACTAAATGAGTCAGTGTTGTACAGACTGTAAAGAGAAAATTACAGAGGATCCTGTTACCCATCTAGCATTGTCTAGAGCTTAGGAAACCAAAATCGTAATAGCTTATAGCTATGTACCTACACCATCTGCCTGACTGTAGTACATAAAGTAGCAAAATTTAACACAGTGTCTAGCCATCCATTATCCCTGCTTGCCTTCCTGTTGCAAGAACATAGGCAATAATGCAACTGTTTTATAATAAATTACATTTTAAAAGAAATTATAATATCATCACATCACATCATTTAATTACAGATAGATGTAATTTTTTTGTTTGTCTTAATCTTCTAACTTTCAGGTAATGAAAAGCTTTCAGTAACAGACTGAAATCTCATAAGCTCCATTTGCACATAAGAGCACTGATTTTGGATGACTGGTCATTTCACTGACAAACAGAGATGTTTTTAATGGAACCTTGTTTCCAGTAAGAACTGAACACCATATTTCAGATGGTTTAGGTTATGCGCTCTAAAATGGCCTTATGCCAAATTCATTAATCACTTTTGGAAATTAAAGATTCTGTATCTAGTAACAAAAAGCAGCAAAAAAATAAATTCCTTCACTACTATCAGAGCAGCACCCTAATTTGGAGAAAATGAAAATCCCACTTTGGCTGGTTTTTATCCTAAAACAAAACACCACAGGAAAGAGTTTCAACTGACAGGAAAAATGAAAGTTGAAGGAAGAAAACAAACACAAAAATAATCCTCTTTCTTACATGGAGGGGTGGGAGGGGGAATTGTGTTGTAGATTTCTCACAAATTAAGTAAGTGTGGCCTCTGTTTTAGAAGAAAAATCAAAACAGTAGTAACATAAGCTTGTCTACTTTTATTGATATGGTGGTTATGTATGACACATCATCCCTTTTCAAGCACTGTGCTTCTAGGCGTTAACACCAAACATGTATTTCTGTCACTGAATATAAGGGCCAAAAAGGGTCAAAATCCCAGATTTACCCAGCAGAAGTACCATAAGCAGCAGCTTTTCTTGCTTGAAGAATTGTCATTTCAAAACTCTTAAGATTCTGCTTCACCGTGAATTTACATACAATTGCTTGTGTTGCACAGCACAAAATACCGCATTCATGTGAAAAGACACTGAAAAGCAGAGACCAGTGGGACAGCATCCTGCTTCTTTTATGCACAACATTTATATTCATAATTCCTAGCGAGTTCTACAAAGTAACTGGCAGACATAGACTTTGGGGAAAAATACCCCTCAACATTGTGTTGGTTTAATGCTACAGCACCAAAGACAGCAGCTCTATATGCCAGCACAGCAGGAAAAGAACTCAATTGCTTTTAATAGACAAGCGTTTAGTGCAACTAGCATAATCTGCAGTGACATTTTCCCATGTCTATTATGTAAGTCGAAAGCTAAACTTTTGCTTTTATACAGCATATTGCCTATCTCCAACACAGTGCCTTATCAACTTTCTCTCCATTTTTAAGATATTTTAGTAGCAAAAGAGGGGGGACTTAGCCCATTTTTGAGATTCCTTCTAGAACTCCTCTTTTCTTCTGTTCTGTGTTTATAGCCATGCAGACATCAATTCAGACAGGCTTCAATAGGAAATGTTATTTTGTTAGTTATCATGGTGCACATTCCTTGCCTAACAACCTCCCTGAAAAGTTTAACTCTCTATGGAAAATAACTTAAAAGGTAAAGAATAACCCAAGAAATTCCACAAAGAAAAACTGGGAATTAAAAAATCAAGGACAGTCAATCCATTTTACCAGTGTCATTCATTCCCTAACACCTCTTTTTCTAAATTTCAAGGAAAAGATGAAAAAGCAAGGAAATGGGGAGTTAGAGCCATCACCATTTTTACATCCCAGGCATCATACAGAGTGTGGGAATGTCTACCTTCATAGCAGCAATTATCCTTGAAAAGATTTTCAAAGTAGCATACAACAGCAGACTGGGAACTGCCCACAAAAAGGGCAAAACAGATAATGACAGACCTGCTCTGGTAAACCATCAGCGTATAACTCCAAGATATTTACATTAATAGCTCCTTCCCAGTCTTTCTGTCCATCTATCTACTGTTATTTGCCTCACTTCTGCTGGTATCTTAATCCTAACCCTTTCAAGATAGGCAGCTCCAATAGACTGGCTTGTTTCTAATGTACTTTGGTAGACAAATACAGCTCTTTAAGTGCTAACAAGTCTGCATATTTAGGATTCAGTACTCAAGGAAGCGAGTGATTAAAATCTAGTGATTTCGCAAGACGAGTTCATAAGGGCTATAAATACAGCACATAGCATCAAAAGACCTCATCAGCCAGACATCTGAGTATCAGAAGGAGATGCAAGGCTTAAAAAAAAGATCAACGCTTCAAAAACAACATACCAAATTGATTAAGCAACACTGGAAGAATGAGTCCTACAGGAGACATTTTATTGTGTATATATGCCAAACATGTTTATGATTTCTTTTAAAAGACCTATCTTGCATTACCCTGATAGTACCAGATAGCTTGTGTCACGCCTGCCTTCCCACACTGTGTATCCCACAATAAATAATGCTGCATGCATTAGACAGATGTCCCTTCCAGGAACATAACACCTCCTGAAAGGGTACTAAAAATGTCCTTACTCTGCTGCTTTCAGAGCCAGACGATGAGCAGAGACCTCTGACCTTCTCAATCTGAGGCATGAACATACAGAATATAAGCGCAGAGCTTGCTGCACTATCTTCAGGTGCAAGAGAAACCACTTGACCAGCTCTGATGACCATGATGCAGCCTGGAAATCTCCCTCTCTTGAAGAAGAACTGCACATTTGCTGAACCATGCTGCTGATGCTACCATGTGTATCTGATGGAAAGCTGCCTCTGCATGCAACCTTCTGGCAGGAGCACTGAGGTGGATGTAGCAGCCGTGGTGCTAGCTCCCTGAGCACCCTGGGGTGGTCTACATAGGCAGTACTGATGCCCAGCACTCATCTGACAAAAAGCCTTCCCGCAGACAGTGCATGAGCCTGCCTGTGAGCTCCCCAGCGACAGCACTGGAAGAGTTTGGAAAAGCATTACGTGAGGAGGACAGAAATCCATGAAACTGCTAAAACCCCCCCCCTCAGAAACCTCACAATGCTCATGCAAGGAGCAGTGACTGGAATTTCATATATAAAATATACCATCTACCCTATACCAGGCAATGCTCTCTGTCTTTCACTGAGATTTTGTACAGGGGCTGAGAAGACTGCCTATGCCCACCAGCTGAGCAGACTGCAAAACCAGCAATGGACGATGCTCTGCCCTTTGTCAGAAAACAGTTGCTGAATGGGGAAAGCAACGGGGGAAAATCAGCCTTAAGCTGTCCCAGCACAAAGGGACTTTTTTCCTCATTACAGCACAATAAAATGGGGTGGGAGAGCACTGTATTTCCATTTAGGTTTTTTTGAGTTTGCTTTCTTCTTTTATTTCTCAAGCTAGCAGGGCTGAGAACAACCTTGTATTTACCTGGCAGACCCAGCTGCGGGCAGGGCCCTCACATCACAGCAGTGCTACTAACGTTTTTCCCACTAATTATTTTTGCCCGATTTCCTATTCTCTAGATTGAAAAGCAAGGAAGAGCTCCAAACACTTAATGAGGATGCCTCTTCCTATAAAGAATTACTCAGAAAAACTGCAATTCAGAATCAGTAAAGCCTCACGTCTTTTCTACAGAGCCTTTTTGAGTCTTCTATGCAGAGGAGAGTTTTTAATCAGGCAGCAGAAAGGGAAGGGCTTTCCATCTGGTGATTTTGAAATTCTTGGTCAAAGGTTAACCTGATTTTTAACCTGATTGTACAGAAAATCTTGGAGGCTGAAAGAACACAGGTGTAAAGGCTGCCCTGAAAGTAAAACTTCGGAGGGACATTACCAACCCGAAACCAGGCAATGAAGGCACATAAGGCCTGTACTACACCTTTCCTCACTCTCGGCTTCACAGACAGATCCTAAGGAGTCAAAAGGCAAAGTCCATTTCAGTAAGTTTAAAACATAATCAGACTTCTCTGGTTGGCAGCACCAAAGGGAGAAAGGCAGTTCTACTAATTAAGATCTGAACTTCTGCTTCAACTTGAGTTTTTCATGATGTTACTGGATATAACATGGTACTCATTCATTATAGGGTGCAGCACCCGCAGGGCAGTGAGTAATGGTTTTACTCCTACTTCAGTACTGGCAGCAGCATGTTGGACTGAAAAATGAACCTCTATTTCCTATCTATTTTTATAATCAGTTTATCTATCATCTGCTTAATTCTTACCCCCATATGCACAGTAGAAACAAAACATTTAAGTCTCAGTACTACCCTGAAATACATTCACAACACTGCCATTGACTCAGCTAACCAGAGACACTGACTTGTAACCGAGGACAGCATTTGGCCCCAGACAGCACAGCTGTATTCTATATGAAAAATTCATGAGCTAAATCTTTTCACTTCTTTTATAAATAGGAGACAAAACAAGAGAGTCATCACTTAGTCAGCCAGGGAATGATTCAAAAATCTAAACCTAGGATATCGTTTTTAGGAACATAACTGGCAATAAAGGCAAAGTCTATCTTCTCCTCATAACAGAAAAAAGGTAGGATTAAGTAACTTTATTTTATGCCACTTTTTTTTTTTTTCTTTCACTGATTGAAAAAGTATAAAATACCAACCAGACATAGCAGTAAGGTATCAGACACAAAATAGAGATCGCTAGTATTACATGCCCAGGTATATTTTGTTGCAGCCCTGAAGTCAGACATGTTATTGAGCTCTGGCTTATTTGGAAGCTTTCCTGTTTCTCTAAACACAACCATTATTTTTGGTATTTCATAACTAGCTCTCTATTATGAGGTGATACTAGCTGTGGAGGTGACAGCTGGCAGGAACTTTTGAATCGAAGGGTCTCTTTCTCTCACAAGATGCACTGTTTACTAAAAGATGATTACCCATGAGTAAATAATGAGTCATGATATCCTTAAAAAAGCAAACACACAGAGTTAAAGAATAATTTCTAACATGGGTAAACAGCACAGAAAATTGAATCACTTATGTGCACTTTCCCTAATATAGTGTAAAAAACTATAAGGGCTATAGAAAATAACCACAATTAGATAAAACTATGTTATAAGAGCTTGGAAAAACTCTCTCTTTTCATATGTCTGTAAAGCATCATTTACAGACATACAAATAACTAAATGCAGTCTTAAATACATGCAGGAACAAACGGAAGAGGGATTTTGGGTTGGCTTTCACAACACAAACGCACCATGGTAGTTCTGTCATTCCTGATGTGTTACTGCACTACCCTTATGAACAGTGCAGACCATTGAAACACAATGTATTGGCAATCAGGCAGGAAACCAGGACTGCACATCATCTAACACTGTAATTATAACATGCAGGTAAACTGCTCATTTTTACTGCATGTTCTCAGACCATTTCCCAGCACTTTGAGAATTTGCTGCTGGGGAATTCATCGTCAGACAATCACTGACAGTGGTGAAGTACTCTCCCCTCTATTATTGCTACTTCCATACTCATTTCTAATGCTATTATATATATTTCTGAATTCACCGTTAGGCTCCAAAAGTTCCTCTGGGGAATATGACATCAGAATGAAGATTATGAAAAATATGCTTATACCACATCCATTTGAAAAACTGTTTATGTGTAAGGACTTTGCTTACGCCACTTTGCCCCATCCATTTTGCACAGCCTCCCAGACACCAATAAAGCTCATCAGCAGTTTTACAATCAAAATTAAATGGAAACTGGTGATCCTTGCGACATCTCAGCAGCTGACAGTGGTGGCTCTGGAGTGACAGCAAGAGTTAAAAACCATAAACACGCTCTACTGTAACTGTGCCTTTTCACATAACCTTCTGAAGTGTTTATCTGTAAGGACTAAAGCAGAACAACCTGGACTGTAAAGAAAAAAAATAAAGACAATCAATCAGATTTAAGGACAATAAGGAATTATGTGAAGGCAGGAAAAAACATGTACCTAACCTGTTTTCTTTGTGAACACTGCTGAACTTGAAAAAGACCCAGACTGAAACTTGAAATGCATGTTGTACAAATTTTAGGATTAACGCTCTTTACTTGACATGTTATAATCTGAAATCAAGGAAGAGAGGATATATGTGAAAAATTCATGAGGATGAAATAGTCACATTAGATTTCTTTGGGAAGTTGGGAAGTATTACCATGGTACTCTGTTCAAAGCTGGGTATGGCCACCACAGACTGGGGAGTGCTGCCCAGCTGGGGTACCAAGCAACTAACGGAACATATACCATACCTGGTAGTTCTGACATGAAGACTAGAATTCTTTTTCCACTTTCTTCCCTGTGTAATTTTGCTAGCATATTGGTGTTGGAATGTAATCCCTCCTCTTTGTCCAATCTACAATGTCTATATAGTTATTCACAGTTCAGTTTTTTGAAGATATGTGATTTTAAATCACAAGTTTCTAAGAAGTTGTGATAACATTTTAAATAGCATGTTTTAGAGAAGAACCGGACAGCTAGTGAGATGGCCAACCACCGAACAGAGCGCACAGCTTGTCCTAAAAGGTTCTTAAATTCAGACACTTACACTTCTGAATCAGGGTCACACATAACCTGCAGTTCTACGAGGTACTCCTTTTTTGGCTGATTGATGATTGTTAGGATCACTGAAAAGGCACGGAGCAGCTTTAGCTACCACTGATCATAACAGAAAAGATGCCACTTCTCCAACAACAATCCATCAAACTTAAAACACTACTATAAAGGAAAGTAAAAAAAAGACGGGTGCAATCAAGGGTACTTCAACTAGAATAAAGACCCCTTCAGGGCACTTTAACTGCCAGTCTGCAGCCTAAAGGGAAAATGAAATAAAATCTAAAATGGCACATGGTGCTTACAAGATTACATACACCTACACCAGGCAAATATAATAGAATCCTATTTTTCCTGTGTTTTGATTTATATTATATTAATTATATTATTAATTAATTATGAGTAATTAAGAAAAAATATTACTCTAAACCCAGGAAGTTCTTCAAAGTATTTTCCCTTTTTTTCTTCTCGTGATGTAAATGGTCCGTATTCTTAATGTTGTTATACCACAGTTAAATTACATCAGAGGCATTATTTAGTGTTCAGAATCAGAACATCTGAAACTATGAAAAATAATCATATAAGAGGGGACTTCAGTAGCTGCCTATCCCTCATTCTATCAAAGTTGTATCATTCCATATTATACAGCTGCTGGTGCTTTATACACCTTAAGATTCCTATCGATCACTTCCAAGCTGATAACACAGGGAACAAACTCTTCTAATAGATCCCTCTGCTAAAATGAAAGAAAACAACCCAAACAATCCACTTTCACTTTTTTCAGTTACCTTTTCCAACTACTTTCAGCCATGTGTCACCAATATACACGTACAGCCACTCTGCAGACTTTGGTCATGTCATTTTCCTTTCGCTCTATTATTTTCCAGCTCCTCCCTGAACTCTCTGCTGTTTAATCTCTTCTGGTCAGAAAAAATAATAAGTAACTTTGGTACACAAAAGGGAACGCAATGTTCTAGGACTGGGCTTATGTGAGTTGTAGGAAAATGGTACAAATCTGAGAAGAGCTGGGATTGCTGTAGCATGACGTCATGACCTCTGTTTACAGCCGTAAATGATACTGGCAAAGTGACAGCGTCCTGCATGACCCTGTGTTGTATTATTTTTTCCCTGTTTTTATTATTGCTGTGCCTGTCTTTGCTTTACTGACTCTAGTTACTTTGTCCAATTTGACAGCGGTCTAACCAAACACGCATTTCTCCTACACGTCCAAGTGGAAGACCCAATTTTACTGTCAACACAGCCAGATCAAAGCAGCTAACCTGTTATCAAAACATCAAGGCCAACGCCCTAATAATGTCCTAATTTCTTATGTTAACCCAAAAGATAAAATTATTTTTAATTAACAACGGGTAATTCAGCAGAAATGTAACTTGAAGGTAAGCACTGACAGAAAATGAAATTTATTGACTCAAAAATAAAATGCATTTACTACCAGAAATTCAGCTACTAATCCCCAAAATGCTCAAAATACATGTGCTATACTGTTACCCAGAGATAACAGAAGAGTACAGTATCTTAATTCAGTAGGTTTTGTTATATTTGTTGAATTACATCATTTGATTAGAAGACATTAGCCTGGATTAAAAAGGGAAGAGCATTAATTACTTTAAATATTAATACCACTGGCTAACTGACCTATAAAGGTACAAGGACTCTTATACTGAGTTTTCACAAACTTTTGCCAAGTTTTTCATAAAGATATCAGTAAACAAGAAATACAACAAAATTCACTGAGACTCTGTATTACATCACAAACAAAACCCCGAACAGGTGATGCAGCAAAAGTCTTTAGACAAACAAACAAGAGCATGGTATAAATTTAATCCCTAAATCAAGATATTAGGCTTGCCATACATACAGCTGCAGATGGCTGGGTATACTGACTCCAAATGAAGCACTGTAGATAAAATTACTTCCACCTTAAAAACACACTGTAAGCAGACCATTTTGCTCACAAAATCTGTTGAACTTTGGGAAACGGTGAGCTTGTATCACCTACCTTTACTTTTGCCCTTCTCATTTCCCTGGCAGTAATAACCACAGAAGGTAATCTCATATTAAGTTTTATTTTGGAGTCCTGACCCCTGATTTCAAACACTGAAGGAAGATGTGTATTTATGAAACTTACATAATGTCGACTGAATTTCAAAAATCACTGTTGGGATTGTAACTTCTTCTTTCTGACATAAATGCTTCTGAGCATCACTTAAGGTCAAAATCTGCCTTTGATATTCACCAAGACTTTTTCATATGGAAATGAGACAGTAATTCCACCACTTTGCTATTATTAAAAAGGTAGCTCATTCACTATTAGGAACATTACTGAAGAAAACACATCCAGGTAAATTAGCAGTAAAGTATCACAAAGTCTGCAGGCATCTGCGGGCTATAAGCTAGCAGCTCAGATCCGCTACGCTGATACAGTATATAAAAGGAGTAACACCAGACATCACAATTTCTGACTCAAAAAACACCCATCCAAACACACAAAAAGCACACAACAAACACGAATCCCCAAAGATTACCCTTAATATGGACAAGCTCAGCAAAACTAAGCATTTGAACTGTAACTTCTGATCCGCCCATCTGCTTTCCTCACTTAGGCCTGCTCTCCAGATGGGAAAACAGGTGAGGTCTTCAATTACTCATATGTCACTCTGTAGTTTTGCCCACACCTTTCTTCCTGTTACACCATCACCCAACTGTTGGGAAATGCGGATCTCCTAACAGAGATTGCAGCTCTTAACCTTCACATGGCAACAGGTAAAGCGTAGCTCTATTCTATCCCATGCCTCGCAATATCTGCCAGGCTGAATCTCCCGAATTCTTCACAGCTGCTGCTCTTTCTGGGTTTAAATACTTGTTCTCTTAAAGAAATAAAAAATGACAGTGAGGTTTTCACAATACTAATTTGCAAATTGTTTCAAGCTCTTTTAGATTAGATTACTTTCCAAAGCAAACACAGTAATACTATACTACTCTCGTTTCCCAAACACAGCCTGCCTTATGACTGTGCAGCACACGCAAGACTTTTGCTTCTTTCCGCTGACAACGCTCACAAATGGCTTTCACTGACTTCAGGAGGTCTTTGCAAAAGTGCAGGATGTTCCAGTCATCCAAAGCTACTTAAAGGAGCAAGACCTAAAGAAATATTGACAAGATTAGGCATAATGTATCAGGAAACTCTCAGCTACAAAACATTAAAAAGATCAGACTACAGATTTGATCTTGTACATCTGGATTTATGAATGGTAAATATCTGCCTTTAAATATTTTTCCTGCACCACCAATTAATTCAGCTGCAGATTTATGATCATCAAAACGGTCTACAGCTATATCTACACAGACACATTTTGAAGAGACTGAGCTCAAGTTATAATTTGGCTTTGAGTTGAACTTCACAAAGGGGAGTCCAAGCTTTTCATCTTATTTCATGCTATGCTTGCCTGGACAGCAAGCAATTTCCTGTCAGCAAGCCACTTCCCCTTTGCCTTCTATCTCCAAGGTAAACTGCTGACAAACCTACCTGCTAGTCCTCATAAGCTGACGAAATAAAATATGTGAAAAATATTGAGAAATAGAAGGCTTTTAGAAAAAAAAAAAAAAAGAAGCCTGCAGTGTTGTTGCAAAATAAGGGTTAAACTGATGTGAACTTGTATTATGGGCATGACTTTTCAGCTGC
The DNA here is from genome assembly GCF_034315485.1 of Pezoporus occidentalis. Classification (NCBI taxonomy): domain Eukaryota; kingdom Metazoa; phylum Chordata; class Aves; order Psittaciformes; family Psittacidae; genus Pezoporus; species Pezoporus occidentalis. The sequence goes on from NW_026912995.1 coordinate 1,630,453, forward strand.
CATTTGTGGATGAACTCAAGCTATGAGCAAAGGTAAGGAGATTTACATGCCTTGGCTGCCAGCCAGCGTCCACATTGGTCCCCACAGGGCTGCCTTGTGAGTAGGTGCATTAGCAAAGGGAGAGGGAAGACTGTCTGCTTGAGCTCTCAGGTTTTGTGGCTGAATTACATCACTTTCTTGCTTGCAGAACTCGGGTTTCTTGCTGGAGAGACACATAGCCCAAAAAATGAGATCTCTGGAAAAGCTCCATGGAGCCAAATAGGCAGTAAAGGTCAAGGGAGGGGGGAGGGCAAGGGTTCATCAAGCAGTTTGCTTATGTAAATTTGGCTTTTTATGCTTACAATCCCATGAGCAAAGCATGATCAGAAAATGACTCCTAAACAGCAGCCAAGTCCTGGCTATTTTTATGCCCATATGACTCTTTCTACGGGATCAGCGGTAATGATCTTGAGCATTGGCCCCTTATGTGCAAATGTGAGAGCATGAATCCTGGTTCTAAGTTTTAAGTAATCTCACAACTTCAGTGTGTGCATTAAAAATGCATTTAGGGCACTAATTAAAGTTACAGAGCAGCTTAAACTGTTTGTGTAGTCAGTTGCTTTCTTTTATTTTGGTATGAATTCATAATGTTTTTATTGACTCCCCTGAATTTATTAAGGGCACGCCTGGCAGACCAGCTTATTTTTCTCTACACTTCCCATTAAGTGAGTCTGTCTTAAATTATTTTCCACTTCACTCATCTCTAGCCAAGTAAACTGCAATTCCCTGTATCCGACTGCCCATTTCAAGATGATTTTCTTCAGGAAGTTTCATTCAGAGAACGGCTGAGGCTGGAAGGTGCTTCTGGAGACCTTCTAGTTTTTCCCCTGCTCAAACAGGGTCACCTGGAGCAGGCTGCTTAAGACCGTGTACACTTCAGGTTTCAATATCTCCAAGGATGGAGAAGCCACAACCTCTCTGGGTAACCTGTGCTGGTGTCCAAGAAGTCAAAACGGTCTTGCTATTTCTGCAGGCTTGGGGGGTTTGCTATATGCAAAATTTTAGACTTTTTTTCTTTCAGCTATTTGAGTTCTCCTGTTCCTTGGCACAGAACCTGAAATTTGGTAAGCAAGGCCCTTATGACAGGAATTAATCCTGCTGTCCCTGTGAAAATCTAGTCAGAAAAAGAAAACAGGGGAGAGGGGATTGCCTAGATTTGTTTGTGCTCCACAAAAATTGTTACAGTATTTGGAAAAAAAATCCATCTTGTTTCATTCAGATGCCTGAATTTACCAGCTATCAGGGATTCCAGAAGATCTGACATCTAAATACAGAAGGAACCATGCTATATATATACATACGTTTCTCCATATACATCGCTCCACACCAGGAACCAGGCACTGCAAAGAAGCCATTGCAGAGCCTTGAAGGCCAGAGGTAGAGTCCTGACTGCAGAAAAAGTGCAGCCAGGTCTGCTCTCTTCCCCAGGAGAGTTCAGGGAGCCTGCACAAGTTCAGCCCCTTGCCAGCCCACAGTGCCTGCCTCTGGGACTGCAGTCAGGCAAACCAAGGAGGAGAGGCCAGGGGAGAGCAGCTGCCTGGCACACCAACCCTAGCTCTAGGGCAGCCTGGGGAAAGCCTGCTTGTCCCCCCTCTTACAGCCACCACACCAGAACCGTGACCTGGATGAACTGGCAAGGCTCTGTCCACTCCATGTCCTCTGGTTTGGAGCTACAAACGTCCCTCACCAACAGACGCCAACAAGAGTACTCCCAAAGCCTGGCCACTGGGCACTAATCCCTTCAATCTCTCACAAAGTAAAAGAAGGGCATGATAATGAAGGATTAGGCAGGTGGGGGAAAACGCTGCAGCGCTCCACAACTGACAGGTTCGGTCATAAGCGGGTTTGACCACAAACAGTGAACACAGAAAGCACTCAGAGCTGTGCTGCAAAAGGAGGGCTGAAGGCAAACACCTGTAGGCCTGGGTAAGGAATGGGCAATGTGCCCTAAAGAGAAAGTAGGGCAGAGGAGAGAAGGAGATGGAAGCAGCAGAGGAAGGGAAGCATCATAGCCTGGCTGTCCCTCCTCCCAAGTATCCTATGCCAAAGCAAGTCACCTTATCAACATCACTGCAAGTGGGATGGGGATACCAGAAGGGCTAGCTCAGGGAACAGCTCTACAGAGAGGGTATGACCAGAGCCCCCCCTCACTCAGGAATTAGGGAATCCAGCACTTCCCTGCCCCAGGCCACACCATTCCCACCCATGCCTAACCTCTGAGCAAAGCATTCCTACCTTCACAAGATTGAAGAGTGCTTTGATAAGAGGTCTCTTGAAGAGACCACAGCAGAAGATCCTTCTGTCTCACAAAAATACTCCCACCATCCACCAACTGGAAAGGCATGGCCAGAATGGCTGCAAGCACATTCCCTGCATCCCACCAGGAGAGTAACAGTGGGTGAGATTCATCTTCCCTGGGCAGAGGATGAAAGCAAAAGGGCTTCCCACAAGGCCTGACTATCAGAACAGTCTCTGGGTTCTTCCAGAGTTCAATGGAAATGAAGACAGCTGCCATCACACAGTATCTTGTACACCAACCTACTTGATGAAAAAGGCGGTTTCGTACATTTCAGAGGTTATCACCATTTTTGACAATCTATCACGGCAGTGGTCACATACAGACACAGCAGAAATGCCAAGTAGAAGGGCAAGGGAGGGAGATGCCAAAAAGGCAGTAGGACTGGAGACATAAAAAACCAAACCAGCACCACCAAGGAACCCAACCCTCAGTAACGCAGAAAGATGAGAAGACAACAGCATAGGGTCTGGTCAACATAATGGCAAGCAGTACTCTTGTCATTGACTCATCCCTTTTGGTGGCAAGAAGACCCCAAAGGCCCCATCGAGAGAACAGCAGATGACACCAAGGACACTGCAACCCACTCTGCCAACAGCAGGCATGTGGCAGATGCCTTCTGTATCTGCCAGACTGAGCAACCAGACCAACCGACGGGACATCCTACAGGGAAATGAGGTTGAGGATGCCATCTCCATGCATATGCCTCTTCAAGAAAAGAAAATGTCTCTAGTATCTCTGTCCTATTTCTCGCAAAGGAGAAAAGTGTGAAGTATCTGAGGCAGGGGACCTTGGGGTAAAGGGAAGAAAAACTTGAATGCTAAGTTGGATAATCAGGTTAGATACCTTCATGGTGCAGAACTAAGTGATTTTCAACACAAAATTCACAAATACCCAGTGACAAACTACTGTTACATGTGTACAATAATGTGTACATAAGGTCCCCATATTCAATATAACCAGCTGCATTCCCTGTGATCTGATGTTCAGAATCATAGAATGGTTTGAGTTGAAAGGGACCTTAAAGACCACTTAGTTCAACCCCACACATACACACTCCTTTTGATGTGGCCCAGCACACAGTTCTCCTTCTGGTCTGCGAGTGCACACTGAAGCTGGCTCATGTTGAGCTTCCCATCAACCAACACCCCCAAGTGCTTCTTCTCAGGTCTGCTCTCAATCCATTCTCTGCCCAACCTGCAGCTGTGCCTGGGGTTGCCCCAACTCAGGTGTAGAACCTTGCACTTGGCCTTGTTGAACTTCATGAGGTTGGCACTGGCTACCTCTCCAGTCTGTCAAGGTCCCTCTGGATGGCATTCCTTCCCTCCACCATGTCAACCGAACCACACAGCTTGGTGTCATCGGCAAACTTGCTGAAGGGGCATGCAATCCCACTGTCCATGCTGCCACAAAAATGTTAAACAGTGCCAGTCCTAATACTGATCTCTGAGGAACACCACGTGCCACTGGTCTCCACTTCGACACTTAGCTGTTGACCACTACTCTTTGAGTGGATCTTCCAGCCAATTCCTTATCCACTGAGAGGTCCATCCATCAAATCCATGTCTCTACAATATACAGACAAGGATGTTGTGCGGGACAGCGTCAAATACTTTGCACAACTCCAGGTACATGAGATCAGTCACTCTTCCCTGATCCACCAATGCTGTCAACCAAATTTGACGGCCACCAAATTTGTCATGTATGATTTGCTCTTAGCGAAAGCATGCTGCCTGTCACCTATAACCCCCCTACTGTCCATATGCCTTATCATAGTTTCCAGGAGGATCTTCTCCATGAAGTTTCACAGTTTCAAACAAAGATAAGAGGAAGCATAGTTTTCAAACACAACTATTACTACATATGGCTAAGAACACTTAAAAGTGAAACAGTACCGTCTGTGGATTCTAAACCTTAGCTTTGTGCATATACTCAAAGATACCTGAATTAAAGTTGCATAATCAATGTGAATTTTGGTGTCTTTTTCCTTAGTGCTTGACCTTTGAAATCAGTAACTTATGGAGTTAAACAGTTTTTCCAAGTCTTCTGGCCCAACTAAGCTATTTTATTCTGGTCACATTGAGCAACTGAATAAACCATATCACTTCAGTAAGTCACATCAGTGAAACTGGCATAACATAAAACACATGCAGTTCAACGCTGCATAGGAAGTGTTCCAGGCATAATTTTCTCTCTATTTGTAGAAATAAAATTCTATTTTAATAATTAATGAAAGTAATTATTTTGTTTCAAAAATTAAATTTGCCACAAATAAGTTATAGGCTAATACTCTTTTAATGCTACGTGCGTAGGCATGTATATCCTGGATTTATATGGATATAACTCTGCGCAGAATCTTTCCCTGTTTATCTAGCTGGATAATGCGTGACACCTTATCTTTTTTAGGAGAATAAATACAATATGGAAAGTAAGACACCTAACTTATAAAAGAAAGCTCAAGACAGCCATTTCCTGAAGCCATGAACAAAGTTATTCAAAGCCTTACACAGGCTTAGCCTAAGCTAAGCCTAAAATCAGGTTGGACAGGGCTCAGAACAACATGATCTAGTGAAACATGCCTCTGCCCATGACAGCAGGGCTGGACTAGATGAACTCTAAGGATCCTTCCAACCCAACCCATGCTATGATTCTATACACTTTGAAGCACTTGCACACAAACACACCCTATTTTTAAAAAAAGATGACTGAAATATTAAAAAGAAATACAGAAATATCACAAAAAAAAAAAATCCCAACCAACCAACCAAAAATGAGAGAGCCCGGGATAAGTCAATAAACCATGGAAATAAATTTATTTTAATGTAAAGCTAGAAAGCAGATGGTAAGATGTCACATGAAGGCAATCCTACCTGTCAAGAGTGGCAATGAGGTAGGCAAATGGGCTACGAATTATAAGATTGTGCTAAAAGCCAAAGGAAAAAACAATGGTAAAGAAGAAGTAACTTCAATTTATTAGTACTTATTCCTTCCATAGGTAGGAAACCAAAAAGCAGTAGCAGCAGCACTGCATACCTGCTTGGTACAGCTTGGCAAGAGCACATGGCAAGTAGCTGGTATAGCTGAGTTAAGGGAAATAACAGTCATGGGTGGGAGGTGCAGAGTTAACAGTATACTAAAGGAAGCCAAAGTGCAAGACTAAGTCAGTGGAAGTAAGACATGAAGGTCTGCAAACCCACGAAGCACGAGAAAAGAAAAGGCACAGCATTCAAGAATGTTGTACAAATGCAGATAATGAGAGCAAACATGACACATGTCTCAAGGAAGACATCTTGCAATGCTGATGAAACAGCTGTTCTTACCCACAGAAGTGTATCTTTCTTGTATTTTAAAAAAGGTTCATCCATATGCGTGTCACTGAGATTGCAGTTACTGAGCAATTATCCAATGATCCTACTACTTATGCAGTTGACAAGCACTTCTAATTTTCTTCAAAGAGCTCCTTTATTTCCCTTACACCACAGCTGTTCCAAAGCACATCCTACAGTCAAGCAACATTGCTGCTGTACCTGTGGCTTACAGTTCATTTCTTCCAACTCCCATGAAGGAAGCAAGAAGACATCCAAACATCACTGTTAGAACAGGCAGAAATATTTAGCAGGTGAGCAAAATCAATGGCCTTCTATCTATTCTGTGTATGCATTGCAAACACATACATATTAGCAATTTGTTTCTGCATCCACCAACTTCACCCCTTCCTCATCCAGCAAAGACATTTTGACTTTAAATTCACTTGAAGAGACACTAATCTTGCCCCATTTTCTACCTTATTGTTAGGCAGTTTGACAATCAGTCCTTTTATTTCTTCCAATGGAAAACAGAACCCTAATTTATTGGATTAGGTTCACCAGAGGACAGAGAACAGCTCTGTAAGCTAGAATGATCACACTGCTTTCACGCGTATAATCTAATTATAACATAAGAGTATTTGCTAGTTTAGTTCATCAGTAAAAATCATTATGATTCTGTATACTTAAGACACTTGAGGTTATACTGTAGGTTTTTTTAAACTGTAATTTATTCCCTTATCCTTTGACTAATTTATTAAGTTTCACAAGACCATAATTTCTAACAAGCTACAACAGGTCAGAGAAAAATGAGCATTTTTATGAACAAAAGCATTCAGAATTTAACACACAGTTTAATTCTTGCATTTTAAAAAAAAACCTCCAACATTATATTTGCTTATAATTTCATCCTATACAGTTGCAGGCTGCACACACTTCAGCAGCATGACCACAAACTGACAAAGCTAACAACAGAATCAAGTTTTCCAAACAACTTTTTTCCTTGCATTGTCCCTCTACCATAACCATGTTTAAATAAAATAGTGATGAGTAGTGGAAAGAATCTCGTTCACGTGTTGTGAATTAAATGAGAGAAACAACTTAGCAAGACTTAATTACTTTATTCAGAATGTCCTCTTGGACTACATACAACCAATGAAATAACAAAGAATTGAAGAGATACAATTCTTTAATCATTACACAGAAATTATATTTATTTATAGTCTGCCCTTGATTTTTCTAACAACAGTTCTCATAATACATGCACTGCTCAGTTAGCTGTCCCTGTAAAACATGTAAAATCCTACCTCATCCCTGAGAAGACAGTGTGCTGCATTGCACAATGGCAAGTTTAAAAGGCATCAGAAGCAGTATTGCCACACTAATGGCCATGTGAATTATTCTACTTTTTATCCCATCAAAGACAGGGTAAATTAACCCAAGCAGACCCCTGGAATAACATACCTCTACTGCATTTTCCAGTACAGATTTCCTCAGCCACCTCAGAGGCCTTACTTTCAGTTAGGCAGATAGAGGGAGAGTACTTTCGTGACTTAGCAGAATTCTGCTGTCCTAAACCTGAAGAGCTACTGAAAAGCATGCATTTATTTATGCGAATGGGGCCATGCAGGAGAGAATGTAGGACTGTAGATGTAGCTATTTCTGAAATCTGGAAAGGAGGGAACAAAGACAAACAGTGGAAATATTAAGATAATCTTCTGTGATCAGTCCTGTCTGATGGGAAATTCACAAATTCTGATCCTGACTATACTCTCTAGAAACCCACAGCATCAACATGCCACATCATTCCCTGCAAGTAGGTGGACAGTGCCCCAGCAGCACCTCCTCCTTTCCTCTGGATGCCAGATTCTTTTGTGCTTTGGAAATCCAGCATGAGGAAGGATAAGACAGAGAAAATACACAGCTCTGCACTGCTACCCTGCATCCTGCAGTACAGCTCTGCCTTCTGCCATGACAGCCGTCTCCTATTAAAGAGCAAATTAGTTTGGCTGGAAGAATTTGAACTTCCCAAGTCCTAGAAGGAAATTAAAGACATGAGGGCTCACATTCATACGCTACCTTCCTTCTCCTGCCTTCCCTCATCTCAGGCTATTTATCTGACCTTCTTTCATATGCATGCCTCTTTTGCCTTCTTCAACTTTTACTAATAAGCAAACCTCAAATCAGTAAACCAGAATATGATGGAGGAGAGATAATATGCTCCAGAATTTCCTTTTCCAAGGAGCCAAAATTCCTGGTCTCACCCTTCCGGTAGCAAATGAGATTCTTGCTGGAGGATGTCCTGCCTCAAATCAGGTGGGTTTTTTTGAGGTTTCATCTCTTGATTCCCTTCCAAACAGAATCAAATTCCAAGACATGCTACACTAGACGATAAACTCTGACAAACTTCCATGATTTAAGTTTAGTAACCCTTCTCCTCCGTACGTCTCTCTTGGCTGGGGTATTATATATAGCCAAGAGGAAAAATTCTGCTCATCATCAACAACAGGGAAGCCAAGAGAGGATATATGCCTACCACAGGTATGTGTTATTCTGCAAGCTTCTTTATGCAACACCAGTATCTGTTACCACTAACAATTTATATGCTGTAGCATATAAAAAAGCATACGAAAACACTGCTACCTCTTTCTACTCAGCAAAAGAACATTCCCACACAGGAGGAGACAGCACAGTAAACTTGACTTTACATAATGACTTGGATATGCAAAGAATTTCAAAAGCACTGAACAATCTGTAGTAGCCATGATGTGCTCAACACTAGCTCGTACAAGACTTGATCCAAAACCACTAAAAATCAATGGGAGATTTTTCCATGGACTCTAACAGACTCCAATTTGAGCCCTCTCAGCTCTGAACATCAGAGTCCGCAGAGTTAGAAGCCGATGCAAACCACAGCTAAATCCTTCCTTTTCCAACACAGATTCATGTGACGTTTAAATTTCCTCAGGATCATCAAGTAGCAGCGCTCTCGGTTTCACAACTGGTATGTCAGGACTAGATTATTCCATCCATCAGTAACAATGGAACACACCAGCTCATCCAAAGGTCAACAATTCAAATGAACTGAAGGAAGGCTGAGACTAATTTAAAGGTCCTGGGACTAATATGAAGGCTGATTTTGACCAGTTAGTAGAAAAGAAGAGAAAAACTCTTGTGAGGAAGGAAGTAGGCATATCCAGTTTCACAAAACTTCTGTTGTCATTGTGCTTTAAACCACTGTTGTATGAGAAAATGAAGTGCTATACTTTCCAGGGGCTTCGTCCAGCTTCTTCACTTTAAAAAAGGCGATAAATTTAAATAGTTACATCATTTGCAGCCCAAAGTAAGGGAGAGAACTCAAGCCTCTCACTGTAAGGCAATATTGCTAACTAATAAAGTTGCACTGATTATGATAAAAGTCCCCTGAAAATTACCTTGTTACTACATAGATTTCTTATAAAGATCAAACCCTTTGCTCTGGTTTTGTTTTTTGTTGTTTGGTTGGGTTTTTTTTCCCTTGTTTCTCAACTGTTTATTTGGAAATTGGAGCTGAAAAAACAGAAACCAGAAAACCTAGTAAATTGTCCCAACACACAACTAGTACTGAACTGCAAAAGGAAAACAAACTGCTTTATAAAGAGATCCACAGTCTACCAATTATGCAAATAGGTATTTACGATAGACTAAGTTTTGTAAATAAAAGCTAAATATATTACTATAACTAGCAGAAGGCTCCGTTCGAATGCATGAATTTGGTGTTAAGTTCAGATAACAAAAGGAACACTGTGTATACTGTAGAAAAAGCAGTCTCATTCGCCCTCCTGAGCCGGAGCCGGTATTCCTTAAAGCATTTTCAACCTGGTCTTCTCCTTCCACCGCCTGCACGACGCGAGTGCAAACAAGGTTTCTGGGGACCACGGAACTATCGGGCTCCCGGCGCTCAGCAGAGGAGGTGCGACCCTTCCTACCGGCAAACGGCTTCGCACGGCCGACAGTTTTTCCTTTCCCTTTACACTCATACGCTACCCAATCCACCCACCCACCGCAGCTTCCAAGCTGTTCTATGTTTAGTTAACAATTAACACATTTGACTTTTTAACTTCACGGATTTCTGCTCCTTTAGAAAGTCAAATAAAACTTGCACGGATAAACTCTTCACGGGGAAACGCCACCTATGCTGCAAACATAAATAAATAAGGAACCGCCGGCAGACACGCATACCGCCGGCTCTCCCTCTATCTCCCCGGCACCTCGGTGACAAATACCGGCGGTGTCACCGTCCCCTTCCCGCCGGGCCGGGCCGGTCGCCCCCGCCGCTCCCAGGTGCTGCGACTCGCAACGGGCAGCGATCTCCCTCGCCGCTGCCGCCGCGCTCGCCACCGGTGACAGATAAATACAGCGGCGAAGAGCGCAGCTCGCCTCTCCCGCACCCGCACCCCCTTTCTTCCCACTCCAGGACGGGGACCGTCCACGAAGGGGGACAGCGCTCCGTGCGGCCGGGGCGCCCCGGCAAGCCGACCCCACGCCGGAGCGCCCGTCCACGCCTGCGCTGACCACCCGCACCCCGCCGAGCGGGAGCCGGGCTGACTTACCGGCGGAGCGCGGCCCGGCCCGCGCCCCTCGCCGCCCGCCCGCCCGGGCGCGGTGCCTCTCGCCTCGTCCCTCCCGCCAGGCGCCGTCTGGCTGCGGACGTGACCTGGATTCCCCCCGCCTGCACCGCCGCCTCCCGCAGGGCCGCGCACACGCCGCGCCGCGCTGCGCCCCCCGCGGCCCTCCCGCCCCGCCGCCGCCGCTCACCTCCGGCCGCGGCGACCCGCCTCGTCTCCTCGCCGCCCCGGGCGACGCGCGGCGGAGCGGAGCGCAGCGTTACGCAACGCTGCCCGCGGCCCCTCCGCACCGCGGAGAGAGGGTCGTCGTGAGGAGGCTGCGGGGCGGAGGGAAACCGCGGCGGAACCGGAGCCCAAACCGCCCCCGGCGGCCACTTGTAGCGCCACCGGGGCGAGCGCCCGCAGGCAGCCGGGATCTCCCTGGCTGTACCCGGGCAGGGCGGGCCCCGGGGCGCCGCCGGTCCCCGCTTGTCCCCGAGGGCTCGGGCGGTGAGGTGTGGCGACGCGGCTGCGGGGGGACCCGCGACGCTTTGCTGCCACGGGAATTGAAATCCCACGGCGGTGGGTAACGCCGCAACGTGCGACCCTGGGTCACCCTGGCGAAGGAGGACTCGGGCTCCGCCGTATTCAGAGGCTAAAGGCAGCGGCCCCCGCTAGCAACTTCGCCGCGGGCACGGAGGCTGTGCCGCCGCCTCTGGAAGCGAGCACCCAACCCAGCCGCGGCTTTGCGCAAACACAGTGTCAAAGCGCCTTCTGACTGCACCTTCTGCATCCTGCCGGGCAGTGCCGATTATTTATTCCCCCCCCCCCCCCGACGCCGTGCCTTTCCCTGATGGGCTTTCACAAGCACACCACACCACGAAGCCTCCCTCGCAGGGGTACAGGCAGCCCCGGATGGGGTTCCGTCTCTGCGGGGATGGCCAGTGGAGGCTCTTCCCACGCCCCTGCATCCCTGGGTTTAGGGAACCCCGGTCTGGGTTGGGCAGGCCATTGGTCCTGCAGTCATACGACCCCTGGAGGAAGCCGCAGGGATGAGGCAGGCTGTACCCAACACACCTACCCCGACAACGGGAACACGAAGGCTGATGGGCCCCTAGCCTCCAAATCCCTGGGAACCTGAGTCTCACAAACACAATCACTGCACCTCAGCCCAGCACAAATGCTGCTCGCTGCCATAGCAAGGCCGGCAGTTTTGGGAGGCCCTACATTCCCTGGCCATCAGTCAGGAAGGATGTGCGAGGGAAAAGATTACTGCACATCCCCACCACCCATCTCTAACCCATGAGGCATGGAAAGTGAGGAAGGAGAAGCACCCAGAGTCTCATTAACAGCTATCAGCTCGAGCGAGTAAGATGGCGACTGAAGTAACAGGAGTGAAAGCAATAGGTACTTGAAAGAATAAGATCAGTTTGTTTTTCCTTAAGGAATCACAGGAATATTAAACCCTTCTTGCAGTTATAAATCATTTAATGCAAATCATTTAATCCAAACAGAATTTTTACAGGCTCATGAGGCTCACTCATTTTGCCAAGAGTGAGTCATGTACAAATAAAATGAAACCAACAAAGAAAAGAGCTCTCATACCATGTGTATGTGGGTGATCCTTTGAAAAGCTTGTAATTATTTTTTTAACTCTACCACAGCCAGGAAGACAGGTTTGTGAAGCAAGAGCAAACCTTGATAACCCAGCTGTAGCCCATCGACGGGTAGTTTTTCCTTCACCCAGAAAGCAGCACAACAGGCCCCTTGTCAGGCTGAGGACAGCAGTGGCGTGACTAATACATCAGCAGCCCCTCAAAGGCTGTGACTGCAAACCAAGTTGTGTGCTGACATACTAAAGAAGCAAAAGACTTTTAAAAAAATGCAAATAATGTGAAGTGATTAATACTTAGTAAAAGAATGCAGTAGGCAGATAATCCCTCACTTATGGGTTAGTTAAGGACATGAGTTAAACTTCATTCTTCGCTCCTCATGTCATAAATATGTGCTGCTAAACACAGAGCACATCCTGAGCCAGTGGGGTGGTGATGCACTGCTCTGAAATGACTGAAATGCAGGGACACAAAGCCACGTGATGGTGAGAACGGGAGCCTCAAAATGTGTCATCATCCCCGTCAAGTGAAACTGATCTGGAACGCATTCACTGATGCAGTGGCAAATATCTGGGGATACTAGAGAGGGATGGCTTCTTAGATGGTTTCTGACGCCAATTCCCCACATCATTCAGACGAGGTATTTCAGAGTATCTCAAAGCGCTCCTCTAACCACCTATTTTGTGTTTTAACATGAGGACATATGTCCCTGGGCCCTCACAAGACCACAGTCTCCCTTCCACCTGCTCGGACAAAGGAAGCTACACATGGACAAAAATTCCCACCTATGCAGTAGGACAGAAGTGGGAAGGAGTCCACAGTATTTAGGTAGCAAGTCAAGGAGGGGCTGGACTTAGGGCAGTACAGCTGCCCAGGGTCCAATGTGTGTGCTATGGGCACCAGTGGAACAGAGGGCCCCAGATTTAGGCAATCCAGGGCCCTAAGACCTCTGTGACTTTCACTAGCAATGGCCCTCATCAGTGCTTGAGACACTACTCCTGCCTGGCAGAAAGAGAGGTCCTCTGGTTCCCTCCAGGAATGTGAGGAATCTCTGCTTGCCTTGTTGGTACCAGGGCTGTGCTGTGTCTACCATGCACTCACATAAATGCTTTTCTTATGCAGAGACCATGAGACGGGGGTCAGTACAACTGCAGGGCACACAAAAGAGCCTCTGAAACCATGCACGGTCTGTATTGCCTACCCCCGAATGGGCACTGAAGAGGGAAGGAGGGACAAAGAGAGGGAGCGCATAGTTTATACAACCAGGAAAGTAATGACAACATTTTACTCTTCCCTGAGAACAGAAGTTCAGGTCATCTACAGCCATAAGCTCCCACTGCATCAGTTTCCCACAGACCTTGACTGTTCACAAATACAGGAGTCAAAAAGTCACTTCAGTTAAAAAGCAACCTAACACTGACCTCAACAAACAACCAAGAGCTGGACCAGAAGTGCACAGGATGTAACCCAGCTCCGAGATGACCTGGAAAAGAATCTGTACATCTTTCAGGGCATAAGGCTCTCTGCAACAAACAGCGTTTTTTCTTTTGCATAACTTGGTACCTTGGTGGATTTCAGCTTTTAAAGCCCTTATTACTCTTAGTTTAGTTTTCTCCCTAAGTATCTTTTGTCTAGCTTTACCCCCTTGGGGCTGCGCAGGAAAGGGAGAACCTTAGTTCAGCTGGGCTTTCTAATAGTAATGGACATCTTCCATCTGCCACCAAGTGGTAATTTGTTACTGGGTATTTTGGTTGGTTTTCCCAATGGATCTTTGATTTTAGAATGGTTGCTTGGCAAATCAGTTCAGATACAAACAACTTTGTGGTCTTCTCAGAAGTATTACACACTTCATCTGTTCCGCTCTTGTTTGAGGAGGAGGGCTACTAATTTGTTTATACACAAGCAGGCAGATAGCATAACCAATGGACCACATTATCTTATGACAGAGGAACCCCTAGTCACTTTCTGAAGGAGGGCCTTATGAGACATGTAGGTTTTCTTACTGTTTGTAATTTCTCAGGCCTCATATTTCCTCAGCTGTCTGAAATAGCATGTACTACAGTGTGTGGGAAAATGGTGACTGAAAACTAACCAGTTATGGTAGAGCAGCACAAACTATCAGCAGTTTAAGATCACTCTGGAGTCTGTTGATGAAATGAGAACCTCACCTTTTGGCAGACAAAGGGAATACAAGACATTTTGGTCTAGAAACCTTACAAGGAATGTGGAAATCAGGAAGCTTACAGATGCCTTTTCATTCTTTAGACTACCAGTAGTGAGTCAGCACAGCAGGAAAGCATCCTGTGTGGGTCCCTCTTTAAACCAGGGATAACCAGTGCTTATACACACAACAAATCTACCAGGCAGTACGTGAATACAGTGACTTCAGATTAATTTCTATTTATTACTAATGATAGCTGTCACCAATCTTCTCTAAATGCCATGAAACACTTCAATACATTTTGGTGTAAACTGAAGGTACTTAGCCAACAGTCTCCAGTCTTTCTCTGGGGCAAACATCTACTTCCTGAAAAAAAAACTGAAACTAAACCACTAATACTGTACACTATTTCTTTTCCTCTTTGATTTTCATTTTACAATACAGTGTAATATATGTCTGTTTCAAGATTTCTGAGGAACCTGAAAATAACCTAATGTAATAATGCTTTCATTTTGCACAGAGATCCAATTCCATCCTGCCATCAGAATTTGAGGGGAACCACAGCCAATGTGTGACAAGAGAAATGAATGAAAATCAGGCAAATGGGAAAGAAAAATAACAAGAAGGAAAGCAAAAGAGAGAGAAACAAACCTAGAGGCACAATCTAACCTCCAATGAACAGTTCATATCCAGTTTTGATCTTCCATGCAGAAACACAGCAGGGAATTCTTCTCAAGTTATGCAGGGATGCACATGGCACAGGACATTAGAGCTCAGCCCACAAAACCAAATGAACAAGGGCAAAAATACCTCAGCTGAAAGAAAACCAGCGAGATTAAGTTATCACCAAAAATTATCTTTAAAATCTGTGTTTCTAAATTGTATTTAGAACTGTGCAAAATTGTACAAAATATTGGGGAAAACAGCCTTACCCCTGAAGCAGGCTTCCAGACTACACAGGAATTTGTGTATACTCCCCCCTTTATTGCAAAAGCTGTTTTACTAAAAAAAGACTATTTGGACTGCCACTAAAGGATGATGTGGAGGTTCAAGAAAGTTCAAAAGAGATCAGACAATTCATAGTCGATAAATATATCAATGGCTAGTAAACATGATGCAATCCAGTGGAATTTCTGGATCAGGAAATCCCCGTAACTTCTGACTGCCAGAAGTTAGGAAATCCTACACTTGTCCCATTTCATCCAGTCTTTCTGCAAGCATCCTCTACTCATCAGTCAAAGATGGCTTGGTGAGCTATTGGGGTAAACAAAACCAGCAGGTCATCAAGGCCATTCTTGTTATGTTATGCTGCCACCTGATCCAAGTCACGGCTCCAGATCTCATAGAAATGAGAGTGGAGCTAGTTTGATTTCCCAAAAATCACAGCAGAAGCAACTCCACATTAATAAATAAACAGTAAAAACAGATGATAAATTATAGGCTTCATTAGCTCAGATCTGTAGCTTTTCCTTCACACTGAATGTGATGGACAAAGGGTGAGATGGGCACACTAGTAAGGACAGCCTATCAAGCAAGAAGAAATAGCATTTAAGTGACCTGCAGAAAAAGCCTCTAGTTTGTAGTAGGTGTGATAGCACCACTTTGCACAGTTTCCTTTCAGTGGTGGATAGGCGATACCCTTTTTGAGAAGAATCAAAGCAAGAGTGAACACAGCTCTGAGAGAAGGTAGAGGGGGAAGATGGCTGGAAGTCCTACTGAAACCAGACCCCTTGTCCCAAACCCCTGCAGTTTCAGTTAAAAGATTAGGGCTTAGAAAGGCTCCTGCAGTTGCTAATAATTATAACTGAGGGAAAGTTAAAACCCAGTGGGGAGAGGCTTGATTTTAGAGGTCTGACAGAAGCAAGCGCTTTGCAAGGTCTCTCATCCCTAATCTAAAACCATATGGAGCAAAACTAACAGGGGGGGTGGATGTATTAATTGAGGGAACATGCAGCTTGTTGTATTCTAAATCCACTTGGTTTTCATAAGTGAACATCACTATGGAAAACACATCAAGAAATACAGAGATGCTGGGAAACAACCCCCACTTCTGATTAAAAATAACAAAAAACTAAGAATTGAGTTCTCACCTTTCTACTAAGCACAGAACATAGAAGCCTGGCATCTCTTCTCTGGAGAAGATGAAGACATTTACGCATGTCAGTAAGTGAAAATGTAAAATAATGCACTATCATCTTTTCATTCCTTCTCCATCTCTTGCTTTAGCAGTATTTAATCAAGCTTTATCTCAGCAGGCCTAAAACATGGAGTGAATGAGATCACTTTACCACCTTCATCCTGAATCAAATCAGAGCTGAATTTCTGGAGTAATTCAGAGATATGCACTGAATTTTCATTGAAGTGTTTTGGTTCCCAAGTTCTTTTGAAAGGTACGGAACAGAAATATTACCATGGTGCCAGCAGAAACAATATAAGGGTTTAGCACTATGAGTCTGTTATTTAGAATGGCTGTTACCATTTTTTGCTCAAAGCACAGCACGTACTGTGGTATGTATACCTGCTCAGTGTAATATGGCGCGCTACAACACTTCGAATAGTCGTGTTTCTCTATATGCCAATTTAAACACAATTTGCCTGACATACAAGAAGAAAGCATCTTCTGAGTGTGATTGTGGGCTTCAGGTTATGATATTTATGCTAACAGTGTCTGAAAAAAAGAAGCAGTTCCTTACCGTAGAAAACCTGATCTGCCAGGAATCCCAAAAGATGCTTTGGAGGCCAGCTTGAAAAATCTCTCTGTAGGACCAGCCAAGGAAAGTCCTATTTTAGTCAAAACTCTGGCTCTTCAAGTGACCTTACCCAGTACAAACATGCTGCAGGAGAGTGGCAGTGTTACCCAGTGTGCATAAATCTTTGACTTCTAAAGAAGTTTAGCAAGTTATAGCATAGCATTCATCAGCAGTGTTATTACTTTTTTCATAGTTAACCAAAACCCAATAACATAAAATTAAAAAGCTAATTATGACCCAGGTGCAATGAGAAGCGTCATGGGAACACCTACAGACCCTGCCTGGTGCACTCAGACCCACGGCTACGAACTCCTGGAACAGATTAGAACCTGGCACTACCATAATAGCTGGGTATCTCATTTCTTTAGGATACCTCTGAAGGAGCAAAACATGAAAAAACAAGCAATGGATGAGACAGGTAAGTAGCTAATTCCAACATGCAGGAGCCTCCTGCTTGCTAACTTACCTACCCTAGTCAGCCCTCTGACTATAGGAGAAAATACCCAACAAATCCATACTGGTGTAGCAGGGCAATAAGCAAATTAGAAATGCACAGAGACAGACTGAACAACTTACACGTTGTTTTATCTTTATAAAAAGAAGCTTGGGGAGGAGGTGGGGACGATTAGGAAGTGATAATGGCATACACTGCCTGCTGTTCCTCCCTTCAAACATATCACTTTGTTTCTTGTAATTCACTAGGTCTTCAGGCACACCAAAAGCAGTTACTTGCTCTTTCTAAGGACTTTCAGAAAGCTGGCATTTACACTTTCAGCCCTGTGAGGAGGAAATAAACCTTTGAGGAAATCTTACCTGTTAAAACCACTTTTTAATGGTCTAATGATTTTTTAAAACATCAACTTGAATTTTGCTCAAAATGTCATTACAAAACAGAATGAAAGTGTTTCTCCATGCTGACTATAGAATTCCTGAAATAATGTAATTACCATCTAAAGGGGGAGATTCTTATTTACTGTTAATGACAGTGTCGTGTTTCAGCATTCAACATTGAAAATGTCCACTGATAAAACAACATTCATTGGTTTTATAATAATTTCAACTCAAAATCTTATTTTTGGGACTCTAACTGATCCTCCAAATGAGCTTTATTAATCATTGACAGGAACCTGGCAAAATCTTACCCCATACTTTGGCAACCTGTCAAAATGTTCAATTAGGTCAAATCAAGAAAGCCCTAGAAACCAACTGCAGCAGCACTTTTAAGCAAAAAAAAACCAAACCTCATTGTATCTCTGAAATAACTTCAACATTATAGGATGAAAAAACCCAAACCAAACCCTTTGATCGTAATTTGGTTATACACCTGAAATACCGGCTCCATAGCAACATGCCAAATAGCCACTCCTTGAACCACATCGATTAATGATATTTCCTCATAGATTTTATTTATCAGTGCCATAAATGTCACCAAGAGGTTTAACATAAGGAACAGTGACAGCCAGTTCCTTTATCTGCCAAGCAAACACTTGCTCCCCTTCAGCACTTTTCTATACATCCCATCTTCAGTGCTCTAATTTCACGCATATACAAAGTCTGCAACTTGTTATGAGTTTCATGTGTTCTGTATCTCACCTGCATGTTTGTGCATTAACAAATATGTTGACAATGTGATCAAAATAATTTTGGCAGCAAGAACAATAGCAACCTTTATCTAACTTCTCAAGAATTTGATCTCTGCTTCTGCAGCACCACTGCACGTACAGCCATAGGTGCTGGTGGGCTGTTTGAGGTGTGTCTTGCTGCCAAGCCTAATCCCACCACCCACAGTTAAGAGTTAATTAGAACTTGAAGAAGACAGAGGGAGGCAAACCAAACAAAAATAGCATTTTAATTAACTGTAAACAATAATTAAAATCCAGCGTTATGTTTAGCATCTGCACATTGCTGGATTTACTGCAGTGACTCTGAATCTAATGAGATCATCCAACTGAATCCCGGAGGACTGGACAGATCTCAAATCCGAAGTACATCTATTATATCTCAAAAAATAACAATGTAAATGAACCATACTTCAAATACCCTGGCCAGGTAAAGGAGAATAAAATGTGCACACATCTAGTAAGTAGGTTTTGAGTTTTCAATTCCAGATGTAAACTTGTTCTGCAATTTCATAGTGCAATGGTCCCTATTATACTTAGTTATTTGCTTGGTTATTATATTATTTATGTAGTTATTTACAATTCTCTTTTTCTTAACCTTTTCTTATTAACCTGTCATTATACTAAGAAAGTTAGGAAGATGATGTTGTACAACATTCTTTTGCCAAAGCCACAGAAGTTATTTCCAGTATTTTCCACTCCAATCCTCTCTTAATCACAATGTTGGGACACAGAAACCCTCTAAGTTTCTCCCTGTCTTAGTTACTCAGTTTTCTCTGCCATTTGATCTTCAGCTGTCTAATTTACAAATTGGCTCTCATCAGTTCATCTCCACACAAAGATTCACATTCCCTCAACTCATGCTTGAAATAGTCACCTGTCATTCAGAAGTCAAACCTATTAATAAAAATCTCCTTACCTTCACCAGGAGGAGAGGTAAACTTCCTGAAGTTTTACTTTACCATGAGCTTGATCAAGGGTAACCACCAGGACCTAGCCATACAGCAGAAAGTCAGGGGTTTCTCTTGTGCCCATCTCTAGAAACCTAAAGAAAAAACATCTGTCTGAGGTATCCACATGGCTTTTGCTATCATTTTCCAAAAATGGCTAGACCAAACCTCTTCATTACAGCTGAAACTTTAATCTGCATAAGAAAGATAACCCAACTCATAATACCATTTATATAATGCATTCAAATATTACAGACCCCAATATCTCATTTGAGATATGCAGACAAGTGTAATGATTCAGCTAATATGTTGAAAGCTTTGTGTGGATGCTTTTCTTCCTCCCATTACTTGTTTACTAATCTATAAACATAAAAATCAGGAAACGTTTGGAAGAGCCTGCATATCTCCACCCCTCTTTTGGCTTGAGTTTCATAGGTTCCTCAGGTTTCATGTGCTCAGAGGTTTCCTGTATTCTCCCTTACGTTTTGCACAACTATAGGCACAGAAGATGTACAGGTTAGGCGTAATACTACTAATGTTTTCACTTCCACAGCACTTTTTTTAAATTGCAAATTTAAGAACTGTAGAGGAAGTATTAAGAACTGTAAAAACAGACTGTTATGTATTCAGGAAGCTTAGGCCAGACCCAAGTGTAAGCTCTATGTCAGAATATATTCTAATCTAAGGATACCTTTGTTAAAATGACTGCCATTATTTATGACTGATTGCAAATTGCTTTGTTGTCTTGGAAAGGTCAGGAAGTTTACTCTGTTTTTCCTCTCTTTTTATTTATGTCAAGCCTTTAACTGTCTGTATTCTCATGACTGTACCACTTCGCTACTTTTGTCTTTCTACAAAAGCTTTCCTTGCATTTTCCTTGTTATTATTTTCTTTTTTCCTGTTATGGTGGCAAACACCCCATTCAAAGTGCTACATTTCCTCTGGGTGAATGAAGAGGGTAGTACCTGCCCTCCGTTCTTTACAAGAAATGTTGCTTTGCTGTGGCCTATAAGGCCCCGCTTCGTACAGGAGAGCTGTATGCTGCTCCCATGTCTGAGAGACATCCTGTAACAGACCATACCTCATAGTTGTGTACGTGCTCCTGCACAAGAGCTGCTGAAACTCGGCCCTTATCACAGTTACCCTTCTACTTGGTGATACTTGCCAGGAAACCACATCACAACTCTCTGCCTTTCTTCCACATATATATATAATCTGTATTTCCTCTAGGTATCCTTGGTTTGCACTGCCCCTTAAGGCAGTTTCCATTTTTCCTCAACTTTCTTGACCTTCCCTCTGACATCCCCCAGTTGGGGCAGATACATCATTCTGTATCAGCTCTCTTCCTGCTTAGTTCTTTTCCCTTTCCTGGAAATGTAGCTCTTAACATACTGCAGAATTTCTCAGGTTCCTACTTCATTTGCCTGGAAAATGAAACAGTAAGATCTTAGTTTTATCTGTCATCCACATAGCAAAACTAGCCTATAGCTCCCTAGGACAGCAGTGTTGCATCCCTTCCAGATTAAAGTCTCCAGGAATGTCTGTAGCAGTCCAGCTACCTACGTATGCTGTTTCCAGCTCTCTTTTCCTAATCCTTTTCCACAACTTTTCTACAAGCTACCTCTCTTTTTGTGCCTTATTCAGGGTGATCTCCAGACTGAAACTGTGTGATGTCTATAAATGTAATTCATCTCCTTTGTTTCAGCTGCTGAGTAACACTAACCTGTGACTTGTTTGACTGTCTTAAGCCAATCAACTAACTTCAAAATTACCTTCTCAAAGTGTTATGTCACCTGGAGCACTCCAACTTCTTTTTAGTAGAGGTTTCTATCATTATCAAAGACATTTATTTAGATTTCTCTTTTTTCTCACAGTTTTTTCCTCAAATCTTTCCAATTTCAGCTTTTTCCAGAAAACAAAGAACTGTTGTATCAGCAGTTTCCTTTCCTTTCCTTTCCTTTCCTTTCCTTTCCTTTCCTTTCCTTTCCTTTCCTTTCCTTTCCTTTCCTTTCCTTTCCTTTCCTTTCCTTTCCTTTCCTTTCCTTTCCTTTCCTTTCCTTTCCCTTTCCTTTTTCCTCTCCTCCCTCCCTCATTTTTTTGAGAGGTCCTTTTTAAATCTGAGACAATGTCTTTCTTCATTTCCCTAATAAATCCTAACAAGCATTTCCCAAGCATTTTTTAACTAACAATGCTGCCTTCTCATTTATCCTGTTCAAGTTTTATCTGAACCGCTCAGTACTAGAAGCTAACTGTAATTAACTGTATTAGAAGCTGTATATTTTATGTTTATTGGTTCAATGACAAAGACCAAGACATTAAATTTCTGCAGCCCAGCATGCTGTTGTGCTTTGAACTCGTAACCATGTCTTACTCCTTTTGGAAATCTTGCTTGTAGAGTCTAACAAGTTTTTTAATGAGCACAGTATCTTTCTGCTTTTCTTTGCCTCTGGCTTAGCGCCTCAGCCCCCTGTAGTATTTTCTTTCAGGTACGGTTTTAGCGAGAAAAGGAATGTAATGTGTAAGCACTGTGATTTGACTATCCTATGGATACGCTCTGCTTTCATTTCATCGAGGCTCTTTCTGCTTTTGACTGCCTCCTGATTGCTCCAGGGCACAACCGACCCACACTGCACGACCTCGTAGAGTGTCCTGCAGTGACTACAGTGGTCACCTCACAACGCATGACAACAGACCCGGGAAAGCCCCAGTTTCCTCTCCAGAAAACTTTTTCTGGTCATGCGGTTTGAGCACAAATTACAGGGATATTTCTGCCCTTATCCCCTGGTGCTTTACTGGTCTAATAATAATAAATTAATCTCAGCTCTTTATAATTATATTGTCTTTGTAAGCTGCCTTCCCTGCAGCTGATGGTGTTTTGCTGCTCATTTGGCGAGAGGAAGCTCTGCCCCTAATGGAGGAACACTGTGCTATGACAGAGCCAGGACAGCGCTCTTTTCTCCTCAGCTCTGCCACCTGTTGCCGCAGGACTTAGATCCTAAATTACTCCAGATTCCTGCGTCTTGCGTTTTCCACAAAACGTGTATTCCCTGTGAGTTTGTTTACATCTCTCCCGCAGAAGCATCCCACAGAACACGCCATGCAACTGTGTGTTCTTTCCATGAGGTATTAAGTTCACTTGACTAGCAGGCCAGTAGCACCTACCTATTTTAAAAATACTGGTTAATCATCCTTCATAGCCCCAAGTACGATTAACAAACAGCGATACTGCATTCACAGAGAGATCCTTACAACTTGTCCCAGTTTGTCTGCTGGCCACAGTACTATCTGGATCGATAACCGTGCGCGGACCTTGCCATCTGGGACCCGAACTCCCTGGCGTTTCCCAGGCATCTCCCATGCTCCCACCTCAGCTCAGCTCAGCTCAGCGCTCCCACACGCACCGCGCAGGGAAAGCGGCGCGCAGCGCCCTGGGGAGCAGCCCTTCCTGGGGGGTGGGTGGGGAAAGAGGTGAAGTCTGCCGGAGCAGTAAACACGACGTAGCCCTTCCTGGAGGCTATTTTCTTCCCATGTAACAAGTACAATCTATCTGGTAACCCGGAGGACAGCCAAGAGTCGAGGCTGCCCTGGCAGCTCCAGCCCAGCCCTCCCACAATCGGCTCGGGGAGCCGAGGGCCGAAGCGCAGGTCCAGCGCGGCTGGGAAGCGGCGGCCGCAGCCGCAGCGCTCTCCGGGCGGGCAGCGCACCGAGTCCTCCCCGACTCCGCGGCAGCCGGGCCCCGGGCTGCGGTGACGGGCCAGCGGCGCCGCTCCCGCCCGGGCCGCTCCATCCCCAGTCGCTGCGCAGCCGCCCAGCCAAGCAGCCCCGGCCCGCGCCTGCGGAACCCCCGCTCGGGCTTCCCGCCCCACCCGGCGGCCCGAGGGGCTTCCCCCCGCCAGCGCGCCGGGCGGGGGAGCGAGGAGGGACGCGGGAGTCTCACCTGCCACCGGCGAGCGCCGAGCGGGAAGCGCCAGCGGCGGCTGCGGCGCTTCCTGCGGTGGGAGGCGGGCGCTGTCCCCGGTTGACCCGGGGGGGGGCGGTGGCGGCGGCGGCGGGACGCGGGTCCGGGGGGACGGGCCCGGCGGGCGGCCGCCTCTCCGCCGGGGAGGGAGGGAGGGAGGGAGAGAGGCGGAGGGGAGCGGGGTGGGCGAGGGGAGCGGCGGGGCCGGGTGGCGCCGAGCGGTGACCGCTCCGGCACTGCGCGCTGTCATGGCAGCGCGGCCCGGCGCGGCGCCACACGGCTCCCGGCGGCGGCATAGCCCGGTCCAGCCCGTGGGAATCCCCGCTGGCCGCCGCTGGCCCCTTGGCGCGGGGACCCCTCCTCCGCGCAGCTGCCCTGCCGGGGTGCGGTGCAGGGGGACATGCCTGCCGGGGGGGCACCCCGTCGGGTGATGCAGCCCCGCAACGAAACACAGGCCAAGACTTCCACACTCGCCCCGGTCTCGGCGCTTCGGCCGGTCTGGCAGGGACAGTAGCCACAGTGTCCCCGTCTCTCTGTGGGTAAGAAGAATTCACCGTCCAAACTGCTCGCAAACTAATTGTGTCAAATGAGAGCTGGAGTGATGCAGGAAGTTCTGTGGTTATGGAGGAAATGCTAAAGCAGCACTCGAGGCTGCTTCTGCTCCAAGCCCCGCTCTGCGGCATTGGCTGAGCAGGGCAGCGCGATTGTGTAAGATGGGCTGGCTCCGCTCCGGCTCAGGCTCACTGGAGGTGGTTTTGCAAACAGCTAGTGGACACTGAGCACCGTGTTTCTTCCAGATTGCCAAGAAGTTTGTTCGTAGTTTTGTTTGTTTTTTTTTTTTAACTTTGCACCTTTGTTCACCAGTGGCTGAGTGTGGATGCTGATCTATGGAGTAGCTAAAATATATCCCTGTTTGGCTTACAGGTTTGAGTTCTTCTATTTTCAACTTCTTTACCATTATTTTTTTACATGTTACAAGAGGTAAAAGGAAAGAAAAACACACAAAGACAAAGCAGAGTTTAGCCGTCACGGTGCTGCCTGCATTAGAAATGTACAAATAAGATAAGCACCTACATAACTCCTACTAGGGGGTGCATTTAATTTGACTAGACAGCCTCATAATACCACAGCTGAAGCAGAAGTGCAGCACAAAGGCAGTAAAAGGATTAAAGCTCCATCCCAGTTAGCATTTAGATTTCTTGTACACTGTTTTTCTGTAACATGATTCTGCTCTGAAAATGTAATCTTGGTGCTTTCTGCATCATGGGCTCAGTTTACATGTAAAAGATGTTGCTACTGAATTACAGTCCTGCAAAGCTGACTGAGATCTTCAGCTAATGAATAATTATTTACGTACAGTGCACTGAAATTGATTGAAAGTCTAATTTCTCCCATACACAGCCTTATACCTTCAAGTCTTCACTGAAATTACACAAAAAAGTACAACTCTTCATAATCCAGTTTAAACATGCTATGCATAATATATTTAAATCAGTTTAGTTACGTAGCTCAACAAATGAAGCAAAACTCAACAAACATGAATTGGCCTGACCAGAAGACAGTGCAGGCAGGCAAACAAGCTTCTTTCTTGAGATCATGTAATACTTTGGCCCTGACTCCTGGTAACACATTTCAGAAGGTCTCCCATAATCATGCTTGTGGATCCATCAAATTAGAAAGTCACTTTAGTAAGCAGTTGCCTAAAAAAGTTTCAGTGTATTCTGGAAACACTAGGGAGGACCATTCTTACTCTATACAAAAAGAGTACATGCTTTAAAATGGCTTGGGGTAATAAACCGAGTTACATTGATTCAGTTTTACACAAACTTACAGTTTTTCAGCTAACACAAATCGTAGAATCACAGAATGGTTTGGGTTGGAAGGGACTTTAAAGCTCATCCAGTTCCGCCCCCCCTGCCACAGGCAAGGACACCTTCCACTAGACCAGGTTGCTCAAAGCCCCATTCAGCCTGGCCTTGAACACTGCCAGAGATGGGGCAGCCATAACTGGGAAACCCAGTTTCCCAGAACTGGGGAACCTGTTCCAGTGCCTCACCACCCTCATAATAAAGAACTTCTTCCTTGTATCTAATATAAATCTACCATCATACATAAGATGTGATTGAACCCCCTTTGCCCCTTAAGTCCAGTTGCTCTGTGTCAAAGTAGAAGGTCTGTAGACAAGCCTTACAATAAGACATCAGATCTGTCGAGGCAGCACTGTTACATGACAAAAGATGAGGGGGGTGATGATGATACAATAAAAAAAAATTACAAAGGAGCTAGGTGAAGGCAAGTAAAGACATAGACTTCAACTTAATGTAGCAGGGCAAGGAAAGTCAGTTGAATGCTCAATACGGGTGAAGTAACCAGGAGCACAAGGAAGTATGGTGACCATCTGGGAACAAGAGTGTCAAGACCTTTCTTGAGGTACATTTTAAGAGTTTTGTTTTCCATGGAATCTTCATAGTTCCATCCAGCACCAAAATAATGTATCTAATCTTCACAGGATTTTACTATTGACAGTTATATTTTTTTTTGTGATAGGAAGACACAACTATCTGGAACTGGGAAGAGCTGGGAAGTATGTTAAAGTAGACAAGGCCCAGTGTAATGAAAAAGGTGAAATGCCTGGAGAAGGATCTGAAGCTTTGCTTCGTTACTGTCACACGACTTTCTATAATGATGATTTCTTTGAAAGTGTGGAAAATAAATTACCAGAATAGCATTTCTGTATGCTCTTACAAAAAAAAAAAAAAAAGACTTATCTTCTCCCACAGACTTTGCTCTTAAAATCTCAAGTGGAATTAATCTGCTTGGAAACTCCCAGTCAGACAGTGCAACCACATGAAGCAGCTGCTTGATGCACACAGCCTTTATTTGAGTGAACATAGTGTTTTTACTCTCCATACAGGCAGCGTGCTGCAGCGTCTATTTTGCTGTGTTCTAGAAACTCAGAAGAACTCACTGACAAATGTCCTCATTTTTTAGGACTTGCATGCCGTAGAAGTCCCTCTAAAAGACGGACACCCGTTTTCTGAAACGTTAGTTGTTCCTCAGTTTGCAAGCAGCCATCCAGAGCTTCACCCTGCTCCTCCTGCTGTTCCTCCTGCTGTTCCTCCTGCTGTTGCTGCTGCTCCAGGGGCTGCGGGCGCGGCTCGTCGGGGCGGGAGCTGTCCGTGGTCGCGCCCCGCCGGCGGAAGCTCCCCGCCGCGACCGCTGAGCTCGTCAGGCAGCGAGCGGGCTTTGCCGTCCTCATGGCAGGGAGTCCCTCAGGCATTGCCCTTCACAATGATCAGCGGACAATGGCCTTTTAGTTCCCCCTTTTTGCATATAAATCTCCTTCTGAATATACTTCTACCGTTCAGATTCTTCATTTTATTACTAACACATATCCCAGACGCAGATACCTTTTTTTTTTCTATATAAGATACTGTTAAATTGTGGAAAACTTGATTCACTTATTTTACGAAGTAGTGTTTTTCTAAGTTAAACTTTTCCTGAGTGTTTTATCAGCCTTCTTAGATGACTGCCTATACTTTTGGTAGATTTCCAGCTTTCCCATCCATCTGTTAGGTTGAAAATAACATGAATTGAATATTCAGTTTGTTCTTTATATTATAGATTTTCAAAGACTGAATCTTATTTAAGCAGATAAATGCAGTTGCTGCCATGCTAATTTGTGACATTATTCCCTTCTAGACACACACACACACCCCCCACCCCCCCGGCTTGCGTATTACTTCCAAGGTATTGAGATTGACTCATCTCTTGCACTCGTTTGCCTTCTAAAGCAATGCTTGAATTTTAGATTTCTTGCTGGAATTATTTTTCACATATTATTGTTAACCCTGCATTTACTATCAGGCTCAGTAGTAGCTTAGTTCACCTTTTCGGTCTTACATGTCTGAGTGGACACTGAAGACCTAAGTCACTAGCAAAGTAAAATTTGAGCATATTGCTATTGATTCATTTAATGTCTAACAGTCTGGCTGTCTAAACTTTTCTCATAATGAATCAGCAGCAACCTCAAAACATTTAATCATTTACACTGGCATTTGTTGTTGATGGGTCTTCATATTAAAAACTTTGGCAATGAATCCTTGTTCAATGTCAGTCATCAAGCAGAATATTTTACCTTATTTCATTCATGCTTTATCTGTGCATGCTGCACCTGGATATAAAGCTGTGTTAGTATTAATTACTTTCCTTGGCATAACACTTTGCTTGAAGGTACAACAAAATAAATCAGGGTAGAGACTGTCTAACGCTTCCATGAAATGTGTGTGGTTTATATCAATATTTTTTGCTGTTCAGTCATCCTCTGACAATTGTTTTTAGATTATGCCGATTCAGAGAAGTTTGAGTAGCAACTGCTTAGTAGACAAATTATGCAGAAAAAAATTAAGAAAGAGAAACGCTCTCAACTGTGCAGCAGTTCGCACCTAGTCAAGGGAATGATTGGACAGCTCCTGCTCCTCACAGGGCTCCCCACTCTGCTTGCACATGGCTCTTCCTTTCCGTCAGCTGCAGAGGTCTGATGTGACCATTCCTGCTGTCTCCAGTTTGCTGACTCTCCCTCTCACCATTCTACTTAACTGTCTCTCTTAGTGTGATCACTAGATGAAATCTGCAAGAAGTGGTATTAGAGGAATAACAAAGCCCTTTAAGTCATCTTCTCTGTGCACCTATAGGAAAGTATGGCTGGTCTCGTTTCAAAATACGGATTTCAGAGAGCAAACAAATGTGGACTCGTGATGTTTCTAGTAGGAACATACAAAGCAATTCTATTCTTTCTGATTCAAAATGCACTGAGATAGTCTTTTGTTAGTATTCTGTTAAGGGGCTTCACTGATTTAAAATCAATACTGGACATGCAGTGATTGAAATGGCAATGTTCTGAGTGCCCATATGGCAGACTTCCACATGCTGTCTTATTTTAAGCAAAGTATATATATATATATATATATATATATTTCTTCTTATAACTCCCTGCAGGAACAGTAAGGAGGAAAGCCTTACAGCAGAAATTAATTCTAAGGTCCACAGTTTTGCTAGTGGATAAGAAACCCACTTCACTTCAGGCATCGTTTTTTCATTCTCACAGGGACCTATTAGACAACAGAATCCACTGTAACAGAGGAGAGAGGGAAAGCAAGCACGCACAGTGGCTCCTTGTGTTTGGTTCTGTTTCTGCCCATGTTAAATTACCCATGTAATGAATAAAGAATTGTTTAGATTGAGTAATACACAAGCACGTTAGGTCAATAACTACTCGACTGCTAGCTGACAGTCTGAACTGGCCATGAATAAAGTCAAAGCTGTAATTTCAAAACTTTTTAAAATCAATGCCAATACAAAGATACTTCCTAGAACAGATAGATTCCTTTGCTACATGGTGATTAATACCAAGACCTTAAAGATAGAGAGAGGTCTGATGTGGGTTTTTGAAGAGTACAGATGCCTCCTGGGTTGTCTAATGAAGCACTAATGTGAATATAAGATTCTGGCAGTATTACTTTGAGATTATTTAAAAACAAGACAAAACAAAACCACAAACAAACAAAACCCCTACCTACTACTGGGCTTTCTCAAGATGTACTTTTAACTAACCTAGTTTTACATGAGTGTATTATTTTCTCCCACCTCTTCCACTTACTGCACTGAGTTGCTGTAAGCTTTTAAATTACCTTGCAAATTCACAAGGTGAGAGCTACAAGTGGGTTTGCATCACACCAGGCCTAAAAGGGGTACACCTGGAACTGGAAAACAGCATTTTTACAGAGAGTAAAAAAGAAACGGAAAAAGGCAAAGTGATAAATGTGAATACTGAAATCTTTAGAACTATGATAGAAAATGGATAGGTGTCTTGACTTTTGATTGAAATCTCAGTTCACTAACCTCTGTGCTCTGAAAGATGGACTGTAAACAAGCATCAAGGGACATGGTGACGCTGTTCCTATTTAATGGTAATGGAGTCTTGTTAGCGAAGACACCAAGATGATCATAATGTGCTAGAGAGAATATGGAGAAGAAAAGGGCTTACTCTACCACACTGTCTCTGTTCAGAATCTTCTGGTTCAGGTCACCTCTCACAAAGTGTCATTTCTTGACAAATTTTACCTTTTTCTGTCACTATTTTAAGTGCTACAAGGACAATTAGTAAATGTTTCCATGGCAATACATCAACAATTTCTCACAGATGAAGATTTTAGCATCTGTAGACAAAGACCTCATTCTTCCTTTCTGTTTTAAAGTATTTTTAAGGCTAACCAAGGAGGATCCTGTAGGAGTATGTTCTGTTACAGTAACAATACCACTGTGGGGATATTTAGGTCCAAGTTAAAAGTAGTCTATTAATATCTTAAACATCCATGTTAAAAACACATTCAGATGAGATCAGGGTGTATGCAAATCACTGGGTTTTCTGCTGTAGGGAGGGAAATGCCTTATTTTCTTTTTTCTTCAACCAAAGCTGCAATGAGAATAAAGCCAAGGAAGGGCTCCCCTGCCCTTGTAGAGCACCCGATTCTCACTGTTCCCCAATGCCTGCTGGAACCAAATAACATCTATGTCAAGGCAACTTAATAAGGGGGCAAAACCACAGCAGCAAATTATCTTAGGGTCATGGAGACTGTGAAACTCTAAATGTAATCACCTCAGTTATTCCAGAAAAACATTAACTGTTTATGTTCTGGGAGAGGAAGGCTGACACCAGACTAACAAGTAAAGCTAGTACCTCATGGGCTGTGGATTCCTTTCTGGGCCAAGATCAGAGGTCTACTGGGAAAAAGATCTGGGATGTGAATAAAAAACCCCAAACAGACAAACAAAACCTACCACTAAAAAAAAGAAACCCGCAAAAACCCAGACCTCCAAAATAGGGTTAAAGTTTGTCTCTTCAAAAAGGATTAATAATATGGTCCTTGGCACACTTACAAATGGACTGAACTGGTTTAAGAGCCATGGGTCAGTTATTTCATTTATTTAATTTCAGGCAGCCAACATGCCATGAGACACTGCAGATACACTTAGTTCTCACTTTTGAGGTGCACTTGGATGGTCCACAGGAGCTCTAGGAAATGAACACTGCAGAAACAAACAAGGGAAAAGAACACCAAGTTACTTAACAGAGCTCAGAAAGTAAAAGCCAGCTCATTCCTCTTCCACAGGAAAGCCGCTTGACAAGAGCATCCCTTTGTGAAGCACAGAAAAAGAGGAACTGCCGGCACTTACGCTAGAGTGAAATTCTGTCTGACTAACTTACAGTTATGCCCCCATTAGTGTTTTCCCCTGGGAGCAACTGAATGAAGAGAAGCAAAGGAAGAGGGGAGGGGGTGGAGGTGGACATGACCCAGGCATAATAAGCCATCCCAAACTCAGCATTTAAACTGAAGTTTCAATCCTATTCATAATTTTTTTTGACTATTGATGTCTAAAGGTATAAGGCTGGTTTACCAACTTACCTTTCTAACCATCTTATTAACTTAGCTTTCTTTTCTCATTTCTTATAAATAAGATAGAACTTTTTGCAACTGCTGTCTATTATAAATAGCACTCTTAGACCATCCTGCCAGTATTCAGGATATAATCTGAAGGGAAATATAAATTCTGTCTGAACTCATCGTATGATGTGCTTTCCAGAACTGCTGCGTTTTTTACAACTCATCAGGCTCTGCAATCAGAGTTATTCTTTCCCCCATGTCATGGGTGTGCTGTACTTTCACATAGGACCAGTTCATGCTGGCTCCATAGAGACCAGTGTTTTTTACTCAGGGAAGCTGAAACACAGCACTAGAAGGTATCTCACAAGTAGCTACGTAGAAGAGACTGGTGTTCCTAAAAGCACTTATGTTGTATAATCTTAAAAGTAACTTAAACACAGATGAATCATGACACACTTTTTTTTTTTTTAAATAGTATTTTTCTTTTCTCTGTAATAGAAAGACTTTTCATTAAGGTTGCAAAACTGGTGAAACCACTCCTTCTTATAGGAACTGCTGCAGTGCCTAGACTTCTGTGTAATCATAAGCACCAACCTGAAGCCTTACAACAAAAAAATGGAGTCTTAGATTTGCTTGCATGGGCTGTTTGGCTTCTTAGACCAGTTTATTTCCTTGCTCAGAGCTGAGTTTTTAGAATTAAGCCTTTATATGCATCGGTATATTTATATTCCTTAAAAATAAAAAAGGTGCATAAACACCCCTAAAATAAACTAAATCTATATACACATGTATATTTTCATTTTTCACAAAAAGAAACTGTGTTCAATCTGCTTCCCAAAGTAGCTTACACAGTTCACAGGTGCACCTCTATAATGAGAGGGAGTTAATACTTCAACCTCCTAGAAATAGAAATGAATGGATGTTGTATGACAATTACCATGGAGCAGAATATTAGGTCTCTGCAATCATGTCCCAGCAAAACTGCGTATGTACTGTCCAGCATCCTCCCCTGTGTGTACTGGAAAATTTCCCTTGAAACTAGGTCTGCAAAACTGTATCACCACTAGCTCAGCTTACAGGAGGAGATACCAGTGGTTCTCTTGAGGTGATGTCAAATGGAAGCGTAGTCAAGGGCAGTGGCATGAGACTGATCACCAAGGGACTTCAGCAGTATTACTAGGACTGCCACCATTCTTCCCTGTATTCTTACACAGGCTTTTAATTCCCTTTACTTCTTGTTTTCCCTGAGAAAGGGAAGCCATTTAAAAGCAACATACAGACCCCAATGTACACCACCCATTTAATAAATCTAGGTGCAACTTCAGTGTGGTGCTAAAATCTAATAAGAAAATAAGTCAGTGGATTTAAAGAGCAACTGAATGCACTGCATTATCTGCACAGCAAAGACCACTGAAACCATTTGAATTTTCTGAAGTTCAAACCTACCAAGTTCTGGTATCTAGTATCTTGCTGCACAGTAATTCAGCAAAGCCTTGTAAACAGTCTTATAAACACTTTAAAACAAAAGACACATGAATAGTCACAGAACATCTGAACAGGGTGGAAACAAAAGAAATTGCATAATAATTTCAGCATGCAATTCTCAAATTAGATCTGCATGACATGCTACTGTGGTTTTTGCAAAGTAATAAACAAAGGTTAGTACTGACAGCAGATGCTTCCCATAAACACTCAAAATAGTATTATAATACACTGCTGATGCATTTCCAAATGATTGAGGGTAATACTGAGAAGGCTGCTGGAGAGAAAAGAGAAAAAGACTGAAGGAATAATTTTCTTTCTGTGCTACATCACTTATAGTTGTGATACAATTAGGTAGTTTCCACCATACAATTCCTTCAACTGATGTTTATTCTAAATAAATAATACTTCAGTGTCTGTGTCTGTTTTCTTCTCAAGTGTGGGCTAAACAGAGGCGTAGTGAAAAAAATAGCTACCACATTGACTGCAACAGGCTTGAATTTCACCCAAGTGATCTTAACTGTGTGCATCTCTGTTTGCAAAGCACTGCTGAAATTCCAGTTCTTTCACTTAATATTACAAGCAGAGATGTAGATAGCGGGTTAAATTTCAATCCCACCGAACTTAGCAGTGAGCCTCCTGCTAACTTCACTTACATGTATAAAACACAAACATATGGCTGAATTGGGAACAGAGGAGAATAAGGAGGAACAGAGGAAACACTCACTGGCGGAAAGCAGGGCAGGGTGGGCAATGCCCAACTTTGTCCATGCAGATTTCCACTGTAATTTCATGGCAGACTGGAAGAGCTGCTCCTCCTTCCACCAAAAGCAACGGTTCATACTTAACAGAGCTAGTAATTGTTGGCTGCCAACATGGTAAGAGAGGAAGGACCTGAAGGGCACCCAGACAGGTACTGAAGGCTGTGGGAGACCATGAGAAGGTGAGGTGAAGAAAAACAGGGGGGTTCCTTCCTGGAACAGGACAAATTCAGAAGAACAAAGCTCAGTTGATTTCCATGTTGCTATATGTGCCCACTGCAGCAATACCATTATCCATAAACCTGCCCATAGCATTGATACTTACAGGAAGAGCATAAGTATCTTTTGCAGATAAGACTTTTGCAGATAAGATGTAAGACACATCTTGCACATAAATATACTAGAAGAAGTCCAGTTAGAGAACTGCCTAGATATGTTTTCATATATTGTTATTTTTAGACTCTGTAAGAGAGAGAGCTCCTGGGGAATCTGTTATTTTAAGCAAGTGGTAGATTACTTCTTGCTTTTACATGCATAGAGCTGTGTCATGACTGAAAAATAAACACATGGTTGAGCGATTTCTTGGATTCCTGCATGATGGTTAATTTTTCAACAGTTCTTTTAATGGCTTTGAGAGCATAACACAGCAGAATCCACTAAGAGTCAACTCTCACTGTCAGTTCTTCGTCATGCTGTTGGAGAAAATCCCATCTGTTTTCCACCATTTTAATTTCTAGCTATGTTCTTTCCCCATCCCTTTCTGGTCAGCTCTTGAATGAATTGTGAATTTTGAATCTGACATTTGAAGCAGTCTACAAAAGCATTGCTTTTTTAACCATTTTAACTCTCCATCTGACTAACCTGCTAAATTCCTTGTCCCAACAGGTGTACAGAAATGACCCATTTTCAGTGATGCACTGACTGTACATTTATGGACTGCATAAGTTTGACAGGCCACAAACAATACCCTGAACTGCTTCTTGATAACCCCTGATTTTTTTAATGTGCTGGAATGAAGCTTTATTTTTCCTCTCCCAGAGCAATGGAAAGAAAAGAAGGTAATTGAAATAAATTGGAAGGCTTGGTGTCTTCAGATTAAAAAGCCAAACCCAGCTCAGTTACATGTGGTGAATCATTCTTGGTTTATAATGGGCTATGGAAGACAATAAAGTTCTCATACTGTTCCCAGTGGCCAGCTATTCATATCCCAGACCCACCAGTGTATCTGAATTACTAGCATGCTTTTTGGCAATTAGAGAAGAAAGACTTGAGGCTGAATGGGTGCCAAGATAGATGTATAAAGTGGGCCAATCCTCCACAAAAAGTCAGATCCAACCTTGCTGAGTGGACCAGGCATTCAACAGCACACTTTGAGGAGCAGCAAGGGGGTAAGGGAGACACGGCCCTTGCCTTAGGCATAGCCTCAGGTTGCTTTCTGAGGCAGGGCAGCTTCCCATAGGAAGTTTGGCCATTACTGCTGCAGGCTTGGTCCATGTGTGTTCATATTGATTTGTTTGGCTGGGGGGCTTGGGGTTTATTTTTGACTCCTGCTAGCTCAGCATACCTAAGCAGACCAGACAAAGTGAAATGGGTTCTGTTATTCTCTTGTACAATGTCAGAATCCATTGTATGTGTGCAGAGCTACTGAAGACAATCTGATTGCCAAGTGCTTCCAGTGGCAGAACAGGCCTACTGGTGACAATGTGCTGGAAAAAAAAGAGAAAGAATCTAAAATGGCATTAAGCTTCTAAGCAAGTTGATAGAGCCAAGTGTTGGCAAGTTAATACATTAGGACTGAGAAGGGAGATAGCTTTCCTTTCCACTTGTAAATTTGATATGTTTTGTCTGGAACAAATCAGAACAGTATGATATGACTTGGTATTGTCATTTTTCTAGCATTTTTTTTTTTGGAAAATAGATTTGTAATTTAAGGTGCTACGTAGTGCTCCATCTGAAGCACTAGGAGCTTCTCCTGATTTTAAAGGATCTAGTTGAAGATACCGAATACACCTACTTCACGAACGCCAAAAGCTTGGAAGTACAAAGTCTTATTGATCTGCTTAGCTTTTGAAGATTTATTTGTTAATCTCATTATGCAGACCTGTGAGAACATGGTGGGAGAAGAGTTAGATGGGGAGGAAGCTTTTAGCTGTGTGGTAAATATAAATAAGAGGATAAGCATCTCAATGGGTCCTACTGAGTGGGAGGGACACTGCACCAATCCTCACTAAAGGAGCAGTCTGTGCTTGCTCTTGTGAATAGAAGCTTTGTGTTCAAAGAAAAACTGACTTTGAAAGCAACTAGTTAGACACAAACAAATTGTTTTAGTAAGCTGAGTTGTTTTGTGCTTTCTGTTCTGAGGAAAATGCATCCACGGTGACTGTTTTTCATAAACCTGTTTCTCAGTTAAAATAGCATGATCCCACAAACATTGTGATTTCATCATCTCCCCTGCTACAGTACGCTTCTGGATACTGGATCCTTCAGTCTGCCAGCAGCTCAGTGGGTTGGACATATGACCCAAAGGAGAAATTTAACCGAGTTAATAAAGACAGTGACTGGGAAGATCTGGCAATAATTTACCTGGCAAGAATGAATTAATGAAAATACAAGCTACATCATCAAGGCTCCTGACACTGTTTTTCCAATAAGAAGATACCAGAAGGATATCAGCTGGAAGGCAAACAAAATGCAAGCTAAAACTTCAGAACTTTAAATTTCTTCCAAATGAGTTCTTCCTTCTTTGACTATGTCACTTGAGTTTAATGGATTTAACAATGAAGAAGGAAGGTCATTCTTGTTAATGGGTTTTAAAACACAACACACTCAGAAAAAGCAAGGGTAATTATTACAATAGCAAGCATCAGAGAATATTTTGCAGCAAAGGAAATTTACTAGTCAGAGTTAAGCTGAATAGAAAAGTCATAAAACCAAAATCCAAGTCTCTTTCTGTTGTTTAATGGGATTATAATTAAAGAGATGAAATCCCAGCAATATGTTACATACCTTCTTGCAAAGATGTTGTTGTTTGAGAGTCTAGGAAATACTGAGAGTCTAGGAAAAAATACTTTATCAGAGTATCGTAGAATGATTTGGGTTGGAAAGGACTTTAAAGCTCATCCAGTTCCACCCCTCTGCCATGGGCAGGGACACCTTCCACTAGACCAGGTTGCTTCAAGCCCCATCCAACCTTGCTGTGAGCACTGCCAGGGATGGGGCAGCCACAGCTTCTCTGGGCAACCTGGCCAGGGCCTCAGCACCCTCACAGGGAAGAACTTTTTTCTTAATATCTAATCTACATCTCCCATCTGTCAGTTTAAAGCCATTCCCCCTTGTCCTGTCATTACATGCTGTTGTAAGAAGTCCCTCTCCAGATTTCTTGTAGCCCCTTTTATGCACTGAAAGCTGCTCTAAGGGCTCTCCAAACCCTTCTCTTCTCCAGGCTGAACAAGCCCAACTCTCTCAGCCTGTCTTTATAGCAGAGGTGCTCCAGCCCTCTGATCATCTTCATAGCCCTCCTTTGGACTTGCTCAAGCAGGTTCAAGTCCCTCTTGTGTTGTGGGCTCCAGAGTTGAACACAGTACTGCAGGTGGGGGTCTCACCAGAGTGGAGAGCTAGAAACACCTTCCTCCACCTGCTGGTGATGCTCTTTTTGATGCATTTGCCTGTTAAATGTATTAGGGATGTTTTTTATTGTTTTTCTTTTGTGGGGATTTTTGAGGTTTCTTTCTTTTGCTTTAAAAGATTTGTAAAGTTTGAGGTTTGGTTGGGACTTTTTCTATGGGAACAGAATGACAGATGTACATGATGGCCCTACCTGTACTGATTTAAGCAGCAGGCAGCTAAAGCTGGGCTCACTTCCCAACCCTGCTGAACAGTGCAGCTTGTTGGTAGTTAGGGCTACTAAGTTCTGTTCCTGTTTGTAGCAGACAACATAGGAAAGAGATGAAACTTCCCTTGATAGCTTCATGCCATCACTACAGCAGATAAACAGGTACAGTGTCATTGCATCAATACTGTGAGTAGTTACATGCTTATCCTTGGAACACAGAGCTGTCTGGTCTATAGAGTGTGGATATACACCTTTCAGCAGAGAAATGCATAAGAAAGAGCCTCATTAGCTCCAAAGAGATATTTCTAAAAGAAGGTGTCTCTTAAACGTAGCAAAAGTATTAGAATATGGATTTTTGCTGCTTCCCTCAATAATTCCAAGGTAGGTTTGGCCAGTCTATTCTAAACAATATACACTATAATAAATAAGGTCTCTCACATGCTTAAATTCCATGTGGCTGTTGAATTGGACACTAGTTACCACCAAGGGCTCTCCAGTTATTTGCAGGAGCTGGCATCAAAATTGGATTAGAGTTAGGCTGTGTTCCTCATTTCCATTTGAATATATAAAGGATGCATAAGCTGCATAAGGGATTCTTGCAATGGGCTTTGTCCTCTACAGAATAATACAAATAGGATTTGTTTCTGTCTTCTTCAGCTAGGACTGAATTTGCAAATGAGGAGAAACCCAATGGTAATTGCTGACAATGTTTTGAATTTGGTTACACTATTTTAGATATGCCCAGCAATATATTTATTTATGTTTTAGACATCAAAGCAGATAAAAGGAAAACACATGAATGAATTTGGCAATCAAAGGAACTGCAAGGAAATATTTCAATGCATGCTTTTATCCTTTGCAAATTTTACAAAATTAATCTGTCATAAGCTTCAAGCTATCAAATGCTTAAAATGTTTTTTTACATTGTTTTATCCTTCTTGCTTGTGAAGCAAGAAGTCTTTGTGACATTCTGCAGTTAGTCTGTGCCTAAGGACACAAAGAATGACTTGGAAATCATCCAGAAAGGGCCTCCTTCCCCAAGAGATGGGTCAGTATTAATTATAAATTGCAATTGTCATATAATGGCTTGGCATGGGCTATGATAATTCCTGTGTGTGTCATGCTACATTTTTGTTATTCCTACATCTTGTTAACAGCACAGATTGAAGAAATCATGTGCCCAAATTCATTAAACAGTAAACTTGTATTCTAATATATTATTTTTCTGCATTTACCCCTATGCATGTTTAAACCCTAACATCTGATTCCCCAGAAGCATGATTCATTTGACAGATCTAATAACTACTAAGTGTAAGATTTCACCAGACCTTGTAATTTTGTTTGTGGGACTTGGCAGGGAAGTTTCATGCGTTGAATTTGGAATGTATCAGTTATTCCGTTTTTATACTTAAGTCCTAATATGACAGAGGAGAAATAAAAAGTTGTCAGGAAAAAGTGCAAATCAATGCTTGCATTGGCCAAGCAAGACCATGGTGGGTTTGTCAGAGAGACTGAGAGGATTATAGCCTTCTTCATACTGCCCCACACAATAATCCATCTTCGATTGCTCACAGAGGCCCACCCTTCACAGCCTCCCCATCTGCTGAACTGTGGCCAGCCTTAACCAAACTCTCACAGGCAGCAGCTAGGGGCTCTTTGCATGCATCCTACTGCCATAAGGGACAAGCCATGTGTACTAAGTATGCATATGAGGAACTGAGGAATAGCACTGTTGCTTTTCTTTAATAGAAAAGCAAAATACATCAGGGTTTTATTTGCTTGTTTTTTTCCACCCCTTTCTTAAAAGGATCTAGTAGGTCCTATGCTGATATTATGGGAGCTGATGTATGAGCTAAATCTATAGTAGGTCCTATACTGTTATCATACTTACTCATGGGAGCTTTGCCTAGATAAAGTTTAAATATTGGTAAATCCTTCAGTCTTACAGAAGGATCGCAAAACACATAGTTCGCTACGGAAAAAGTAAACCAAACTTTTCTCAGTATGATGATGAGATCATCTCTGTCCAAGGGGAGTTAAAGTTATTCTTTCTTTAAACAGAAGCAGGATCAGGTCCTTTTACCAGGGACTGATTCGCAGCCTAGAAAAAGTAGGGAATCTTATGAATATTTTAATATTTCAGCTGATCTACGTACTTATGCATACAGAAGGAACTGCATTACCTAAATTAAAAATAGATGGATCATTTATAAATGCAAAAGTAAATATAAAGCAATCAAATTATTACATAAGAAAATCCTGCAAGGAATATTTGAGCACCATGGAACATATTTCAAACAACTTAACTTGGCAACAGTACGAGAACTGAAGAAAGGAGAGAGTGAAATCACACAGCAAGTGCAGGAAAACAGGGGGATCGGGCCCAGTCAGCATGGGTT
The DNA here is from genome assembly GCF_034315485.1 of Pezoporus occidentalis. NCBI lineage: Eukaryota > Metazoa > Chordata > Aves > Psittaciformes > Psittacidae > Pezoporus > Pezoporus occidentalis. The sequence continues at coordinate 1,669,649 of NW_026912995.1, forward strand.
CATGAAGGGCAGGTCCTGCTTGACCAACCTGATGTCCTTCCACAACAAGGTGACCCACCTGGTTGGTGAGGGAGAGGCTGTGGACATTCTCTATTTGGACTTAAGTAAAGCATTTGACACTGTCTCCCACAGGATTCTCCTGGAGAAACTGACTGCCCACGGCCTGGATATGTGTATTCTTTGCTGAGTTGGGAACTGGCTGAATGGCTGAGCCCAAAGAGTGATGGTGAGTGGTGTCACATCCAGTTGGCGACCAGCGGCATGCCTCATGGCTTGATGTTAGGGCCAGTGTTGTTTAACATCTTCATTGATGATCTGGATGAGGAGATTGAGTAATCAGTAAATCCTCAGTAAATTTGAGGATGACACCAAGCTGACTGGGAGTTGATCTGCTGAAGGATGGGGAGGCTCTGCAGAGAGATCTGGACAGGCTGAATCAATTGTTGTGGCCAATAGGATGAGGTTCAACAAGGCTCAGTTCTGGGCCCTGCACTTGGGCCACAACAACCCCAGGCAATGCTCCAGGCTGGGGGAAGAATGGCTGGAAAGCTGCTCGGCGGAAAAAGACCTGGGGGTGCTGATTGGCAGCCACTGAACATGAACCAGCTTGTGCCCAGGCAGCCACTCCATTGGAGTTGGTAGAAGTTACTCTATAGGACTATCTTGAAGAATGTGTTCAACAACATGTACAGCTGCATGTTTAATGCTGAGGATGAACAGCAGCTGTTGAGAATTTTTGAGAGCTAGCAGTGGTTCAATGCTCCACAATGTCTGGCCTTTTGTGCTTACCAAGGGAGTTCTCTCTGGGTTATTTCTTCGTATGTGATGTGGCAGAAGGAACTGCCCTTTCTGAGTCTGCTTCAAACTCCTTCCAGCATAACTCTCTTTTGAGCATATGAAACAACCTAAGTGATTCTAAATGATCTTAAATGATTTTAAATAATTCTATGAAACAAACCTCTTTTTATTCCTAATGGCCAAAGTATTCACTACAACCAACTACAATGATGAAATTCTGAATTATAATGACAAAACTAAAGAAAAGCTTAAGCTAATGCTATTAGAAGGATCTTTTTAAGAACTGGCACAAAATGGGTATATTTTACAGGCTGTAATGGGAACCGTTAGGATCCAGTAGGTTTAGCGTAGGCGGACAGTGTCACTATGCATTGTTTAAATCAACAAATTCAGAAGCTGTTATAGTCTTAGTCATTTTGAAAAGAACACTTATTTTTCACTGTTGAAGGCTCAAACCTATCAGGTGCCAAGAATTTCCTCTTTAATTATCCAGAGTATTGTTTCTGGCTCCCACCTTCACAAATTTTAATTAAAAATGGGAAAAGGAATAAATGTACCTTGCAGTTATACACCCTTCAATCATGAAATTTCACTACAAGAGCAGTAAAGAAAGCAGTATTTCTATATCCATCACAGTCCTTCAGGAATACCATGCATTTATTCAATTATGGACTATCACGTAACAAAACCTGGAGTTGTAACTATTGGGTGGCAAATGTTAATACATCTTTATCAGGCCATACTTCCAGATGGTAAATCATAGAATCATAGAATAGCTAGGGTTGGAAAGGACCTTAAGATCATCAAGTTCCAACCCCCCTGACATGGGCGGGGACACCTCACACTAAACCATCTCACCCAAGGCTTTGTCCAACCTGTCTTGAACACCGCCAGGGATGGAGCATTCACAACCTCCCTGGGCAACCCATTCCAGTGCCTCACCACCCGCACAGGAAAAAATTTCCTCCTTATATCCAATCTAAACTTCCCCTGTTTAAGTTTTAACCCGTTACTCCTTGTCCTGTCACTACAGTCTCTAATGAAGAGTCCCTCTCCAGCATCCCTACAGGCCCCCTTCAGATACTGGAAGGCTGCTATGAGGTCTCCACGCAGCCTTCTCTTCTCCAGGCTGAACAGCCCCAACTTCCTCAGCCTGTCTTCATACAGGAGGTGCTCCAGTCCCCTGATCATCCTGGTGGCCCTTCTCTGGACGTGTTCCAACAGTTCCATGTCCTTTTTATGTTGAGGACACCAGAACTGCACACAATACTCCAGGTGAGGTCTCACAAGAGCAGAGTAGAGGGGCAGGATCACCTCCTTTGACCTGCTGGTCACGCTCCTTTTGATGCAGCCCAGGATACGTTTGGCTTTCTGGGCTGCAAGCACACACTGAAGCTGGCTCATGTTCATTTTCTTATCAGCCAACACTCCCAAGTCCTTCTCTGCAGGGCTGCTCTGAATCTCTTCTCTGCCCAACCTGTAGCTGTGCCTGGGATTGCTCCGACCCAGGTGTAGGACCTTGCACTTGGCATGCTTAAACTTCATGAGGTTGGCATCAGCCCACCTCACAAGTGTGTCAAGGTCCCTCTGGATGGCATTCCTTCCCTTCAGCGTATCAACCGAACCACACAGCTTGGTGTCATCGGCAAACTTGCTGAGGGCGCACTCAATCCCACTGTCCATGTCAGCGACAAAGATGTTGAACAAGACCGGTCCCAACACCGATCCCTGAGGGACACCACTCCTTACTGGTCTCCAGCTGGACATTGAGCCATTGACCACAACTCTTTGTGTGTGGCCATCCAGCCAGTTCTTTATCCACCGAGTGGTCCATCCATCAAATTGATGTCTCTCCAATTTAGAGACAAGGATGTTGTGTGGGACAGTGTCGAACGTTTTGCACAAGTCCAGGTAGATGACATCAACTGCTCTACCCCTGTCCATCAGTTCTGTAGCCCCATCATAGAAGGCCACCAAATTGGTCAGGCAGGATTTCCCCTTAGTGAAGCCATGCTGGCCGTCACCAAGCACCTTGTTGTTTTTCATGTGCCTTAGCATGCCTTCCAGGAGAATCTGCTCCAAGATTTTGCCAGGCACAGAGGTGAGACTGACTGGTCTGTAATTCCCCGGGTCATCCATTTTCCCCTTCTTGAAAATGGGGGTTATATTTCCCTTTTTCCAGTCATCAGGAACTTCACCTGACTGCCATGATTTCTCAAATATGATGGCCAGCGGCTTCACAACTTCATTCACCAGCTCCTTCAGGACCCACAGATGGATTTTATCAGGTCCCATGGACTTGTGCATGTTCAGATTTTTAAGATGGTCTAGAACCAGATCCTCTCCTACAGTGGGCCCAAGGTCTTCATTCTCACAGTCCCTGCGTCTGCCTTCCAAGACTTGGGTGGTGTGGCCAGAGCCTTTGCCAGTGAAGACCAAGGCAAAGAAGTCATTCAGAACCTCAGCCTTCTCCAAATCCTGTGTAGCCAGTTCTCATGAGAGCTTCCTGAGGGGGCCTATGTTGTCCCTAGTCTGTTTTTTATTTGCTACATACCTATAGAATCCCTTCCTGTTATCCTTAACATCCCTAGCCAAGTTTAATTCTAACTGGGACTTAGCTTTCCTCACCTGGTCCCTAGCACATTAAAGGCCCAATTCAGCAGATCATACTGATGTAAGTAATTCTTAATTTTGTATGCCTTCTCATTGATTTCATCCAAATACTTATTGAAATTCTTATTTATATAAATCTTTCCATTGCCCTCAGCAGCACTAACTGCGGCACTAAGCGTTTCCAACATCAGTCTTTAAATTATTTGTGGTTTGGGTTGGTTTTTTCATGAACAGATCTCATAAATTGTACTGAGTAAATTAGCAGTTACAGATTTTTTTAAAGGATATGTGTTAAATGATTTTTGGCACCAGGATTACTCCTTATTGTTCTTCTTGATTTTGGATTGGGGTTTTTTTGGGGGTGGGTGGGAAATAGAGCCTATGGACTAGTTTGACTTCCTACTCTAAAGAGCTTAAAATTTATGTGTAGGAGAAAAAAAACCCAAACAAAACAGACCATATGTGTAGAATAAACAAGATTATATCGAGTTGCCACAGGCAATATAGAATAGACAAAGAAACAATAAGACTATCTATCTCAATCAAGATGGTAAATCCAATGCAAACACCAGTAGTGGGGCTTATCTCACCCAACTTTAGCTGTATAAAAGTAAGACATTCGGTCTGAGACACCTAGGCTGTTGCCATTGTCCATGGAGAGAGACAGATACATGAAACGGGCCATTCATCCAATATATTTTAGGACATGATGAATCACTTTCTGCATGTGGTTATGTCCATTGACTGCACAAGGCACCTAGGTGGCTAGTCTACATTTAGTGCTTCAATGGTTTTTAGATAGCTAAATTAGGTAAGAGAACCTAATCCAGCTTCCTTGCAGAGGTCAGGGTATACACAAAGGTGGAGGTAAGTAAGTTTTGAGAAACCATTTAGTGATGATTAAATTCATTTAGATCATCAGAGCGAGAAACAAGTCATTAAATGTATTTGTTAATGTTGTGTCAGTAGATCTGAGTATATTTTCACACACTATCTCTTTTTCCATCCATTCTTGCTGTTTAATACATATTTTTTGGCTTTTAAAACTGGTTTACTTCCCCTTATTGATGCATAGAAGGGAAGAGAAACTAGGCTCTATAATGAGACACTGAAATCGGTGTGAAGGTGCTACCAAATGTTCAGAGCAGGAAGCTGAAAAATGCTAATTTTGGCCTTAGGCACAGTTTTATAGAAGACAATGAACAACGGTAGAATAACTTCCCCAAATATTTCAAGTGGAAGTGAAAATCAGATAGTGGGAAAATATTCAAAGCTAGAACATACCAGAACTATACACGACAGACATTATCTCTGACAGGCAGCAGTTTTCAGAAATGCCATTCTGATTGGTTTCACAGGTGTCCATGCAGCTAACAAAATAATTATAGGATGTTTGTGAAATTTTTGATCAAAAATAATTCTTGTATGAGGTCTTTGAGTCCTTGTAGCCATAAGTTTTTTTGAAGACAAGTCCAGATAAACACAAGAAAGGTATGTGAAATCTTTGTTACATTTAGTGGAAGAGAAAGTAATAGCCTAAATTGCATGATGTTTTGCCAGTAGAGATTTATATTTCCGTTACTTTGTTTAGTATTTTTTGTAGTTTACTTGGTGCAGTTACAAAATCTCTAGAAAGGTAATTTAAAAATAAAAATTAAAGATTTTATATAGTTGAAAGAAAACAGTAATTCATAACTGTTGCTACAATTTGTATTATATAAACAATGATTTAATAATAAAATCATAGTTTATGGGATATTATATAAATAGTTCTCCCATTTACAGCACAGCCATAATGCTATATAATCAGCAAGGAGCCAGTCTTGGAGACTATAGACTCAGCAAGACAGCAGACAAATCAAAGTAAAGAGGACTGCCAAACTTGTACGTGACATTGAAATGATCCTGGATACCCTTCAGGTCTTAAATTTATTTTTGTGTTTGCAGGAGCATCTTGGTATTAAAATGACTCCAATAAATCTTTCTCCTCATGTTGATCCGTTAATATTACTAGTCAAGTATAAGGTTTATGTCAATCAGTAAAATGCTACAGGCACAAGCCTTGGAATTTTTTCCACTTGGACTTTTCCTTCTGTGCTTATAAAAATATAAGACAAAAGTTTGTGAGGCAAAAAATCTTTGGTAGTCTGATGCGTTCTTTTTCTAGTGGCACATTGTCCTGGGTTCAGCTGTAGCAGTCATTTTTCTCCATCTTAGTAGCCGGTGCAGTGCTGTGTTTTTTGGCTTTGGCCTGGGAACAATGCCGATAACACACCGATGTTATCACACATTCAGTTTGTTTTCTGGACATGACTTCAAATTAGACACAACAACTGAATCTTATATTCACAGCATTTGTTTAGTCTGTGAAAATGTATGGACTGTTATTACAGTTAAGTTTGCCTAAGGTGGTAGTGAAGTGCTTCATTATGAAGTCCTGCTGTAGTTTCAGAACAGTGCTGGCAGAGCTTAGAAAAATTTACTATAATGACCCTTGAAAAAGGGCCCGTTTTCTTGCAGTTTGACTCCAGTCCATGTGTTTGTGGCATGGATGGGGAATCTGAAATCCTCTTCCTCCATATTAGCAGTGTTGTAAAACTAATGCAGAGCTCAGACTTTAGAAAAAGGACATTGGTCACTTGTGTATACTATCACCTACAAAAGAAAACAGGAACAATGCAAAGTCTGTTCTTGAAAACATACTCTTTTTAGTTTGGTCAGATAAAAAATACTTGGAAAGAACTAATTTGATAAGCAGCTTTCTGATTTTAGCTCTCCCTCTAGTAGCCTTGGACACATCTGCTCCAAGGGATGGGCTGGAAAATGCCTAGGTCCAAACACAGCTCTGCTAAACACATCTATCTTTGCAAATTGGTGGGTTCAGTTGGTAGCTCAAGGTAGCTTTACATAAAACAGATCAGACATCAGATATAGTCTCTGATAATGCAGAGCTAGTCAGCAGACCTGGTTTCAGCTGTAACAGTTATTTTTCTCCTTCCTAGTAGCTGATGTGGAGCTGTATTTTCAACTTTAGTCTGAGACCAACACTGATAACACCTATGTTTTAGTTGTTGCTCAGAAGAGCTTACTCTGACCAAGGACTTTTCAGTCTCTCACGCTCTGCCAGTGAGGAGGGGCATGAGAAGCCGGGAGGAAGCAGAGACAGGACACCTGACTGAAACTGACCAAAGGGGTATTCCATACCACAGCACGTCATGCCCAGTATATAAACTGAGGGGACTTACACAGAAGAGGCCGACTGCTGCTCAGATCGGGCTGGGTATTGGTCAGTGGTTGGCAGAGCAATTGCATTGTTTCATTTCTGTTTATTGTGCATCACTTGTGTTTATTGGGGTTTTTTTCCTTTCACCTTCTAGTGTTATATTCTCTCCCCTCGTTATTTCTATTATTATTATTGCTATTGTTGTTATTGTTATTATTAGTTTTGTTGTTGCTGTTGTTGGTTTTGTTATATTATACTTTAGTTATTAAACTGTTCTTATCTCAACCTGTGGGGTTTCTATTCTTTTGATTCTCCTCCCCATCCCACCCAGAGGGGAGAAAGAGGGGTGAACAAGTGGCTGCATGGTGCTGAGTTACCAGCTGGGCTTAAACCACGACATCAGCAAAGACTAATTTCACGTAGGTTTTTTAGGAGGTTCATGGCTTGTTAACTCATGCATAAGTAATTATAAAGCCATACTTTACTGAGATTCATGAGAAGAAATGAAATACAAGTCTTAACATATGCCAAACGTACTAGTTCCTGCCTACTTATGAATGAAACTGTAGTTAGCTTTGTTCAATTCCTTTTCAGCTGACTCTTAGAGGCTCCCTTAAATCTTTTCTAACTAAATCAGTTTTCTCCTAAATAGGAATGTAGGACTGAGTCGGCTAATTCAGTTCTCTTTTACCATAGGCAACTACATTTTGCAATCTCTCTTGTGGCAAATCAATCTTCAAAATAGTTTGAAAGTTTTGCTCCTTGTCCTCCTAGAAAAAAAAAAAAATCACACATGATAGCTAAGTTTTGATTTCCCTGCATAAGCAAAGTTCTACTTTTTTTGTGGGGGCTTGTTGCCACAATATCTGATTGCTCTGGAATGCTGTGGGTTAGGTACAAGTGTTCAGAGAAAACATATGTACTCATCAGTTACAATGATAATCATGACAGATTGTTCCCCATATGTGGAATTACTGCATGGTAATCTTGCTATTTACCTAACACATGAAAAATATATCATTTTCTAATGACAAATTTCATTTTATATAATATGTTATTAATCAGAAAGACATGTGAAAGGTTATTTCATTATCTGTTTCTTTAGGGATTACTTGCCATCAATTTAATGTGTTGCATTTATTGCTTTAGCATTAATATATTTATTTATATCATTGCAAAACATGGGCTCTACAACACTGGTTGTAACCAAAAGAAATTAAACAGGACAGAATACTTAGCCTATAACTGATTTAATGAAGCTCAGACAATTCTCTATACTTCAGCACTTTACCTCCAGCAGTTTTTTGATTTGCTTTATGTGAGAAAAGGGAAGCATTTATTAGTAAGGCAAAGAAGTCAATTAAACCTTGCAATGCAAATATCAGAATTTACTTATACTTAATTAAACTTTACTGAATAACTTTAATTAAAATAATTACTTGCAAAATATTAGTAATATTGAAATATTAGTCAAATATTTTCCTCATTTTTCTTCCTTGACATTTGAATGGGTTTAGACATTAAATATTTATAAAGGAAAGTGTCATGTAGGAGAATAAAATAATAAGATAGAGCAGAAAAATATGCAATCTGGTAAGCAGATGACTCTGTCTTTATCTCAGCATTTTTTTAGTCTCGTTTAAGTCCTCAGTTGTCCAGCAAAAAATGTTAAATGGAAATCTCTTAAAATAGGCATTTTCTTAATTTCTCAAGATAGACTCATATGCCTGTAACTTTCCTTACGCAGTACCCTAAACAGCTTGGAGACATATGCAATCTGTTCCAAAACTCATGCAGTCAGTGGAAACATTTCCACTTCAGTGAATTTTGGGAAAGGTACTATCACAAAAAAATGAGATGCTATGTCATGTTTTTATACACTAAGTACATGACTTCCCAGGAAAATGGTGGAATCACCATCCCTGAAAGTGCAGATGAGGCTTTCAGTGACATGGTTTAATGCTAGTCTTGGCAGTCCTGTTGCCATGGTTGGGCTTGATGATCTTAAAGGTCTTTTCCAACATGGTTAATTCTATGATTTTATGACAGTTTTGTAACTTTGTCTAAACTATTTTAACCTCAAGCACAGGCTATGGTACATGATATTCAGTGACCTAAACTTCATTTTGGAGAAAAAACTATGCCGGAGATAGACTTAGAAACCCTTTTCTTCTTTCTTTTTCTTTTTTTTTTTTTCAGATACTTTGGATGGTAAAAGGAAAATAAACTGAATTTTCATTGCTTTGCAGAACTGCCATGTAAAACTGCTTATCATATGGCAGCGATTTCTCTTCACAGGGATTGAAATATACCATAGTGACATCTAGAAATACATCTGCTTCCACACTGAAAATGTTGATAATGATTAATTGTTAAATATTTGGGGGAAAACCCCACAGAATATAATTGGCATATTATGGTATTTTCCCATATTGATGAAAACAGAAATGTAACTGGTCTATATATTTACCAGTGAGTGTCTTTTAAAGACTAAACCTAGCTTTCTCTATATGCACAAGAATTTGGAGAAGTTTCATCCTTATTAATTTTCTTTTCTTTGTATTTAGTGCATGCAGATAGATATATAAAAAAAGCAACTGTATCAAAAGGTGGTTTCTTTAAGTTTTGGTTAAGTTTCTCAGTTAAACACCTAAATAGTATCAAGGATAATTTTACCACATTACCCAACACAGTGTGCCTTCAATACAAGAATTTATTGTTTTCTGGATTAATACACACATCTGCTGTAATAAATCATCTTTTGATATTACAGAATGAGATTCTCTGTTGCCATTAATTATCTACTTCAGCCGGAGGCATTTTTGAATGACTTGTAGAGAGATCTGTGACAACAGTGAAGAACTGTATTAATCATATGCAGATATTATTTGCAAGGACCCTGTTAGAAATTCCAAATTGTGTATGTTACACTCCACAAGGACCTGACATGTATTTTTACTTTTAGCCTCCATTTTTATGGCAAACTCCCTGCCAATAACAACAATTCACTGCATGAAACAAAGCCAAATGAACCGTCTCTTTGGGAATGGCTATATCCCATTTGTTACTATTCTATCGAGGCACCTTCACTGGTATTTACTGGTTTAGAAACAGGGCTGGATTTTAGGAAAAATATCTCTCTTGAGCACAGTGATGGCAAGAACTATAGCAGCAGAAAACAAAAGTCATAGTTTATTTGCAGAAGTCTCACAATACTTCACCAGAACTTGTAAATTTGAAAATTTAGGTATTGATTTTTTATTTTCTCCTCTCCTTCCCTCACCCCTCCACCCCTATCCCCTCCTCCCCTAGCTGTTAACACTTTAAGGCTATAGAAAACCCCTGTCTTTCACAGTTACGTATCTGACTTTGCCAGGCAGTAGCATGGCCCAGTTCGGCTCTGTGGAGCTATTGATATCTTACCAGATGCTATTGACACCTGACTATTTATATTCAACAAATTACCAAGCAAATGTATTCAAAAGGCTCTTTGATTTTATTAGTTATGAAATAATCTTGAAGTTCTCTATGCAGCCTTACTACGATTTATTGGAAGTTTATTTGAATAAGGTCTGATCCTACACTGATCTCTCTGATGGAGAAATAAATAGGTTGGGTTGACAGATGAAATTTCACCTGTATTGCCCTAAGAACTGCATTTATTTCAGGAGGACAACACTGGAACCATCCTCAGAACTGCTTTTTGGCAATGAAAATAGAACAAACAGTTAAAAAATAACCAAACCAAAACAAAACAGAAAAGCCCCAAACCCAATCAAACCTCCACAGCCAACCCCAAAACCAATAAAAAACCCTCCACATATATAAAATAACTGTCATAGAAATTTAATTCTTTTCCATGCGTGCCAATGAAAGAAAAAGAAATAAGGGTCAGAGAGTCCATGAAGCCATCCAGAGTTTCCACTACTGCCGCTACTTTAAGGAGAAAATGGATGCTTGGACGAAAGGTGACCAAACAGTGGTTCTGCCTGGAAGGGTCAGCATTACTAATCACTGCAATTCAGATTGCTTCATGATGCAGGCAGACTGAGTGATACTAGCCTGGGAAAGCAGTCAGACAGGAAGAGTAGGAGTATTTCACACAAGTTGGGTGCTTTTGCATGTCTTTTATCTTGTCCTGTGATCGGCTCTTAAGTGCCTGATATGTATGTGTGGTTTCTTAAACATCCTATTTTGTAGCTAGCCCTAATTCAGTCTTAGCAATGTTTTGTTTGACTGTGATTCACTTTGAACAAAGCCTTTCAGGAAACTCCTACAAGCAGCTGTTTTGTTATGAGACCTTTTGCTAACAGGCTCAGAATCCCAAAGTCCTTTTATTTAATTATTGAAAAATAATTAGGAACATCCAGTATCTTACTAAGTTGGATATAATGTGGTCTTGAGATAAACACATTGATGTGTCTGAAGGTGTTCAACAGTTAAATTTTCACAGAGAAGTTAATTCCTTGGGTAATTCCAAAGCTATAAAATACAGATTCCTTTCTGTCTGTCAACTTTTTTGCTTGATATCACTGAAGCCAAGGGTAAAATTTCTACTTGGCTCTACATGTTACAGCAAAGATCCATGCAATGTTTAGGAGTTTCTCACATATTTCTGTGCATTTGGATAATCCGACGCTCAAAGATTCTATTCCAACTCTGAATTATTGGGTTTTGTCGCTTCAGTCCAAATCCCTAAGAATACTGGGATTTTCTGAAGGAACGCATTATTTTAGAGTTGTTTGTTATCCACTACTAAATGTGTATGTTAATCTAACCAAACGTACATACTGATGAATATGTGTCAGAACATAACACAGTAAGTACAGTGGGCGTCACTTAGTGATAAAAAGCAGTATAGGCAATATTTCTCACACAGACCACCAGACAGAGGAAAGAGTCTGTGTAACTTTGTCAAGCTTGTATGAACTACAGGAAATACATGGGTTTAGATTTGCATTAAGAACATTCACAAAAGCACTATTTTAAAAGCTAGAAGGTGTGCATTTCAAAAAAGCAATATGTTGGCATACAGGCATTAGAAATGTCCTTTGAATGCTAAGAAGGTCTTTTTCGAAGGAACAGCATCCTGCAGCTTGTAGTTAACACAGTAACTTCTTAGTTTTGCTTAGCGAGTCCCAGCAAATTATCACCAGGGAGAAAATAAAACTGACTTTTCCTTGTGTTATTGGTTTGGGGTGTTTTTTCATGGAAAAGAGACTTTTCAGACCCTATGCAGATTTCTCAAAATTCAGTACAATTATTTTTGGAAAACCAGCAGGATTTTTCCATTGCTTGCAGAAAAGAGGCAAACAAAAGATTGTGTTTTGTTGTTAATATCAACTACTTTGTGGATTTGTAACAACAAAGAATTTATATTCTTACAAAAGCATGAGGCACTGAACAAAATCTATGCATTGACAGTCAATCGTATCAATTGCCTTCAATTACACATATAACCTAGTTAATTTGCCATCTTAATGTAACCATTATGGAGAATTACTGGTGATTCCTCCAGATTAGGTTGAAGGAACTTTTCGTTATTGGATCGAATTTGAAATTCCCCTCATATCCCTCTCCCTTGTATGTGAATTTTTGGCTGCCTTGTTTTATTGAAGGAATAGGGCTAGTATTTGAGGGCAAAAGTAATAGCTGCCTGCCTGGAAAAACTCAGACAAGGACCAGATCTTCATCTGGTGTTAATGAATCTAGAGGTTTCAGTTTCATAGAAAAAAGTTATATTAACCAGATGAGGATTTGGCTCGTGGAATTTTGTACATTAAATTGTCGTCCATTCGTTGAAACTTTCCCAAATGTTTCTATCATCCATGAGATCTCCACAATAGCTTCTTCTAGCATGTCTGAATTTGTTTACTCCTTCGGCTTTGGCTTAAGAGAAGGATCTGTAATATATGAGAGACATTACCCATAGATCTAGTAGTATCATGAACTTAAGAATCACCAAAAGCATCATCAGACAACTTTGTCCGTGGGATGGTATCCTCCACTCTTACCAACCTGCACTTAACACGCACACAGGAGGGAAGGAAAAAATGGATTTGCAGCATCTTTGTTCCTCCTTTTTTAATTTTTTAACTGACTCTGCTGAAGGCTCCCTTATGAAAGCCAGAGCTGCTACAGACTTCCAATGTGTTTTGACTGCAGCAGTTCCCAGCAGATCTCTCATGCAGCCAAAGCGTATGTAGAGCACAGTAGTGCTCCAGCCTGATCCACTTGCCCTATATTCGTAAGCCAGGAGGTAGAAGAGATGTTGCAATACCATTAAGCTACTCTGTTTCCTCAATGAATCTCTCTGAAAGCAGGTGAAGTCCCCAGTACCAATCTTACATGACTTATGCTTCTGAAGTAACCTGAAGACTATGGACCACAGAAGATTCAGTTCACAAAGACTACAGTGATGATGAATAGTAAATGTCAGCAAAGAATCATGGCTCTAACCACCAAACCACTAGGCAGTTATGAAACAACTTCTTCTTTGAAACTTTACAGGTAACTTACAAGCTCAAGATCAAAATTCTCAAGCCTGTGGCACTGGACTGAATGACAGTGACAAACTTAAGGAATTTATCACCATGAGATTATGTGCAGTTATGCACAATTCTCATTCAGATTGTTTAAAAAAATAGATGGAGTCTCAAAATAATTGTAGAAATCAAAAGCAGTAAGTGTATCTTCTTCCTACTCTCAGATTCTAAAAAGCAGATGTACCCAGTTTTCAATGTCCTTACTGATTTCCTGTATTATATATTCTTGATACCTTTCTTAAATAACTTCAGACCCATGTTTTATATGCTTCTGGAGGAACATGGTGTGTCTGCATTATTTCTATGCAGAGCACAGGATTAGGTAGACTTTTTGAGTACTGACATAATAATGCTACGAACAATTTGCAACCCATGCCAAAGCATAATATCACTTAGAGGACGGTGGAGAATATTCTAGATTTCTTCATGCCAAGATAGAGATAATGAATTTTAATCTCATAGAAGCAATGGTTAGAGAAGAAAAATATACTGGCAGTTATGTTTTGGCAAGTAGCACTGAAGAATTAGGAGAAAGAAAGCAAACCACTAATGTCTGGAGAATGGGGAAAAAACAGCCTTCTATCTTCCTACTGAAAAACAGAATAGCCACAGAAAGGAGCTCTTTGAGAGGAAGCAGGCATTTTCCTTTAAATGGCAAAAGAAAATAAGCTTCTTGAATAGAACAGACTGGCAAGATGCTGCATTCATGCCTTCCACTGGAGGCTTGTGTCAAACACAACAAAGCTCTTTCCTAGGGACCATTTGTGTGAGTGAAACCAGACTTCCAGAGCAGACATTGAAAAATCTGGTGGTCTACTGCTTTGTAACATTGGCAACAGCAGCAGAGCTGGCCCAGTAGCTCCTACATGAGGGTGGCAAACTGGACCACAGCTGGCTCCTGGAGGGCTCCCCTACGATCTGCTGTCTGCACAGGGGTCACAGCTCTGTGCTCCTCTCCATCAGCAGTGAGCCTACCTACATCCTCATAGCCTGGATGGCTTAGTAATCAAATAGTGTAATAAAAAGGTTAGAAGCAAAATCAGTATAAATGCCTTCTCATTCTCCTTAAAAATATTATTTTAACTTTGGTTTTGGTATCTCTCACTTAAGGTCCTGTGTGTACAAGTTAGAGGCCCAGATCTCATGGTAAAATCATATGCTTCCCACCTACCTGAGCTGTGAGTTACTTCCCTTTTCCTTGCCTCCCTTGGGCACAGTCTTTGAGATACCAAGGCAGATTATTCTCTCTGGAGAGCATCTTGAGCACATTAGTGTTATTCCTCTTTACTGCACCAAAACCACCAGTGGGTATGCAAACCATCTGTGTGGTTATCTAATTGCTATTACCTGCTTTTCCTAGGACTGAGTCCTTGCCCTGTGTGAAGGCAACTGCCTTTCTTCCTCTTAGACCAACTGCTGGGTAGTTCACCCATGATTTTAACTACTGAGAATCAGTCAGGGCTGCTAGTACATTGAAAAGACCGCACAAAGCAACTGTTACAGATATATATTTTCTTGAGAGTGCTTTCTGGTGTATCTTTCAGTGGAAAACATGGCACTAAGATAAATGAGAGACTTGGTCAGAAGGGCCAGTTCAAGCCCAAAGGCTCCAGTCACTGCTTATCCAGACACCAAAGGCACCTACAGCCCACACACACACTGTAGGTGAGCACCTGCAGTTAGACAGTTTGACTCCAGGCCTTGGTGCTCAGCCTGCACACATCTACAACAGCAGCTTCTTCCTCTCCAGATTTTACCAGTGTTTCTGTTGGACCATAAGGATCTCAAAAAGTTCTTATGGCAGGAATACTATTTTAAAGAGAAAACTGAAGCAAAATATGGATTATGAAAGTATGCAAAGGGCCCCTCTTCCACTCCCATCTGCTCTACCAGCACCCTGCCTTCTTTGTTTTACCCAAGAAGCACATGGGGATCCAAAAGGAGGTGAGCAGTCCCTTTCCTACTGGGGCTATCCAGAGTGGGGAACATGCATGTTACAGTCTGTGGGAGACTTTCCTCCTCCCCTGGGGAAACACACCTCCTTGCTAACCTTTACTTTGCCTTGTACACAGATGCAACAAAAAAGGCAACCCAGCCTATCTGCCTAAAACTGCTCTGTCTTCCAGGAGGGCACCTGTGCAGAGGGTGAGGGAAAGGCAAAGGTGGTTTGGCCCTGTTAGTTGAAATGCTGGCTCAGTTCTGGAGACAGCAAATGTTATAGTCTGTGTCTCATTCTGACCACTAAACAATATTGCTTTTGGACAAGTGCTTAAAGCAGCTAGAGTCTTTAACCAAATCTTATTTCTTCCCCAAGTTTCCATCAGACTGGTTTACAACATCTTTTGCTCATTTTGAAGGTTGGGATAAAGCCCTCACTGAAGTCAGCAACCTCAGTGAAGACTGGTGCCATTTGCATGCCTTATTGCCAACAGCAAGCCCTGAGAATCATGAATGAGAGCTCAAGCATCAGAGACTGCCTAAAAAGAAGTTAAAATAATAATAATAAATTTGACATAATAATAATAATAATAAAAATGACATTTTAAAATAACAAAAAGACGTTCTTTTCATTACATGGCAGATGCTGGAAATTTAGGTTCCATTTTTTTCCACTCCTTTTTCACTGTCTTGCAGCCTGGAAATAGTTTGTAGACATGAAAGCTGAGATCTAAACACTTCTGAGTGCTGGTACATTACAGTTCCTCTATCAAATTTCATGATAAGGCCCTGGAAGTTGGTAATATAATGCAAATGCTGCTTAAGCAGTTATTTTGAATCTGCAAATAAAGTTAAGGAAATTAACAAAGCTTTTCTTACTATTTTAAAGTAATTTAAATATTTAACATATATAACGGACCACATTTTAAATGATGTAAGGTCTGACATGATTGTTACAGAGCCTGGAAGTGAAAACATGGTTCATTTCATCCTGACTCTCTTGCCATGTCTGTGTTTACAAGAGACCACTAGATATCCAAATCCTATTTTATGTGCAACACAAAATTGTTTGCCCATAAAAATGTAGTAGCAAAGAATGAGGCAGTTTTAGAAAAGGTAGCTGGTTTCCTCAGTGTTGTAAAGGCAGGAACTGAACCTTTTGCACTTCCTAACCAATGTATTCACATTTACACACAGAGAAAAGTTTTCTTTTCCTGCATAATTCTATAACTGAAAACTGCTGTTTCTGTTAGAAACAGTATGTCTAGTGCCTAAATTTGATTACATGTTTTTCTCCTCTCTTTATTTCACACCTTCTAAAAGCGCAGATTTCCCATCACTACTTAAAATTTGCAATACCACTCCATTCTTTTCAACTATCCTGGAGTTGAAACAATCTCTGGTGAGGGTTAGTCTGAACCAAACAAGCTTCCATTAAGTGGCACTAGCTTCTATTAAATTGCCCTAAGCAGTACTGAATCTTCACGCCTGTTCTAGGACTTGTTAGTTTTAAGAAATTCCCATGAATTTTAAGTGTCCAGTTCTAAATGGTTCCACCGTGGTTTCATTTAGATCTTTGTCACCCTCTAGTGTCATAACAATGGAAGCCAGAAGCAAAACAGGCACAGCAAGAGTATCTGAAAGCTATCCACACACACCTAGGAATATACCTATAGAAACAGCTAGGATACAGACAACAGATACAGCAAGTGTTGTCATGCAATTGCATGATGCATAACAAAGAATGAAGAGTCAGCTGTTGGTGTGGATTAGGATGCTATAATCATCTGTCCCTACTGAGGCCATAGGGACGTAGCTGCAGTCTTTGTGCAGCTGTGTCAAAACACGGGTTGCCAAGCAGGAGAGACCACGACACTTCACAAAGTGCCTGCCAAATCTCCCTTTGCCTGGAGTTACCAGTGACTCACAAAAACATTTTTGAAAAGCACACGCTTTTGTGTTTGAAAGGCAGTGTATCACATCCAGCAAACTCCTGCTGGTGGTGTCCAACAGGATATCTCTTGGCTGCCACATACTACAACTTCTGTCTTTGGCCAAACACATTCCCCTTCCAGCATAGGATAATGCTGCTCAGTCTATTTTAGGTGAAAGCAAATAAAACACAAGTCCTAACTTTTCCTCACAGTTTTCCACAATTACAAGAATTAAATGTCTGTCTTGATGTGCCTCAACACATCCGCTTGATCTTCAACCTCTTCAAAATCACCTAAACTCTCAGTCTCTCCATCTTCCCATTCCCCATTATCGCTACATACATGTTCTGTGTGGGCTTTTTTCCACACTGGTATTTTTCACCATTTCTCCTGCCTCTCTTTATGTTGCAGGGGGATTACTTAGACGCCTTTCTTTTTCCCAAAATACAGCCTCCAATTTTGCCCTCAGAGAGGACTTCCAGGAAGCACATCTGGAGCCTGCACTTGTGAAATGCTATCAGAAGAGCTAAGCCTTGCTTGGTGGGCAAGTAAGGGTGGGACATGCACTGGTAGGCCTGGCAGCCAAGAGGATGTTTGACTGCAGTAGGTGAGGAACTAGCCACAGCTGGATGGGCAAGAGGAGGAGTGGCAGGTGGGGATGGGAGCTTTGGGAGGGAGAGTTAGGAAGGGACAGGGTAAACACTATATGGAGCAGGAGGCTCCTTCCTGGGGGCCCTGCAGCTGGAGGATGAGTTGAGAAGATGAAAGGAATGAGAGACTTGCCAGTGGAAAGGAGAGTTGGAGTTAAAAAGGTTTGGACAAAAGGAGCAGAGGGTTTTGTAGTGTTCGCAGGCTTTGGCCATGGGATCTGGAGGAACGGGAAGGTCAGGAGTTTTGGTTAGGAAGCAAAGAAGTTAGCATTTGCATTGTCACCTGGGAGCTCATCTACACAGGCTCTTGGGTCAGAAGAGACATGCACAGGGATGCCTTCAGCAAAACTTCATGTGTGATAGCCCTGCCATACTGCTGTGTCTGGAACGGTTCCAGTGTCTTGTCCACACCATCACACTTTCCTCCCTGAAAACCTTTCTCAAAGTGTATGACAGACTGCCCTAGAAAGAGGGACAGATTCTGCCTTCATCATAGCTAGATCCATTTGATTTTGAGAGCTTGCATGGCAATGAGCATATTTCAATGTGTATTTCATAAAGCTGTGTTAAACCGAGAATAATTATTAATTACAAAGAATAACACTGGTTTCTGTGGGGTAATGGCTCACATTGCAAAACTACACAGAACAGAGCTTACCTAGCAGCATTCGCCACCAAGAAAGTCAAGCCTGAGAGGCACTAGCAGAGCTCTGTAGGGATCTCCACACAGTATATGCCTGCTTAGGACTTTGCCGGCTTCCTGAGTGCTACCCTGTCCTTTTGTAAGCAAACTGAATTCTTCAGTTTAAATATCAGAACAACACGAGGTGAGTCAAAGGCTCACATACAGGGTGTTAATAATCCCAATTGTTTCAACGTGATCATGGGTTGGGTTGGGTGTTTTGGGTTGTTTTTTAAATCTATCTTTAAACGGCACACAGATTTTGTGTTCGTCACTATTTGCCACATTTCATCATAGAAGTTTTCTACAGCTCAGTGCTATAGTTTGTCTAGTACTTTGTGATCCTCCAGGTGAAATTAAAAATTGAAGGAATTTAAAACAACCACCTGGGAAAATCTGAAAAGTACAGATTATCTCATCCAGTCTAATTTACCACATAAAACTATGTCCCCCTGGTTTAACAAATGGTTGATTAAATAGATCCCATGTTAAAATATGGT
This sequence comes from Pezoporus occidentalis, assembly GCF_034315485.1. Lineage (NCBI taxonomy): Eukaryota > Metazoa > Chordata > Aves > Psittaciformes > Psittacidae > Pezoporus > Pezoporus occidentalis. The sequence goes on from NW_026912995.1 coordinate 1,688,532, forward strand.
TTCCTATATTGAATGAGCACAAGTATATCTTTGGATCTTGATTTCTAGGAGCACAAGCACCATTTAGTTAATCCACATCTGGTATGCAGTTCATATGCTGCATGTTTTACTCAGAGTCATGCCAAAGGTTTAAGCAATCAACAGAAACAGGGTCTGCAAACTGAATATACAAGAACATGAATTATATTATACAAGAACAAAAGACTGGACTTTTAAGAGAGCAAAGGCAAAATACAAATAAAATTGACTTATTAAGACTCCAGGGGCTGAGTACCTGATTCACAAAGTTTTGACACATCTGGGGGCTGCTTTGTAGAAGGCAATAGATACTTCACAGGATCAGGCCCACGAAGAAAAAAGTGTCAATGATTTCAAAGTCATAGCTGAAGATCCTGCATTTAGCAATGTGGTGAATCTTGGTCCATAAATGGATTAGAGTTTACCACAGTTTTTTATTGATTCTTCTGTTGTTTACATAGCACTAATTTTAAAATGGTAAACTGATATTTAAAATACAAGGATCAAGAGCAAGAATTTTTGTCTGTAAGCATTTAAGAAAAACATCACCCTATGATGGTTTCAGGAACATAAAACTTAACTATGACAGAAAACGTATGAGTTTACTATGTGTGAATTGCAGTAAGAGGTGGTGCTGACAGCATCAGCTACAAGTACTTTCGATGATGATACCCTATATTCTGTTGCTGTAACTTAGCAGTACTTTAGCTATTTGCTTTTTTACCACCTAAATTTCACACATTTGAATTTTATACAGTCACATGTGTCTGCTGCAGACACATCACCTTTCCTTCCACCCTTCCTTTGGTTCCTCCCTCCCTCTTCCAAAGCCATGGCCAAATGACATGGGTTTGTGTCTGTTCACAACCTTTTCTCTGAACAGCTGCAGCACTTCTCACCTTGGATAAGTGATCTGAAACTTGTAAGGGAACAATTTCTGTGCAATGGATATGCTATTTCCCATGTTCACTGAAAACCCTACCCAGCTTGACCAGGGTCCAAGTCTTTGATAAATCTCTTCATCAGGAATCAGTAGCACTTTCCCCATGAAATTCAAAGGACTGCAATACTCTCGGCCAGGAATGACAGAGCTTTTCCTACCTACAGTTGCGACTTTGCAATTTTACAGATCAGGACAAGACCTTGTTTTTCCTAGGGCTTTATCCTCCATTTGTTTTTTTCTTTTTATTACAGGTAGAGGATGAAGCTGCCTGGTGCAGACATCGGGTATAAACGGGTGTGAAGTGGACACATGAGGAAACTGCTGGAAAAGAAACTGGTAGAGAAAGGAAGTGGAAGCTTGTGGAAAGAAGAAAAACAGGGTCAAGAATTTATGACAGGGAGAAAGTAGGATTTAGGGGTTAGGGAGGAGAGAAGAAAGAAGGAATGACTAAAAAAAAAAGGACTTAGTGACAATATCAGTACTGAGGCTGGAGACCATGATGGGATGTGCCATGAAAATCATGAAAGAAATTATAAATCTCTCAAAAACAATTATTTGCAAGTGCATAGCACTACTTGTTAGTAATTTCCTAACTCTTCAGAATGTACAAGTACGCATCACATTCTCCCAAATTTCTCTGCATCTCCTAAGTCACACATGTGCTAGGTCACATATTCAACCCTGGAATTTAAGTAACCATGGACATATTTAAACTTTTTATTTCTGTTTTGTGCTTGAGTTTACCCTTTGGCCAAAGGAAAAGTACACTGGGCCAGGGTCCAGGAACTGTTAGTTCTAGTTTCATATGTGAGTAATGTATGACTTTCTACACTTCATTGTCTTTGTTACTGTGTCCTTTCCTCAGCAACTCAGCCATGGTACAGCTAATATTGTTTTGTTCATATATCATGTGCAAATAGAACCTGCAGATATGTATTATGGAATTTATGTTATTGCAGCATACAATTACCACTCAAAAAAAGCAATATGACAATGTATCTTGTTGGAACCAGGTTCTCAAAAAAATATTTCTAAAACTCTTTTTGTCTATGTACATAATGTTTTTAACCTAGAAAAAACTCAACAAAACCTCTAGTTTGCAAGCCAATGACATTTTGAACTGTATTTGTAGTTCAAGTGTTTGGCTAAAGCAGGTGAAGGTGGAAAGTCCACACAGCAAGATCCTGAACAGCAAAGAACCTAAGTCAGAAGGCATTTAGTATCTGGCAAGGCTAGGTCCTAGTGTGTAACTTGGACAACACTGGAAGTCAAGGTATCCTGGTTTCCATCCCTCTGCTGTAATAACTAGTTATATCACACTACCCTCTCTTGTTTTACTAAGCATCCCCTTATGACTGTTGCCTTAACTAAATTCTGGGTTATGCAAGCAGAGTTGCCAGCTTCAGGTGGCTTTCTATCACCTTTGCACCACAGCCAAATATTCCCCCTCCCCTTCACCAAGCATCACAGTGCTGAGTGAGGCAGACATGATTGTGCTTCTTGGACTTCCAGCTTTCTCCCCACTAGGCATGGAATCAGTGTGTTTAAAACCTAACATGTTTAATATCCCACTACCACTGCCTGAATCATTTCTTTGAGTAGCAGACTAAGTTTAGAAAAGGACAAGTAAATACATTTATACTGGTTAAATTAAAAAGAGTGTCAGTGCTGTGACAATAACAGCAGGGGAAATCCCAGTTGGTCTTTTGGAACATTTCAGGCTTCCTGCTTCACTGCTTTGGCTGCACCATCCCCCCTTACATAACCCAGCAAGCAGCACTGACACTCCTCTGAGCAGGCATATTGTCAAAAGTATTCGGTCTATTGAACACCCATGATACACAGACTAAAGACTTTTGTGACCCTCCCGCACACAGACTTCAGCTCTAAACGGCAAAGAAGTGTTTGCACTCTTCTCCCTTGAGAAACCCAGATTTACTTTTATGAGGCTATCAATATTAATGTCCATGCAACATTCCAAAAAGCTACTTTTCCGTTCCAAACATGAACAATGAAGCAACTTTGTAATCAAGGTCTCATTGAAACTGTTTCTCACTTCTTCCTCCTCATTCCCCTTTCTCTTTCCCTATTTCTTTGAGGGGTATATATATATATATATATATATTTGGCCCTATCTTTTCTTTCTAATGTTTCCCATGTTTCTGAGGCCTTTTTCACATTGGGCTTGCATCAAGTTCCTCTGTAGCATGCAATCCCATAGTTATACAATGTCTTCATAACGCTGAAATTGTCACATACATTCCAGATGTCAAATCCAAATTACTTTGGGTTTTGAAGAAAGGCAGGGGATGAGCAGAACAGACTGAAACATGTGCACTCAAGAAATGGGGATTTGGGAAGGTGCATTCCTTGCAAAGCCATCCAGCACCGCAGCAATTATTGAGAGAAGCACAGCCCCTCACCAGAGCAGAGTCCCTGCAGGCTCTATTAAACAGGAGGGTCCTTCTCTTCTGAACTACAGGTGGTCCACAGCCAAAAATGTGTTTTTCAGGAAAAGTTCCTAAACTTTATCCAAGCACAGTGTGTATTTCACTGGAGATTGATCGATCCATAGTGCTAATGACAGGAATTTCTTATCTGTCTTCAGTTTTAACTGCAATCATAATTCAGACAATCTTTATTTTAAGGAAGTAAGAGAGCAGAGAAAGCTGTTGACTTTCACACAACACTTTTTAAGGAACCTACAAAATTCAGAAACTATACTAGAATGTTCATCTAATGCCAATCTAATGACTTTCATGTAAATATAGATATCAAACTCAATTTGCTGCAGCTGCTTCACATCATCTGGGAAGTGCAGTTGACAGCCAACTTGTGTCAGCAAGCTGGGGAAGGGCTTTGGTCCAAGCTACACTATGAAGGCATGTCTATGTAGTCAGGTGGAGACAGTTGTGGAATAGCTTAGCTCATTTTCTAAGGTGCAAAATGGAAGATGCATTCAATCCAAAAGCTGTTTGGACATGCTAATGTGGAACTCTGCCCAAGCTAATAAGCTCTGCTCAGAGACAGGTTATTCTTTTAACAGAAATTGGCTTGTCCCCTATTTGGTGAAGTATATATGCTACAGCTTGAAATAACACAGTTCAGCCTTTAATATGAACGTTGGTTGCTAGACAAAGACTGCTCAGAAAGCCAGACTTTCTTTTTCTTTTTTTCATGTTCATTCTTCTGAGGACCCCAGGAAAGTCATCAACTAGCATGGGATATATTATGCTTGCATGGCTGAAGTAAAACTGAAGTTAAGAGGCTAAATGTCTTAATGTTTTTTTCTCTTCCAAATCCACAATGTCTTTCACTCTGCAGGAGCAAATGAAAGTAGACAGAGCTACTGCCATTCCATTAGTCAAAAAATTCCCCTTGTAACTATCTAATGTATACATTAATTTTAATTTATAGTGATGATATATGCCACAATACATTTGGGGTTTATAGTTTCCTAAATTAAGTATTACAGTTAAATATTTTTTCAATTGAAAGTCTCACTATAGTTATCATATATATTATTATAAGATCTTAACCTCAGAATAACATGTCTATTGTCAGTATATCATGACCTTATAAATGACTTTTCAGGGAATTTGATGATAACACATTTCTATTTCCCATTCTACACAGTCTCCAATCCAACAGATTTGCATATAACAAGGTTTATTGCTTCTCTATGGCATTTAGAAAACCAGAAGACCTCTCTGTGTCAGAATAAACCATTTCATATGCCATCCTTCTCTTATTTCTGCTATTGTAACTAAGCTCTTAATTAGCTAGGACTCTCAGCAATAACTTTCGAATCCTTTACCTGCAATTGTTAAAAATCTATAAAAATATAAGTAACCCCCAAGACTTAGCATGGCATAGTTCTGAAGTAATGCATCTGAAATGGTTTCTGGACTGCACAGAGCTTCACCATCTCCTGCACTGATTGTGTACACATTTATCTTAATCAGTTTTGCAGGCTGCATCTCATATTGCATAGCACTTTGTTTTCCACAGAAGCTGTTTATCCCACTGAAGAGTAAATGCCATGCAGAGATACATGTTGGGAAACGACTGATGCTTAGGTTGTGGAAGTTGTTTTCACTGCAGAGTTAAATCACAACCTGTACTGCACTAATTCCTCTCGTGCTGTCTTGAACAAAAGCACCTGCATGAAAAATACACAGATTTCACTTTAACTCAAGTTAACTCTAGGAAAGACAACATGACTGTGGTGCTGAAAAGCCTCGAATGCTCCCTGTGTCTGGTGGGACTCCCATGCAAAGAGACAGGTACCATCAGAAATTGGTAAGTCACACATCTGGCCTGCACTTTAGGATGGGAGAAATCCCATGGCAGGACCTGTATTTGTCTGTTGTGTAGAGAGGGAATGTTCTGTCTGTTGGGCATTGGAGCTACCTTAGATTAATCATCCTACTTGCAAATTATAAAACCTAGCTGGGATGCATCCCATCTAGCAGTAATGGTTAACATTTTAGTGAAAAATTCCGTTATGTTTTTCTAAGATACAGGCAACTTTTGACTGAGATTTGATTACTATTAAAAAAAAAAAAAGAGATAAAGTTGAAGAGTGCAAGTGATATACTGATTTATTTACCATTTCCTCAGGCCTGTGGATTTAATTCCTCTCTCACAACTGAGCTCCCTAAATGTAGTGACTACCTGTCATAATCAGTAGAAAATTGCATCTGTTTGTATTTGACTCAGGCACAGTTTAGCTGTTTATCTGATGCCCTTTTGCTTCTGTGGGCTTTTTAAACTCTTATGTAGAGCAGGAGCTGCTAATCCTGTGAGCCACTGTCTACACAGTGGCTACTGCTCCATGGCAACTAAGCATGAAAAGGTATTCCCTTCTCTGGATTTTCAACCTACCATCCACAAATGGCTGGTTCTTACACTGTGAGAGAAATGGAAGAATCATATTCATTCGTTCCATGCCACTAATGATTTTATAACCTCTGTTACATCATATCCCAAACAGTTACTTAGTATACAAGTTAAAGTGTCCCTAGTCCATTAAGTTTCATCTTGTGTGGAAGCCATTCCTTATTTTTGGTCACACATATTGCCATCATTACCATCTTTCCTAGCTCTACAGTATGATTTTTTATAAGTACAACCAGAATCATTTTCATAGAGTCATAGAAAGAGAGAACAAAGAGATCAATCCGTAACTGTGAACAATATGGTGAAATAACCCACTACTTTTGGACCACAATGCACAGGGTTCAAAATGTGGGCCAAATTTATAACTCTGAATCTACAAATTGCATCATGGTTATAATTACATCGTGGTTTCTGTTTTGCTTGCCCTTTTCTTCTCCTAATACTTTGGGGTTTTGTTTGTTTGACATGGCTGAGTACAAATCTCACATTTGCATACAGTATCTCTCCAAGAACTCAGATGCCTCCTTCTGTAGTTGTTATATCTTACTTAGAGCTGAACTTGTATAATTACAATGAGGCTTTTTTTGTTTGCATTTAACATTTAATTTCCTCCACCATGTATTGATGAATTGCTCTGTGTTGACAGAACATTCTGCATCCCATCACAGCTGGCTCTTGGTTTTTATCAACTGCCGATCTTCACCATTAACTTCTTTCCAAAACATTTAAAATATAAAGTAGCACAGGAGTGAGGATAACAGCTTGAAGAACACCTATGAGTAGACCACTGCCACTGTGAAAATGGAATGCAACCCTTTCATTCTGTATCCTGATTTCTGAAATTTTCCTTTTAATGACATATGAACACCTGAGAAAACATGTTTCAACACATGCTTGCTTTTTTCAGCATGCTTTAGTGAAGGATCTTGCTGAAAGTTTTTGGAAATCCATCTATAATGTATCACCCAAATCATTCTCATTCATCTGCATGCTGATTCCTTCAGTGAACTCTGATCATTTCCACCTTTCCATTTTTATGTCAGGACTAGCTATAAGTCTGCCTATTTTTCATCACGGCTGGTATCAGCTTGCTGGGTGCAGGGGTGAAGCTTATTTATCTATAACTCCCGAGGTCCTCCTGAATTTAAAAACAACAGGAATGTCACATTTGCCACATTCCATTCCTTTGGAAGAGAGGTCAACCTACATGTTGAGTTACATCACATTTAATAATTTGTCACATATATCAGACTTCCTTTAGAAGTGTTTTGAAAACCTGATCTAAACTAGGTGATTTGTTACTATTTGGTTCTATCTCAATCTGAAATTTCTTCTCTGACACTTCAATTTTATATAATTTCTTTGACTTGGCCCCATAGAAAAGGTTCTGCTGTGAAAACCTGCTCAAGCTTGTCCATCGAGAACATTAATGTGAAAAATTCATTTAGCATTTCTGCTCTGGGCTTATCTTCTTTAAAGGCTCCTTTTATATCCCAAACATTATAGAATGCCTATAAACTGTCTGGCACAATTCATGCTTCTGATGTGTTTAGAGAAGGTTTTATTGTTCATTCTTATGCTTATCACAAGTTATTCCTCAAAATATTTTTGGCCCACTTTATAAAGGGTTTATATTAAATGTGGAAGAGTTTATGTTCTTTTCTGTTTTCCTCATTTCAACAAAATTTCCACTTCTTGAAGGCTGACTGTTATTTCTAACAGATGCTTTCACATTTCTGTTTAATCATGCCAGCTCTCTGTGTGCATGTGGTCCTTTTAAAGTCTTTTGATAAGTAGTAAATGTTTGCTGTTAGTCTTTGGTATAGCATCTTTAAACAATCTGCGTGCCACCTGCAAACTTTTTACTCCTTTGGCTGTTCCTTTTAATTCCTCCTTAATAGGCATGATTTGCATATTTCAGTAATACATAATACCCTAATAATACACAGGAGATACTTCTGCTTTGATACTGTCTTTTGGTTCCCAGGCAAATCCTCATAACATAGGAACTTCTTTTTAATTATGAGTTCCAATAACATCTGTGCATTGTTAGTTTCTCCCAGAATCCTGCTTTGTTACTTGGGGAATTTGACCAGCTTGTCAATGAAACAAGAATCAATCAGACCTCAGAAAAGATATCACAGATAGCTCAGAAAAGATAGAAAAGATAGCAAAAAATAAATCACCTAGTCTGAAGGGTTACTGAGTAGGTCAGAACAAAACAGAACAAAGACTGATGGGATCATACTCCTACCGCTGGGTTTGCACTTAAGGTTTGCGCAGTTAGCTGCAACACTTTTTGTGAATATGAGATTCAGTGGTGCAGACGGGTGTGATTTAGAGAAGTTCATTTTGAAAGTAGGACTGGTTACAGCAAATAAATTAAAAGAACGTGAAATCAGGCCTGACCACAGAGATTTAACTATCACAGAATCGCATAGTGAAGTCTCATGGATTTGCTAAGCAAAAGGAATTCATTTCAGTCCATCAGGTCTTACTCTTCTGCTGAAAGTGAGTTACATCCAGATTTCAAGACAGTATTTTGTCTTCCAAAAAAATTTCAAGAGCAGTAAAATTAATAACTGATTATACAGGAAGAGAAATGTTCACTAGAAGAAAACTCCGTGTATACTTGGAAAATAAAGATGTTTCTGCAGCGCACAAGTGCCCAAACCACGCCTGTCACGGGCTCCCAAACATTTTCGTTTCTCTCTCCTACAGTGCCATCTGGTGGTTCTTTTTCCAAAAAGATGAGTCTAATAAAGCTGATTTTAGCAGCGCTCATGATACGAAGGATTCTAACTTTCAGCTCTGTCTTGCATAAGCTGACCGTGACTACGTTTCCTGAGTAATTTGGTTGCTGTTGCTATAGACATAGATGTTTTTAACTTTAGTGTACATTTCATCTTACTTTACCTATGTTCATTTTCTAAAGCCTCAATTCCTGTGGCTTTGTATTTAGACACATGCAATTACTACATTAAATAATTAAATGACTACATTCAATAATTACTACAATAAGTAAATACTATATAAACAAGTCCATTCTCCTAATTATTTAGGAGAACATGTGAACCCTTTTTTTTTCCTGGTAGTTCCTAAAAATATTTTTTTCCATCCTACTAAAAAAGAAGTTGCATATTTTAATTTCTAGGAGGAAATCCTGGCCATGATGAAACTTGCAGGAAAAACGCAATTGGCTTTTGGGGAAAAAAAAAAGCATGCTCATAAAGTTTTTTTATCCTTCTGGTGGAAACAGGAAAGTAAGCGTTTGTCTTTCATGCTGGGGTGGGGGGAGAACGTATTACATCTCCAAGAGCAACTTACACCTGCCATCTTGTGTCTGGCTGACTGTCACTCCAGATGTACAGCAGCAATCAAGAAGAGAGCTTGAAGAAGTCTCAAGAGACCTATAAAGTCAACAAAATGGCTTATGACCTCTTTTTTGTTCAATATTTCATGATGTATAAAAAACCCCAAAGCACTGAGGTTTTCCATTTGATTTTCCATTTAAAAGACAGATCTTTTAAGAGTGTAAGGTTTATCACATCAGAGAAATGGGAAAAGTGTAATTCAGTTGAGATGTTTTTTCAGCTCAGGCTGTTTTCAGCTATTTAGTTTGTTACTTTATTTTTGTGCCGCAAAATCCCATATCTGGAAGGGGAAGTTCGATATCCCCATCTTTCTTAAAAAGAATAGTGAACACACTCACCTCAGATCTCCAAGTAATCCAGATGTGAAAATAAAACAAAAGAAGCCTTGAAATTGCTGGTATTCAATGTAAATAATGAGGTAGGTGAGAGCATACAAATAAAATGACACTGTTTAATTCAACGCCTTTGTTTTTTCAGTGCAAGTCTGAGTGGTCAGGCTAATCACATGTCGCTTTACCATTCTCACATTTAGGATCCCTGTTTTATTATTAGTCAAAATGCTGCAGGGTAATAAAGGGCTTGTATAGCCTCAGCCTAAATCAATTTTTGTTTTGGATTAGGAATTACCCAGGAGGCTAACCTGCCTCATTCTCTTTCTCGTTTAATTCCTTTAGCTTCTATTGCATTCAACATACACTCTGAACTGGATGCTCTGCTTCTGCCTCTTATATTCCTAACACTTTTGTATTGCTGATCCTTTTGTGGGAACTGCTCTGTGTGTCTCTTCTGCCTAATTTAACCATAGTTTATATGGCTATAAGATAAAGATATTTTATACCTCACTAGCCAAGTGTAAACTATTGCAGTAAATCGTGTTATTTTCACAACTTTGGTAACAAGTGCTAGCTGGCATTATAAGTGTGAAAGTAACACTTTTATTTCCACATTCCTGCTTTCATCATTCACATTTATTTCTTCAGGGGAAGAATGATACTTGATGTCACATTGAGAAGTGTCTCTCTACTATATTTAATTCTTGGGCTGGGAAAAAATATTGCCTAAATATGAAAGGTCACAATTAAACTCTGCTGTATAAATGTGCTACTCCCAATTTCTCTGTTTTATTAAACCTTAACACCATCTGACTGTAACAGAACACTGTCCTGAGGCCACAGGAAACATTTTCTCAAGCACTGCTTGAATCTGTTTTCTTTGGTTTTCCTCAGTTGTTTTTTGAGCTGCTGCAGTAACCAGGAGAGGAGCTGTTGTGCTTGTACTTAGCTCTCACTTGCATTAAGGCTATGTTCTAGTTCTGTAATGATTTAGGTGGAAGTTGTGTAATTGCTACCCACACGTAGACCTAGCTGTTTCCAGGCCAGAGAGGTATCTTTGAGTAAACAAAAATCAAACTGCAGATTCTAATAATGGAAGGAAACAGATGAGACACTGTGCAAAGAAAAGCAATTATTTTTTTAACAGTTTTCTTCCACATTCGTGATACAGTTTCTCCAGCAAAGATCTGCTCCATTTATTCTAGCACAAAAGGGACAAATCATTTTTGTTTTCTCTAGAACTGCTTCCCCCAACATCGATGAGCTTTTTATTCCCTGTTTGTTGTCCTAGGCCTTTTTTTTTTCCCTACCAGAGCTGATCAAATATTCCCTCACTTTTGGGATGTTCCAGTATTGCTCAGCACGAAAATTCTGCATATACTTCTGGGAATATCTGAAAATGAATAAATGGTGCCAATGGGATTTGTTTCAGTGGAATATGTAGTAGAGAAGCTGTAGTCAGAGGATAAATAGAATGCAGAGTATTGTCTCAAAACTGTTTTTTTTTCTTGAAATACTCTTTTAAGGTTCAAACTTTGCTACATACATATTACTAAGAAAAGTATTTTCTTACCTAAATTTTGGGAAAACTATTAATTTAATTAATATCCTTCCATTGTTATATTTCAAACAGTATGCTTTGTCTTTCAAAGGCTCCACAGCTTTGTTCTCCAAACACAACGAGAAAGCAGTGACTAAAAAGCTATCAGACTGAAGCACAGTGAATGCAGCATATTTGTGGGGTGCTTGGAGACAAATGAGATTTTGGCATAGTGGTGACTCACTTAATCGCACAGCTATCTCAAGATAATGTGATAGTATTAACATAAGTAACTATGTGCTGCAATTATTCCTCTCAGAGTGTTATATGCTCGCATTTATAACAGTATTCACTGCTTCCAGCTCATAAAACAAATCCTGAAAGTATTCTCGTAGAGATTAGTTTGTAAGTATTCTGAATAAGCTATTAGATTTTGTGTGTATATGGCACCATTAGCTGCCTCTACCCAGAGTAAGTGGCACCAGATCTGGCAATTACTCACAGAGGCAGGAGTGGGCAGTTTGATGCTCAGAGCTATGGCAAGAAAATGGGTGAAAGAAATTACTGTCTGCAATGAGGTTTGCTAAATTCTAATTTTCTACTGATATTTCTGATCCCAAAATTACCAAGGGTCCATGAAAATAGACACAGCAAAGAGCATCCCAAGTAAACAATTTCTAAGCCAAAGAGGTAGGCAAAGGACACTGGAAGATAATTTATTAGAAAAGTGATCACGGTTGGTGTCAGCCTTATTTTGATAACATGTGCTTTCAAGTAATGTTTTTTAAACTCTGTTCATTTACCTCCTGAGTTATGGTAGGCCCTAAACCAGGTCTTCACTTTTCCAAAATGCCATATAAATGGTGATGTTACAAATTTAAACAAGCAGTCATATGTAAATCAGAGTTAATAGAGAATCCCCTTTGGTAGTCGGACATACATTATTCAGCTCTGGGTACCTTCTTGTGCCCTGCAGGCTGCAGCCATGATTAAGATGTTACTTTAAAATAAATGTCTCCATAGAGACAAAGATGGATTTAATACGTAATAGATTCTCCCCCACCATGCTATTAAGCAAGAAAGTCACCTCAGCTTGAAGATCTCATTACATCTCATCAAAGACTTCAGATACTGCTCTGCAATCTCAGAGACATCGTGAGGCCAAAATGGATTAAAGCACAGAATCTCTTTAAAGAATATTTTCTATTGTTTTTAAATACAAAGATGTAAGATTTCCTGTGAAGACAGCTGCCAGCATACATGAATGCCAATTGTTAGTGTTTTTCTATTATTTTTATTAACTGGCCTGGCATGGTGTAAAGCCTGCAAGGCCATTATATATAGTGCTGTTCAACATCAAGTTTTCAACTGATTTTATTAAGGAGGTTATTGCTGTTCACTAATCACAGAATCACAAAATCATTAGGGTTGGAAAGGACCTCTGGAGATCATCCAGTCCAAGCCCCACTAATAAGAAAGGGCCACCCAGAGCAGGTTACACAGGAAGGTGCCCAGGTGGGTGTTGAATGTCTCCAGAGAGGGAGACTTCACAACCCCCCTGGACAGCCTGTTCCAGGGCTCTGTCACCCTCAGGGTAAAGAAGTTCTTCCTCATGTTGAGGTGAAACTTCCTGTGGTTTAGTTTATGGCCACTGCTCCTCGTCCTGTCACTGGACACACTGAAGAGTCTGGCTCCATCCTCCTGGCACCCACCTTTGAGATTTCTGTGCTTTAATGTGGTCCCCTCTTCTCCAGATAAGCCCACCTGCTGCAGTCTCTCCTCACAGGAGAGATGCCTCAGACTCCTAATCATCCTTGTGGACCTCCGCTAGACTTTCTCCAGTACCTACTTCTCTTTCTTGTACTGAGGAGCTCAGAACACGTACCTACCTCTCTTTCTTGTACTGAGGAGCTCAGAACACGTACCTACCATGGACACTGTTGAGACTGAGGCAGCTTGGACTCTAGAAGCCCACAAAGGAGGGCTCCAGCTCAGTGTCCACCCTCCAACATCCAGATCAGTAACAGATACGATGCTTTGACGGCTTTCGATATCCACAAGCAAGGCTCACAGGCATTAGTCAAAAAGTTTAAGCTAATGATGAAACACAGCTCAGTCATTTATATTGCAAGTGATGTTGCAGAGGCCCATTAGCAGTCCCAAAGTAGCCCCTCCCCGCACCCACTCCCCCCTCCCAAACGAGTGGGGAACTCAGACTAACGTAGCCATCATACAATTAACAGGCAGCTTACATAACATGACTGAAAGATGAGCAGTGCATGAGATCAGAACAAATGGTCTGTAGGACAATATGGGGCAGCTGTGTGGAAGTAATCCAGGGGCTCTGGGCTGAAGCAGACTGTGAGATCTGACAGAGAAATATGGATGAAAGAAAAGGTAGATGTGATCCATAGGGTTTTCAGAGCTCTCTGGGGAACTGCAGTGACTATACATAGAGATTTAAATATGAATATAGTCTTTATTCATTTTGTTCAGCTGTAAAACAAGAGTACGTCTAGAAATAAATGCATATTGCTATTATAAATTTTTCCAACTCACACATTCTCTACCATGGCTGGAGAGAAAACAGATCAATAACCTTAAGTACTAATTTCTGGACCTATAACTACATGGTCCTTTCAGGGCAGTAAAAAATACAACCAGGATTCTTGCACATTACCTAGAAATAGTTTGCACTAGTTTGATGCCTCCCATAAACCATAGGTTCTGTTTCTAACTACAAAAAAGGAACTCTACATGTTGGAAGTAATGTGATTGACCAGCAATACCCTAATTCTCATCACACTTTTTTTTTTTTTGCTGCAAATATTGCTAAAGAAAGAAGAAATCAAGTGGTCTTTATCTGAAAGTATATTAAATACAAAATCTTCCATGTGTCAAAATCGCTAACACCACCAGCAGCCCAGCTGGATTCCTTCTGCTCCCAGAGGAAGTTCAGAATTAGGATGAATTAAATCCTTTCCATGCCATTATACCACTTCTGCTTGTTGGAGAATGTGGGAGGAAAACTGTTAATGCTGAGGCCAATTTGTTGTTAATGTCATCTATTTGCATGCTTAATTAATGTAAATGACTAGCAGCTACAGAAGTTTTAGACAATGACAACATTTATGCTCCAGTTTTTCCAAGCTAAAACCTCCAGAAGAAAAACAGCCAGTTTACATTTTCCATATATCACTGATAGCAATTTCCAGTTTTTCTTGATTTATTCTACTTTGGGAATTAGGGGCCAGGCAATAATTACTGAAATAGGGAAAAAGAGATTATAATGAGGCTTAGAACTGGGCAGATGAGAATTACAACAGGAAACAGTCCTTGTTCCCATAGAGGAAAGCAACGAGTGCCCAGGCTAGTTCTGGGCATGTCCTGGAAAACAATATTGTACTGTGCAAACAATATGATGTGAAAGAATTTCATAGTACTAAAACTCCGAGACACAGAGCTGATAATGGAAGTCGTGAGAGGGCTTTGCAAAACAAGCTCAGTGTGAGCACTGAGAGAATGAAGCCTGCAATGATTAGACTTCTGAATAATCAGGCAAACAGCCCGCATTGTAACAAGCGCTGTTTATGGAGCTGAAGCAAACACAAGACAAGTTTGATTCACATGCCTCAGTAAGCGCAAAAACACTTGTAACAAGGAGCCTTGCAAACTGAGCAATTAGGGTTATGGAAACAGCCTCTGCCCAACCAAGACTGCAAGCTCTGGGAGAGGTGGGAAGCACTCAGCCAAGCTGGGATGCCCCAGAGGGGCCAGCTCTCAGCTCCCAGATAGGCAACAATGGTAAAACCAGCCGCCAACTGGGGCTGTGTTCCATATACAGCTGCATCAGTAAAACATTGCCAAAAAATATCTGAGCAGAATTACATAAAAATCTAGCAGAAGAAAGCCCTACATAAAGCAGCTCTAGACATTCCAGAATGTCTAAAACTGTTGCAAAAGGTATAATTTTGGTAAATGGCACTTTATTGGCTTTATTACTTAAATGTAATATAAACAGTTCCAGCTGCAGCAGCTGAGGCACAGGTTTCTGCTTGCAGTAAATGTGAATGAATAGCATTACATGGATCTAGAAGTATGTGTGTCATGTTGATTTCCTCACAGATATATTTGCTCTACATAAAAACAGTGGTCTACTACAGTGTGTCACAGACTCTTTTGTGTTAAGTTTTCTTAAGAACAAAACTCTCATCAGCGCAGCCTCATAAAGGGTTTGTTTTATGGTCAGCCATCTATGTGAGGCCAACTGCCATTGACTAACAAGGCTGTAGCTGTGAAGGTACAATCAAGGTACAGCTGTTAAAACTTCTCTCACTTCCCAGGGATGCTCCCAATGGCTGGGTCTCTCTGAAGCCTCCCAGGATCTTCATGTCACAATTTGGGCTAGCTGCAATTACTACCACTGTTCTCTGAAGGAGAAGCTCACCCTAGTCCTACTACGGTTCACCAGGGCTTTGTGTGTCCTGTAATGGAGCACATGTATGAGTAGGACTGCCCACCTGTCAGAGCTGACAGCTTTCTTCTCCAGAAATGCATCCCACTCCAGGGTCCAGCTGAAGGTGACCCTTTAACCACTACTGCTTTAATATTCGACTGCAACTTCCATGGTTGACCAGAGCAAAAAGGTCCTTTTCTAGGGTATGGACTTTGAGGGGGCAGCAAATGATGTGGGATCCTCTTTCAGCATCAATTTTTTTGGATCCCCTGCTTTTTTATCCTTTCACAGAAGAAACTATAGCAATACATTAAATACACCAGAGAAGCTTCAGCAAAATTAAATTCATTGGCTTAAAATACATGTACCTTCTAGTTTGCACCTTGTCCACGCTGTAGTAATGTTGATTTGGTGCACAGTGTCAGCTTCTTTTACTACCAGTTCCTTCTTTTTCTGAAGCCCCAGCAGGCCTGACATCTTCAGATCAGTTTGCAGCTTGTTTCTGACCTCCTTAATCTTTCTGGTTTGGTGTCTTGTTTGAATTTGGCTGTATTAGAAATCATACAACACAGGATTATATGAACAGAAAGATACAGAGCAGAGAGGTGCCTGCTCTTTTTTCCTTACTTTAACACCACTAAGTCTAAATGGACTTGGAAATACAAAATGAATATGAATTGCAGTTAGCTGGAAGAATCATAACCAGTGTTTTGCTTCATCTTTTTGAAAGCAGCAGTGCTACAGGTCTCATGAAGGTGCTTTGCTGAGCACCAAGCGATCTGTTGATCTAATAAAATGGATCACTGCATGTCAGACACTGCAGACCTCATTTCCATGAACTTGTTGTGTGGCCTACCCACACTTGTTTGCCACTTAGGAATGCTACTGAATTTCGATAACTGCTCATGAAATGCAACTAAACATTCTAAATACATCCAAACCAAATAAAACTGGTTTACTATTTATACACTTCAATTCTGTGTCATTTTTCCATCTTTCTGTAGTACATTTCTGTGCTAGTCAAGACATGTGTTTCCTGAAAATCATCACACTTTATGACTCCTGCTTCTTCTGTGTATAATTACGCAAGAATTTGAAGACAAGTTTGCAAACCTACAAGCCTTCTTTTGAGTTCCAAAACTTTTTCTCTTTCTCCAACTGTATTGTTTTATTGTAAGAAAAGAATTAATCCCTACCTGCAAACTTCGTCATTTCAAGAATTCTAAGCCATTTTAAGTATGTACTTATGTGCAAAACTTTTAACATACAGTTCTTAACTAGAAGACTTTTAGGAACTGTCAAGTGAAAAGCAGAACAGTTAGCTAATGCCTCTGAACTGTTAATGCTATTAAACTTCAAGGACATTTTTTTCCTACATTAAGCATCATTCAAAAGTATATAAAAAAATCAGTTCCTCACTGTTTAATGCATGTAAACTGCGCAAGATTAATGCTAATTTACAAAAATTACATTGCCAGAAGATGGCACCTGCTATACGTATTTGATGCTGCTGAAACTAAGATGTGCAGGCTGATCTAGAGCAGAGTGATTCTGATAAATTGATTTTGCCCACTCTATGTTCCATGGTCTACAGACTGGAGCATATATTTGCTACATAATGACATTCAATGTCTTCATTAAAAGCAGAATTTAGACTCAATTTCAAGTACTAGCACAAGAAAATCACTGTTTGCTGCACCATGTGTATTACAGAACTATCATTTCATCTAACCGATGTTTATTTAGAATTGCCATGGCCTCACTTAAACTTTTATGTTTGCAGCCTCTTTCCCACAAATTGGAATGTATGTTTACTTTCAACACTGAAAAACTTCCACAGGAAAGTATTTTATTTAAAACTGAAACTTGGAATTCTTAAATATTAGGATTTTGCCTCTTTCTTTTTTGTTCTCTTTCTGCACATTCTACAAGACAGTGATCTCTAGTTTGTCCCTTCTCTATACCATTTTGAAGCATTTTTTGATCCATAGCAATCAGAGCGACAAAAAACCTGGGCACTATTGGTTTTCTCTCAATAACACTAAAGGGAGAAGTGGGGAGTTCTTTAGAAGGATCCTTCTGTGGGTACGTCATGTCCATAGATCAGATTCAATTATCCCTGCAGGCTGGTAGTGATCACTGAAATTTGTAAAATACATTTCCATTTGGCACCCATTTTTAACAATGCTTAGGGTATCCTTAAACTTTTGACTGAAGCTTTCATTGTAAAGTAGGGTGAACTGCCCATGTCTGGAGAGCTCTGGGTTAGAAGTGGGGCAGAGTTTCCAGGATGTCAGCGCCTGTGAAATTGGAAGTGCAGCTACAAGAATTAATTGTGTCCCTGTCTGCTTGCATGTGTCCTGCATACTGGTAAGAGCTTTCAGTACAAGAGAGGGCCATGGGCAGGTCATGAGGCTTTGGAAAATACGATTCTTGCTAAGTGCTGTCAGGGGGGGAAAGAGAAGCGAGCCCTAAGTCAGACCTTTGGGGATACCTTGAGATCTGTGAGGCTTTTCTTGCAGTGATCCAAATGCTTGAATGACTAAGTCTGTTATTTACTTTCTGGGAATAGACACTGTGCATCCATAATGTTTTCTAATCTGATCTTTTCTAAATATAAGTGTTTCATACATTGTTATACTTGGAGCAAAGATAACAAAGTCCTGGTGAGCAGCAAGAAAGGTTTTAGGGACCTGTTTGGCATGATTTAAATGACATGCCCTAATGTGTAAGGTCTGGAAGGACCTGTTAAACCAAAGGCTCTGGAATACAGGCAAGGCAAACCATCTTTGCCAGCTGCAAATTCTTTAAAATGAGAGGAAGCAACAGGAAATGCTTCTTCACTGTTTCCTTCTGTTGCCCTCCAAAATAGTAACTCCGTCTTCCCACTTCCAAACTGTTGCTCTCCCAACTGGAGGCTAGATTTTGCCCTTTAAACTACTGCTCCCTCCAGGACTCTGAAATCTCTCACTGTATTTTTGATTTCTGTCTACACTGTAAGAATTGATGTGACCTCTTAGATTTGCTGCTTTTTTTTCACTACTGTTTTAAAAGTTTTCATAGGTTCAGAATTAGTATCTTGTGTTATTTTTATTCAAATAGTAATTCATTCATTTTAAGTGGCTACTTCTGGATGCTGGCTTTTTTTCACCATATTAGGACAATGGCTTCAATGTAAAAAATCCTCAGGGTTTTTTTAATGCAAGGAAAATCTATGAACTAACAATAAAAAGAGTTTTCATTAAAATCCATGTAGATTAAAAGACTAAAATATTCAAATTAGTAGACAAGGCAATCTTCCTAGGGAGAAAACAACAAGGTAAACAGATGCTGTCAAGGTAAATTGATTTTCTCAGCAGCACACAAATATGAGAAAATATTGCAGATTTAATTTTGACAATGTACTGAAAACAAATTAGCTCAGAATGCCAAATGATGGACATACTTCTGACAACACTGAATCATTTTTAAGCATTTCACAAAAACATCTGATGGGTTTAGACACAGGATGAGAAGGGTATAGAACATTAATCAGGGCAGTTTAACAGTTAGGAAGGTCTCACATGTAATTCCTACCTGACACTGACCAAGATCACACAGCCAATTAGCAATAAGGCCAGAACAATAGTTCAGCCATTTTGATTTCCTGTCCTCCAAGTTATTTGTTAAATCACAGTTACATCTCAGATTAATGGCATTTTGTTTGAATCTTATATTTACATGGCTTCAAGCATATTTTTACAGTATCTATAGATAGTACCTGTCAGTTATTTCCACTTTGCCTATGGGGAAATTGAAGAGATTTATCACAAGCAATGTAAGTGCTCGTGAACACTGAATCCCAACTTACAGTCAACTACCTGGTGCAGATTAAATGATCATTGATACAAGTAGGAATTTGCACAAACCTGCAACCTTTTATTATGGCAACAATTCTAAATATTGGATCAAATTAATTTACCTTCTCTAGTTACAGATGTGCATTCAGGTACTCCTTTGGATTCGAGGCTCTATCTCCCTAAGAAAAGCAGTTCCTGTATTCCTGATATAAAGAAATATTTAATTACTCACTTCATTTTGAGTGCTAATCAGGATATTTACATGTTAATTGATTATTAAAACTATAACTACATCTTTATTTTCATTGTAATGGAGGGTTTCATTCTACACCAAATAGATATTCAATCTGCATATTCATAAAACTCAGTGGGTGCTCTTTTAAAAGTCAACCAAATTTAACAAAACGTAATGAAAACTAGCTTATTAAATACAAATTAAAGCGGAGACACATGAACGGAATTGTCACTCAGCTTTACATTCTTGGATTACTGCATCAAGGATCATCTTTCAAAACAAGTCCACAAAAAAGACTTTTAAACAACAATACCAGCATGTGATGTGGAAATGTGACCACCAGAGTGATAATCACTTTGTCACTTATTAGTAATGCTCTGTGGAGTAGCACGCTTGTATCTATAATAAGCCAGATTTGCTTCTTGGAGACACTGGTGCAACTAGCTCCATATTTCAGGAATTCCCTATAGATATGATAGATCTTTTAAAAAGTAAATATTTATATATTTGGGGTATAACAGTTTACTAATTGAGAAGAGGGATAGTCCTCTCATGGGTTAGATATTAATATCTAACAAAGACCAGGAATAAATTGCAGAAGCCCAGTGGAAGAAATCTGCATGTGGGAGGTTCCTAAGGATCTATACACTTCATAAATTATTTGGAAAACAGTGTAAATCTGGAATGAATAAAGTTGCAGATGATACTACATTATTTAAAGTAGTTAAACCTAAATCTGACTGGGAAAGTTATAGAAATGTTTTGCAGTCCTGAGTGACTGGACAGCAAAAGTGCAGATGAATCACTTCTGTTTCTGACAAGATGAGAACTAGCAGGCATGGAATAAAATTATCAGGTAACGAACAGAAAATAAGGTGAAGTACTTTTTCACAAAAGATGTAAGTAAAATATGGAATCCCATGTTACAGTAAAATGCAGAGAGCAAAAATACAAAAGGTATTGAAAAGGGGTTTACTAAATTCATCTACCAATTGGTAGATATTAGGTGTGATGGTCCAACACAATCCCAAAGTGTGTATGCTGGTAGGAAGGAGTAAGATTTTTGCGAAATACTAGATTATGAAATAGGCCGAACCAGCCGTAGGTGGAGACTCAAGGCATCTATCTCCACGGTACTAGAGGTGAGAGTACCACCAGCCACCATTATCAGCTTAGACTGTAAAAAGGTAAACCACAACCATATTATCTCCTGCACCTCAAAAGTCCCTTATTCCTCTTATACCTTGCAGACCAAGTGAAGGTGGACATAGTAGAATACAACACTGCTGCAGCAACACATTCTCCTTAACATCTATAGGTTAGAGATTAAGCTGCACAGGAGCTAAAGCTGATTAACTCACATCAGGCTCCTAAACCCTAGGAGACTAAAAATAACATTCTGTGTGTTTGCTTTTTACAGTCACATAAAATATGCTTTGGCTTTCATGTATTCACTAGCACTTGCTAGTAGGATTTTATGCTAAAAGGTTTCATACTTTCTGAAACAGCCTGTCTGGTTTGAATCACAGGGGCCTTTCCCTTTCTCTCAATTCATGTTTTTGTGCCTCCATTACCATTTTCTTTCTCAGATGTATTGCAGAAGGGTAGGTTGCAGCATACTGTTTGTTGTGGAGGGTGTTGTATGGAGCAATCTCTGAAGCAGAGGTGTCCCTCCCATGAGCTCAGCCGCCAAGTGCTGCTTCTCGCCTGGCTTCGGACTACGCTCGTATGCCACGCTGTCCTCCAAGCCATCACATCAGCAGCTTTTAAAGCAAGAGCATTGCACAAGCTTGTGCTGTGACACACTAAGAAAGCTATAATTTTCATATTGTATCTCCTTACCAATTGTAAATCAGTCATTTTAAGGATGTTTTCCGTTCTTGCTTCCCTTCAGGCATCTCTTATTTCTCTCTGGAAAAAGAAGATGTAGTTTATAGCTAACTGCAGGACTGAAATGACATATATAATAGCAACAGCAGGCAACAAATGTGTCTCTAAAGTGGCAATATGGTGCCTTTTGTTTTGTTTTAAGACTTCGGAGTGATAGGCAATTTGTCATTTAGAGCTGCTATTTGAATAGTTACAGGGAATTTAGAAGACAATGTTATGCATATTCAGTAATGAGGACTGCATAGTCTGACCTAAGCCCTTTGAAGATTGAAAGACAATCAGGACAAAATATTATTATTATACATAGGGTTATTAGCATTAAAGGTTAATAATATGGGGGTTTTAATTTTCTTGCAGTCTTCATTTACTTTCAGTTAAAAAAGACAAAACAAGCCCATTCTGACCACCAAATACTTTTACACAAAACTGAACTCTTTCACATTTTGTAGGAATAAACATAGCCTACATGGAACACTTCTGCTATTAGAAAAAGAAATGTTTTTAATGTCTAAATATAATGCTTTACTTATATAATAAAATCAAACTCCCCCATGTAGCTATTTAAAGAATAAATATTGCCACTCTATCCACATGAGTAATTCAGCTCTCTAAGGGATGCCGAGGACAGAACAAGTACCTGACCATGTCGCAATGCCCAGATACAGTATGATCCCCCTGCCACACAGAGGGCAAACTCCATTCCAGGCTCAGGGGTGCAGCAAGGCAGGAGATACGGAAGCCACAATGTGGTTAGAGCCCCACAGTTCTCTTTACCTCTTGACTGAACTCCGAGAGCACCTCAGAAGGGCAGGTGCAGGGAAAAGGAAAGGGATAGGGATGAGGCAGCTGAGCACCTGCAGCACTCACTGACTTCAGCTGTAGTTGTATGAGCTCACATTTCTAAAATCACTGTGCCAGGAAAACTGATGCCACAGTGCAGATCTCAGTGGCAGCTGATCTGAAGACGGGATCGCTGTCTGAATACCTTCTTGTTAAGAATTTAAGGGTGAGGAACACAAGGCACCCAGCAGAGCTCCCCTGGCACAGGGACGGGGTAGGAGGTGCTCTGAGCATCAATAGCTGTGAATCACCCATCTATGTCTTTGTGGTTCTAGCTCACTACTCACCTGACAGCCCCTCTACTTCTTACTTCAGTTCTCTCAATTACTTCAATTCCACTTTTCTCTGTCTCACTTACTTTTCTGTCTTATTTTTTTTAACTTCTACAATGTCTGCTTACACCTCCCTTTGCTTATTGAATGGAAAACCAGAGGTGAAAAAATTTGCTGTTTTAGAACACGCGCTAAAACTTCAGCAGTATCATGGGTGACATTTTATCAAAATTATTAGTTAGCTGATTTGTTTCTATTTGTAAATGTGTTCTTAGGGGACAACTCTCATTAACTAAAACACAAAAATTAAAATTAAAGCCCTAAAAAAGAAATATTGAAACCCTCGTAAAAAGTAACCCCCAAATTCAATATTTTTCAATATTTCATTTAAACATTTGTCATTATTCCAGATTCTACATGTTTTCATAAAATAAAATACACTAAGATAGGGTTGTTAAGAATATATCTCTGCATTTTAGGTTAAGATGGTATAGGTACATCATATGTTATTATTGTATTGAGTGACCTAAATGAGAGAAATCAAGGTTAGGGATTATAACCGTATATTTTAAGGGTGAAAATGCCTGAATAGGATATTGAAACAGCCTTATTTCTGTCCTCCTTTGATGGCATAAAGCCATTCAATGTCTGCCATCAAAATACTTCTGTTTATGGTCTTAAATTAGACTAAACTGACTTTTATAAGTAGATTACACTCTACTTCTTTATGGGTATTATGGTAGTATTAATGCTGGGTTTATCTCCTGAATTTGCCTATTATCACATGCTAGCGGGGGCAGCTGAAAAACCATCATGGATCGGTTTCTCTTTCAATGATCTCCATGGGGTGGGGGTCTCGCTGTCGCAGAGCCACGGGCTACAAGGCAGCAGGGGACCAAGTCTCTCCAGCAAAGGGCAAAGAGGGGGAACTCTTGTAGTTGCCATGGCAATCAGGCAGCCAGAGCCATCTCCATGCCCTGCAATGAGCAGCATCTCACCATCCTCCTGAACCCACTGCCTTCCACTTGCCTCTCATTCAGTGATGCACCTCTTGTTTAAGGTGTAACTGCCAGAAATCAGTCTCCCCTGCATTTTAAATTTCTCACACATATAATTTTATGGCCTCCTGTATTTTTGGGCTTTGTCACATGTAGAATCCCCCATCAGGGTCCACATAGACATACCTCGCTGCCTAAATTCTCACTCCTGTCTCCAGCCTACATGACCAGCAGATATATACCCTGCACCCCAACAAAATTCAAAATAGCAATAAGAAAGTTGTAACTACCGTGGCTCTTATACCTTCATTCAAATTAAACAAATGGTGTATCATTATATGCAATATATTCAGTATTTACTTCTGGAATGAGGTTCAAGCATTTCTACTATCTGCACACAATACAAATAGTGTTGCCAGTGGTTTTACAAGTCTTGGATATGATTTTAAGCTATCTTTATTACTTAAAATTACTTCTGTAGATTCCATGACTACCTCTTCTTTTACACAAAGAAGGGATATCTCTCACAGGATCAGCGAGATGATAGCAGTATTCTGACATGAATGAATTGATAAAGTGCTAATTCTTTGTTGTTATTTCACTCAAGAGTGCAAACTGTTTTTATTGACCTTTGTGAGACAAATGGCTGCAAAATATGGTAGAATTCTTGGAGCTGTTCCAGTTGATGTATAAATATACCAGTGGGTCACTTGCTTAGTCTGTAGAGTATGCATTGCCTCTTGCATAAGAAATCACAGATATATTAATGTAAAACTACTACTGTGTCTCTTTAGCGCATTATCATCACATTCTGAAGCTTTCAATAGATGATCTTTCTCATGTTCTTAGACAATCTTGACCTTCACTTTTTAGTGAGGTGAATAATATTACATCACATATAAAGAGAACAGTGTAATCATCTTTTCTATTTGCAGTACTAAGTCAACAGTGTTTGATACAATCAGCATGTGTCTTGATACTGAAGGCACATGGTGACAAGTCTAACTGAATGTAGTTATTTGGCTGTCATGAAATGCACCTTATGGTGATAAACTTCTGCCATAAAATTGGAAGACTATCACATAAACATGTTTCATGAAGAAATACACTAACAGAATTCACTGCTAGTTTATAGTTGGAAAACTGCATTCTATTTATTGGCTGCAATTTTTACAGTAAGTCAGGTTCCAAAACTCATTATGTTTTACAATGAAGTAATTACTGAGTGTTGATTCTTTTACTTCAACCAACAGGTCTATCTAATTAGTGTACAATAAATTGAAATACCATGATTAAGGATGTATGAAAGGATACTAAGACTGGATGTGACTTCAGTGTGCTTAAAAGCAGGGGGAATCGCGCAGCTGGCCTCCCAGTATGTGCCTGGGGTAGGTACCGTACAGGACAATCCTCATGGGGAAACTTTCTTGTCTTTGCACCCTGTTCTCTATAAACATGTCCTAATGCAGGTACTACAATAAGGGTATAAGGCAATTCACACTTGTGTGTATTAAATCTTAAGCTTGATAAAAAAACAGCTTTTTCTTTTCATTTCTTATCAGACATTTTATCTTTTAGATAAATTTCTTTTCCCTGTAATCTTAAAGGATATGATGTTCATAACACTTATGGAAGGTTAGGCTATAAAACTACTCAAAACAATAGCTTCTATAAACTCAGAGACATTCTCTTATCTGCAGCATAAGTCAGCCTCACTGCAGTGCAATGTTTCTAGCTTTGTATTTTATTGGTTATGGGAGATGTTCTGTGGCACAAGGAGTGGGAAGGTTTCTCAGTCCTACTGAAAGTCAAAGAGAATTGGAGGCTTACCCTCCATTTGTGCTGTTGAAGATCTCCCTTGAGTGTCTGACCGGCTGCCTGCGAATGAGATTTGAAATACGGGGTCATTCCTCTACCAGATTAACCATCCTGCTGTTAGCAGCAACAGGATGTGGGTATGACTGTGCTTGTAAAGCATTCCCACAAAGAAATGGGACTTTAAGAGAGGCTGTGTTCATTTGATGCTCTTAGGCTGCCCAGGTAAACAGCAGAACAAAAATGGTCTCCCAGGGATATTTTCAAACTGAGGGATTGTGTGGTGCATATTTGCCTTGCTCCACCTTGGAATCTGTAAATTTTACAGCATGAAGGTGTACCGTGGAATAGCAGAAGGAGAAAAATGTTGATGCAAACTATGATATAACTACTCAAGCAGCAAAGCAGCCCCCTTTAGACAACTGCAACTCACCAAAACGTAAACTAAGTAAATCTCAGCTGCAGTTCACATATCTGCCAGTAGAAGAGGAAATAATTAAATAATCCAGATTTTTTTTTTCTTCAGATCAGCAAAATTATCTTTCTCTCAAAATTATTTAATCTTTTCAAACCTCTTGCAGCCATTCATGACATCAGATAGCTGTATGATGATAAGGATAAAATTAATGCCTCACTTTTATGTGAGACTTATCAGGCCAATATTAACCAGTACTAGGATAGTTCAACAGACAAAGAAAAATAACCACCAAGTCTCAAAGAAACAGGAAATGTTTTTACAGGCCCATTATAGCTACACGTTTGCTAACCTTGCCAGAGCTACTGAAGCAGAGCTCAGCAGGAGTGATTAATGCAACCAAAACCGGGTTTCTCCAGCCTAAGCTTTGACTTGATCTTATTACTCTTTTTTAAAAAGCAGATTCTATTAGATGAAATAAAGCTCTCTTTCTGATCTCAGAGAGACCAAGAAGGGTTTTTGTGGTCAAGTTAGGAAAATTGAATCTTCATGTTGGTAATAAATTGGAAAATATAATTAATTCTGATGAAGAACTATTAACAGGTCACCCCAAGATTTATAGGAAAATTATTCTTCTTCAGCCTTTTCTTGCCTTTATTGATTCATAACCTGGTATTCACAGATAATAGAACAGTTTGTTTTGGAAGGGAACTTTTTAAGGTCATCTAGTTCAACTCCCCTGTAATGAGCAGGGGCATCTTCAATTAGACCAGGTGTCTCAGAGCCCCATTCAACCTGACCTTGAATGTTTCCAGGGATGGGCATCTACCACCTTGCTGGGTAATCTGCTCCATTATTTCACTGTTTCCCAGGGGACCCTAATGATTAACACCTTGAAGAGCTAGAATTTGCTTTCCTAAAATGCAAGGTCCTGACTTTACTCTTTGCCTGACCCATATCCCAAAACTGTGGACTCTACCAGTGCATGATTAAGATCATTTTCCATGTTGTGAGAAGAATACTGAGATAATACATCCATGCTGAAACACTGTTTTGAGTTTTGTCTGCCCAAATTTGAAAAACTTGTATCAATCTCTATTTAAAATAATAGAAAAATCAGATGTGCTGTTGTTCACAAAGTGGGCAAAACCTTCAGTTTCATTCATGTCCTATAATGTACAACAAAAAAATTAGATGGGACTAGTTTATGAGAAATTGCAGTACAAGACAGCCTGACTATAGATAAGGGTTTTAGAAATATGAGATTGCCCTCATAGAACTGGGCATATTCACATGAAGAAAGTCATTAGAAAATGACAGATAAACATCAGGGCAGAGATCACTGGGGAATTATGATTAATGATCAGAGGAACAAGAAATGTATCAAGACATATAGGTGTTATTGATCTCCTGAGAGAGGGGATTCCTGGGTTGCTGTCTCTGCTTCACAAACTATTTATGTGTTTTCACGTTATATGTCTTTGTGTTCTGCTCTAGGTCTGAAGCATTCCCTACAGTTAGTCAGAAAAAATGAAATGCCAAGAGATTAAAAAATCTGCAGATACTAGAACAGTGGCTGGACAAGGACACATAAGACATCAGAAAGTATCTGTTGTACATTTCCTACCACACCAGTGTAAAAGACTTGACTAGGTAATGACACGGAAGCTTGGTACTTTTCAGGTTTGTTTGCTTGGGTTGTTTTGGTTTGGTTTTGGTTTGGTTTTTTTAAGTGGGCTTTAGAATTTTAGACAGATTTTTGTATTTTTGCTTTCAATTATTCCTTAGTCCTAGGGAATTAATTATAAATATGAAAGGAATGTACAGATAGGTCAGGACACAGTTTGAACATTTTAACTACAAGATTTTAAGATTCCTGAAGTCTAGGCCTGATTAGAAATGAAAAACAAGTAAGATTAAAGGATCAAATCCCATCATCATGGGAGATTAACTGCCCCAGGTGCTCCTTGTGATGTGCCATGATGTTTAATGAGTTCATTAATGACTTGGAAAGGTGAAAGGTTAGCATGGCAAAAAGTTTGTTGAGCAGACTAAGCTGTGTACATGTACAAGGACCTGAGATGACTGTAGAGAACATTAAAGAAACTTAAATAAAATAGCTGGAAATTCATTGTGATAACAATGTGATTCAAAATCAGGCTACACAGGAAAATAATCTGTTCAGCCTGGAAAGCACTAAGCTGATTATATCATCTAAAGGAGACCTGGGACATCACTGTACACAGATCAATGTCCAACTGCAGTCAAAAAAGCAAATCAGCTACGGGACTGTGAGAAGGGTTCTAACAATCAAGAATGCAGAGAGCAGTGTAATGGCAGCACAGAAACAGAGGCATAGCATGGTGAGGTATGTATCAGCCCATTTCCAGACAGGTGCTAAAGAGGAAAGAAAAGAATTTCTCTGGAGATGGTAGAAATCACTTGCCTTACAAATAAGAATCTCTACCATAATGTACATTCTAGATCAGGCAGTCAGGGACCCACAGCTTGACTTGTTTGTATATATATTGAGCTAATCTTTAAAATTACTGACCTAATCTTTCAAATCCACTTCTGTGCTTGTGCCTATCTGAACACAGATAACCACAAACAGAACACCATCTCCTCTCAGCACACATCTCCCTCAACTCCAAGTTCAGTCAGAGGGCAAGCCATCTAACATTTTCTTTTCTGACTTTGTATTTTCTAAATTTACTCTTTTTTTTTTTTTTTTGGCCAAGAATGATCCCTTTCCCCATATCAGTGCCAATATTTGAATAATAATAAAAAAAAAACCACAACAAAACAACCAACAACCAAAACCAGCAAAAAAAAAAAAAACCTCAAAAAGTTGAATAGAACAAAAGACTGCATGAACCTGTTCTGATTTGAGTAGATGTTCAAATGACTTCTTCCTAGCCACCTCAGTCAGGAGGACACCCCTCAAATGCCATCCCCTGATGTGCCCATATCACCTGTGGACTTCTCAGGGCAGCAGTGCTTTGGCCAGGCAGGTGAGCCCCTACACACTAGGTGAGCCTCATGAGGGTGCAGAGCAATGGAGCCAATGGCCAGGCCCACAGACAGAAGGCTGACAGGTTTCCTCACAAAACTTACAGCTGGAGAGAAGAGAAACACTGACAGAGAAGCTGTTATAATGTGGCATCTCCTACAACTGGGTCTCAAGGCGCTCAACATTAGCCACTAAATGCTTTTGTATGTATGAAACCAGGGGGTTGTTGGCCTTGGGGGAGGCAAATGGATGGTGGCTCCTGGGAAGGGTAGGAGCACTGCATCATCTCTCCTCAGCCTGCATTGCCACATTTCCAAATGTGGAAAAAAAGTTTCCAGTACTACTTTGCTGAACATGGGTCTCATAAATGCTGAGGAGGGGAGAGACAGCAGTGTTGGGGGGAGCAGTGTGCCCTCAGTGTTGTACTTTGTTGGTTTATGTTGACATAGCTACTTCTTTGAGCTGCTCCACCTTGCCAAAAGTGGGAAAGTGTCTTCTGTTTGCATCTCAGAAGAAGATACAGGGCTGGATCAAGGAATGGCTGTGTAAGTAATTTTGGTTTTTATGATTCGAGCCCCAAAAGGTCTTAAACTGTCAGATTTATTGTCTATCCAATTTTATGACTTTTAGTTGTACTTATTCTCTGATGTTTACCATCAAATGTCTCTACATGAGCTTGGATCTGCGGGCTTTCATATTGCTAAATCATTTTTTAAGCTTGAGATGTAGCTTCTGTTCAACATCAATCCCTTGAGATACACCATTAACATGAATCATTTCTGAAAGTATGCTGTGCAATATGAGCTTCATGTTGAGTCACTCACTCACTCTGAATGAAAGAAGTGATGACCTTCATAGAAGCAGCGCATCATGGCTAAATATCCCCAGACCCTCTTCTCCACTGTCAGTTGTGGCTGCTTTTGGTGCTCATGCAGACTTAATCATAGCACAAAAATAGGCTGAAGATTATTTTCCTTCATGTGGTTGGGTCATCAGAGCTTTAAATAAAGGACTGACAACAACCTGAGGCCTTTACTGAGTCACAAACCCCACTTTATTACTGGTTTCACAGAGGACTAAAAGAAAATGTAAGCTGTACTTTAGTTAGTCTGTCCCAAGTTCCTCAGTGCCCCTCAAGTAAAATCTTTTTTTAAAAGTGCTGGCTTCTCAGCAGATATTACAGCAACAAATGCTTTTCGGTCCTCTTAGGATAGACACCTAGATTTGCAGAAGTATTGGGTCATCTCCCTCTACTGATTCTGTGAATCCAGACCAGAAACTTGGATCCTGCAGATCTGATCTTGCAACAAGGGATGAAAGCATAAATTGATCAGTCTACTAATTTGATGAGTGCTTAACTGACTTGTGCTTTAGCACAGCTCCCTTTGGAAGAGTAGATGCTATTTTATGTTTGCACCTGCTCCTGTGCAACTATTGCACAAGTGGATTGGGTGGAAAAAAAATAGTTTTGCTGTTAAAAGATTCAGGTTTTATAACTGGTTCTGTTTTGGGTGTCCTTTGGGGTTTGGGATTTTTCACTCACCCTTCCAGTACATCAGTACTTTCTTCTGTAAATTAGCCTAATTGTACGTTCCTGCTTTATAAAATCAGTGGGAGGCCTGGTTCAGCCTGCTTCATTCATGAATGATTTAAAGAGCTTGGAGATTACTAGATATAAAGGGGCATAAAAGGGAAGTTAAATTTAAGAGAGATTCTAAACAAAAAATAAAAAAAAAATACAATTGTGTCAGTTCGACACACTTTCACAAAGTTATTTTTCCCCACTCCTCATGTGCTACATTCTGCAATAGAAAATATTATAGAGGTTTTTTTTTTTTTTGGTAAGCAGAGAGATTTTGGGGACACTCTTATCCATTTGTGAATACGTTGTTTTCTTCTGAAGATCATTTGATTTATAAGAGCAATCATCTTCTTCCTAAGCAGTATTTCTGCTGCTGAAATACCGTATTTTAACTAATACAAATACTTTCGCAAGACTAAATATGCAGATTGTATTTCTCTATGTTCACATTTGCTCTTAATTTCAAAATTAATCAGTCACTGCAAATACTTTCTAAATTCCCATCTTTTAATGAAAACAAAAAATCAATGTTTGCACCCAAGTTTTGGCCAATATATGCAGAATATTTTCCACAGAAGTAAAAACTATTGACCTCACATATCTCTTCAGTTGTGTCTTTTGGTCGGTATGAAATACTAGCCAAGTCATTTGAAAAAATTCAGAGGAAGACATAAAAAACTCTAAAAAGACAATTACTGAATACCTTCCCCATGCAAAAAGTTTCATCTTGGCTCCTTCTATTACTCTGACTCAAGGTCAGAATTTTGCAGGTCCAAATTTGAGAAAATATATTATTTAGGTAACTCTGAAAAATTCCGTTAGTTGCATAGTTGGATAAAAAGCAAATGTTCAAGCAAAATCCCACTGCTGACAATTAGACAAGCACTAATACCCAGAACTGCATTTGGGAGCATATTTTTGTATAGTATGTCTGATGTACTAGTGAGAAAAAAATGAGACGGATGATAGAGAAAAATCATTGACGTAGTGTTTAAAGAATAATGAATCGAGTGCTGTTTCCAGTAGGAAATGCCATGCCCAAAGGTAATGGTTTAAAATTCAGAATATTATCCTCCTCATTCCTCACTTTGCAGAGTGAGCCAATGTATAGATATTTCCCACTGTCATACACACTGCAATTTGATTTTTTCCTAGTAGATACTGAAATAAAGGAATATTCTTTCTGCATGATAACTTAGGGCTGTGGCATTTAAAGGTCACCATGAAAAGCATCTTCCAGACACCTACTATCAACAGCAACCTCTCAGAGTGTTGACTGATAATGATTACATATTGTTAAAAGCATTTTCTGTCAAAGGGATATAAATGTTTTTCATATTGTTTCCTGCTTCACAGAAAAACAGAAAAAGATAAGATTTTCAGTATTTATTCTACTGTCTGCTCATGGATGTGAACAGCCCCTTCAGAGTTCAATCTTTATAGCAATATTTTCTTTACAGATATTACAACCTTGAGTTGAGATTTTAGCATCAAATACAGTAAATTTTAGTGTTCAGAACTGACAACAATGATAATAACAAAACGTCCCTAAGGCTGTGTGGCAGCAAAGAATAGCTTTTAAATTAACAAAATACATAACAAATCATCACAGACAATTGTCTCCTTCAATTTCTTGAGCCCCTGTCATCATATTTTCAGATTGCCCATTGGAACTAAGAGGAAAGACAGGGTAGCTAACAGCAGGTTTTAGGTGAAAACAAAACCTGAAACAGCCCAATGTAGGGAGATACTTATTTACAGTTATGTTGGAGGTTGTCTGGTTCCCAGAGAACATCTTTGATCTTTTGGCCATCACAAACGTTATGGAACCTGTTGGTGTAATTGCTACTTTCAAGTCAGGTTAAATCAGGAAACAGTCACATTCCTCTTTGCTTTGGAATAGTATCAGACTGTTTCCCAGTCCCAAATCAGCACACAAGGCTGCGATAAGCACTGAGAGGAGGGTTGAGGGGGTGTTTTGGCATTGCTTTTTTTTTTTTTGCAACAGGGATCCCTGTTTCCCTTTGCTCCTCTTTGTTTCTGCTCTACCTCATGTTTTGCCATCCCAATCACAAGTTGTGCTGCAAGGCTGTATGCTAAGGCAAAGCCATGAAAAAATCCAGTTGTGGTGCTTTTCAATTTATTCATGCATTTATTTAATTAAAAAAGGATTGTCAGTGATCAAGGTTACACAGTGATCCCACAAACATTTGCGCTGGTACTTCAGGGGGGACTAACTGCAGTGTAGAGAGGGCTAAAGCAGGGGAGAGAAACAAGTAAAAAGGGGCAGAGAGTGGAAGGATCTTTTTAAACTGTGTTGCTGCAGAAAATATCCATGGAATGACACACTTAAAGAGTTTTCCCTGGGGTCTGAATGGAAATATAGAGACTGAGTGTTGTTCTGATGTATTTGTGAATATTTGTGAGTCAGATGCCACCACAAAGGCATCAGGAAAGCCCAGAGGATAGCAAAGGAATCACGGTAGAATGGCTGTGGGACAGTGTTTCGGGGCTAGATACTGAGTAGAAAAAATTGGATTTATGATTAGGGATTATGAGCAGTTTCCTGTTGCCTGATTCCTAATGTGTTCAGGCAAGCAAGAATTGATGCCTATTCTCCAAGGATAAACAGAAATATGAGGAAAATTTCTAATTATATTTTATTTCTTCTACTGCTGGAAACAACTCACAAAACTCAAAGAATTTAATAGGTACTTAGCCTAAAAGATTAGCACTATCATCACACACAGCAGAACTGACAAAGAAAGCACGACTAGCCCAAGGAATTAGCTTCATTATTAATTACAATATTATTTATGATGGGTTTGTTAGGCAGTGACAGTGCGCTTAGGACTGTATACAGCTGAACCAAATGCCTGAAGGACCATATGATGACAAGCAGGTGCTGACCATCTGCATCTCATGTCTTAGGTGGATATTGAAAGCGTTAACAAGGGGATCTAAGCTGAAAATGAAATTATTCATACCCTTGCAAAGGTTGCATTGCAAAATGTTTAATCTCTTGAAATACTTATATTGTCATAATACCTAACTGTTACAAAGTTTGAATGCTCTCTAGTAATTTCTTCTTACAAACAGGAAGCAAGAGAGTAATAGCTGTATTTAATAAAAGGGACACAGAGATCTTCAGGACTAAAGCAGTGATCATCCTCCTGTACTGGGCACTGGGGAGGCTGCACTTTGAATCCTGTGTCCAGATTTGGGCCCCTCATTACAAGACAGACGCTGAGGTGCTGGACCATGTCCAGAGAAGGGCAACAAAGCTGGTGAAGGGTTTAGAGAACAAGTCTTGTGAGAGGTGGCTGAAGGAATTGGGTGTGTTTAGCCTGGAGAAAAGGAGGCTCAGGAGAGACTATATCACTCTCTACAGCCACCTGGAAAGAGGATGTAGTGAAATGGAGGACAGTCTCTTCTCCCATGTAACAAGCAACAGGACAAGAGGAAACAGCTTCAAGTTGTACCAGGAGAACTTCAGACGATGTAAAATAACTTGGTTCACCAAAAGGGTTGTCGAGCACTGGAACAACGCTGCCCAGGGAAATGGTTGAGTCACCATCCCTGGAAGTATTTAAAAGGCATGTAAGTGTGCAACTTAAGGACACAGTTTAGTGGTGGGCTTGGCAGTTCTAGGTTAACAGTTGGACTCAAGTGTCTTAAAGGTCTTTTATAACCTAAGTGATTTTATGATTCAAAAGAATAAGCAGCCTGAGGTTTGAACCCAACTTCCCACAGTTGTAATAGTTTAAGATTAGTTTCCCTTTTTTAGCTGAGATCATTCTTGTGCCTTCTCTGCACTATAGTGTCCCCTTGCAGTCTTCCTCCTTTTCTACAGTCCCTTTCAATCAGCTGCCCATCTGCTTGCCCAGGATTGCTGTTGCTGTGCTGTAACTCATATCTAGCACTGTTGCATAGAAAACTGCTCTTCATCATTGGAAACCAGTGGTATATCTAAGAAATTTGCTGACTTACTCCTCATATAGAGCTCTCCTCATGTACTAGGGTACGTGGATTATTCTAAACACCAGGATCATGACAACATTTCTTAACAGATTAACGCAGATAAGCTTTTTGGAAGACTTGATACTGAAGGAGGGATTTGAATCATGCCTGGCAAATTTGGTGGCCTTCTACACCAGGGCCAGGGCTCCCTGGTGTGTTAGGCCTGTAACTACCCTGGAGAGGTAAAATGCCTCAGAGCTCTTCTGTTCAATTGTCTAGAACAGTTTCACACCATCAGACTAATTTAGGGTGGAACAAGCACTAGTATGTTCCACATGCTTATTTACTCTGACTGTCATCAAACTAAAGATAAATCCAGCATCAATGTGGCTTTTTTGAAAGGCCTACCAGACAAGATGAATTAAATACAAGCTGCAGCATTTTTTCTGAATTCACATAATGGGGGAACTTCAAAAACTGTAACGCTGCTTCTCTTACCAAGGATTTGTAACCCATAATTACATTGATACATGTGCCGTGTCAGCAACAGCAGTGAAATTCACAGTATTTTTTACGTGAAATATACTTTTTTATTGCATTAATTCACATTTAATGTGTACACAGTAATAACCATAAAGCATAATAACCAAAGTTATATATTTTCTTCAGAAACTTCATTTAGAGAGCTTTCAAAAGTGTCCAAGGAAATTAAAATATCAGTCAGTTTACCTGCAGGATATAAAGCCAAAGCACTATGCACTATAATTTCTTTTACAAGCAGCCCCTTCCTCACATAATGTTCTACCTCTGATAAAACACAATACTCATAATACTTGTACATATTGTTAAAACTGCTGTGCACAAGACCAAGATTTTAGAAACTAGAGAAAGAATGCATCACTAGAGAGAAACTGTTGTTATTCATAGTGGGCTGAAGAAAGAGAGCTGTAATAAAGAAACAAAAATCAAGATTTTCTGTAGCACCCATAAAGCAGGGATATCACAGATGGCTAGGAAAAAGCTCTTCTTGATAAGGAGCATGAACAAATGAATAGGCATTAAATGGAGCCAAAGTCTTGAAGTCCCTTCTCTTGGAAAGAGAAACAGCAATAATAGGGGGCATGGAAGATTAAAAAGAAGCAATATGATAATTTTGTCTTTATTTTGCCTAATTCTGTTAGCTGCCAGTACTATATTACACTAGCACTAAGCTGAACTAAATGCAAACATTTCTTCATTGTAAAAAGGAGAAAAAAAAAGGGACAGAATACAGTCCAAGAAATGTACCCTCAAACAAAGAAGCAAAAATAGTTATAGCTTGTCCTGACACTGGACAAAGCTTTTGGTAGAGATAACACAGTCATTAACTCTTCCTTACAGACATAAAATGAAATTTCAGGAAGATTTTTGTTACTAGTCATTTAAATTTAATTACACATGTGAAAAACAAGTGATCAGTTGAAAGTTGAGTAATAACTGCACATAAGATTTCTACTAGGTGTAAGAGCAGGAAGCAGAAGTACAGAACAGTTATCACTGGAATCTGAAAGATAAAAGTGACCTCTGATAGATTATGATTCATGAGTTGGATGGATTTACTTAGAATGACAGAAGCATACAACCACTTGATGTCAAGAAAGAGACATAATCAGAGCTGGCTTTTATCACCTTTAGCTTGCCAGGACTTTGTGCCACTAGCTGTCACAGATAAGGAATAAGAGTGTAGATTTCTCTCTATTGCAACAAAATATTCTGTAAGAAAAGCATCATCTTGCCTTCCAACTCCTGAACATCTAAGACCAGTGTAAAGACAGAAGCTGACTTAGCAGAGAAACGTAAAAGTTGCCTTTCTGACTCTGAACAAGACCAATTCTTACAAGAAGGTTCCACAGCAATTTCCTTTTAGGGTTTTAGATATAAGCTAACTAAACATACTTACCTCTATAAGAAAATCACTTTCACATTACACAAGTGACCAAACGACAGAAACTACTGGAATTAAATGCTTTTAATATGGAGACAAGTTCCATAATCTGTTACTAACATTCTCATATTTTCACTCTATAGATTTTCTTAAAAACTTAGTATAACCACACCTTAAAACTTCTTTAATTTGAAATATCTCTGATAACGCCACAAGGTTCAGAACTTTTTCTGTGCAAAAATCCAAGGTACTGTGATGCTTCTGATATTGAATAGGATTCCTGGTAAAATACGGAGATTTGTGTCCACTGGTGCAAAACATCAGAAGAAAGCACTTAGTGCAGGGCTGCAGGGCAATGACGCAGATAAACTCCTGAGCAAAACACTGAGATCTCTTCCAGCTTCACAGAAGACTCTTGATTCTCTTTGGAGTTTGTTAGTCACCCTTGTGTACAGCTGATTAAATCTGTAGATGTCCTGAAGATTATATTGACAGCTATTCCTGCTTACATCCTAAGTGGCAAGAAGTTGAAGAGTATGAGTTGACATGATATGACAAATGGAAAAATGAAATTCACCATTGTATAGCACTTACACTCATCTCCTGCTCACCCCTTGGCATTTTGACTGTGTTGAGACCAGAAGTCAAAATGAACGGATGACATTTGGTTTTGCTAAGATAGCGGTGCTATTGGTGATTTACGGCTAAATTCCTCCATAACTACACAAATTAGCATGGAAGGTGAAAGTTAGCTACTCAGAAGATCTGTAGAGTTCTTAAGCATCAGTGGCAATTTCACTGAAAAATAAATCATGTAAGCCATAAATTTTAAAACAACTATGAAGAAGGAAAGCAGGTGGAATAAAAAGCTGGTTAAAAATGATCACACAGCGCACATGCCTGCAACTGCAACAAAATATAGTATCACTTTTAGGCATATCTGCAGATTTAAGACCTGATTCTGATCTTACTTCTACTTCAGTATAAACCAGTAAAGCAAATCTATTGAACTTATCACAGTTACACTGGGTTAAGAAAAAAAAAAAGGCAGAGTAAAATCAAGCTTAGAATTTGAATATTGGTACTTACATAGCAGATAATACAGTTAATATCATATAAAATTACTGTAACTTTAGGTCGGAAGGGCTGATCTAGATAGTTTGTGTTTGAAAATATATTCACTTTTTGAAAATATATTAATTTACTTAAAATGATTTTACTTCTGGGCACTTTTTTTTTCTGTCAGAACCTTTCTAATCATCAGAAATGTCTGTTTTTGGAGTAGGTGCCCAGGGAACTGACACATACATACCCATGCAGAGTAGCTTAACAGTGGTCAAATGAAAATGGCCTCAAAATTAAAAGGAAGGAGAAAGACCTCTTATTTGCCGCAATAAAAATTCTTTAAAAATGGTAACAATATGAAATAGTGAAACAAAAAATTAAAAGGAGAGATCATTGGGGTAAAATATTTACAGAGTTTCCACATTAGAGATACAGATACAGAGAAAATTCATGCTATCATTAAAAGTATAAATTAGGAGGAAAAAAGCACCTGACCTATGTTAAATAGTAGATCAATGAAAGCTATAAGAAGTGAAGTTTGGGAGCTACATCCAAACCAACATAACAGAAAAGAGTATAAATGGTAGCAAGCTAAATACAGAGATGCCATATGACAGGCCAGAAGGGATTTGAAGGAGTAGCAGTAAGGACAGGTAACCTATTGATAAAAGTTTTTTCAAACATACCATTACCAGAAAGCCTGACAGAGAGTCAGATGGGACCAATAGACAATCAGGGTATGAAAGGAACATTCAAGGAAGATGAGGCTATGCAGGAAAACTAAATTAATTTATTGCATCAATGTTCATTACAGAAGAGAATGAGGTTCTGATATCAGTCATTCCTTATGGGAGATAAGGCTGAGGAACTGGCTCAAATTCAAGTGTCAATAGAAAAGGCTTTAGAGCAAATTGACACACTGAACGGTAAGAAATCTCCAGGAACAGATGGTATTCACAGGAGATTTATAACAGAACCCAAATATAAAATTGCTAAAATACTAACAGTGGCGTCTAACCTATTGCCAGAAGACCAGAAGGTGGGAAATGTGACACCAATCTTTATGAAGAACTCCAGAGAGATCTTGGAGCTATAGACCGCAAGTCTGGTTTCGTTACAGACAAAATAGTAAAACTGTAGTAAAAGATGAGATTAATAGATACTTGGACAAACACAATACATTGCATAATACATCGTTTCTACTGAGGGAAGATCTTCTTTAGAAATGCATTTGAGTTTTTAAAAACTGTCAACATGTCGATAAGTGATCTCTCTCTATATATGTATATGTAGCATATATATGCTATAGCATACTTGGATTTTAAAAAGGCTTTTGATACATTCCCTCACTAAAGGCTTCTACAAATTAAATGACCACAGGATTAATAGGAAGAGGTTCCCACAGATTAGTAATAACTAAAAGGCAGATGACAAAGTGTAGCCGTAAGTGGTCAACTTTCTCAACCAACAGGTCCCTTCAGTACCAGTAGTTGGATCTCTACTCTTCATCGTTCTCCTGTGCTACCTGGCAGAGGGGCTTCCTGGGATGTAAGACAGCAGGGACTTCCAGAGCTCACTGGAAAAGACAGTGGAATAAAATGGCAAATTAAGTTCAGTATCAGTAAGTGCAGGGTAATGCATTTGGAGTAATAGAGTCTTGATTATAAAAAGAATGGACTCTGAAGAAACTATCTCCACCCTGGACAGGGATTTGATGATTACTGAGGTTCATTCTACAAAATCATCCACCAGATGATGCCATCACTGATGGCAACTAGAATGTTAGGCCTTTTTAGGAAAGGAACTCAGAACAAAACAGAAAACATCTTACATCTTACTCACCTGAAGTATTGTGTGCAGTTCTGGTGTCCTCAACATAAAAAGGACATGGAACTGTTGGAACAAGTCCAGAGGAGGGCCACGAGGATGAGCAGGGGACTGGAGCACCTCCCATATGAAGACAGGCTGAGAAAGTTGGGGCTGTTCAGCCTGGAGAGGAGAAGGCTGTGTGGAGACCTCCTAGCAGCCTTCCAGTATCTGAAGGGGGCCTATGGGGATGCTGGGGAGGGACTCTTCATTAGGGACTGTAGTGATAGGACAAGGGGTAACGGGTTAAAACTTAAACAGGGGAAGTTTAGGTTGGATATAAGGAGGAAGTTCTTTCCTGTTAGGGTGATGAGGCACTGGAATAGGTTGCCCAGGGAAGTTGTGAATGCTCCATCCCTGGCAGTGTTCGAGACAGGCTGGACAAAGCCTTGGGTGACATGGTTTAGTGTAAGGTGTCCCTGCCCATGGCAAGGGGGTTGGAACTTGATGATCTTAAGGTCCTTTCCAACCCTAACTATTCTATGATTCTATGATTCTATGATTAAGAAAACTCAGATGTGTAACAGATTTAACTCTGCATGCATCTCTGGTGACCCTATTTCAAAAAGCTTTCAGTAGAACTAAACAGAGGCAAAGTTGGCAATAATTTTGGCAGAAAAGCTACTGAGCAGATTAGGTTAAAAAAATTGGAGATTTACAAAACAAAAAGTTATGTCAAAAGTATATGGGTAGTGAATTGTTATTCACTGTTTTTTAAATATTAAGAAGTAGAGAACATTCAGACTGCAGCAGTTTTAAAACAGTGCTTTTATATGCCATATAATTGTGGAATGCACTGCTTCAGGGTGGAGACCAAAATTAAAATCAATCAGTAAAAGAATCAGATGAGTCCCTGGAGGAGAGGTTCATTAATGAATTTTAAACACAATTCTACAGATGCTGCCTCTGTTTCAGGAAATTTAAACAACTGAGAAAAGCTGGATAATATAAAAGGCAAAAAGATAGCTCTACATGCTTTGTTCAAGTATCTGTCACTGCCTCCTGCTGGAAACCTTCATATTACCTAGAAGGTAAGGACCTGCATAGATAAGAATTAATTGGCAGTAATATACCCTATAAAGCTTTTTTGTTGTAGGTTGTTAGCAGGGTGACATTCATAGTGAACTGAGCTGTAACTTTAAGTCATCAATACTTGCCTTTTTCTTTGATGAATTCAAAATATATATTTATTATGTTCCTAAGTGAAGAAACATTTTAATTTTGTGGGTTTGCTTTTACTACTTGCTCTCACTTAAGGAAAGTGTTGAGTGATAAGAACTCATTTGTTCTTAGATTGGATTTAGCAGATCCAGTCTTTATTTGTACAGGTCACAGAAATATTTAAAAGTAGTGAAACTGTTGAGCATGTCATATAGGTTTAAAAAGGCCTAAAACAGGTTACAGGGGTAGCAGTTCTGTACCTGTTTACAAACAGACTTGGACACAATGCACAGATAAAACCAGACATGGCAACACAACAGACAAGGTACCAATGAATTTACCGAAATTCCTCAAGTCTGAAGGAAAATACATCTTTTACATTTCCTAATAATAAATACTAATGAGCGAGAAACAAAGCTACCAAATTTGTTTTCTTATGTGAGTCATATTTCCAAATTCAGATTTAATATATGAGGAAAACTGCCATTTGTCTCAGACGTACGCAGTTTTCCCCTTGTCCTAAAGGTCCTTTCAATTTGGCTGCCAGGGGGCTTTCTCTGCAGCATCTCCTTTGTTGAAAGCTCCTACTTAAATTCTGCCTCCATAAGAGAATAAAAGCTCCAGATTTTCCTCTACCTAGGGTGGAAACAAGAGGATGTAAAGAAAATAACTTCTGTCAAAACTCTGAGGTGTTTTGGAGTGACACAGACACAAAGGCAGAACTGCGGAGGCTGCAGATTCCAATAGGTGAATCTCATGGATGCAAACCAGTAGAAACCTTGTTCAAGTGCATCTTCCTCAGACAGCTCCAGATCTTGTAAGGTTATCCTGAAAAAAACTTTTCTACCATTCATGTAATGTACATGAAAGCCGTTCTCCCACTTATGGATCAAGTTCTTCGTGTGAAGTGGACACAACAGACCAAGTAAAGCAGGCTTCTTTCCTGATCCGTTTTGCACAGCTGGGCTAATTTTATCACAGGCACACAAAACTAATTTGCACTGTAGTTAAGAGCAGTTGAGGTGCGGGTTCTGCACAAAGGCTATGTATGAGGAGCACAGCTGGCTGCACTGATCATACTTCACGCTATCCTAGAAAATGTATGTTTCCACTCTAAGGAAACCTTTTAGGCTGCCTCTAGAGTTTACAGAGAGGGATAGAACCCTTCATGGGCAGGTTCATCCACTTTTACTATTTTTAATCGACCTGTTTCTCTCCATCGGCAGTAGAGGAAGCCTAGCTGAGGGGTTAACATTTGGTGCATTTTACATTATAAGGTGAGGGCAATCCCGTCCACAATATGAAAAAAAAAGTCCCAAACAGCATAATCTGTGTCATGGAAATTACTGTGTGACTAGACCAGATACAGGTTGTACCTCAGAATCTGGCTTTCTCAGAAGACCCTAAATAAAGGATAAACCACAGTGCTTCTTGAACAACACTTGTAACAGTATAGTGTGAAGGTTAAACTGCACTGTCTCAATAAACAGAGGTGAGGCTGCAATAATAAGCAATTCAATTCAGCAAAGAGCCCAAAGGTAGCAATCACAGTGTGCTTCAGTTCATTAGTCCAACTGCTGCGTAACAGCCACAGTACTGGGTTGCCATCAGCATGTGAAAGACACACTTCTCTCGTTATCTCTTCCTCCCCAAAACTTGCTGTGACATATGAACTATGGTATCTGGCTCTGCTGAAGTTGTACAGAAGCATCTGAAAGAAGAGATAAACACTTTTATTCTATATGCTGCCTCACAAGGACTTTTCTGAAAGCTGAACTATGTATAACAGATAGGAAATAAACTATGACATAATCTAGGTAATTAAGTAGAACAGCTGAAATATAGGAGTTGCAGCTTGTTGCAACTTTTGGGATAGCAGACCTAATCCCTAATACCACATCTTCACTCATCTTTAATTTTCAGTGCCAATAAACTGCGAAAATTAGTGTAATGATGTCCAGTTTAAAAATAAACAGTATGCAAAATACGCACAGCGGTGTCCCACAGATATAGCATCTACTATGAGATTTACACATTGGAGCTGTGCACTTGACAAATGTTTTTCATTCTTGCTTGCAACTGAATACCCAAGTATGTTTTCTGAATGTATTTTGGTCTCAAGCATATTGCCATGTTGTATTACGTTCCACATGCAAGCAGTCAGAAGATTATATGCCAGCCACCAGCACTGTTCAAGTCAAAAGTGATTTACCATGTATACATGTGCCTCTTGATGAATATTTCTAAGATTATACAGCTGTTGTTTATCAAGAATCATTTATAAAGCATTACATGACAGTAAGCTATAACAAATGCATGTGCAAGCTTGTAAAATGAAACATAATGCTTGGCAATTTAAAAAGTATATTCATTCTAGATTTAATTGTTGAATAGTTATGTTGATTTATACCACACAAATGGGGACTTTATGATTCACAGTTACTTAGCAGACAGTGAACTTCATTGCATCACTAAAATTTGTTAATGGGATTGACTGGCAAAAAAATATTAAGTGTGCTTGTAGGGTAGGGATCAGTCCTGCATCCCCTGCACTGTTGAAACTTTGCACTACTCTTAACTCCACTTGTTCAAACAGAAACAGCACTGGATTTACTCCTACCAGCCTGAGTCTAAAAGTTTCTGAGATGCCTAGTTACAGATCCTTGTTAAATCAGTTAGCAACACCAGTCCAGTTTCTAATAAATTGGTAATGAGACTCTCTTTAAAAAATTATTTTGTAGTTGAAAGCAAATGGATTAAGAACCGAACTTTCTTCAGAAACTTGCACTTCTAGTAAAAAAAAAGAAATAACTTATAAGCAAAAGAAAATCAAAAGTTGGAGAGAAATAATGGAATAAAAAAAAATGAAATGGTAAGTTTTTAATTGTGATATGTTTGTGCCTTGCCTCCATTTCCCACTATGAGCTGGGCTACCCAGAGAGACAGCAACTCCCATAACTCCCATGCTAGAGTTCTGAGAGTTCTGGTGAAACTGCACATGCTGACCATCTCTGACACCTCTGTGGGAAGTCCTAGCTGAGAATCCTATGGTTATAAGGGATTGGAAAATGCCTTTCCTATTCTGTGAAAAAACTTATTCGGTAGCTTGCCTGTTTCAATGCACAGAGAGCTTCAATATCAAAAGTCTGTAGTCTTCGTAAATGCTAAGCTCAGTAAATGAAAAGCAAACGTTCCTTTAAGACTTTAAAGAGTGAGTCTGACAAGTGCAGTGAGCCAAGAATAATCCAATAATGTTGGATCCCAGGTGAACGTATAATTGGATGCAGCTCATCACAGTGCCTGTCTACTTTTTTATTCATAAGGAAGTGGTAAAGGAAAACCTGTTAGTTTTCTGAATGAGTGAGCAGTAGCCTTGTAAAATGTGTATAACTGCTTACATACACAGAAGACTAAATATACACAGCATTCATGCATATGCTTTTGTCATGTGCTTGCACACCTGTGACTGTAGAAAGAAAATAAAGCTGTGTTATTCCAGGCTCAAAATTAATGCACAGTATTTACTTACTGAATTCTTATAATAGATTCTAAATTTAACATACCACCACAAGAAAGAGTGGAATTCTTGCAGAACACAAGGGTAAGACTATTAGATCTTTCCAGCTTTGTCAGG
This sequence comes from Pezoporus occidentalis, assembly GCF_034315485.1. Lineage (NCBI taxonomy): Eukaryota > Metazoa > Chordata > Aves > Psittaciformes > Psittacidae > Pezoporus > Pezoporus occidentalis. Next base: position 1,732,606 of record NW_026912995.1, read on the forward strand.
TGGTAACCCATCTGCTTTTGTCTGTTTCTTTAAGTTGTGAGGAATTTTCAGTATAGAATCTATGTATGTGTAGCTTGTATTTTGCTTTCTTTTGGCTGTTTATTTTGGAAGACTGGATGTGTATTTGTGCTCAGATGTTTGAAAAATATCAGTGCCCTGCCTTAACCCACAAACCAAATACCAAACGCAACAGGAATTTCCTACAAATGTGTTAGATGATGAATACTTGGCTATGATCTCACAGGAACACTTCAACTAGAAAAATCAGAAGTACTGGAATTCAATTATTATGATAGTTCAATTAACCTCTATTGAACAGATGTAAAAATTATACCTAATTATGCATGTAGCTGAGTTCAGACATGGACCTCTGCCCACCAAGGACTAATCTAAGATCACCAGATTCATTTCATTTCAGACCTTTGCTCTCAGAAATGAGTATTACAGTCAGTGATTTCACCATTAAATATCCCTCTAGCACCATAATCTCTGTAAAAGTCTGTTCAGTGCTCAATTTTTTACTAAGGAACTTAATGTAATATCCCCAAATGTTATCACAGAAATTCTAAAGGAAAGGTCACAGATTAAAAGGGGTTTTTAACATGAGCTTTGCTGAACAGTGCTGTAAGCCTGCCTCACTTTGGCTCCATAGGTGTACACCAAAATGCATTAATTCGTACCTCCAATTTTAATACATTTGTATTGTGGTGACTAGAAAACATTATGATTTATTCCTTTACACAAGACCCACTGTAAGGCTGTATTCTGAGAACCCAAGTGTTGTATCTAGTATGAGATGTTCCTCTAGAAGATGGTATTTTCTGTCTAACCATAAAGTATACATCTTTATGATCCAGCAAGTTCCCTAATTTGTAACAGCCTTTTCTTATCACTAAGAAAACAAAGTTGTATAATCAGTTATGCAGCTATGAACACAGATTCTGCACCAGTGTATTCTAGGAAAATATTATCTGCTCTGTGCAATGTCATTTTTGTTGCTCTCATATTAAGACTAAAGAATAAAACAATGAGCACAGGGCTTAAAGGCAGTGTCTCCTTCTGCCAAATACGTTTCATTTTACCACTGGCTCAAATATATTATTTGTTCATTTCCTTTTCTCATGCTAGCACCACAGCACAGGGAGGAGAGTCTTCTCCCTTCCTCCATGGCATTTATTTGTTTCTGTTGTTGAGACTGACCGCCCTGATCTTCCTGCTCTCTCCTTAGCAATTTTTATGAATACCCTCATTTTCTTACAACTGCTGGTTTCCAAAGTCTGTGGGCTGGCATTCAGTGAGAATATCCCTCAATATTCACCATTGTCTTCTGACTAAGAAAGAGATTACCTGCTTCTTTGATCCCTGTTGATAGGATATATATAGTCATATACCTAGACTCCTTGCTAGGAGCTCATTCACTAATATAAGTTTTCTTCCTGTCATTCTGGTAAATCGCCCCTGGTAAATCGCCAGCACTGGATGCAGCACATTCCCACAGAAATTACCCTGGAGATGGAAATTCTCCATTATGAACTTGTGCATCTTGGATTTCCAGTGGTTTAAACATTCAATTGCTGTTGACCATAGCTTTCCTACTTTTGAGGTTACTTGCTTTTTCTTGGATTCCTTTGGCAAATATGATGTTACCTAGGTAGGACAGCCAACAGTCAAGATGGGGTGGAGAGAACGGGGAGTCAGACAGTCTTCCTTAGAGGCTCATAGTCTAAACATAGCATCTTCTTCCTTAAAGCTGTCAGTATTTTACTGGTAAAGGGATCTAGTCCTGTTGGCAAAATCAGTTACTTTTAATGAGACAAAGTGTTTATCCTGAGCTACAGAAAGGAAAATCCAGGTGCACTGCCTAAATTTATGACAGTGGTATAGAGTTACGAGTAAATTAATATCTTCAATAGTTATATTAAAGGGAAATGATTTTCAGTGTTTTCTGCTGTGCGGTCATCATTTTAATGAGATAATGTTGACTATGCCATTTTCTATTTGTGATTACACTGAATACCTCACCCAGGTTTACTGCAGGGTAATAACCTAGTGCAAAGCAAAGCAATTCTAGTTTTTGAACAATGGGAAGTATTTAATGTAATTATAGCTTCTTTTAAAACAACTAACAGCTTGGAAATATGGGAAAACTGCAGAGTGGATAACTTCTTAAATACAACTGCTGTGATTGTTTTTCCTGTAATGTATCTCTTTTAAATAAAGAAACTTCATTATTGGCATGATAATCTAGTAAGACATTAAACTTCAAGCCTGTTAACAGGGAGTATATTGTCTCATATTATATATAAACTACAGTTTATGCATTACATCGTGTAATTTACAATTATGGTCTTCTATTGTCTACAAGCAATTACATTTACAGTAAGCAGGTTGTAACAAGAGTAGTAAGGCAGCCTTGCTTCCTATAAACTTGTGTCCTACATCTTGTCCAAAATCACCCCTGCTAGCTGTGTTTCCTCTTACACAAATTCCTCTGCTGTTGTACCTGTAGTTGCCTTTCCCTGATCTTACTGCCTTCCACCATAATATTCTCTTATTCTTTTCAGATCATTAGCTCACCTCCTGTGAAAGCTCTCTGATGTATCCACCAGACCATCAACTCCCTCCTGTGCCCCCTATCTATACTTTATTTATGCTGCCAAGTGAACAAAAGTCTGCAAAGACTGGCTGGCATTTGTTGGCTGGTTAGCCAGATAGTGGGCACGTGTACTTCCAAACACCAGATTCCACACAGGCTGGCTTTTCTTCCCTTGGCATCAGCACAAGCAAGGTGCCCATCTTCTACCTAGACATCAAGTTCATAAAACCTGTAACAACTTACATCCTTGGGAATTCTGACAAATTTAATTGAAGACTGTTACTGGTTTAAAAATTGATGTGGAAGGAGGACTGCCAAAAAAGATGCGCAGCCATGTCAGCTTTGTATGTGGCGAAAACTGAGCTAAAAGTGACTTTCACAGCTGTAAATTAATAAGATTTGAAACTTGAAAAGCAGCAGCTCCTTTTAGTTGGATTTTTGTTTTGTTTTTTTCTTTTTTCTTTTAGATGCAATGAAAACTTAAATATCCAGTGTGGTCAAGATCTGTTCCCCAAAAGGATCATGATTGTTATGTTGCCTGCCTTCCTGCCTGGAATTTTAGGAGAGAAACTTCTGAAATCTTACCAATTTTCTTTTTATTAGCAAATTGCCCATAAGAAATTCCAAACATATTTTTTTCTGGTGCAGAATAAGTTCAAATAGAGAGGCAATACTACTAAATGGAAAAGAATTTCTCATTAATTTGTAGATGTAAAAATCCAAGGCAGTGAGCTCCTAGAGACCTGAAGGGATTTGGTCAGCTTGAGTGTTCAGAGAATTTTGCAGCGACTTAGACTAAAACACTGTGGGAAGGCAGAAAAATCAGTGGTTGCACAGTCCAGAATTTTCAAACGCAAAGGGAAAAATATTCAAATAACTTGTGTGTCCCCACTACTCCATTTGAATCCCCCTGAAATGCATATACTCTCTATCTCTCTCTGCCTCACACAAATATATTTTATGCAGACACATCAGTTATTACTGCAGCTGGACTTTTTGAGAACAAATGTGTGTCATAAAGCCATTTCTATATGTGGCAGTTTTACTAGCATAGTCTCACCAGAGGTCCAGAATTGAATAAGGATTGAATAAGCATGAAAATTGAAGTGCCTTCATATTCAAAATGGTGCTCACTCATCGTTGGTCAGAATTGAAGGAAGGCAAACTCAGAGGAGCATGCACTGCTGGTAGTGCTGTAACTGCCTATAGAAAAATACAGGATTTTTGTTTCAGATGTTTGCTGCCCAGCAGAGTCCAAACAAAAGGAAAATGTCATCATGGTGTGTCATTTGTGCTGCCGCTGCAAGACTTCAAAATATTATGCCATTTCCGTGTGTCTTAACTGTAACCCAACCATTAGTCTATGTAATCTATATCAAGATTGTATTGCAGAAGATACCACACTGTAAACCTGACGCTCTGAGGGCAATTAAGATATATTAAAGTGGGATAAAAAATAACCTTCGATAAAACCTGAGAGCAATGGAAATCTTCCATAATATTTACACACAAGAATAATAAGTAACAAATTCTTTTAAAATATTCTAAGGCCGAAGACCAGTCAGGTCAGGACCCTCCTGTGCTATGGGCTGTAAAAGCATTTAGCAAATGACTGTTCTTAACCCAAAGACTTAAGTAGATAAACCAGTCACTTGGGGGAAAAGAGAAGGATAATGCCACAGAAAGAGGCATATTAATGGGTGACAGTAACACAATTTCCAATATAAACAGTCCTTATCAAAATTTTTCTTTATTGTATTTGAAAACCAAGTGTTACAAGATCATGATTATGTTTGGACTTTTTAAGAGAAGTTTCAGACTTACCTTGTGAGCATATTGAAATGAAAGAAGAAAATTAATTCTTTAACATTCTTTAACTGAAAAATAGTCTCATGCATAAATAATTCCAAGAAGTGTTTTCCATTTTTACAAAAACTGATGGCATTTTAAACAAAACTTCTCTGAGATTGCAAGTGCCAATGATATCACCTTGCAACTGGCCATAAAGAGAGAGGGCTGGTCTTAGTATGTTGTGCATTCCTGTTTGGTTTTCATTTAATTTAAATGGTGCCTTGATGACTGTATTATTTGCAGTCAGATCATTTAGATTTGTTTAAGTAGAAGAGGTATGTATTTTTTTGTTTGTCAGTGGAAAGCCCAAGCAATGCCACAATAAAAACCAATAACAAGCAGTAAAAGAACACAACGGTATAATATTAATTTAAAATGGAAATGGAAGTTAAGTGGGGCAATGACAAAATCTATCAGGGAGCCATTTCTTCGGGTTAAACGGAGGATATTGCCGGTGATGAAAGCTATCTGCAACGGAAGAGGGAGCTCTCACTGCACTGGCCCCCGCCAGCAGGGAGCGGTGGTTGCCTCGTCTTGCTGAGCCGTGGAGGTGGTGATGCCCGTATGCTCCCCCTTTATTCTCACTCCTGAGTATGATTCAGTGCAATTTTCATATTACCCCTTATAGAAAGCTATAGCAGAACGCTCCACAGCAAATTACAGTCAGATATGAGCAATGGTTTAAACTCGGTAACGCTTACCAAGTCTGGCTGTCAGAGGGATTATTTTCCTGAGTTAGGAAGGCACATTTCATCCCCATAGCAGTAAGTCTGTTTCTTCCTGTATTTGCACAAAACCCAAACACACTCAGAAAAGTACTTCAGCAGAAATAATAACAAATATCAACTGTGTTTATGACAACCAAGAATGCAGACTGAAGGCTTGATGCAAAATTCATTGAATTTAATTAGAAGACTCTGACCCTCGTTGGGTTAAATGAAACAGTGACAGCTTGATTTCACAAACCTCAGAATAGCCGTTACCTCTATACATCACCCTTTCTTTCTTAATAAGCTGTTCCACGTGACTAAGAAAGTAGACAAAGGTTAACACAGATAAATAGCTATGTTTTATCCTCCACAGATAAACAGTTATGCCTAAGGTCTCAATTACAGACACCCGAGTAGTATTCTTGTCAGTGTGCTTACTTGTTTGTATCGCTTTGGAGATAATTATTTCCAGATAAGTATAAAAGGATGAAATACTCAAGATTCAGTGTGATTCTGTGAAAAGAGGGCCAGAAAGCACCTAGATGCTTGGTGTAAAATTGCCTCCAAGTTAGGGACACTAAAGGCTTGCTGTGACATAGGTGTTGCATGTCATAAGATGCCCTAGGATATCTTTTCTAATCACCAAATAGGCTAGAAACCCATGCTTCAGCCCATGAATTGTGCTCTGTTATTCAGCAGCACCTGCAGGACTGCTTAAAAATCTGGAGGAGATCCTATGGTGAAACAATAACTTGCAGCAGCAATGGATCTACAGTATGTTTCCCAGTCGAGCATCTCAACCTTTTCTTCAGCCACTGCCACTCACAGTATATCCAAGGGAGAACAGAATACAGGTTCAATTACCACTCTTGATTCTCTGTCACATTAAATATTTGTTGCTAACCTGTAAGGTCTTAGGGAAGGTAGGTGCACTATGTGCATCAATGGAGCAATCAACTTGTAGAAGACTGTAAATAGCAACTGTTAAAGTAAGACACCTAAAAATATCCTTCCATACTGTACTCTACATTATTCACTTAAAGAATAAGGTTATAGGAATGTCATTTCAAAAGTAATTGCAGTACTGAACATCTGCCCTAGAGGCTGAATTCAGGAGGTAGAGCCAGGGAGAGGTATACTGAAACACTGCAAATGAGAACTGCTACATGTGCTGGTAGGACTTAATTTTTCTATATTATATTTAAAAAAAAGACACATTCATTAAGGCGCATTTATAAAGACACATACATCCCTATAGCTGCTTGCACTGATTATCAAAGGCTTTTTCTATGTCTATGTTTACAGGAATCTAACCAGTAACACAAGTTTCAGTATCGTAGAAACTCCCAGAAAACCAGGAATCCATCATCTACAAAGATTCTCAATGCTGTAGTCATTCCCAGGGCTCTGCTTTTAGATGGACTACAATTATGGGTCAGGCCCATTAGTTGGGCACACACTATGCTGAAGTCTTCCACTCTTTAGTTGCATAGTTGCACCTTTCTGGTGGTACTTTGTTTGCTTGTTTCTTTTTTCTTAGATGTATGTATTATTATCTTTTTGTTTTGGTTTGTTTTTTTGGGGTTTTGTTATCTCGTTTGACATGCTTGCTGCTAACTTCTCTTGAAATATTGTCCCAAGTCACTGACACACAAGTCTTTTGCATCTGGTACCTGTGCAGATGCAAAGATCCTTGATAAAGGTTTTGATAAATACAAAAGTTTCTCGGGAAGCATGAATCCAAAAATAATTTTATCAAAACAGCATTGGATTGTTGAGGGCTGAGTAGTATCACACAAAAAGATGACACAGGGACCTTTGTAACACAGATTTGTTGTTCTTCTCTGATCAGAACTCTAAGCATGAACCACCGACCTGATTTACACAGTATAGCCCTTCCATTACTCACAGGCCAGACTCTAGTTCATACTTGTCTGAAGATGTCTGAAGCTTTGACTTATAACAACCATCTGGAGTCCTCTGCCAGAACACACAGCTTGCAGGGCCAAACTGCAATGCTATGTTTCATCAGTGTATGAGCAACTGTCCCCAGTCTTTCATCCCTTAGTGGCTGGGCTACCAAATCCTTTCACAAAGCATACTTTGCTGTTGCATGCTATCAGCAAAGCTTATTTCTTCTCATCATTTCATAGAATCATAGAACAGTCAGAGTTGGAAGGGATCTTAAAGATCATCTAGTTTAAAGCCCCCTGCCAGGGGCAGGGGCAGGGGCAGGGACACCTTTCACTAGACCAGGTTGCTCAAAGCTCCATCCAACCTGACCTTAAACACTGCCAGGGATGGGGCAGCCACCGCTTCTCTGGGAAACCTGTGCCAGTATCTTACCACCCTCATAGTGAAAAATGCATTTCTAATGCCTAATCTAAATCACCCCTCTGTCAGCTTAAAGCCATTCTTGTCACTACATGCCTTTGTAAAAAAGTCCCTCTCCAGTTATCTTGTAGGCCCCCTTTAGGTACCGAAAGGCTGCTCTAAGGTCTCCCCAGACCCTTCTCTTCTGCAGGTTGAACAAGTCCAACTCTTCCACCCTGTCTCCATAGCAGAGGTGCTCCACCCCTTGTATAACCTTCACAGCCCTCCTCTGCACTTGTTCCAACAGTTCCATGTCCTTTTTATGTTGAGGACACCAGAACTGCACACAATACTCCAAGTGAGGTCTCACGAGAGCAGAGTGGAGGGGCAGGATCACCTCCTTTGACCTGCTGGTCATGCTTCTTTTGATGCAGCGCAGGATACAGCTGGCTTTCTGGGCTGTGAGCGCACACTGCCAGCTCATGTTGAGCTTCTTGTCAACAAACACTTAAAGTCCTTCTCAGGTCTGCTCTGAACCCATTTTCCGCCCAGCCCATAGTTGTGCTTGGTAACACCTTTCCTATTAACATATTTTTGGTGACACTTTGTAAAATAGCAGGCAGTGTAATCCATATACTCTGTAAACTCCATAACTACTGTGATCAGCCTTAAGGACCAAAACAAGAATGAAATACTGTTGTATTCCCCATTGCTTCATTTGTGACACACATACACCCCCCCCCCCAGTAACACTGATCTGTGCCTACTAGGTGCATCAGTTTCTTCATGAAAAGATCCAGAAGAATCCTTGGGGGAATTGCATGTTATCAGAAGTGTATAGGACAAATCCTGAAATACAGACACAGATTGATTTAGACATCTGTCTTTCTGTAACTTCCATTTTCGTTCTTTCTCCATCCAAATAAAGCTTTTCCTTATAAGTCCACAGTACTTTAGCCAGCTCTCTTTATTTACTTGCATGTCTGTAAGAATTTTTCTGTCCTGTGCACTTTTTTCTGTAACTAAGTTTCCAATTGTCACTGATTATATGCCAAATGATATGATTTCTTACACAATGGCATTGCTTTCTGCAGTTTTACATCCCAGTTCCTTAAACAGTTACAACCCTTTTCACTCCCACCAAATGGTCCTCCCATGTTCTTCATATTGTCTTATCAGTACACTTGCTCCCTGATACTCCCTGCCAGTCCATCCTGGAGACAACTCTGAGAAGCAGTTCTTCAAACACAATGCACCTAATTATGTCTCCCAGTCTTCTCATTATCATTGAAGAAAACTCTCAGGTAACAAATGGGTTAGCTGTTCTAAACCTTTTTTCTTTGTCTTTTATGCATGCCCTTGTTAAGTCATTATCAAGCTCAGTAGAGGAGGCTTTACAATATCAATTATACTGGTTGGATTTTTCCTTAGCTTTATTTTTTACTTCCTTTATCAAGCATTCAGAAGTCACGGCACCCATGTGCTGTTTACTTCAATTCCCAAGGAGATAACAGAAGACCAGGTGATACACAGAAGCCTAAAGGAATCCCAGCTGAGTATTTGTAGCTGCAGATGCTCCTGTAATCTCAGCTGCCGCCATCAGTTATTATTGCATGATGGTCTGGTTTCACCACAGCTTTATTTTTAATCTCTAAAGGTAAAATATCATCTGTTACCTAGTAAGCATTACAGAGACAAAAATCGTGCTCTAAACTCTATCCACAGACTACATGTTCCTTCTTACCAGTATCTTGTAGGAAAAAAAAATATTGTTAGGGATTGAGTTGTTATTATTACTACCTTGGGATTTATATCATGTCCTTAGATGAGTGCTGGCTGTTGCAACAAATGTTCAAATAAGTGCGCAGAAATCCCCCCAAGCTCAATGGGATTCTGGATTTCTCTCGCCTGCTAGCTGATGTTGCAAATCCTGCAGGATGGCTTTTTTTTTTCCTTTCAGTACATGATGCTTTTCATTAAGGGAAAGTAATTTTAGATTCTGAGTCTCAAGCATTTTGCAGTTTTATATGAGCCGATGTCTCCAGACTATACAATAACAGATATCTGGGAGGCTGACATCAGTCAGTTTGTTTTAATAGCTGCTGATGCTGGCCCTAGAGGATCAGCACATCCTACTTTCCCTGGTAAAAGTTCTTTCTGCACAAGCAATTTTGTTTCAGATAGGTATCATTGCCTCCATATGTTATGCAGCTCAGGAATCAGGGTCCTGCACCTGACCTCTCAGGTCCATGGCAAGTAACTTGGAGCTGAAACTCCTAGTTTTTCGTTCACTTAATTAGCAGTCTCTCCAAGTGTGTACGTGAGGCTGGCAATTAACAGCTGCTACTTTTAAGAAGACCCTAATTTCTGCTTTCACATTTGTAAATATATAAATACATCTGTTGCAGTCTTATCCATCATGTTATTGACCTTCATCAGCAGATTGTGAAATTCCCTGGATTAAACTGTTCTTCAACCTACTTTTTGTAAAGGATTTGCTCATTTTGTGCATAGTTTCCTCTTTACTGCTGAATTCATATATGGTAAAGAAGTTGTGAAGGAAGCAAAAAGTAGGGAAATTGATGATAGACTCTTTAATGTACACACGTACAGATTCTTCTTCCTATAGTACAAATTTTACTACTTTACTTTGTATAGCAAGAGACTATGCAGATGTTTTCAAAGCTGCATCTCATCACAGGATTCAGTGTAGTCTTTGCTGCTGCCTCAGAGACACTGCTTTGTTCTTGAGCATTTTGAAATGTTTTGTTCTGTGGGTTGTTTTTTTGTTGTTTTTTTGTTGTGTTTTTTAATTTTTTTTTTAATTCTCTTTTTTAATTTTTTTCTTTTTCTTTTTTATTCCCAGGTGACATTTTCTAAAAATAAAATCTGGGCCATATGCCTTGAAATTGGCTAATGGCAGAAAAAATGATAAATACAATTAGACCAGAAAATCCACTTTCAACATTCTCCCCTCGCTCTATTTTCTTTCTTCTTTACAGTAAAGGAAGAGTCTGACTAATCTTTCATGAACTGTAGGGAAAACAGGAGAATCTTGAATGGAATTTATATAAAGTAGTCAATCCCCTTCTACGAGGACTTAAGAGGTATAGTCATTTCACTTGAAGATGGGAGACAGGTATGAAAGGATTATCCAGAGTTTTTTTGATGATTTAAGAAAGGCTGCCCTACTTGACAGGATAGTTAGCCTTTCTGCCACTTTAATAGGAGGATATAAAAGAAAAACTACCCAGTGAGCCTTAGGAAGCCAGGAATTACAAGAAGTTCCAGTGGAGAGCATCTAAGAAATCAATAAAATGTTCCAGAAGTTCCTCCAAGGTATGAGAGGAAGGAAATTTGAGGGGAGGGAGGAAGGAGGAATGAATGTCAAACCTCTGACAGAAGCCCAAAAGGCACAGACATTGACTTCAAACTCTTGTTATCTCTACACCTAACTTCTTAATGGGGGAGAGAATTAATGGAATAGAAGAAGAGAAAGACTGCTTTCTCTGTGAGCACTAAGAGTCACACTTGGAGGTACTGCATTAGGCACTGTGGCCACACATGCCCAACTCATACTTACCACCGCAGTATCTACACCTCCTTAGCACAGGAGAGACAGAAGCGTCGTACAGTGCAGTATGCTGTTCGTGGGTGATGGTGGTCACCCACCCCCAGCAATCCTGATACCGTCTCACTGACGGGACCTGTGTCTCCAGATCCTCCTTCCTTAGCTCCAAGCAACCACTGAGAAGAAAGGTTTTCTAGGACTCCTCAGGACTGACGTGCAGGCTCAGCGCTGAAGTACACGCTGCCCTGTGATTAACGGAAGGGCTGACCTCCTGACCCGTGGGAAGGCATTTAAGAGAGTGTGACCCACAAGAAGGCAGTATAGATAGCCTAGCTTTGTCATAGGCTCTGCACCTTGGCAGTGAAAGAAGCAATGTGGGAAAGGTGGCTTCAGGCATTTTAAATGGAAGAGCTTTGAAAACTGATTAAGCAAGTAGAATGCAGAGCTGAGTCACTCTGTATTTGTCTCTGTGTGCATGTGTACATATATAGACACATATTTTTGTAAGTGTGTGCATATTTGAGTGAGGATATGAAAAAAGAAGGCATACACTTCCAAAAGCCAGTGCAATAACAAATTGTGAGCTGAAGCTGTCACATCATATGAAACAGACCCAGAGAACACGTGAAGACACATTATAGGTATTTTAAAATTTCACTGTTTTGCTCACATTTGGTAGCATTTAGATCTGATATCCTTTATGGTACTTTTTTTTTTTTCCTCCTGAAACCAACATTACCCTTGTGAAGCAGTGTTTGACGAAAATGCAAAAAATCTTGGCTAGCAAAATATTTTATATTTTTATGTCCCAAAGTCTTATCATTCATCTTCACACAGTGAAAAAAACACTGATGTTCTTATGAATAAAAGAAGGATTAGGAAGATTAAAATGCACACCACTGGACTTGCTGAAGAAAGGTTCAAGTATGAGCCCTGAGGATCATGGTTGAAACTATGCTCCCCTTTACTTACAGGTAGTTCAGAGAGATGACAGGTCCAGATCTTCCCCATATTGAGTTTCTCATATGAGTTGCAGTAAAAAGAGCATTGCAAATAGAATGCTGCCAAGTGAATGATCAGATTTTATGTTATTTATTTATTTTTGTTATTACAGCCAGATGTTGCCTCAGGAAGTTGAAACAAGGAGTCAGGAACTGACAGCTTAATAATTAAATTGGGAAAGTTGGCAGGCCTCCTGCCACTTCCTCTCATACGCAGCATCTATGAGAGAAAGTGTGCAGTATTCCAGTGGCTCTCCTTCTGAACAGGCTCATCTATTACTGGGTAACGATTTTCCGTCAAGGAACAGCAAAGCACAGGGCCTATTACACCAGCTACATAGAGTTAAAAAGACATTATGAATAAAACGCTCGCCGTGGCTTTTACCAACATTTCAACACAAGGCTGCCTAATGCTGATGTGTGTTTATTACACTTAATAATGTTTACATAATTCTTCCTTGAGCTCATTACGGCTGTCAGAAATCTGAATAGAGCGTATTTTTGCCCGTGTGTATCTCCCGAAGACTGTAAGCCGAGATGAATGGCAGCTGAGATAGAGACTTTGTGGCTGGTTTCCCATCCCGGCCAGAGCATCATCACACCTTTTCCCCTCTTTTGGGATTTCTTCCCTTTGAGAAATGCAACATTTCACTCCTGGAGCTCCCCGTGGGCCCAAGCGCCTGCAGAAAGCACAGGAATCACGCCAGCACCAGGGCAGGAGGAGGCACACAAGCCCCGAAGGTGCTGTAAGCGGGCGCCAGGCTGCGAGTTTGCTGAGGGGCAAACTTTACCCACAGGCTGCAGGCAGCGCAGTTAAAAGAACTGCTGCGGCGGCACCTTCGGCTTGCAGGGCGAGGGGGCGAAGCCCGCCCAGTGCCCTCGCTCCCTGGTACGCAGTACCGAGGACGGCGGAGGTTCGGAACGCAGCTGACGGCGGGCGGACAGCGTGCTCCTGGCCCGCAGAGCCCCCGCCGCCCCTCAGAGGGGGGAAAAAATGGCGGGCAGGGCTCCCCTCCGCGCGGGCGGGAAGGGGGCGCGCGAACCCCCGGCGGCCCCGCCAGGGGGCGGGGCGGGGCGGGGCGGGGCGGGGGGCCGGGGCTGCCGCCGCCGCTGCCGGCTGCACTGGCGGGGCGGTGGCGGGAGCGGGAGGCTGCGGAGGTAAAGCGGGGCCGGCCGGTAACGGGGGAGGCGGGGAGTGGAGTGCGGGGCCAGCTGCTCGTTTGTCAGTCCCTCCCGCGCGTGTCTGGGCTCGTACCTGTGCGCGGTTCGCTCGGGTTGGGGGCGCGGTGGTTATCTCCGCGTTGAGCCCGTTAGCGGCTTCGCGTTAGTGCCTGCGCGCCTTATTCCTTCTGCTTCGCAGACAAAAGCGTACCCGAGACGTCGTGAGGGAGTGATTCGATATAGCGTGAAGTCGTGCTTGTGCTCGGGACCCTGACAGCCCCGAACCGGGGTAGAGTAACCGCTGCTGCTGCCGCCGCTGAGCTACCCTTCGCTGTCCTGTTTACCGTCATTTGCATCAAGGAGTAGTTATCCTAGCGGGAAACAAGCAAAAATACCTGATGTTTACCTAGTTTCATTAAAACAAGCTAATGGGTCTTGGCAGCGCTTGTTGTAAAAAGTGATTCAGAGGATGAAAGCAGGATCCCAGCCGGGGTGCGCTTTGGTGAATGAGATTCCAGCGCAGAGAGCTCCACGGTGTGCACTGGGTTTCTTTTAGCTAGCTACTTCATCCCCGTGCGTGTAGGTTAGTTACTTACTTGAGTAACTCGGTATATGGCCGGGAAGGCGTGCAGTGCAGGGTGGCCCTTCTGCTCCTTCGGGGAGCGAAATCCTCTGCCAGCCACCGCACCTTCCTGTCTTGCTGTGGGACGGTGCTGGGAGCTCGGGGCTGGAGCAGGGATTCCCGCTGTGGGAGCGGGGTGGGCTGTGTGAGGGTCTGCGGGAGCCCTGCTGCTGCCCGCGAGTCAGGGATACCTCGTTAGCAAACGCGATGTGAGGGCTCAGCAATGTGCCTTGCTTGTTGCAGGCGCCGATACAGGGAGGTAATGTGAATGCTGTTTATGCAATTTTGATGTTTTCTGTCTGTACAATGTTGTCTGTATTGAGAATGGCAGTTTGGTCATTTGAATCTGTGGCAGAATTGTGCTGGGTTTGATAGCGTTGATATTTTGCCTTTGGGTGAGATGTGCTTAATAGCATTTTAGCAAGCTTCGTGTAACACAATATGAAGGGCTTAATCATTGGCGATGAATGCGGTCTAACTTAATGCTTTGAAGAGGGATAGGTAATGATAACATGGCTTCTGAAAGCAAAATATTTAATGTAGCAACACAAAATATTGTTGCCCAAGGACTGTGCTGTACCCAAAGAATGCCAGTCAGGACAGCACAGCAGCAGCCCAAAGAGAGGGAATTGGCTGAGACTGTTCTTCAGCTCTTACTCTTGGAAGAGTTCTCATGAGAAAGTTTAGCAAGCATAGGTTAATTATAGATAATGTTATGATTAACTGAAGGAATTGAATACCTAGCGCAAGAGCCTGTGCTGTGTGGGAGAAGCTGATTTAGGGTAAAGTGGTGACAATGTAAACTTAGACCAGTTGTGTGTGGTGAAAGTTGCTACGTGGACATCACTAGTTTTCAGTTCTGGTTATGTCATTTGGGAAGAGTTGGAAGCAAAACTGAAAATAACATAGCTCTTGAAATAAGAGATCGAGAGCTGGTGTGTGCTTTGGTTTTTACCAAGAAAGACAGTTTTTGATTTAAAATATTAACCAAGCCATGGGCTTGATGTGTCAGGGTCTGTCTGAGCCTGATTTAATGACCAGAGAAGGTTGGTCCTCAGCTTTTTGTATGGGTAAGTTTCCAGAGAAATACATTTTGCTAACTGAAGGGTTGCAGTATTGTCCCTCTATAGTAGTGTGATAGTAAACGAGAGTGCTTACCAGTACAGGATCTCCCTTAATGTGGGTTCTTGTTATTCTGTGACTAAGTATGTGCAGGCTGGCTCCAAAGCAGATAGTCAGTTGCACTTTGCATCTCGTCTGATTCTCTTCTGCGCTTTCTTGCAGAGCTGGGGGATCTTGCAGTCCACTTGCCTTTTCAGGCTAAGTCACCACAGTAGCATTATGGTAAAGCATCTCTGTTATACTCGAAAATCAGGTTTTCTCCAGGTAGAAGGAGTGACACCATGAAGGAGTGCTTCACCGTGATGCCTTTTTGGTTTTCTGCTAAAGTAGTTTTGTCTGTAAAAGAGATTTATTGACGGTAGCTTGTTTCAGGGCTAATGGGTCTCTAGTATGGGTGAGGTGTAGAAGGTTCAGTATTCTCACATATCCATGTTTCTCTAGAATGAAATGAGTTATTCTAGCAAATTCCTAGTTATGAGGTGACCACAGGTGTGTATAGCAGGAGTGTGAGCCAGATGTGTCTGAAAGGGATCATCCACTTTCGCAGTTCTGTCCATATGGATATGGTGGGAGAGGTATGGTAGTATGAATAAAGTCCCTGTGAATTCTGTAGATCTACATGTGTAAAATCAGAGTTGCAGTCTTGTTCTACCACATCTGTGCCAACTGCTGTATGAAACACCAGTATTTTAGAGACAAAGTTCTGATTTTCCGCAGTTTTGCACCCTAAGGTGTAGTTCTCCAAGTATGTGTTACTAGCAATGATTTAAAAAAGTAGCCGTTCCTGGATGGGATGCTGTACAAAGCTGGTATGGTGTCATCCAAATATTGTGAGCAGTTATGGTGTGCTTTGTGTCACAGTGGAATTTTCTTCTAACCCTTCTCAGCTAGCAGTTACTTTATGCATGAGGTTTTAATGTATATTCTTGCCTGTTTAATAACTTGTAGTTTCCATAATATCTTGTAGCATTGAACCCTGTAAGTTATTGGCATTGAGTATGTTCTCTTTCGATATCATTGACTATCTCCTTGTTTATATATTAAGGGGAGACAGCAGTTATTGAAATTCCTTATTTATAATAACAGAGTCTATTAAAATGCATATTTTAAGTGCAAACTACTGTTAAAGCTTAGGAAAGACTTTGGGGGAAAAAATTGTGTCAAATCTTGACTCTTTGTAGGTTGTGTTCTAATTAAATATTCAGTATTATAGGAGACAATATTTGAGTCCCAAGACACTGATGAAATGTCAGTTAAATTGTATTTCCCTGCTTCAAAGTAAAGTGTAGTACTCCATTTGCTGCAATACTGGGAAATCTTTAAAAGTTGAAAAATCATTTAACTCTGAAATCTATAGTTTAATTCATATTCAAGGTATATAAATTGGAAAATGCTGAACATGTAGGAAGTACAGGCATAAAACCCTAGAATTAGGCCCACTGGGAAAAAGCCAAAGGAAATACAGGGAAGTGTAGAGAATTTGTATTCCATATAGGTAAATTCTACTTCTTTTTCTTAAATTTTTTTTCAGGAGCTACTCTTGTTATTGAAAGCAAAAAAACTTCATTTATTAAATATTTGTGTCATTTGTTGAAGTAATACTTTGGAGATTCTGGATTTATTTTCTATACCAGCCTAAGTTTTCTGTATTGTTCACCTTTCTTTTATCCTGACAGAGTGAGCGTATTATTGTCAGCTTTGATTACAGCCATATACATTTTTGTAGCGCTTTATAGCAAGTGTGTAGGGCAGTAGACCCTGTCATATCACATGCCTAACTTTTATGACTTTGTTTTTCAGGAGTTATGGCAAGTCTGCTAGCCAGGTCAGAATTAAAATTATTTAGATACAATTGACATATGCCAATAGTAATTAAATGGTGAAATGCACTTCAGCTCATTCAATTTTCCTTTTCACTAGATTTTTTTTTTTACTATTTTTGTTTTTAATATAGAGTGCCAGCTGTGCTAATTAGCATAGCACTCTGGAAGTCCTCTCTAAGCTAAACAGAGAGGATAGGACAAAGAGATAAGCAAAACCCCAAACCTGAAGAAGTAAAAGTGTCAGTCTTCGAGCTGTTAAAAAAACTTTGCACATAGAGTGGGTTTTGTCCTTATTAGACAAGCGATGGCAAAATCTTTCCATGTTGTGTGTAGGACTTCAGACCTGAGTTGAATCCTGTGCTGATGTGTGTGTTTATGCTGTGTACAGGCAGAGGGGTCTCTCTTCAGAGAGGTGCTGATTTCTGTTTTACTTCTGGCGCAGTGCTACATCTTGTCTGCCACTTTTTAGTAGGCTGGCATGGGGAGTTTAGGTAGGCAGCATTAAAACTACCACTATGCAACAGCTCTGGTGCGTTTGCCATGGCTTTTCCATCATGGATACAGAATATTATAGATACCTGATGTCTGTCATTGTTATTAAATTGCTGACGGATTATTTACTTTGGATATGTCTATAATACGCAGAATTCTGCTTACAGTATACAAAAATGAGTATATGTGTGTGTATAAATATTTCCATGTCCATTTTTCAATCTTAAAACATATCTTATGCTCTTGTGTGAAACTTCTTCAGCAGCCGTGGGGGTAGGTTTTGAACTTGTATGGCATAATCTTAAGGTCCAGGGCTGCTGGTTGTTATTGGAGTGTTTGACAGTTGTGATTCTGGAGGTTTTAGCTCCTAGGTAAATATGAAAAACCTGCTCCAGGCAGCAACAATATGTAGCAAAGTAATAAAAGACAAGCTTTAAATAAATGATAAATAGAATCTTTATTAAACCCATTCTCACATATGGTCAGCATCCTACAAAGGTATATAGAAAGCTGCCATCCTTGAGTCTCTGAATGAAACCTGATTCACCTCCTGCGAGGGCATGCTTTACACTGCCAGGCAAGCAAGATTGCTCTCAATAGATCAGTTCATGTAATGCATCTTCCTTCTCACACATCTCCTTCCTCTTGTATCTGTTTTGACCTATGCCTAGATTCTCTCTGAATGCTTTGGAATTAGTGCTGGTAAGTGAGTAGCAAGTACTGCTCATCAAAGTAATGCAGTACATGCTATCTCAAAATAATGATTAGAAATGTTTTTTCTTTGAGAGGGTATTTTAGCCCATGTTATCAGCACATTGAAATATTTTAGTGTTAATGATATTCAAGAATTTAATTTAGCAAAAATCTTAGAAGTAACTAGTAAGAAAATCCTGATGTTTAAAGCTTTCAATCTCGAGTTCAAAAAACAGGCAAAGGAAGTTACAGATCATGTGTATTTTATTTTTCTTGGGATCAACTGCAGGAAGTTGTATAGCTGCATTCTAAACCACATTTAATTTTCTTTAAATGTAGATATTTCTTTGTTTGCTCACTGTAAAAAAAAAAAAAAAAAAAAAAAAAAGCTGTTCCAGAGAGATCTGTGTTTAGGTGATCTGAGACGCTACTCATGAAGCTGTGCATCTACTTGTCAAATCCTTTGTGCTGCTCTTCTGAGGTTGTCCTCAGAAGAACTTGCTTTGAGAGCAGAATGTAAGGTAGTTGATGGTGCCCGGTATGTCAGGGGACTGTAAAGCAGTGCTGCATGATCAAGGTGAAATATGTGAAAGACTTTATTGCATTTTCATAAGTATTTTAAAGAGTTTTAACGTGGGGCAGCCACCTTGTTTCAGTCATCAGTAGATGTTACCTAAAATATTTTCCTTTAAAAATTCAGCAGAAAAAGAGACAGAAACTTTTCAGGCTTACTGTGCTGATTTGCAAGTTCACTGCTTCAGATGTGGAATATTGCTGTCCTTTCTAATGTAAAATTTGGGTTGACCTTCATGGCTGTAAAATCATGCCCCGCTTCTTTCCTTTGTAAGTTTTCACTAACAGTATTAGCTACAATGTTAGTTTCTTGCTTATATTGTAGTATTGCCCAAGGGGTATTTGGTGACCATGCAAATCACTTGCTTTCTTCTATTTCTACCCTTATTCTTATGGTAGATGAATTGTAGGAATAAAAGTATATGGTGATTAAAAAGCAGCTTTGAATTGGAGTCAGCAGTGTTCTCTTGCAGCAATGGAGGCTAATGGCGTGCTGAGCTGTATTAGCAAGAGTGTGCCCACCTGGTTGAGGAATGGGACTACTGCTTTTGACAAGACTGTCCTGGAATAATGCTGTGTCCAGTCTTTGGTCCCCAGTGCAAGAAAGGTAGAGACAAACTGGAGAGAGCCCAGGGGAGGGATGCTTAGGTGACTGGGGGCTGGAGCATGTGGTATACAAGAGGATGCTGAGTGATCTGGGTTTACCCAGACTGGAGATTAGAAAATGAAGGTAAGTTGCTGCTTTCCGTTTCCTGATTAGGTGTTATGGAACAGAGAGAGATACTCTTCTCTGGGGTGCACAGAGAAAGGTCGAGGTGTAGTTGTCGCACATGGAAATTGGGAAATTCCAACAGGGTGTAATGAAACAAATTAACAATGAAAATGGTTGAGCTCTGACCTGGGGTCATTGATATTGCAGGATTTGCCCTTGGAGGTCTAAAAAATTGGCTGTACAAGACTCTGAACAAGCTCTAACTTTGAAATCATCACTGCCTTGGCTGGGTATTGGAGACTATGGCCTCTAGAGGTCCTTTTCAGCCTAAATTAGTCTGATTCTGTAAGAAGGTTTCCCACAGAGGAAAATAAGTATCATAAGAGTTATGCTAAATAGTTGTTTTAATTATATTCTTAGAAGGGAACAGCTATGCACTGTGGGATCAGAGGATCCCTTTGTATAGTACTCATAGTCAAAATAATTTACAATGAAAATGATTTTGTAAAGAGGATGTGCAAAAGGAGCAAGTTTAAACTTTCTGTGGGGCAAAGTACTTCTGTGCTGTGCTGCTGCCCTGACTAGTCACAGTCTTGCTGTTGACAGTAGCTCTGACAAATAAATGTCAGGCGTGTCAAGTGGTAGTCTTTGCTGGACTTGGCTGTGATTAGCATAGGTGAGTTCCTGGGAAGGTATGTAACACATAATAAATTTGAAATGGCTATTACAGTTTGGTGTAATAAAAACCCCTTTTGACAGAGTGACTAGTGGAGCTCTGTAAGATTGATTGTTGACGTCCTTTGGGCCTGATGTGACAAGAGTACTCTTTGTTGATGGAGTGACTCACCATTGTTAGTTGTGGCATCGTGCTTGAGCATGTGTGTTTTGTAGTATACAGCTTGAATATAAGATGTACGGTTTTTTTCAGAGTTGTTTCATATTTCCCTGAGCTAACTTTGTGCCCAGGCAAAATATCAGTACTACTTGTCTTTGACATTTGTGTGAGGTCATAATGACATCACCAGAAGTCCCCTTGAGACTTTAGTTTTTATTTGAGTTGGTGATTATCAAATAATCTATGCTACATGAATTGTAATTCCACCAGCATTAGTCATTCAGACAGTATCTCACTGAAGTAACATGGACTTTATGTATTGATGTCTGTATGTTCAAATTGGAAAATTCAGTAGCGAAGAATGAGTTTATTTGTTATCCAGCATGTCAGTGTGCAGACATGCTTACCTGTGGGAGAAGGAAGGAGAAATGTATCCACAGTAACCTCCCTGCTCCCCCCAAAAATGTTAAATGCCTTTTAACAGTACTTGAGTTAAATATACTAGCTGTGATTCAGTTTTAAGAGTTAAGACTCTCGTTCAGCTTTTCAAGAAAGACTGTTTGAGACATATATATATATATATATATATATATATATGTAATCATCAGTGGTGTACGTAGATACTGTCAATCTAGGCTGTTGTATTTTCTCTGTGGACCAGATTGAGTGTGCCCTTTGTGCCGAAGTACAATGGGCTTGTATAAAAGCTTAAATGATTGCTGTCGGTGCACTCTAGGATGCGTAGTCTTCAGTGGCTTTTCTCTCCAGAGGCTAACTACCTGTACAGGCCACAGGATGGGAATTGAGGAGGCCCATCAGGGAGAGCAGGCTGTTTGTTGCTCAAAAGGGTATTGGGCAGGAGATACACTCTCTCATACTCGCAACAGGGAAGGGAAACTGCAGCTGTAGCACTTACCTTCCTTGAATCCTACTTTTGTTTTTAATATATTTAATTTTTTTTCTTTTTTTTTTATTTTAGTGTTAAGATTCAAGCTTTTCAAGTCTTCCGGAAGGACCTGAGAGTGACTTAATAATCGGGGGATATTAGCAATTTTGAATCCCTTTTAGCTGCTCGTGTTTTTAAATAATACTCAGGATGTGTTTTCAAGCATTGTGCACATTAAAGGGAAAGGTGTTTTTTTTAATTTTTAAATGAAAGCTGAAATGCATGCGTTGTTGAGGAAGCGTAAGAAAAAGGCCAAGTTTCACTAGATTCTGATCAGAAATCTGGGAGCAGCTCTGCTGCTTCTAACAAAGTTGTGATACAGCAGTAGCTTTGTTGGTAGATCTGCTTCTTTTACACATAATCAGGCTTGTGTTTCTGGTTGAGTTTTGCAACTAATTTCACTAATGTTAAATGTGTATCTTTGATTTAGAGTATAGCCTGATTTGTAAAGCCAGTAACGAAGTGTGTTCAAAGTAGTAGTATGAGTATTAAGGGCCAGACAGGCAAAGCACTTTGTTAGTTCAATACTCATTGTTTCATAGCACTGCTGATGTGAGAGAGAAAAACAAATTGTCTATTGTGGCTGCAGTTTCTGTACACTGGTAGAGTCTATTTGAGACCCGGCAATTATCTGCTGAAGATGAAAAAGGGCAGTACAGAGCAATTCCTTTTTTCTTGCTTTTTCTCTGACTGCTTTCTCTTTTGTTCTGCTTTTCTTGTTGGGCAGGAGTGGGTTGGCAGAAAAAGTGTCTAGCTGGATCAAAAGGATTGGTAGCAGTCACCTTACTGAAATCACATTTCTCTTTTTTTAAAAAGGGGATAGAATTTTCTTGTATTGATGGTTCTGCTGCAGAGGTATTTCAGATTTTAACTTTTTCCAAACTTATGTTGAGCAAACTGGGGGAAGTTAATTGTGCATGCTTGGTGTTAGTGCAAAACCAGTTGACTGGCTGTGGAATTCCCGTGGGTGCTCACAGGTGATTTTCGCAAGGACACCTACTTGTTTGTTCCTTGAGCTGGAACTAAGGAGAGGGTCAGTGTTGCAATTGATAGGGGTGTTCAGTGGAAAGAGGAAGAAAGGAAGCATGTCATGAATCTGAGACACCTGTATTCAGACTCTTGCAGTGAAGCAACACTGGTTTTGGTTTCTCATTTGCGGATATTGGAGAGAACATTAAGATCTTCCCTGATTTTTGCCCTGACTATCATTGTTCTGACGATGAGAATGTTTGCCTTATTCCTTCACTCTTCACTTCGTAACTGCTTGTTTCCCTAATTCTTCCAGGATGTCAAACTGGCTTTGGTCCACGAAGACTACACTGGTGTCAAGCTCCTTCTGATTTGCCTTCAGCTCTCAGGAGGAAAGGTACAGTTACAGGGGTAAGTTAAAATCCACTCACAGAATCCTCTGAAGGAAATGAAGGTTTTAATTAGTGCCCTTTCTTTTGCATGGCAGTCTCTGGTACATTTTTTCCTTCAAAGTTGCTTGGTCCATGGCAGCAGGCTATCAGTGGTAGAAAAAGGGAAATCCAAAAGTGTGGAGTCACTTTGAAAATGTAGTGAAGAGTTAATGAATAGGGTGCTCACAGGGAAAATACCAATGCAGGCTGTGTCAGGTAAGCACTTTAGAAATGAAAAGTGCCCCCCTGTTGGTTTGTTCTCCTTTTAACTGATGTCTTTGAAAATCTAATTGGAATCACAGCTGAACTGCCGTGGCAAAATATGGTTTTGGTAGATAAAGTTGAAATAATATACATTTAGCAATTGGGAGTGTTGCTGGAAATAGTAGGCACATGTAGAAATGAACACAAATTCGCATTTCTTGTTTCATCCTAAGGGCAAAGTACCCTTGGTGCAAAGCCCAGGGGACCTATATAGTCATTAGCAGATGGAGGGGGACATTAATCTTCTACCCGCAAATCTGCCCCAGCACATAAAGCAAGGAGCGTCTGTTGTGAGGATTGCTAGAGGTTGTATTAAACATAATGGTATAGTTCATAATCACAGTGCCAGCCACACTTGCTGTTCATCGCAGTGCTTTCTTGGTACTCTCTGTCTCTGGATTTCACTTTTTCTATCTGTGTATAATGGAGTAGTGAGAATATTTCTGCTTTGTGAGATGTTGGCAGAATCTTCTTCCAATACTCTTAAAATCTCCCTCTTGCTGTAAGCACTAGAGTATGTTAAGATATATTTTAAATGCTTTTTTTCACATAAAGTGCATGAGGAGAAGTGTATGATTTTTGTGTCATTCAGTCTTTCTCATTTGGAGTAAGCTATGAGACATGCATGGTTAATGAGGTATCTCAGCAGCACATTTTTATGGGAGCGTAGTTTAAAGTTGGGAGTATGTCCAGTCTCCAAACTGCCTAGTGAGCGTTCTGTATTTGGAAACAAGTGCCAGCTGGCAGTGGTTAAGGAGTGCATGCTTATTCTGCTCATGATAGCCAAAACATGCTCCCTGCTGTGTGCTTTTGGCAGCTTTGCACTGGCAATATGTCTCAAATGCCAGTTGCATGTCCTCTTTTCTACCTCATAAGCATGTCCCACAAGGCATGATTTAGCCTAAATAAAAATGTGCCTCTGTTAGACTTGGTAATATATGGAAAGAAAGAGACTGCTTGTTTTCAAAAAGCAGTCTTTTTGAAACATATGTAGTACATTATTTCCATAGTGGAAATAATAAGATGATTATCACGCCTTGCTATACTCAGTGGCAAATTGGCCTTAAATTCCTGAAGATGTGATGATTTTTGAGACACCAGTTCTTAGGCATACTACACTGATAATTTTGTGTAATTTATTCTCGGTGAGAGCACTGTTTTGGAATTTCAGTCCTAAAGTGGCTGCATATTAAGAGTATTTGAAGCTCTAACTCTATCTGGTCAATGTATTAATTTCATTGGTGGTCAAATTAATTGCACATAATAATCACAACTTATTTTTCTTCCTATTTGCTGAATTGTTTTAAGCCAATAAACATCCAAAATAGATGTTATATTTTGTTGAAAAAGATACCTTATGTGTGGGCATATTGACTTTTGCAGTAAAGTGTTGCAAATGTGCTTAGCTGCATTATTTGAAGCAGCGTGTGAGTTGTGGTACATTGGGTACAAGTTTGTAAGAATCTGAAGGTAAATAAATCCAGTCTATATTTGATTGTCATTTTTATCCCTAGTAACAGTGTAACAGGTTAAAAAAAAGCACAGTTAAAGAAATAAAAATAACCCTAACCTAAACAAACAAACAAACAGCAAAAAAAAAACAAAAACAAAAACAAAACCCCCAGCAAACAAAACATTGAAGCTTTTCAGCTCCCTACTAGAATGACTGCATTTAAGGTCAAGTCAACTGTAGGGTAAGTAACTTGTGCTTAGAGCTTGGGTTTAGAAATGCTTATATATTTAAGCTCCATATTGCTTGTTCTTTGAGATGATCTCTCACCTTGTTTGCTTGCAGCAGATCTTGATATTTAGCAAGATGATAATTCTCAATAATTCAAATGCCTCTTTCTTTTCTTAATCAATGAAATTCTACTGAGATCTCATCAGATATGGAAGTTTAAAAATTGAGTTATCTAACCTGTGTTCATCAGGCAAAAATTGTCATCTTGCCAAAATCATGCAGCTTCCCAAAACTATGATCACACAACCACTAAAGAAGGGGAGAAACAGTACCCATTGGCAAATGCTAGGTTTTTTGTTATCATGCTTCCACACTGCCTGTGGTAGCTGATTTAATGTTCCTGTTACCCACTGTGCTTTCACAGTAAGAACAATCTGCATTTCCCAGTCAGGAGGTAAAAGAGGGTTGTGCTTGACCCTTTTCTCAAACTCAAGCTTACCTCAGCAGCCTGATACTGCTATCACATAGCTTTTTTCCTCTCTGGCAAGAAGGACTCAATTCAGTTGCTTTCAACAGCTGATCTGAAATGGTGCAGATTACCTTGTAAGTTCTTTGTCACATTCATCATCCAGCTATATTGTGGATATCCAAGGACATGGGCAACTACTTTCAGGTACCTGAATCCTTTCATGGTTGACTGTTCTATAGTGAAGTTGAGAATCAAATGTTGTTGTGATTGGTGTTAAAGGAGCACTGCTGCACATTGGTTAACTTATTCATGCTCTAAAAAAACCCCTTGGATATGACATGCAAAAGAGGTATCTTAGAAAATAGGTTGCAAAATCAAACCCTCAGAAGTTGTGAAATGTCAGATTTATGTTATGCCAGATTTATTTTCTTCTGTGCCTATAATGGATGCAGGAATATAGAGTTGTAATTGTAATTTCATTGTATCTTAACCATTGGGCACCTGAATTGAATAACTGTTACATTAAAAGACAGGAGTGTGACATGGTCATGGTATTTGGAAAATGGCATGGTAGTATTTGTGTATATGAGGAAAAACAGATCATTCACAGAAGAATGATCATAGAATTCGAAGCTAACATATACAAGTAGAAGATAAGCAGAATTTGATCAACAGCCTTTAAATTCTGTGTCAGCTAACTATATTTGCATTATGTAAATTTAATGTGGGTTCTGACCTGCAATAAGTAAGCATGTGTAATGTGATAGATTTCGGTGAAGTTTCTCCCATTTATGCTGATGTTAAATTCTGCCTCTTGTCAAAAAGTTTTCTAAAAGTTCTGCCAACACAGTTTTGTATTGGAACAACTTTGAGGCTTGCCAGCAGTGTTTTTCTTTTGCGTTGTAGGAGCAGCTCCAGTTACATGCCAAAATATGGTCTTATTTTTAAACTGAAAAATAAATGAAACCTATGTGGAAATGGAAACTTTGAATGCCAGATTCTGACCATGTTATTCCCACTGGAACCACTAGGACCACTTCTGCAATCTGCTCTGTGTTTATAGCATTAAGAGGTATTTCACAATATGAGAAATACTGGAAAAAATGAGTGCAAGAAAGGCAGGCAGTCTGCCAACATCTATGTCTCTTTAAAAAAAGTTATTATAACCTACTTGCTGAGATTAGTTTATGCAGATATCAAATTCAACCAGACTTCAGTTACAGCCAGCCATTCTCCATTTCAGAAGTGTTATTCTATAGGGAAGAGGCAGATGATTGAAAAATTTGCATTCCTAAAAATTTTCAATTTAATCATAATTTCATTATTTTGGCTTCTTTTCCTAAGACAGTAAGACTTGTGAGCTTGGAAGCTCTGTTTGTTAGAGCCTCATTCTTTCCCATATTCCTTAAATTTTAAACCTTTTGTCCAAAGTAAGCAGAATTTTAAAGAGCTAGTTCCAGAATGATAGGGGTTAAAACAGATGGAGGGATTTGGGAAAGAGAAATATGGTACTTGAGTAGAAATTAGTTTTCTCTAGGAGTGCCTTCCTGAGACAGTAGCCCTAGTAAAAAGGCCCAGATGTTTTGCCTCCAGCAGTGTTCAAGCAGTCAATTCTATTGAGGGCTTTAAGAAGAAGCTTTAGTGATTTTGGGCAGTTGTGGAATTAGAACCTGTGTGAAAATGATAGGTATGTCATTTCATCATTCTACCATAAAAGGAAGGCAGAAATCTGTGTTACAAATCCAGGAGACTTTACAGAATCATAGAATCAACCAGGTTGGAAAAGACCTTTAAGATCGTCAAATCCAACCGTTACCTCGGGACTGCCAAGTCAACCGCTAAATCTTGTATCTAGAGTCTCAGCATGGTCTTGAGTAGAAGTCTCCAGGGCAGTTACAGAGGTAGTATAATGAAGTGGAGCTCTGCAAGTGTTGTGAATGCTAAAGGAGACAGCAGCTGCCATTACAGCATTTTTGAAAGCATATTCAGCCAAGTAGTGCAGACTAGCAAGAAGTCTAGTAAGACCTGAAATGCTCACTAGTTTTGATAGCTGAACAGTTGTTCTTGATACATCACTAGACAGCTGTGGTCCTGCTAACCTGTGGCTTAAAGATGGCATACAGCTCAGCCCACCTCTTTGCGTGTTTGACAGTAAAGCGTTTGTAGTTCAGTGCAACTGGGTGGTATTACATTGTTGACACTCAATATTTTTATCGCCGCTTCTCAGTGCTGATTCATGGAAAACGTTATTAACAGTGTAGCTGCTAGGGAATGTGTAGTGTTTGAGGCTGAAGTTGATTATTCGTAGGATTACAACACAGAGGCTGGTCTGATGGACTGCCCATCCCAACATGTTCTCTCTTGGTACTGAACTTTTGATCAGGTTGTAATCTGCAGAGCAAAAGCTCTTATATGAGGAGTTCAGTTCACCTTGAGCAATGCATAGTTCTTCATAGGCTGGAAAATGGGCATGATGGATTTATGTTCTGAGCAGATAGCCCCTTAGCCTCCTGTTTTGTACATTTACACTGCCTTTGGGGTGGATCTGTAGTACTACTTCTAATTGAAATTGTCTAATATTTGTTACTTTTTATCTCAGTTCATAAGATGGATCTTCATTTTATACCTAAAGGGAATTAATAATTGTCTTATGTAGGCTTTTTGGCAGGGCATGGCCAGCTCTAGGGATCTTTAACTGTAGTAATCATACTTGGTATAAATTGGATTTCCTTTTTCTGAAGCCTGAAATGACCAGTATCTTTCTGAGTTTTAGAAGATGAAGGCTAAGGGTATAAAAAAGGCAGTTAGACACTAAGCTCCTACTAGCTGGATTTTGTACATAAGTCCTGTTTGTATCTTTGCAAATCTTAATTTTTAGTTGGTGTTTATGATGAGTGTTTAAGGAGGTGGCAAAGAAGCTACTTTCTACTACTTGGTTCTGTAACTTTAAGTACACTGACTTTGGTATGAGAATCATCAGACAATAAGTCTTGGTGATGGTTAAGTTATTCACTTTCAGAAGTTCAATAATTCATCTAAGAAGTGTCAGCAGCTGGGTCTTGTTAATGGTAAGCCTTTCATTTCTGTTAAATCAATTGTGAATAATAGGATCCTTCAGAGAAAAATGATGAAGTAAGCATTGATTTCCAAATTGGATGTCTGATATTGAAGCATTAATAAAAATCCAGAGCAAGCAGGCAACTAGGACCTCATACACTCTGATCATCTATGTAGTAATCAGAGCAAATCAATGATTTTTGTGTATGGTGCTAGATCTGTTAACATTTCATCTGTCGCCATTCATCATTTTGTCTGTAATTTCATTTTTGTAATTGTTTAGATTTTGGGGGGCTTAATAGTATGCATTGAATCAAGCATTTACTGTCAAGCTTGTGTGAAACAGAAATGGCATTGCCATATTGTTTACTGTTTACTGGCTGTCTGTTTTGCAATTGTAGGGCTTTCTGTAGTAATGGTCAAAGTAATGTTTATGTACTTTTAAATGAGGTTAAATCTTCTTAGAGGAGTATACTCCTGTTGTAGCTTCCTCTGCAACATCTTGGACTGTTTCCCAGCTACACCTTCTGGATCTGTGTGCTTTTTTCCAGGCTGTCTTGTGTTGTGGAGAGCTGTCGCTATCTGGATGTTTGCAGAGATGAATGATCACATGGCCAGATTCTAGCCTTGGGTGGCTTTAATAAAGAGGACAAAGATTTTGGTGACAGGAGCATCCACAAGTGATCTGAGAGGCAGTAGTTGTTGGTAGAACATCCCCCAAGACACAGAGGCCATAGGCTTTAGTGGATGGGATGCCTGTATTCCTTCTACTTCCAGCCTCAGAATACGTGAGGTTTTTGTAATGCAGTACAAAGGTTACAGACTTGTGGGTGTAGGGTTTAGTTTTTTGCTGTTATTTTTAATTGTGTTTGAAGGCTGGGTTTGGTGCTTTTGTTTATTTCTTCTAGGCAATGGCTTTTTTTGTCCAGTATCGTGCTTACCAGCAATCCCATTTTGTTTAAAGCTGTACTGAATCTGTATGGAAACCTACATACAATCAAATCTGTTTCTTGTTGAAGTCAAAGGGAGTTTAGGCTAAAACTGGACCAGGATTTGGCCCATAAAGCATAGCAAGAAAATTGAACAGTTATAATAAAACTCTTAAGGCAAATAAAATGTTCTAGCAGGTGTTCATAAATGTGCTTTATGCTCATAGACTCTGTTAAATGTTAATACTAAGGTCCTGCAGAAGCTGCACATAAGGACTGTGTGAAGGAAGCAAATGTCTGTTAAATGTGCTGTGCAATACTGTAGTGAAGGTGGGTGGCAGTGCAATGCCACGCTACCTATTAGACTGAAACATGAAAGCTATTAGAGATTCTGCTGAATTTTCATTTTCTGAGGGAGCAGCTTTCAAGAGAGAACATATCATATAAAAAAAAAGCCATGTGTTGTGCAAAACTAGAGGCATCTTTGTCAGTGTATGCAGTTTTCTTGGACATATGCAGAGCTTATTAGGGGCAGCTGCTAACATACTGTACTAACAATAAATTTAAAATAAGAGAATACTTTTGAGGAAAATAATAGCTTAAAAGCAGTTTTATTTTTCATATATTTCATTTTCCTTGGTTTAGTTTTTTTCGTGCTTTAGATGAGCCCACAAGCGGAAGTACTAATGTGACCCTAAATGTATTTTGAGGATAACAGTTATTGACAGGCTTTTATATTTACATCTCCATCTTATGCTAACTCTTAATATATTTTTAATCCATCACTTTTTCATCAAAGCAGTGAGGTTCATTTTAGATTTCCAGTAGCTGTCTGACCTTCCTCCTTTCTGGTTTCTAGGGGAACACTTACTGGCTTTTTCAACGTCTGTTGCAGCATGCCCTGAAAGCTGGTCGCTTGTACTGGGTTGGTTTCCTCCAGCAGTTAATTTCATTAGGGTTCAGGTCAAACCCAAGGGACAAAAAAAATATCTTTGTGTACTGGAGTCAGTTCCTAAAATGACACCATGAATGTGGCAGTCATTGTAAGAATGTGTTTTGTTGGTGTTTGATTAATTGACTATAATCTCAGCAATGCTCAGTCATTGTGCTGCAGGATAAAAGCAACCACTTATTACAAAGATACTCTCTTTTCCCGTTAACTTCATTTTCTGTGCTAAAAGAGAATGCATTACCTTGGAAAACACTAAGGTGGCTGAGCGAGGGGTGATCTTTCACATGACGTTTAGATCTATCAGGTCCCAGGCATTGCAGCTGCTCCTGTAGTACATGCCGCAGTCGGAATGTCCATGTAACGTAAGGAAGAGTTTTCCACTGTCATCTTGGTCTTGGCCTCAAGTGTTTGTTCCCTGCAGTGACAGTGCTAGCTTTTTTATTTTTGTTTTTCAGCTGATGGGAGCGTGGGTGTCTCAGAACTTGCTTCATTCCACCTTGTGAAAAGGACTGAAGCATGCATTTACATGGGGAATTCTCATCACTTGCTTCCCAAGGACAAGGAAGCCTAGTAGAGAAGCGGGGCAGGAAAAGACTAGGAACTGGTTTTAATCAAGTGGAAAATACATCGGTACTTCTCTTGTAAGTTGTGGCACTTCTAGAATAGTGATGTTCATGCAGAACTTCTAATCCCTGCAGTATATTACAAATGCATTGTGTGAGAATTAAATGTTAATTGAGGCCATTATTTTATGACTGGACTATTTATACAGTAAAGTTATTTGAAGTAATGGGCCATGAATGCATTTTGTTTATTAACTTCCCTAGTGCTCATTTTTCTCTATCTTTTCTTATCACAGAGCAGTGGTTTTGAAATAAGAGGCTCTCCAATGACACTAAATCCTGCTATATATAAGGCATGTTACTTATAAATAGTGTGTTTTGTTGATTTCAAGATATGCAACAGCATACAGTCAAAGCTTTTGGAAGACTGAGCTTTCAAGTGACTTTCTACTTGAGTTAAAAATAAAAATACAGAAGAAAGGGTTTTTTTTTCCCCCTTTGTTTAAAACTTTTTTGATTCAGGTGCTTAAATGGTCATCTCTGTTCTGAAGATGAGAAGCTAGGGTAAGGAAAATAATTTGACTTCTCTGGGATTATGAAGGGAAGTCTGGCAGACAAGGAAATTAAATTGAGACCTTCTAAATGACAGGTCAGCTCCACAACTACTAGAGTATCTCTTTTCTAAAATGTCTGTCAGAAATGTGAAGTTTAGATTTTTCTAAGATTTCCATAGGACAACTGCTCTGTTTCCCTGAGGATGCAAATACCCACTATGTGTAAAAAAATTATCATCCGTTGAGGATAGTGTATCTGTTATTAAATCTGCAAAAAACTACAGTGTTAAGCCAACATACTTGTAATAATATTTTGGATTTCCTTTTCTAATTGTTTAATGGAATTAATATGAACATTTTAGCTATAAAGTTGGACAGCTGCAGCAGGATGTGATTTAACTGGCTCCTCTTTCAAAACATTTTGGCAAACTTTACTGTATGCAATGTTAGAAAAATCCCATTTATCTGTCATGTAGCTTTCCTGCACTTCTTTAATTTCCGTTATTTATCCATTTTGCTCCTTAGTTCTTGGCTATGATAAAAAGTAGTGCAAGGCAAAACCTTGCATGCCACCTTCTCTCTCATAAATGGTGCTAGGACTTGTGCAGGAGCAGTGATTACCTGACAAACTGCAGCACTGTGATGCAGTGTGTAACTATACAACCCACCTGTTCATTACATCTTGTCATGGTTTCCTGTATGTGCTGAGAGACTGGATTTGAGTTCAATCTTTTGCTTGTTGCATCCAAATTCTGTTTGAAGTACTTTTGTCCAAGTAAGGAAAACATGAGGAAGTTGCCTACAGATCCATACTAAACTCTTATTTTCTGGTAGAAAATTCTTTGTTGTTTTGTTGTTCGGGACAGTATTGTATTGATATAATAGTTATATGCTAATAATATATAGAGAGTATATGACATCTTAATGAGCTTTAAGTACCTCTGGGTTGACCTGGCAATCTACAATGCTTACCACAGCGGGGCCTTTCCCTTGCACGCATTGTTTTGTGCAGTTCTGGAGGCAGCAGCTAGGAGAGCCGTCATTGTAGCCAGCTCCTGGGGAAGTTGATTGCGTCTTCCACCGGGACTGTGCTGGCCATGAAATTCTGTCTCTGCAACTGGGAGAGGTTTGTGCACTCTAATAAATTACAAAATTGAGTACTGTCTATTTCCTTACAAGGTGCTGCTCTCTGTCACTCTTACTAATTGTGTGGTGTCCATTGCTGCTTAGCTGGGAAAGATAACGAGGCTTTTGTAAACTACCAGGTTTAGAATCTGGAGAGGGCTGGCAACAGCAAGCAAAGAACTTGGAAAAAAACCCCACATGTGTAAGCGTCTTGAATGGAGTCAAGATTAAAGTAATTTATTCTGGATGATTTCAATAAAAATGCAGCTCTTATAGTTTTAAAAGAATACCTTATAAACTCATATTCTAAAGATAAAAGCTATCAAGCACAAATGCATGATATTACACCAGATACCAATTACTGCCATTTCTTAATGTGCTTGTGTTTTGTTTTACTTTTGCATTTATTAAATATTTAGAAGTTCAACTGTAGATTTTTTAATCAAAATCAGAATGTTCTCACAAAATGGGTGATTACATCATTTGCACATTTATATTGTAAGACATTTTAACGATATAAGCATTTTTTCATTTAGACAGCAACCATAATAAATTGAAATAAAATTCAACCTTGATTGATGTTCTATATGTCATGTACAGGGCAAATCCCATCTATTAAATGTAGTTTGCCAAGGCAGCAATATTAGTAGCATTTGAATGTTTTTCTTATTAAGGAGAAAAATGGTCAGCAACATCAATGCTGTCTGCACCAAAGACCACGGTAAATGGAAACTGCCTGCAGCACATTTGAATTCTTCACTGTATTTGGGATAAAGGTACGATGCAGACAGTGAGGTTGGGTTGTTTTTTTGTTTTTTTTTGTTTTTTATTTTTTTAAATTAAGATAGACTATTGCAGTTCTTTGGATGAAAGAGAGAGGCTGATTACAACATAATGGAGTGTACCGTATTCATCTCTTTGAAATATGACCTCACTCGGCCTTTTCCATTTTACAATCGATTCTCTCATTCCCTTAATGAACCTGTGCGTTCATGAGTCTTCCTTGGAAGTATGCACATGAAGTATTACAGTACCAGAGAGTAATTGTCTGACAAGCCAAGCGCAAGTAAAGTGTCTCCCTTGTAGTCTTGTTCAATAATATTATGGACCATTAATGCATTGCATCAGGTTCCATATTGTTTTGTTAAAAATTATGCAACCATATATTTCTTAGTTGTTCACAGTTTTTCTAAAGTGGTAGCTTCAGAAAACTGCTTCAACATCAACTCTGCAGAACAGTACATATGTGTAAGTGATGAGCTATTAGAAAAGCACTCTTGCAGTCAGTGTTCTCTTGTTGAATATTGAAATGGAGTAAACTAATATGTTAAAGGAAGAGAGGAAGGGCTCTTTGAGAAGAAGAAAATGTATAAAGTTATATAAGGAATTACTAGAGGTACCATCATTTGGAAGATAAAATTTGTAAAAGATCAAATACCTAGTCTGACTTTTGTATCTAACTGCTGCTTTTGGCAATCAATGTGATTAGATGTAATAAGAGAATACTGTTAATTATTGTGTTGCATACTTTATATGTGTGTGTGTCTTTATGTGTGTTTTTTGACGAATTTTAATATAAATATAGATTGTTCGTGTAACTATAAACTAATACATTTTGTCTAAAACCGTAATATTATCAACGCATAGCTGCTAACTGGTTGTTCACCTTTTCAACTTGTTACAAAATACAAAACCACCCACTGGGTGATACAAACACAAAACAACTTGGATGGTGCCCAGAATCAAGCTACAAGTATAGAGCTCACTGTGTTGTCCACTGGGAAAGCAGGAGAGCAGAGAATATCTTGTACCTCAGTCTCACTTTGGGCGCAGAGCTGCCATGAAGGCTGAGCCTTACTGCAAACTACCCAGGAGAGTTGACAAAACATTATGGAAAGACATTAAGACTAAACCACATGCAGAGTAAATCAAACAGAAAATTTGCAGAAGTCTTAAAACCTTCATAATGACAATTTCATTGAAATTCTAAGTATTTGATGCATCACCACCAACACTGATTTGATAAAAATGACCATGAAATAAAGCTTGAGCTTGGAGAAAAGCAACAGTCCTGTTTGTGATGTCGAAAAGATAATTCATCATATCAGAAAGCAGCATTTCCTTTCAATTAGGCCAAAGTCAGTGTCCTGAAGTGTGAAAATTGCTTTGAACAGCAGACCTGTTCTGGTCCTGTTGGCTGTTGCTCAGGACCAGAGATAAGAAGTAAGTAAAAGTAAGGCTTATTTTATAAAACATGAGAGAAAAAAACCCTCAAGTTTTTTATTACATTAGGCCTATTAAAAGATTTTCTTTAATTGATTTGAGAGAAAAAACATCTTTGCAAATGTAATGCACACTCTTCTTTTTAAATCACACCTTTCACTTTTGGTGAAACTTGTTCCCAATCAGTTCTCCTACTGAATGTAGAAGAACCCATGCTAATCCACTGATGATTGCCTGTTTTGGGATGTGAACTCTACTTGGGGTATTTCTGTAATGTTTTATCGTCTTCATTATCTCATCATTCGTGTGGCATACGTACGCTTCTGTTTTCAGCAGCAGCTCTGCATCTCCCATGCAAGAAGTGCCTGAAGCCCCATTCAGAAAGCACGTATTCAGTAGGGGTACTTGCATGTGTGCTTGGTGATTAGACCAAAGCCTCAGCTGATGTCAGTGGGATTGAATGTGTGTTTAGTTGAGGCTTTCCATGAATAAGAGTGGTTTTGTGATGAAATGCCTTTGAACAGACCATTTCATTCTTCATTACTCAATACCACATTGTACACTCCTCGGAGGACTTCAGGATAGTTTTTTAACCTGTGTTAGTGATGAACAAAAGTGAACTTTGGTTATCTCCATCTTATCGGAACTGTATTCCAATAGGTCCTCACAAGACAATCTGTAAAGAGACAGTGCCTCTGTTCAGAACAACTTCAGGCCTGTGAGAGGCCAGCTTGCTGGGAGGGCAACCGGAAAGCCTGATCCGCAACCTTGTGAGTGATTTGTTATCTAGTGTTAGTAAGCAGATTTGTGGAGACTTTTGGTTAAGGTCCATCTTTCAGAAGATTTGCGTGTGCTTGGATAATTCACATTTTGTATTTAGTAGATAGCAAGAAAAAGAAACCATTATTTCTCTGCAGAAATATTAACAATTGCGCTCAAGAATCAAATGCACAAAGAATTTCTTCTTCTCAATTATCTATTAGTCATCTTTTTACTCTTCAGCCGATGGAAAATACAGTTCTTTTGGTCTCAAAATTTTGAGTTGAAAAGAAATTAAAGGGCTGTATTTGTTTTATTATTTATTTTCTGATGTTTTGAGTTCATAAGGATCATATGTTTTCAAGTTTTTTACTTTGCAGTCATGGGGCTGTGAAACTTGCTTAATTTTTAAGTGGAGGATGTGGTGGTTAAGTTGTAGCAGTGCAATGAAAACTGCAGACTGAAAATTCGCGGAGAGTTGGCAATTCATTAAATGAAATCTGAAAGAACAATCTACAGTTATGAGGTCCAATGAAGAAACAAAGCTACAAGCCTGTGCTCCATCTCACTTTGACACCCAACATTTACACTATATTGTTCCACTGTAGAAAAGAAAGAACGTACTCTTCTTTTTCTAAAATATTTGATTTTGAATTGCTTCTCTTAAGCATTTTATGATTGCTTGGTCTGTATCTTCAGTTACTGGACTGCTTTGCTTCCCAATTCTGTGGTTTGTTACCTACTCTTGTTCTGATACTTCAAAGCTTTTGCTGATAGTAAGAACTAGGAAATTGAAATGCATTGCCTCCTTGGATGTGTTCATATGCTGTATTTATAGCTGTGGAGATTGATGCTACTTCTGCTTTAAAAAGCCGTTTCTTAAGACAGAAATTGCTATCTGATATTGTGCTTTTAGAAAAAAAGATTTCTATAGGAGTATTTCTGAATCGAATCTAATGATTTTAGATGGAGACACAATAGTTGGAAAAAACAAGGACAAACTATTTTTAAAAACACAGAAGAAATTCCCCCCTCAAAGGAGACAAAAAAGCAGTGAGACTGGAGTTAAGTGTAGCACTTGCTGCTATAAAATTGTGTCTGACCCACTGGAGCAATTTCTTACTGTAGGCTGACTGCAACCTAGTGTACGGAAGAACTTTCTAAAATCCCAGAAATGGAAGTGCTTTCTTTATGCATCTTAGGTACATTCGTGAGCTGACATTTAAATGGATACAGGTTTTGTGTGGGATGCATGTGAGCTCTTTAGAAACATTGCTGTTTGGAGGCTTTTGAGATTAGAAGAGTGCCATTTGGGACAAATGCTTTTTCAACCGTAAGAGTGAATGTCAGTAATATGTAGTATTTCAAGCTGGATTGTTGCCCCACTTTTGGATTGCTCGACTAAAGGCTGAGAAGAAAGAAAATATGTCAGTTGATGGTGGTAACAGCAGCAGCCAGACAGGTTTAGTGGAATGCTGTGAGAATTTGATAATTCCCATCAAAGCATAACCTGTCCTTTGCTTGGTTATATTGCTTCTTATTGAAAGGGTTTGTTGGATCAGAGGTTGTCTGTGACCCTTTTGTCCATTCAGGGTAGAATTTTCCTAGGAAGAAGAGGCAAATAAGGGTTCACAAGATGATAGACTATAATAGATAGTCTTTTGTTATGAGTGGTTCTACAGCTCTGTCCGATGAAGAAGGTATAGGTACAACTGAAGATGATGAACAAGTACAACTAAAACTAAACCAATCTATTTTGTGTTAGAAGACATTAGTAAAATTTTTTTTCCTAGACTTTCAAAAAGTTCTCATCTCAAACTGCTATACTATAAGAAACATTTAAGTATATTGAGTAGGAAGAATGAGCCAGACTTACTGGAACCATTCCTTCTGCAAGAATTACCGCATAGTGTAACTCAGGGTTATTCTGTCTTCTCTGTGTGTTTCATGCTTGGAGCTACTTGGGTACTTGCAGCTTGGACATCTGTCATGGTTTAATCCCAGGCGGCAACTCAGCCATGCAGCCGCTTGTTCACTCCCCCCCACTTCCTCCCCCCCCCCGCCCCCGAGGGAGAGGGATGAGAATCAAAAGAATGTAACTCCCACGGGTTGAGATAAGAATAGTCCAGTAACTAAGGTATAACACAAATCACTGCTGCTACCACCAATAATAATAATGATAAAGGAAATAACAAGGGAAGAGAATACAACCGCTCACCACCTACCAACTGATACCCAGCCCGACCCGAGCAGTGATCTAGCCCTTCCGGGTAACTGCCCCCAGTTTATATACTGGGCATGACATGCTGTGGTATGGAATACTTCGTTGGCTAGTTTAGGTCAGGTGTCCTGTCTCTGCTTCCTCCCGGTTTCCCCTCCTCCCTGGCAGAACATGAGACTCAGAAAGTCCTTGGTCAGAGTAAACATTGCTGAGCAGTAACTAAAAACATCGGTGTTATCAGTGCTGTTCTCAGGCTGAAAGTCAAAACCACAGCTCTGCACCAGTTACTAAGAAGGAGAAAAATGACTGCTACTGCTGAACCCAGGACAACATCATAGAAGATTAGTGGGAAATGTAGGAATATGAGTAGTAGGGTGTTTTTAATGTTACTGTTGATAGAGATCCCCCCAAATCAGTAAAGCAATGGTAGAATTCGTGCTTGATAGAAAATGAATTGGAGGAAGGCTAAGGGACGTTAGGATGTATCCAGTAAACCTCAGGGAATAGGCACTGTTGTGGCAGATGAAATTTTGCAGCTGACAAATCCAAGTAAAATCTTCTGAGTACATAATTTGACCTAATTGTATGTTGCTGAATATTAAATTAACTACGTTTGCTACAGGAAAAAAGCTAGCAAGGTAGGCTTTTATTGGCTCTTAAAAATGGGGGGGGGGGGGGGGAGGGGAGACAAAAATAACAAAAATCATTTTATAAAACATAATAGCAGTAATCCCTTGTTACTGGTTGCTGCTGGTTTACATCATGATGCTTTATAATAGGAATTTTTCATTTTGTTCCACATCACCTTTAAGAAGATACAGTAAAAAAAAGAGAAGGATGGCAGTATGGGCAGAAGTGATTTGTGGCACTGGAAGGAGTACACTGTGATGAGGTACTGAAAGAAATAAAACCAGCTTAGTTAGGTTAAAGGATGAGCATTCTGGGGTGCATGTATAAATAAATCATGTGCCTTAACTTACAGCAAGAACAAAGAACTACATTGAAAGGCAATAAATTGAGATAAC
Organism: Pezoporus occidentalis; assembly: GCF_034315485.1. Taxonomy (NCBI): domain Eukaryota; kingdom Metazoa; phylum Chordata; class Aves; order Psittaciformes; family Psittacidae; genus Pezoporus; species Pezoporus occidentalis. The sequence continues at coordinate 1,770,849 of NW_026912995.1, forward strand.
CAATTGAAACAGTTTGAGTGTGGGTTTTTTATACAGTACATAATTAACTTTAGGATCTTGTGGCAAACCAGATACCTCAGTCTAAATGCATAAATTAAAAGAAGTCCAAACCCTGACATTTACACGTCTGATTAAAACAGACACATTAACAGAAGTTAGGATAAACACCCACTCCCAACCCAATGTTTTAAGGCATAGTTACAGGAAAAAAACCCAGGTTTACTATGGGCAGGTTATTCTGTACTTGTGCATTACAGTATACCTTTCTTCTCTGTGGTACTAATCACTGTTAGGGGCAGAGGTAACATTAGACCGATCACAGATCTTAGTCTGACTGACCATTTTGATTGTTGTTTTCTCAGAATTCTTACATATTTATGCATCTCCAGTGCAGCAGAAAGTGCATAATTCTTCTGTGACTCTAGAAGTCTCAAGCATCTAGTAATTACAAAAAAAGGCCAAAAAGAGAAATACTTTTTTTTTTTTGAGTGCTTATTCGCAGATGAGTATTTATCTCTGATAATTATCTAGTGATATGTTACTTATATAATGGAGAATGTATTCATGGAAACACCCTCAAGAAAAGTGGATTTTGAGTCATACTGAATAGTATGTTCAATCAGAGATTCACTATGCTGTCAAAAGTATGTCTCAGGATGGAGTGTGTACTTGAATGTGTTCACATATTAGCTGACTATGGATTTTTTTTTCCCCTTCCCATGAAAACTGACACTGGTTTGGATGAGCCTTAAATCCTGGACTGAAGTATAGCCTGTGTGCTCTTCTGAAACAAAGTATATGTTTGGAAGTTATTCAGGTTCACTAGCTGTTATTAATATATATGCTTCTCCCAGGGTGATGAGCACAAGCAGCTACTGCCCATTCATAAATATCTTATTTTTCCTATATGTAATGGGACTCCAAAGACATTCCTGTTCTGAGGGCCAGGGCTGCATTTGCAGTGAAACTGCATATATTGTGTAGCATATAGTTATAGTTTATGACATTTGCTTTTGTTAGGGTTTCTTCTGGGTAATCAGCATTTCAGCCACAACTCCCTTTGTACAGAATAATGTGATTTTGAATTTTTTTTTTTTTTTTCATGAGGAAAAAGCAGTGGAGTCACAAATGATTGCACTAAAACTGATTTGGAAATTTATGCAGGATGGAAGTGAAGGTGCATGTCCTACCTGAGTGTAATGTTCCCCAATATTTCTTATAGCTTTTCATCAGTGTAGGGGGGTGGTCGCTTTCTGTGTGATGGGGGATCTCATATTTATATAAGGTGAAACTTACTGCTGTACCACCACCAGCTCCCATTAAACACATATACCACTTTCATCTTGAAAATAAGTACAAATTAGCTGATACCTAAATCTTCAGCTTATTCAGTGCAAGGGCTGGATTTTCAACTCACATATGAAATCCAAATCTTACTCCAGTTGTGAACTTCTGTTTCCTGTCCATGTGTTCATGGATAAATACGGAATGTGACTTACTACAGAGAGGATTTGGTTAGACCCAGACCCTGGGGCTGATCGGCTTTAGCAGCATGCTTTGTGAAATTCCATCCTTTAGATACACTGGCTGACTTTAACTTTTGAACACATTGGGTGTTTTTCCCTTCAGAACGTGATCATAGAGGAAGAGCTGTGGAAACTGAAGGGTGCTATCTGAAGAGCTTACGCTGAAAACTCTCCCATGTACATGCGTAACTTCTTTTAGCTTTAAGGGAAACTATGTGCTCACATTGAGGATAGAATAGAGTCTTTTGTTAATATCAAAGAGCCAATCAGGGAAGATTTTTTGATATATAAAGCCTCCTGCTGCTTCCAAAGAAGTTCCCTCTGCAAAGCACAATGATAAATAATCTTGCTTCTTCAGTCATTGTATTACAAAGGGATATTGTTTTGTACTGTTGCATTCAGTGGGACTCATGAAATTCAGTTCTGTTTGATTAGATGGGCCAGAAATACTGCAAAAAGCGATGTGCTGGGCTGGTTCTTTACGGACTTGAGCCTCAGATGCTGTAGCCGGGTAGTTTTCCAGCATATATCACTCCAGCCTGCCTTCACTACAGTTATTTGTAGTATTTCTTTATAACTTTTAATGGACCTTATTTTTGTAATTTTTAGAAGCTTTTTAGTTAAAATTGAAGATTTTCTGAGATGGTTTCTGCTTCTCTAAATGGAAGAATTTTTGTAATGATTTGTATGATCAGAGTGACCTTGTGCATTTTGAAATAAGCAGTAGCACAACTAATGAAATAATATTCATCTTGTAGGCTGGGCCATGCTGAAATGCCTTGAGATTTTTGTGTAAAATATATGAATGCTCTTTCTCTGGGAAATAATGATGAATACAAGAAACTGAAAGGCTGTTAAGATTGGAAGCAGCAAGCAAACTCAACAGAATGAGCCCCTTCAGCTTCTAGTACTGTTTTTGAAAACATAAGAATTGAATTTTATGTGTTTTGTGGTAGTTCAGGTCATCTTCAGATTTCAAAGTGAAATCTGAGAAAATCATTGCCTCCCCTTCATGTTTTAGGAGAGGGACCAAGAGAGTAATTACCTGTACACATCCTGAATTCCCTGCTTCTAAATAAAATATCTATAACACATTGTATGATTCAGTAATAGGTAATATGATATTATATATGTAATTATATACATTTACTATTTTCCATAGATTTGAATCTTGCTAGCTCGGATTATCCCATTTATATTAAAGGTGTTTTGTTCTACTTTTGATGCCTTGACAGTGTAAAGGTCATAAGAATCACTTTCTTTTACTGCAGTGTTATAAAGTAACATTAATACAAGTAAAAATTTGCCTTAAGGTTTTAGGTTGCAATCTCCTTTGTATTTAAAAGTCTTTCCATCCTTTTTTATGCTTTATCTCTATTAAAGAACAGTTTGACAGCGGGAAGGATGCACATCACTCATCTGCTCTGAGGCTAATACTGCTGTTCCCTGCAAAAATGTCATTTGTGTCACTGCATATTGTGCTCTTACATAATACTCAATTCTGTGACCTTGGTTCACCATCCCTTCCCAATTGTCCATTAAGTCTCGTCTTCAAGCAGAGGCAATCTTTGCTGCATGGGTACCAGGAAGAATGCCTGATAGAATTAAAATAGGTTTCAAAAATAGGATTCCTTGTATGTTTGGCTCCTCTTGTACTGTTCCTCTTAATAATACTACCTATTGCCATGCAACCTAAGAGCTGAAAGTGAAGAACTGAAACTGAGGGAAGTAAGGGACTGAGGAAGCAGAAAGAACTAACCAAGGTTGAGAGTATTGTATCAGATTGTATCACCTTATCACTCAATTGCTCTCATTTATTCCGTAATTAAGTGTGAATATAAATACCTTAGGCCTGTTTAATTTCTTGTCATGGCAAACCAAATTCCACCTTTGGTTGTTGTATAGCACTTAGATAAAATGGTTATAGTCATTTTAGAAAAAAAAATGAGTTATCTGGACAAGTTAAGACATCATTTTAACACATTTCTCTTCCACCTTTGAAACTTGTGAGAGACAGATCAGACAGAGCTTTCAACAGCTTCCAAGCTGCAAGGAGGATTTGAATAAAATTAGTAACTTGAATATGTTTAAAAGAATAAGGAAGGCCCCATGCACTTTCCTCCCCCATCACTGGAAATGGCTGTTACAAAACTCGCTGGTGATGAGTTGCAAACTTGTCTGTCTGCAGCTTCCAGCTCAGTCCAAGTGGGGTTTTTTGCATACCTGGATTACAGTGGTTAAGTTTTTCTTCCATACTGTAGGCATATCTTGCACATTTGGGGCTCACTCTGATTTAGAATACATTTTATGTTGACATACAGCTGCTCAGACATTTAGAGCATGTTATAGGCTACAGTGGTGTGAGGGATGAATCCACCTAACAATAAAAGATGCAGAACATTTGGAGGGACTGGCTTAGAGCTGATCTGAGCAGTGTCATTGACTGAAAACGATTTTACCTGTTTATCCCAACTTAGAATTTGGTCCTTATCTCCAGATTTCTTCATGTCTTTATACCTTTTACAGCACACTGCTGTTTCTGAGATCAGACTGAGACTAATGACTGAGATCGTTAGTAACTTGTCACAGCTCACTCATAAGAGGTCAAATGCCAACTCTCCTTGTTTAGTTTGTCTTGCTTGGCAGATTCTTAATCAAGGGCTGTGAGATTTAATTCAGACAAATTAATGGGCTTTTATATTGCTGGAGTTGCTTTAAGAAACGGTTTCTACTGGACAGAGTTGACTCTACTAACTGTTTTGAGAACTGTTATAGGTGGTTCCATATTTCAGTGGTTATTGTGAAACCTCATAAACACTAAATCATTTTGGAGCATATTATTTCCATAATGTGGGATCATCAATGGTTTCAAATTTTTCTTTTCCTCACTAAGTAATGCTGTACTGAAAAGCAAAGTTATTAGATGTACATAGAGCCTGTTAATTTTACAAAGAATTTTTGCTGCTACGCACATGCCATTCTGTTCTAGTTACTTTGATCTGTGGGAAAGCCTGTCAGACTTCCCAGGGAAATCACAAACACTTGGATACTGTGGAAGGTCTCCTGATGTTCCGTTCACTGTTGTTACTGGACTATCTTCTGTACATTTCTGATAGTGTTTCATATAGATCTGTACTACAGAACAGTTAGCAATTCATTAATAAGTAAGAGGCACAACTGTCAATCCTGAAGGCTTATCTCAGGGGAGTCAGAGAACCTGTTGCTAATACATGGATTCTGGCTCTGATTCTCTCCTTGTTTAATACTCCTGTCCTCTGGAATTTGCCATTCCCTGTGGTGGGAAGGGGGTGTTTACTGCTAGTGGACACAGTGGTGCCATGCTTAAATCAGATACAGCTTTCCTAGTTGGAAAGCAATGGAGAAGAATGAAAACCTAGCCCAGAAATTTTCAGGAATGCTGGGCTTTTTTCTCTGAACAAAGAACTGGGGTGAGCTTGCATGAAAGTGGTCTCTGCTAGCACAGTTGTTATTTGCTGGAGATGTTAAAAGATGTCCCTGTCCAGAGGACAGCTGAAGTTATGAAAAGAATATTGATTAATACAATCTGCCATGAATCCATATTCAGACCAGTGTGTTAACTATTGTTGGCATTTTCACAGTGGGTCTTGTTTTTATCTACTGTATGGTTTTCCACAGCACTGCTAAAATCCAGCCCAAGTGGTGGGTGCAGGGATTCTCTGCATATCACTGTATATACTGATTTGTACTGGCACTGACAGGTACAGAGCAAAATAATCCTGCATTTCATACGGTGAGCAAGCATACCTTTTGAGCTAATTTCAATTTCCTTACTATGCCTATTTTAAGCAGGATTTGTGTATTTAATTCTTTTTGGTTACTGAAAAATATATCCCTGTGGGTTTGATAGCTTCCCAAAGAATATTTTAGATTTCCCACACTGATTGTGGGCCATATGTTAGTACTAATTATATAAACGAGACATCATACAATTGTGACATGCTTAAACGTTCAATGCTTTAAAGAGTTATGCAAGAGCCTGCTAGCTTGGGTAAGTGTTGAAAGAAGAAAAGAGGAACTGCAGGTTTTGAGCAGATGTTAGCGGCTTGGGAGTGCTATCCATTGTCTTTATCTCTCTAAGAAGCTGCTGACACTTTGAAGAGTTTGTCAGACTATTTTAAGCTGTCATAGTGCAAGGAAAAGAATTTCCTTTTTGCACCTATGGGTGTGCCAGAGATTCAATATGTATTAAATCACATGAAATGCTGGATGCTGATAGCCTCCTCTTGCTGTTCAAAGTCAATGTTAAATGTGTGTCTGTAGCAAGTGTTTTTGCTCTGTAGATGTTGCTCTGAGGTGGAGTAGCTCACAGATATTTTATTATGAATTTATATCTTTATGAATTACATTGTTAAGAATTAACTAAGAAAGAAAAAGGTAAAGGAAAAAAAAACGAACTAGCTGGAAGATCGGAGCTATAAACTGAAGACTTAAGGACCAAGGATGATAATTTAAAAGATACTTCCCATTAATGTTAATGGGACATGCAGTATCTGTAAAGTCAATTATCTTGAACAAGTTTTTAGTAAAAAGAAAAAAGAAAAGCCTAGTTTCTGCTAGTGCTGTCATATTATTCTTTATTGTTCCAAGTCTCAGTGGCATATACAATGGTAAAGAGAGTGTCACAAAAAGTATATTGCACAAAAGTTTTGTCTTCATAGTTAAAACTGAAATATGCGTGTGGGCTATGTATGCAGTGCTGGTAAGCCAGAATTGTGTCTCTAAGCTATTTTTGTATGTTTAGCTTTAGTGCTGATGCATATTTAATTGCTTGGCCTGTTTTCCCTGCAGCAAGATGTGGCTGTCTTCCACTGAAGTCAGTGCCTGAAGTCTGCAGCAGCCCAATTTGACGTTTGTGCTTTGCCTGTGAACTGCAGCGTTCACATCTGCAAGTAGCAGGTCGATGTAGTCTGGGGGAAACCCAGAAAATTCATTCTGCTTTTAGAGGGGTGTTACTGTGGGGGATTCTCTGTGGGACTTTAAATGGGTGAATTTGCAGTTTCAGTGGCTGTAGCTGTAACTTCTGTGCAGGAAACATGGATATACTGTATTGTTCTCTAGTGTGCAGACACCTTCTTCAAAACACACTAATTTGTTTTATGTTGCTTGTCTACTTAAACAAGCACAGAAAGGTATTTGTAATCTAATGTGTTGAAGTGTTTCTTAATTAGAATTGTACTTTTGGCTTTCACTTCTAAGATCTGACCTACACCACTGTGTGTATTTCTTTCTTGTCAGAACACGTTTGGAAAACGGAATCACAAGAAGCAATTAGTAATAATTGTGCGGAAAGATTACTCGGTGTAGGTAGATGCTTTGTGGAAGATGGGTATCACTTAGTTTCAAATGGAAAAGCACCCATGGTTTCTAAGTAGCGTTTGAGTAGCTGTTTCATAGGAAATCTTTTTTTTTTGTGATACATTAATTCAGTGTAACAGCTTAGATGGTTAGTACCAGTGAAGCAGGAGGGAGCCACAGGAAAAAAGCTTTGTAGTTGTGCATCAGCAGAACGGTTTGTGAGAGCAGAGGAGGAACCGAGCTTCATGATCTGGGCTGCTCTGTTAGCTTGTATTTTCTCATTAACAAAAGCAGCTTTTTAAATCTAAAGATGATGAGTAACTTTTTTCTTTTTTTCTATTGGACTTGTGTCCTGTTGCGCTGTCTTCTGTAATTTGTGTAATACTTTTAAGTTCTCACTGTTTTATCAAAGGATAGAGGATTGTTTCATTTTAAATGAAGAAATCCCTTCAGATTTTACATTTTCTGCTCAGCTGCAGATTAACAGTTTTATCCAGTCACGATTGTAGAGTATATTGCCATAAGATAATTTGTTCCCTCTGTGTCTCAGTCATGCTTATTACCTTCATTTTATTATATACTTTGAGCCTGTGAAATGATTTCTTAACTGCACTTAAAGATAGTTTGTGTAGACAGTGAAATTTCTGTTCCCGCTCTCAGGATCAATTTGTAAAGGGCTTTTATATAAATATTATGTGCTACACTTCAATATTGTTCATAGTCCAGAAGATAACTGCTGTGATGAGTCTTACTTAAGCATGGTGCAAACGGAGTCCATATGGAATTTGAAGGAAAAGGTACTTAGTTAGCTATGCTGTAATAATGCCATCCTGTCTCCAGCAGGACTGTTGGTGACCCCCAAACTGCTTCTTCCACAAGGGAAATACTAGTTTTAATACAGCCATTTATTAACTGTGTTCTGCTTAGGGTTTTGTTGTTTGTTTTTTTTTTTTGGTTTTTTTTTGTTTTTTTTTGAGGGGTGGGAATAGGGAGCAGAAAGGAAATGAAGATGTGACTTAAAAAGAAATAAATAATACTAACTCAGAAAGATTCACAAGGGAGGGAAAAGGAGAAAAATCTTAAGTGGAGAAGTGAAAGAGATATTGATAGATAGTCGGGCAAAGAAATTGAGAAGGAAGGAGGGGGAAATAATTCACATAGTCTTAAAGAAGATTGAAGGAAAGAAGAAAGGAAAGAAGGAAGAATTGTCAGAATACGAACAAAATGAGTTGCAAACTGTCAAATCAGGCACCCAAACATACTGCTAACACTTGCCTGCTTGTCTTCATTTCTTTTCCCTCACTCTTTTCCTGTCACCTATTCTGAAAACAAAACTTTGCTAGAATGAGACCACAAGAGGACTGAGCACTGTAGCTCAGAGGTGTCTTATCTTTATGTTGACTATTTTATGTACATTTGCTTAGGTTACCAAGGAGATACGCTCACATGCATTTAGTTACTTCATTACCATCTTTCCATTTTTTTTCTGATTAAAAGCATCACTGGAGCCTCAGCAAATTACTCCTCCTTTTTTTACCTGCATGAAATATCTGCATGGGAAAATAGAGTATGTCTAGAGAAACCTGATGCATGATAGCCCTGTAATTGGGTTGCCACACACCATTCATACTTCACTTTTTTAAAACCATTTCATCATTTGCTGAATGAATGTCAGGTTTTGAAACATTAGTATGTATAAGCATCAACCTTTGCTACCTGACCTAAACTGAATTTTGTTGGGACAGGAGCCAGACTCCAGAGGGATAAATACAGTGCAGCATGTTGCTAAATAGTGGCTCAAAATAAGATACTATAAAGTATAAGCAGTATTCATATGTTTGTTTATCATTAGCTTTGCTACAAATAAAACCACAATTTCCCAGTGCTGCATTTGAGATGGGAGCAAAATTTCTGAGGTCTCATTTGTTAATTTTGAAATTGCACTTAGTTTCCTTTTTTTTCAATCCGTGTGACTTTCCCTCCAATTACTCTGGCTGCAGTACTATGGATTTCAACATACTCTCGCATTGCATAAAGCAGTCAAAAAATCACACTCCTTAACGACTTTGCTGCATTGATAGGAAAGCTGTGTTGCTCCAGCACAGTTAAGTCCATATAGTTTTATAAATATTTGTGACTTTGATTCCTATTTATTATAAAGACTCTTTATACTTCTTGGCAGTATAAATGGGCCTTTAAATAGGAGCAATTGTAACCTGAACCACAGGTTTGTGTTTGAGAGGTGCTGATATGGATGGCATCAGTGCCAGAGTGCAGGATGTTGGATGAGGCCAGGATGTGTTTTGCAGCAAGCAAGAGCAAGGCACCCTGTCTGACCCGTCTACGCCAGCATTGGCAATGTGCTATGTTGTGCCTGTGCTTCCCTAATTATAGTTGAAGTAATTACTGCAATTGGAGATGTTGTCTTACACTGTTGATTGCACTTATTATTTTATGATGCTTGTTGTGACTTTATTTTTAGTAAGATTCCCTTTCTGTTAATCAATATTTATATTTTGTTGTGTTATTCAGGCACCATGTGTTCTACATTATGAAGAGTTATTTCTTCAATTATATTGATTTGTTTCAGATTGGATCTGTGTATCATTCCTCCTTTTGTCTTTGGTCTTTTCAAAGGCAAAATTCCATGTGGTTCATTCTGTTGAATGAAATCCTTCATTTCTTTCTGTATCTGTTCATGTATGTGTGTCAGTTTTCCCCTGCCTTACCCAAATGCCTATTGTGAAGCTTATTGAGGTTGATCCTCTTCCCTGTGGTTTAATGCTCTCACTGCAGCTCTACAGGGTCACCACAAATCACGCCTTCCTCCAGCTTCCCCAGCGCCTGAGGCTAATGCATGCTGTTTGACATCTACTGCTTAAACATAGTTAAATGTTAATATAGTAACAGTATAATACTGTTAATATGTCATGTGTTCTTTAACATCATGGGGCTTTGGGTAGTCTGTGCTTTGCAGGGTCAGATCATGCCACTCATACTGACTTGGCGGAACATCTCACTGCTAAAAAGGTCTTCTTGAAGTTAATGCAACTGCATGAGGAGCAGGTTTTGCTGAAGAACCAGTCCTAGGGTTGTCTTAATACTGCATGTTTGCTATGCTGCTCTCAGTTTCCTGGGAAGCTTGCTTTTGCTGGAGTATAGGTTAATGCTATACACTTGCTTCATAGTACATTTAGGACTAAGACTTGTGCCAGTTTATTAAAAATAACTCCCACCTTTTGCAACTGTCTAGCCAGGAGCTTGGCTTACCACCGTTCGGTCTTCTCCAAGCTTCAAAACCTATATTTTTGTTCTCATAGTAGTGATTTTAATGTAGAAACATCAGTCATCTTAAATTTTCAATATTAAGTATAAATTTTATCTGTGGGTTTTCATAGAACTTTGAGATGGTGCTTTGCTTTTTTAAGCCAGTACAAGTACAGTACAAGACATTTGTAATACATCCAGTAAATACTTTGTCAGAGCTATCAAATGATGAACTATGTTACAAGACTTTTAAGTATGAACATGTTGTTGTAAGTGTGCACTCACAGCCCAGAAAGCCACTGTATACTGGGCTGCAACAAAAGAAGTGTGAGCAAAGAAGCAGACCAAAAGAGGTGATCCTGCTCCTCTACTCTGCTCTCGTGAGACCCCACTTGGAGTATTGTGTGCAGTTCTGGTGTCTTCAACATAAGAAGGACATGGAGCTGTTGAAGCAAGTCCAGAGGAGGTCTGGTTGTGGTCTGGAGGACAACAACACGTTGTTTACTCCCTGCGATCATGTAACAGAAAGCTGTGTGCTGAGCCTGAAGAGTCATTTCTCCTGTTGACCCAAGTGGTATCAGTGTGACACAATTTAATAGGAATTCTGTTTTATAATTTAAAAACATATTACAAAATCACTTAGGAAATACATCATCAGGAGGCCAGTGTCATCTCAGGTTGTAAAGTTAGATGCCAAGAAATCAGAAAATATCAGATTCACGTTATCAACTTTAATTCATTGCATGTGAATGAGGCTATTTGTTGCTGCTGTAATAATTTGTTAAAAAGACTGAGAGTCTCATTGTAGCTTATTCAGATCTTCAGGACAGATTACTGCATCTCCTTTAGGTGAACCCCATTGTATTTACATTCATGTATTACTTCCATGGAAAAGGCTTCAGCTGCTAGCTGAACTCAAACGCGTGGGCAAATTTTGATACCTGTAAGCCTGGAGTTTTGAGCTCGATGAATAAACATTCAGTCTTGCTTACTGGTAGTAGGTGAATGTCTTTCTAGACTGACACACAAAATATACTCTGACAGTCAAGCAGTGACTTACCTAGTATTAACCAGCTGCATAGAGTTACACAGGTACAGAAGTGGTGTGCTTTGCCATGCTGGTCACCCCTTTCTTGACAAAAGATTAACGTGCAATTAATTTATAATGGCATTGGATTAATTTTTAAGGATCCTGCCATACTGAGTTTTAAAATAATTTTTAGGGAGATTCTAATAGCAAGATTTTTTTGGTAGACTTGATATATTGCATTGGTTTACTGTTTGGTTGTTGATATAGATTTAGAAATAGACTGCTTCCACCCCACAGCAGAACTCACAAATGTAAGACTGTGCATTGGATGTCTTTTATTCATATATTTTCGTTGATTTCTTTATTCTGGATGGATTTAAAGACGCTGAGCAGAAACACGCTGGGCTGCGAAACTGTGGATTAAGAGAGACTGGGCTAAGGTGTGTGAAGACTATAATTTTTTTTTTTTTTTTCCCCAGAGGTTTGCTGCATCCTAAGTGCTGAATTTGCAGTGAAAATCAACCTTCACTGTTGGTGCATGAGTGAAGAACTAGACTGTAAAGTGATTCTTGACTAAAGTCCCCTGGCATCTTGGTAGTAACAATAAATAAATAATAATAGCTGTAGTGTGGAGACAAGGAATCATGTGTGTGTTTATATATTTGTGTGCATAAAATCTGTGTATCCAAAGACTGGCTTTGTATATAGGGTCTCCTTTTTGGCTGGAAAAAGCCTTTGATTTCTTGCAGAAATCAAGAGTTAATTCTTTCTGTTGAACATGAGGGATAGCTCTAAAGTTACTTATATATGTCTTGCAAGAAAATAAATTCACATATGAATAGGTACCAAAAATACAATACACCAATTTCAATGCCACAGCTACCAAGCCCATAGCCAAAAATAGATTTGGTTTTGTCAAAGCCAAATAGGTTTGATTTTGCTTTAAAGACTGATACTCAAGTTTCATAGGAAGATGAGGTCATGCATTGTTTTAGCCTTAAACATAATTTTGGAAACCTAAATACAATCCAAACGTCTAACAACAATATTAAATATTAAAAATTTTGAAAAACATAATACATTTAAATATTAAAACAAATTACAGTGTTAAGTACTTGGTAACATGGTTTATTTGAGTAGGTCTTGTCAGTCTTGTGTGAACAGTGGTGTCAAGTGTGCATGTGAGGTCAGGGCTGTTTAAATCATGGCCGCTTGTTAAAAGTGGTTGTTTGTTTAACTATGGGGTGGGTGTCATATTTTGAAAAAGCAAGCCAGAAGTTTCCCACTTAATAAGAATGAAAAATACTAGATTGCTGTAATCTGGTTAGCCAGTTCTTCCTCATAAGGAATGGGAAGTGTGTTTGTGCATTTCTCATTCATGGCTCTACTTTGATGTAGGAAAAGCAGTGATAAATTAAAGCCTGTGTGCATTTAGTCGCTGTAAATCATCTTATAAAAAGTCCTGACCAGCAGAGGGCTTCTGTCCCTGGAAAATAATCCCTCACGCTGTTACTGGCAGAGAAGAGGAGCTTTAACCGCACACCTTTCTGCAGTGGTTTTCTTTCTCATTTGGTCCTGATGGCCAGTGGGCTCTGGGGAGCTGTGCAGAATCTCGTAGCCTCCTCTTCGTGCCTTCAGGTTATACCCGGTGCAGTCTCATCTCCTTAGAGCAGGGAATTGCAGTCCTGCAGTGGCCCCATTTTAATTATATTATAATGCTTTTGTTGTTGAGGTGTAAATGTGAGGACAGGGAGGGATGTTTCAATGATCTTTGGAGTCCAGACTATAGGATATAGTATTGATGGTCAACTTATAAAAAGTCTTATCTAATTTTATGCCAGAGCAAAGCTTTATTCTTTTCATCCTGCCATGGCACAGAATGGCATCTGATAAGTCTTTCTCTACTATAATTTATGTCTTTAGCAGTGTGAAAGTGTATGCCAATGTGGGTGCACTCAAGCAGGTCTATGGGATGGCAAGAGCCCTGATTTTGCACTCTGCTGGAAATACATTTTAAATCTGCCTTGCTGCTTCATTACTAAATGTTCTTCTTGACACATAGTTTTGCATTTTACCTGCCAGGCATTAGTCTTTCTTTTGGCTAGGTTTTGCATTCCTTTTATCTGCTTTATCTAGAACTCATCTCTGTTGTTTATTTCGTAGCCACAATGTGCTAAACAGCCTGAAGTCAAATATTGCTACATATACCTCTCTTCCTAAACTATCATTAACTTTGCCTGGTGCTGTGAGCCACCCAGTCAGAACCAAGCCTTTCAGCTGGGTGACTGGCAGCATATGGAGAGACAGCCTCTTTTGGACACATTTGGTTGAAAAGATAGTGTTTGTTCTGCCTTTCTGTGTTCAGCAGTGCCTTTTTTCCCTCAGCAGAATTGGAAGATAATAGGATTTTAAAGGGTGAGTAATTGACCAACGACCACTTCCAGCTGTAGCATTTTTCTTCATATTGTGTGGCCTCAGTGCTAAGGTGAGGCACAGCCTGATTTCTTATTTCCACAGCTCACTGCACTAAATCCCACGGCAGCTTGAATATTCTGCTGGCAGCACAGGGGAAACAGAAAGATATCTCACTGGTGTGGGTTGGTTCTTTTTATTTGGGTTTATTTTGTGTTGTGTTGTGTATCTATGATAGTATGCAGTATTAGATGCTAAAATTAAACCAAATGGATGCAAAATTGATTTTTCTTGTCAATACAAAATTAAATTTGTTGAAAATCCCATATATTTTAATATCTCCTTTTTTGACACCACCCCCACCCCCCCTTTAGAAATAAACTGCTTTGTTTCATTTTGATATTTTTTGCTGCTAAGTTGTCTTTTCGGTGCAAATATTTGTGTTAGTTGTTGATTGCTGTGCTGTGGAAAGGTGAAGGCTGGAGGCTGTAGATGCTCAGGAGCACAGCTGAGTAAGAAGAGCATTTGCAGCTCAAAGGGGCCTGGAAACTTAGGAGGAAGATGGCAGTAACAGTTAAAAGCTTTGGTCATCCTGGGGGAGGTTTGTAAGAAAAGGAGTCAAATGCTTTAATCACCCAGGAGGGAGTGAATTAATACTTTTCTCCTTTATTTTTATGAGAATTTATTTTTTGCTAGATGATAGCAGCTCTTTTCATTTAATCTTTTCTCCTTTTCAGCTTTCCCCCCCAAGCTTTCCTCCCTTTCTCCCTCCTCTCTACTGCTTCTTCCTTGGGCATGAATGGCTCTAAGAGTAAATGACCATTTGATGGGTCTTTGCTCACCATCCCCCCATATCAAATTTGACATGGAGTAGTCCTGAGGTGGGTGGTACCCCCTCTCCTTTTAGCAGGGTTTTAAATAGACTCATGGTGCCCATAGGCGACAGGCATGTTTATCAAAAACATGGGGAAGCTGCACCAGCTTAGTTTAGGCTTACCTTAAAAGCGACAGACAAAGTAGTCATAAAACCCTCTCTGGTGATTCTCCCTGCAGCTTGGGAGGCTTATTTAAATATACATTAGTTCGATGGGTAATCAATATACAGCTGCATTTATTTATAGCTTTTAATTTCTTTATGTATTAATGTATTTATGTTATCCTAAATAGTGAAATGTCTGTCTAGGTGTTACTGTATCAGTTGCTATAGATGGCACACAGGCATAGGGCTGCATTTTAAAATCAGAACCAAGGGTGTCAGGAGTTTTTGAAAACATCCTTTTTACATTGCTGTGTCTGCATTAGAAAATGGTACCAGAACTGAAGCAGTTTGTTGTCTTCTGATTATTTGGATCCTTATGGTCTTTGCTTTGGCATCAGTTTTGATGTCTTCTGTAAACAATTCTTAGTAATGTGAGGATGTGTAAGTGTGTAGCATTTTGAGTACATCAAGGTTTTAGAAACTGTTCTCAGATTGCTCTGTTGGTAGAATTTTAAATTGGTGGTATATGTATTAGTGTTAGGTAAAACATATGCATATTAAATGCAGCGTGAATATATTTTGCCTTTCCTGAAGTAATTTAGAATAAATAAAGCACTCGCGACTGAGCACTTGAATGTTTTGTTGGAAAAGAACCAGGAAGCACATTATTGCAAAAAGGTGTAATGACTGAACCTTGGGCATCCCTTACCTTAGTGAGTTACTGAGTTTAAAAGGCCAAATAAATTAAAAGACAAATTAATGTTAACTTGTTGGTGAACTACTTACTGACTTTAATTGTAACTGTAAAAACAGATAACCTGAGGCAGATTTAAGCAGTAGCAGCTAACATTGTTATGATAGCCTCAGGAAGCAAGTGAAACAGGCAGGATGTTTTGCAATAAAACTGTAAAACAATTAAAATAGCTGCACAAAACATGCTGCTTTTTAGCCTGTCCAGAGGAAGGGGTTGCGAAGAGAGTGTCAGCCATCATAGCATCACAGTTGTTATGAATTACCATCTACTTTTGGAAGGGGCAAAAGATGAATAACAAAGTCGACAAGTAAATACATGCTACATAAATATGCATAAATCCATTACCATCTGCCACATTGTCCAATTTGACTGGGTTGTCTTTCTGTGTCTAACACATAAAGCAGTTTCCCTCAAGCAATATTTTCTGTAATGAATGGGTGAAAGATCTACATTCTTGGGTTGTGACTGTAGTTCTGGTATATAATATAGAAAATACAGTATTTACTGTTTTCTAAAAAAAGAGCTGTAGTCAAAAGATTTATTTGACTGTGCAGCTTACTAAACTTTGCATTAGTCTTTGGAAGCCAAGCAAGGAAGTTAAATTATCAGGCTTTTTGCTTGGCTAGGAATTTTTAGTGGTTTATTTTCTACAATCACTACTGCAGACAGTAAGTAAAGATTAGAAATATCAGTCTGCAAATGTACAGGTTTTGTATCCCAGCATTATGATCATTTAAATAATTTTTCATAAAGTTTCATTCCTTGCTTGGTAAGCAAACGTAGCTCACACTGCTGCTGTTTATTCTTCATGTCATCGCTGTGATATGTCTCAGTTTAGGTCCAAGTAATTTTATTTTTCTGTCCTGTATATGTATAGCATACTTGCATTTAATCTTCTATCCAGATGTGGCCTCCGTTTCTTTAGATTCTGCTTGTATGCTTTTCCAACATCCTGTTCTGGATTTCTCCTCATAACTATGACTACAGAATCGCTGTGCTCTGCTGTACGTTCATCTGGGCTTCATTTCTTTTACACAGAGGCTGCTTTACACTGTTCTGGCAACGAAAAAGGGCCCCAGTGAGAATGAGACTCAAGACCCAGCTGGCTTGTCTTATTTCCTATGTCTTACCAAATTGCACCAGGATAGATAAAATCTGTTTGTTTATCTTATAATGCAAGATGAAAGTATTAAAATCTCCTTGTTTCCTTGTTTATTCAGAGATCAAGTCTATAAAATAAAACCTGTGATTTTTATTTTTTTTAATGTACACTTATGTTCCTTCTTTTTTCCCCCACTCTCTTCCTAGGTAGAGATTAATAATCACTGCTGGAAGAATTTATAGTCCTCTGATTAAGAGTATATGTTAAGACTTTACATCAAGATATTCTTTCTGGTAGGAGGTTTTACTCTTAAAATGCTCATTTGTGACAGAAAAAGACAAGTCTGGGTTTTCATCAGCATTCATACAAAGAAACTGGCCCGAGCTTATATATGAAACAATCTGATAACCTATCTTCACTCTGCAAATATTTGCCTCCGGTAAGTCAAAGGTCAGAAATCTAAAATGTCTGTCAAGGTACTTCTGTGGAGCTTGGTGAATCACTTTTTTAAAACATTTTTAAATCTGTGTAGTTAGGTGTCTTTAAGTAGGTTAGAAATCCAACTTTAGATTTCTGTTTTGTAAGATTCACAGGTTTGTAGTGTAAGAAAGTGACTTACAATGCAGCGATAAAATCATTGAAAAAGTAATTTATAGGTAGTACTGAAACAGTTTTTTGATGTGGAAAAGATTTTGTAGAGTTAGAAAAATAACTTCCAGTAAAAATACAGCTTCATCCCTTCATAGGGCAGAAATTTAAAGTTAATGCTACAAATTAATCCGCTTGGAAAAAAAAGCAGATATGTGGGATTCATTTTCACTTCAAATTAGATGTCTAAAAATTAGGCATTAAATATAAGCTAATTGTCCAGCTTTCAGCAGTCATGGAAGGGAAGGGGCTCTAAAGAGAATGAATCATCTCATCTAAAGAAAAGTGTGCAGTAAAGGTGGGATACGTTTCCCCTGGAAGGGTAGGTTGGCTGTGGAGTTATTTGGAATAATTTGTAGTTAGCTAGTGCTGAATTAGTTGAAACCCATGCTAAATGATATGGGCTTCAGTGGTCTGTATTTCTGTGTGTGTACGGCAGCGCATAGATCTCAGTGTGATACTTGCTGTGCATGTGAAGAGGCAGTGTGCTCGTAATAAAAAAAACCAAACAAAACCTAGTTTTTAAATATAAAATATTAATCTACAATATGCTAATTGTCAGCTGGGCTTTGTAAAGCTGGGGTATGATTTACAGTAATGATGCTTTTAAAAACCAAATAAACAGAACCCGCATCTAATTGCACATCTAAAGTCTCTCTATCTTCCTCATCAACTGACTGACACATGAAATAAAGTATAAAGGTTTGTTGGAGAAAGACCCTTTTCCTATCTAAGACTACTCTTTTGTCAGTTTTGTGTGTTGGCTGTTTTCCTTTGAGCACATTTTGTATGTGTTTAGAAGAGAGAAGATAGTCTGGCAACTACATATCAAGGCAGGAAACCTATTTCCAGAGCTGCTCCAAGCTTCCTGTATGGCTGAGGAGTTGATCCCACTAACTAGAGCTGAAAAAAAAAAAAAAAAAAAAAGGAGGAAAAAAAAAGGCAGCTTGTTTTTATGTGTAAGTTTTTGGTGGAGTATTTTTGCTACTGGTTTTCTTGTTCATAAGATCTAAGACCTACCTGCCTTTTCAGAAGGTGAATTTCCTGACCAGCCTCAACTGCTTTCCTGCGGGATGTGGTATGCATGTAGAAAATAACTTTTAACTGTTACTGCACTGTTAATCCCCCAACAAGATTCAAGGAAATTTGTGCAGGGGACCCACCTCTGAAACATTCTTGCTCCCTGCCCTTGATAATGAAGTAAAGAGATGAAGCCCTCTTTAGAATGAGGTAATTTGTTATTATTTTCAAGCAGCGATGGCAGGAAATGGGAAGAAAACAATTGCTCTGAAAACAATTTGAATGTTGCTCCAGACAAATAAAAGACCTAGGCGGTGGCTGACCTCTCCTGACAAACAGCTGGAGCCAAAAACAGCCATGGAGTTGTCGCTAAAGGAGTTAATGGAGGAAATCTTTCAAATCAAAGAAACAGTAAACAAGGTAGATGGAGCTTTTACAGAGGTTAAAATTGAGATAGCTCAAATGAAAGCCAGGCAAAATGAAATTAAAGAAAAGGTGAATCAACAGCTCCGCGTGTATGAGGATGAATTGCTTACGTTAAAAGAGACTTGAAATGAGGTTTCTGGAATGATCCTTGAAGAATCGGCAGAATAAAAGGAGGAAAATCAAATTTGAGACTGGATACCTAGAAAAGGCTTGAAGGACATCACCCAGGGGAAGGTTTTGAAAATATTGCACTGGAGCTGATAAAAGTGAAAGCCAAGAGAGGCCTCTGAATTGGAAAGGTTGCACCTTAGCTTCCTCACATGTGCCCAGTAGACGTCAGCCCCTTATATTGGGAATGTAGTGCTCACCTCACATACAGCAAATGACAGCAGTAAAGTTTCCTGCTGTTAGTTTTTCACATCACTCTCACTAGACCTTAGCTGGACCCAGACTGTCTGCCATTGATGGTTTTATAGCTTCCCTGAATGTGAGGCCTTATATATGGCACCCTAGTGAAATGGGGGTAGGTTATTGCATGACAATACAGCCATAACAGGATGAGCCAGTCTGGCTGCCCTCAGGCTAAGGAAGGTGTCTTTTCCTAACAAATGCAAAGGTGTTACTTTTTGCAAAACCGCTCACTTCCAAAATGCAATGACCTACTTAACAACTGTTATGATAGGCTAGGTTATTTATATGCTATCTTAAGAAATTACGGCAAAGAGTATACGGGAAGGTATTCCTTTGGTAGTTCCTCATTTTGGTACTGATTCTGCCCGTGTGGTGAAATATGCAGTAGATAAGGAAGAATAAGGGTCTACAGTGCCTGGCTCTGCACTGATGGAACCTTGCATCAGTAAAAAAAATTAAGGATACTCTCACAGGTTTGGCTGGGATTGGGGTCAGGTAGTGAAGAGTAACATGAGTTTGCTCTAGAGTTGAGCCTCAAGTGTTAAGTTTGCAACTAAGTAGGATAAATATTAAAAAAAAAAAAAAAAGAAAGGAAATTAATACCTCCTTGCCATTCAGCAGAAGAGAAACCTGTTTAAAATACCTAGGCAAGAAAAGGGTGGGATGAAAGCCTAAAATTAAGGTGAAATTAACTCTGCATCAGTGTTGTTGCTTGTCTTGAACTAACCACCAATTGCCACCCTGTTAAGGAGACCTTAAGAAGAAAGCTAGAGTAATTCAGTTCAACGCTAGTTGTCCTTGGAGATTTCTGAATGTATACAAGAATGTTCATTATTCCTTTTCTGATTTATTTACTTTTTATTATTTTCTTCATTCAACTTTCCTGGCATTTACAGCAGTATTTTTTTCCTTTTATTCTACCAGTTTCAACTAAATAAATCAAGCATTCCAATTTCTTGATGCTGAGTAATTATTTGCAGCTAGGTTGGGCTCTTGGGTAAAGTAGTACTTTTGCCACGGAGAAAAGGAAGTCCTCAAGGGGTGAAGAATGCTACACAGTAGTCACCGGAGACAAAGGAGCAAGCTCTGAGGAGCTGACGTTTCCCCTATTTCTCCTACAAACTAGTAAGAATAATGGAATCAGTTAGTGCTATTGTTGAACATGATCCTAATGAGAAGAATTTTTCCCACTGGATCAAACCGAAAGTGTAGCTCAGGCATTTAACAGTTGGGAGATCTGTTGTTAGCAGATGTGCCAATCTGAATAGTTGAATGAGAGTTTGCCCCTTATTTACAGAACCCTAGGCAGGCAGTTTGGTTAAAATAAAGGTTTTAAATGCCTTCTCTTGGAGATTCTGAATTGCATTATTTAGTGGACTGATGTATTGTGTAATATTAGGTCTGCAGAAGTGGAGTTAGACATCAAAACTTTCCTTTTAGCATCATCATATAAAAAAGGTACCACTGAAGGTGAGCTGTAGTGAATTCAGAGTGGTATTTGTGTAGATAGGTTCGTTTCAGGGAAGAGCTACAAAGCATATTGTGGATTTAGGAAAAGTGCTGAAATGCTGTCCTTACAAAACCAAAGACTACAAAAGTCAGTCTTCTAAAAGGGGCGCAGGAAAGGTCAGTGCATTTCTAGGTCTGCACTTGTACGATGGTCCTCTAATAGAGAATTTTTCTGTTTGTATCTTTCCCTCTGCTCTTACTTGCAGGGGATGTAGTCTCTTGAGTGTCTTGAAAATCGGCTTCTATAGAAATTATTTTCTTTGCAGTTAACTGGCTTCCAGGTTCATGGTCTATCTTACACCAGAAAAAGGTTTAGGTGCATCTCTCTTAATTTACAGGCTTCTGGGTAGGTACCACAGGTGAAGTATTGCAAGAAACTTTAATTGTTTAGACAATGCTGAAAATAAAATACTAGCATAGGATTTCTTCACCTGGATCTTGACTGTGACAGATTATAAAAGATTGTGTGTTAGTTAGAAATTTGCCATTTTGGTTCCACTCTGAGTTTGCGGGCAAGTTACCTTATATCTGTATGTCTATCTGAAGATGTGTGTGACAGTGTATATAAGGCAAGACTAAATATATATTTATATTACATAGGTTTTAATGGCACAGTTGTGCCCACAAGGTAGGCACATCATTAAACAGGGCTCTTCTCTGCATTTGTCACCAGTGGTATGAAGAAAATCCTGGGTCGCATGCACTGAGTACCTTGACACCAATGTCCTCAGTCCAGGAGCCACTGATGGCCCCCTCAGCTCTCTGGAAAATGCAGGAGTGCAACAGCCACCTAAGAGTGGGCAATTGCTTACTTGACATAACTGTGTGAATTTCCATCTGCCCTACAAGTAGAGGTTCTCTAGGTTGGTGAAGAATCCCAGAGGCTGTTATTGAAGCTGCCATGTCCCATTTGTCCCATGGTCAGGAGGGCTTCTTGAATATGGATGCATTTCTAGTGAATGCTGTTCTTCCATAGCAGTTAACTAATTTGCCCATATTTACCAACTGCTGTGACTGTATACACAGCACATCTCAAAGAAACTGGGTATGGTACTGTGGTTTTTTTTGTGTTCTTTTTTACTGATTCAACTGCCTCATTTTGTGTCCCAGTTCATGATGAGCAGGGGATACTTTCTAATTTGTATTAAATAAAGTGTTCATGTGTGATGGGTGTGTAATCTTCAGTTTCACTTAATCCTTTATTTTATCTCCTTGCCTTCAGAGTGCTGCAAAATGACAGATTGATAAACAGACTAATTTGTTTGTTTCATTTTGGTATTATGAACTTTCAAGGAAAAGGCAATATCCACTTGCATTGAGGGATTTTCCTGCTTTATATCATGCCAAGATACGCAGAAGCACTTTTAAGAATGGGCACCGTATAAACATAGGTAAAAGCACACTGTTACCAGGAAATGTTTGCTGTTGGATTTTTTTTAAGTAGATAGTGTATTTTTGGTCACATGCAGATGAATTCTGATTTTATTCAAGATGAAAGAGGTGTATTTAAAATATGAAGCACTGCTTTTAAAAGTCTTCTGTGATATTGTATGGTATCTAATAATAACTGACACGTCAGACAGGAATGTGAGGAATGTGTTTATCTGTATTTTTTTCAAGCACATTTTCATTTTTGTTTAATTTTCAAAGTAGCACTGTAATTTTTTTGTTTTTATGAGTCCCCCTTTCCAGTGTAGCACCACTGTTAGGTACTTCACACTGTAGACACAGCAGCTGGGTTAATTAAATAGATATGTCACAGTACTAAGCCAGTGCCTGCTGCCATTGTACACAGGCAGCCAAAAGCTACAGCAAATAGAGCCTTGCAGAAGCATTAGCAAGGCAATACCAATTGTAGTTAAAAACCCAAGCTATCTTATGAAAAACAGGACAAAAAATTATGCTTTGTGTGCATTAATTATATATAAAAGAGGTGAAATGTGCATTGATGATATCATAACCCAGTTATTATTGATTATGGTAAATCAATAAACTGCATTTCAGGTAACTGCTAACAATCTCAGTGTGGAATTCATGAAAGATTTTCTTTCTCTGTAGTCCTATGACATGCTCCCCCACTTTTCTTTCTTTTATCTTCCTCTCCCCTCTCCTTTAATATTGAGATGTTTTAACATGGTCAAAAAGAGCTTCTACTGTTTTCATACAGAAGTTTGTTATTTCTTGTGTGTGGATCAAATTTGGAGACATCATCCTTGTAAGCTTACTGCCCATTTACTGTCGGCTGTGAAAGTTATATGTCATGGCTTCTACTTCATCTCTGAAGCACTGATGCATGGTGCTGTGTGCTTATGATCTGCTCTGCGCTTCTCAAAACCAGCTGTATTTCAGTGACTGGCCAAATATTCCCTTTATACCTGTTATTTGTTTTCTGAAGGTTCAGGTTAGTTACAACTGCAAAGGACAAAATGTTCTTCTATGACTTTGTCTCATTGCCTCTTGACCTAGTGATGTAGATGCGCTGTAACTGAGGAGATAAGGTCATCTCAATGAGCATGATAGAAATTGTTAATAGATTGCAGATTTTTTTCACATAAAAGAATCAATGTTCTGCCTACTGGGAGGGCTACTGAGGACAGCAGCAAAAGCTGTACATCCAGAAAGGACGGATAAGGAGTGAATGCCAGCACAAACTTCTCTCTGTGCTTCGGAAGCTGATTGGCAGGTTTCCAATGAGCAGATGGTGCCAGCAACATTTTGTTGGTTGTTTGCACACTACTCGCAGCATTGTGGAGCGAAGGCAGTGTGGGGCTGCTCAAAATGGGAGTGCTGCTGTGGCAGAGAATGGGAAGAGTTGTGGCTGCTCAAGAGTGGCAGCTGCTAAATTACACCTTAAAGTAATTCTTGGCACTTGCTGAATGAACTAGTATTGACCTGTTGGTCTCAGAAAGTAATGAAAGAGCCATGTAAGCATCACTAATTCTGCAATAAATTGCTCAGAATTGTATAATAATAGGGAACCATTATTATAGAATCATGATATGAGGATTCTCAAAGCGTGTGGAGCTGTCAAACATCAAACCTCCAGTTGCTTTGGGGGAATCTGAGTACAAACATACAAAAGGCCAAATTAGAAATCTCATTGCTGAGACTTGTGAGCTATGGGGCTGCATGGGCTTGCAAAAAACATTACCTTTTATTTCACAAAGTCCTCAAATTCCTGTTTAAAGTTTGTAATTTGAGAAGCAAACACTAAAATAGAGACCCAGGTCTCAGTTCTGCAAGCTCCCAGACATGTTAGTACCTACCTGCAAATAATTAAACAATGTGTTTGTACCTTTGGGAAGATAGGGTTGCCCAGGCAAAAGGCAATAGGGTACCTGGAAGTGGGGAAGAAGGCAGGCTGTGGCTTATGCAGCGCTCCTCTTCACATGCATCTGTGTCCGCTTACCCATCACGCTGGGGACAGCCTGTCACCAGGGCTCTCTTTGCCTTCAGAAACCTGGGGGACAGTGGTTGGGATGTCCATGCTGTTTGCGCTCCACTGCACTGCCTGCAGCCTGCAGGGTTGGGTATTCAAGACAAGGGTCACATGCAGAAGTGTCTTCTGCTTGTACCCTGTCCAGCTTCTGTTTGGAAATACATGCATTTGGAATCACTAAGGTTACCTAAGGATTTTGAGTAGTCGGGTATGAAAAGGTTCATCTAAGCATGTAACATGGGTGGACAGAGGATGGAATTTTGGGGGATTTGGTGGTTTGTTTTTTTGGTAGAATACTATACATCCTGACAGAATTTGGATGCACAGACTAAGAGAATAGTTTTAATTTTGTCAGCCATGGCTGGCTAATTCAAAATTAACCCTTTACAAAGTAAGTAAGTTTCAGGAGTACTGAGTAGGATTTGGAGAGTACCTGGCATAACAGAGCTGCCCAGCCTTAGGTAGTCAGTTTGGCAAATCTGTGCCCTAATCTTACAAGCAAATGTCAGAGCCAGTTAAAATACTTCCCCAGTAATTTTTGGGGAATCTTTGGAAAGTGGTGGAATATGACAGTAAAGGGATCTGGGTAGGACAACAGATCAACTGAGCCACCAGCCTCAGGGGGTGTGCAGGCTAAGCCCTAGGCTTGTTCTGCAGTGAATCTGATCATCTCCTCGCAGCACCTATGAAATGGTTTGTGGCAAGGAACTAATAGCTGAAAGTCATGACTTTTGGGGGTGTTTTCATATTATATCCTTCCATAAGGAGACACTAACTATTCTATGATTCTATGATAAGTAAGCATTCTTTCATCAGGCTTTTGAATGCAATGTATTGTTTTTGTCCAAGGTTACTATATCCATAGTAATAACAATGATAGCTCTGTGCTGACTCACTGTCTTGTTTTCATTTATGCATCATTCCTTTGGTGTTGTGTATGGAATCAATTAAATTAGTTTTAGAAAAACCAAAGAAAACACAAACCACCTTTAGTGAGCTGCAGAAATGTGTACACTCAGCTCCATCAGTTTGGAGATGGTGTGTAATCCTGTTGCTGTAAGTTGTGCCTTTTACCCAATGTTCTGTTGCCCCATCTTTTCTTCCTCCTGTTTTTATTTTTGCCCATAGTTGTTGTTAAAATAAAATTGTAGGCTCTGCAAAGGTGACCATTTTGCAAAGCAATCTTTATGAAATTATTCAAAATTATATTAGTAGCTATAAATAACAAGAAGGAGTAAGAATAGTGAACAGAATCATTCATGAAGAGGGATGAACATTTGAAGACTGTGACATGGGCTGTAGGCATATGGGTCATCTCTTTTCCTACCTGTTTTACATTTAATGAAAACTGACGGGATCTTAGGAAAAGCTGAGGCAGACTGTGTCTTCTCTTTTGTGGGAAGAGCCAAGTTAGAGAAACTACCCCCAAGCTTCCAAGGAATGGGGAAATGTTGAGACTCTCATCCCTGACTCTTGTGGCTGCTTCTTGTCACATCTTATAGACCAAAAAATTGATAAGCTTTAATTCAATGCAGTGAATTTTTAATGTTTACCAATTATGATTGGTTATGATACTGTTACTAATTATGATTTTTTCCAAGAAACTAAGGGGTCCTTGGCCTTCTCCTACCCTCAGAACTGTTTTAATGAGAGATGCCCTTGAATTTCTTTGATATTAAACACAGTCTGCGATTATATGAAGTTAGATAGGGTGACAAGAGACTGAAAGAGGAGAGGCAGGTGTTTTATATCTTTAAGCAATGTCTATTTCTGGATTTGGGCAGCATTTTAAATTGAAATATTCTAACATAGTTTTTACTACTGTCATAGATGCTGTTTAACTCCACTCCCACCTCAGTTCAGATCTGTAACAAATTTGAGTGCACTGTCCTAGACGTTATACTGAGTTGTGTCTTTGGAGATGTGATATGGCCTGAGATTATGCAGTGTGACAACACTTAACCTAACATAATTCAGTTCAGTGCACTGAGAAGTAGAATGATGGAATATTTTTTTCCCCTAGCATGGGTACCCATCCATTGTCACTCTAGTTACAACATATTGTCTGATAGGAACATAAGAATATAGCTGTGTCCTGTTTTCAGCTTACCAGATCAAACTTATCTGAATCCTGCTGCGCTTTTGATGTCAGTGTGGTGTGGTAGCAGTGCATTCCACAAATTAATTATATGTTATAAATAGGAATGTCTAATGTATCTTGTCTTGTTTCTCAAACCTCAAACATACTTTCTGTTAGATACTTCACCTTTAAGCTAAATGCTTTCCCATCAGTGTTCCAGTCCCTATCCTGTAGGACTCTTCCAGTGCCTGTACCAATTCTTCATATGTATACCTTGTACATGTCACAAGAATAGATCACAGTATTTCATATAAAGAGTATACAGTCATTTTATATAGTAGCAGCACTGTTTTTCTATAACATTTCAATGTTGGCATGAAGAATTAGGGGGAAGGGAGAGATGCTTACTGTCAGAATTGTCTTTTAAATGTGTTATTTCAGATACATGAAAATGGTGCCAGTATCATTACAGTGCTGAGAGACTGGTCCTAAAATGTGTGTCAAGCACATACAATGATAGTATTTTACTTTTACTTTAATGGTGTCTTTTGCCTTTTAAGCTAGTATTTCTGTAGTTTAATTTGTATGCTCCTTAACTTAAGACTTTATTTCTTGTTCTTAATTAACCCAGTTAAGATCATATGTGATTTAAAATTATACTTACTGTAGACCTAACTTTGGTTCTTCAGTTAGCTCAGCAACCATAATTCAAAGGATGTTTTTTTAAAGAGATAAAAATCCTTAACTTTCATATTTTGATCTTCCGAGTGTTTTCAAGGAATAAAGCTCTCTAAATTTTTCTTTTATTCCTCTTTCTTTCCTTTTCTCCTACTTCTTATGCCATGAACTTGCACTTTTTAAAAATTAATCAAGAGCCAGTAGTCTTGAAAACAGCCAGCACAGGTGACCATGGCTGGTGCTCATTTGCATGTATGCTGAAATGCATGCAGGAGCATCTGGAGATTGCAGCAATGTCCTCTGCTCTGGCTTCAGTCTGCAAATTGCTAGTAGTGCCCCTTGAAGGCAGCTGTACCTGTGGGGGAGCCTTTAAACTCCTTGCATGTATTCAGTGTTGGTCTTAGTGTAAGGACTAAAGTGATTAGATGCAGGGTAGCAACAGTGTGCTGACTTTTAATGTAAATGCTTTGCAGCGATTTTGGCTGTTAAGGATAAACCATTTCTTATGTAATGTGGTGTTTGACCTATAAATCTAATAAAAAATTTGCTAGGCTCTTTTTCTACAAAACTGTCAGCCTCCACTGTCCACTTTCGTAGTTTCTAAAATAAATAATGAAAACTACCATAAACACAGGGTTTGATATTGATTTTTCCAGAGTTTAAGATAATCTGAGGTCTTCAGAGATCAGTATCCTTTACTGTGTCATACACTTACTTATGCTGCTGCTATAAAAAATAAATAACTGAAGCTCTTTAAGGTCTAGTTTGTGAAAAAGATGAAACATTTATTGGCCACTATATTTTGAACACTGTATTTCTGAAGCTGAATTTGATGCTTTGCGTCCCATAAAATAAAAATGATGTGATTGAAGGCAGTAATCAAAAGAAAAGGGCTCAATGTGTCACTCTGTTGCTAGAATACATGTGTCTGCTTGAACAGAGCTTTACTTCTAATATACTTCCATAAATTTTTAATGATAGCTAATGAATCAAATGCTGAGAGGCCTTGGAGATGAGTTATTTGTCAGATTTTCTTTTCCCTTTCAGTGCTGTATGGTGTATCTCCTGGATCCCTCTGGTTGCAGGCTGTTTCCAAGATGTGTCTTTCAGTTCAGTCTGTTCCCTGTCCAGCATTTCTTTAGCAAATACCAGGGTAGGGTTCAGCAATACTAATTCCGAACTTTTAAGACCAGCAGATGTTATGAAGACCTTCAGGAAGAAAACAAGCACTGGCAGCAGTGCTCTCCAGGCCTGGCCCACCCCAGCAGGTGCCGCTGTGATGCAGTGATGCCTGGAGCTGGCCAGGAAGGCCAGAGGCACACGCACAGTCTGTAAACTCCTGATTCATACAAGCAAAAAGGCAAAGGAAATTGCAGCCTGCACCCTGTGACCTGGCCAAGCCATTGTAAGTCATCAAGGAAGCCTTGATGAATCGGGAGCAGTCGCCTAAATATCAGAGGGCTATTTGGCTGTGCAGAATATTGTACCTACCGAGATACACATTTCTGCAGTGTGACCATATTACAGCATCAGTTTGAAAGGAGAGAGAAAGGAAACTTAGGAGTCAAGCCATAGAAATAAACAAGATTCAGAGGGAAGTGGCTCAGCAGCTTGCAGTCAGCTTTGTGTCTCCCTCCAAGTGTATGGTCTATGCCAACAAGCATGTCTGCACAGCACAGAGGAGCGATCAGTTCTCTGCCTGCCCCAAGCATGGTGGTCTCTGTTACTCAATGTGCTTTGCTGGTGGCACATCAGAAGTGGCATTTTGGCAGGAAAGAAATGTGTGAGGTGAGATCATGATGTAAATTGAAAGCAAGCTTTGTCAGCCACCCAAATGGAATTAACTGTGCTACGGATTAGGTAACCCAGATTACTCCTGCCTGTGGATCCTTCAAGTCTCCAAGAGGTGCAGGAGCAGGAGATTGTGTGATGCTGTTTAGGATGGTGTGCATGTACTAAGGGTGGGAGGGAAATCCCAAATGCTGGATTTAAATGGCCAAATACAGGAGAAAAGATGATGACAGTAGGTGTCTTCTAAAAATTTGCTATTATATTGAGCTGATGAATTGCTGGGTTGTTAAACTGCCTTTTCAATAAAATAATGAAAAATAAAGCCATATAGCGTTGGTCAGTTATTAGTGGATCCCATTTAATCAGTAAGGTTTGATTCCTCATATTTGCTTACATTTGCTTTCAGTTTCTCCTTGTTTCTGGAGAATCAGATTCCTGCTAGGTGACACAACATATTTTGGGCAACGCCTCCCAGACAGTATTTTGCTCTGTATCCCACCCAGGCAGGTAGGTGTAAGATACAGTATACTTTTTTGCTTTCTCTTATGTAAGTCTTACTTCCTGACCTTGTCAAAAATTGTATGTCCAGCAGTTTGCTTCATCTTTTCATCCAAGCTCATAATGATGTGAGGCTTCCCCAGCTCACTATGCACATGGTTAGTAGGAGAACCAAAACTTCAGAGGTGATTATGAGAGAACTTGGTGCGATTCACCAGCTTGACACCAGGTTTACTGGGCTGTTA